>NW_027361679.1:26067500-26780000 GCF_039654945.1 Dendrobates tinctorius
TACACTGCCCAGCCATGACTCAGTTTGTCGCTTCAAGTACTCGGCCAGCACCTCGGCGGTATGTCTGTCGCCCAAACACATCATCTGCAACACAGCCTGCTGATTCTTTCCACTAGCTGCTCGATAGGGGGACACCTCGTGTGCAACAGTGGCAGCTGCAGATGGAGTGCTCGTACGACTGCGCTCTGTGGACGAGCTTTCGCTTCTGGAGGAGAAGGAGGAGAAGGAGGATGGAACGCCTACAGCCAACTGTTTCCTATACCGTGGGCTAGGCAGCACTGTCCCACCACCGCTGTCCCCTGTGGACCCTGCATCCACCACATTAACCCAGTGCGCAGTGATGGACACGTAACGGCCCTGGCCATGCCGACTGGACCATGCATCAGTTGTGAGGTGCACCTTTCCACTCACTGACTGCTTGAGTGCATGGACAATGCGGTCTTTCACATGATGGTGGAGGGCTGGGATGGCTTTGCGAGAGAAGAAGTGGCGACTGGGTAGGTCATAGCATGGTACTGCATAGGCCATGAGTTCGCGGAAAGCTGCGCTTTCCACCAACCGATAGGGCATCATCTCAAACGAGATTAGTTTGGCAATGTGGGCGTTCAAACCCAGTGTACGCGGATGAGAGACTGAGTACTTTCTTGACCTACTCATAGTGTCTGGGAGGGTGAGCTGGACTTGAGAGCTGCATATGGTGGAAGTAATCTTAAAAAGGAGAAAACGGAGTAACGGATACAAAATATATGCAAAAGTATAAATTTTATTAATACTCACATCAAGTGCTGACAAGTATACAAGTTGACTAAAATAGGGGGGATAAGCCCCAATGATACAACAATCAGGACAGACAAGGACAGGGTAAATAAAATGATACCAGTGCTCGAAATCTACATGGCACAACGTTCAGTCAGCCCATGGGCATTGCACATAACAGACATGTGTCTAATGGTAAAAGATAGTCAAATATGGCATACTCAATTAAATGTGTATTGTACATAGTTGTACATGTCTAGAGCGCCAAAAAAAAAAAAAAACCATCCAGAGGGGTCAATGTGCAAGTCCAATGGACACTGAACATAAATGAATCAATGACATGTGGAAGGATTCTTACATAGTAAATAACATATGTATCAGCATATCAAAACTGCGCAATTGTGCCAGAGAGAACCCGGGAGACGACCCGCCCAGCGGTCCAAATGACCGAAGTGTGGAAACAAGTAAAGGCAGGCTGCTTACCGGGGAGCAGAGGAGGTGAAGGCCCATGTCGTTGCATGGGCCTTCACCTCCTCTGCTCCCCGGTAAGCAGCCTGCCTTTACTTGTTTCCACACTTCGGTCATTTGGACCGCTGGGCGGGTCGTCTCCCGGGTTCTCTCTGGCACAATTGCGCAGTTTTGATATGCTGATACATATGTTATTTACTATGTAAGAATCCTTCCACATGTCATTGATTCATTTATGTTCAGTGTCCATTGGACTTGCACATTGACCCCTCTGGATGGTTTTTTTTTTTTTTTTTTTTTTTGGCGCTCTAGACATGTACAACTATGTACAATACACATTTAATTGAGTATGCCATATTTGACTATCTTTTACCATTAGACACATGTCTGTTATGTGCAATGCCCATGGGCTGACTGAACGTTGTGCCATGTAGATTTCGAGCACTGGTATCATTTTATTTACCCTGTCCTTGTCTGTCCTGATTGTTGTATCATTGGGGCTTATCCCCCCTATTTTAGTCAACTTGTATACTTGTCAGCACTTGATGTGAGTATTAATAAAATTTATACTTTTGCATATATTTTGTATCCGTTACTCCGTTTTCTCCTTTTTAAGATTAGCATATGGAGTGGTAATCCATGCACAAGGCGTTTTTGGACCATGGTCACCGCCTTGTCTCGTTCTCTGATACTGGGCATTATCATATAGATATGGTGGAAGTAGCGGTGGACAGGGCGGACTGAGAGAGGGTTGATGATGGTGATGGAGTTGGTGTTCTTTCTGATGGCCTAGATTCAGTATTTCGTTGATATAACAGTGGGATTCCCTGACTGCTGTGGCCTTGCAACGACACCTCAACATTTGCTGCTGTGCTAACCGGTGGGCTTACAGTGGGGGAAACAATGTAGCGTTGCTGACTACCTTCTTTGTGATCAGTTGCACATGTGGCACTTGAGGTTTGGTGTTGTGTCCACGCTTGCAAGTGCATGCTGGTTAAATGTCTAAGCATGCAACTGGTATTCAAATTTTTCAGATTTTTCCCTTGGCTAAAGGTCTTTGCGCACTTCTTACAGATAACCTTGGCCTGATCATGAGGACTTTGTTCAAAAAAGTGCCACACTGCACTCTTCCTACTTTGGCAGACATTTTGCGGCCTAGCACGCTGTGATGTTTTGACCCTCTGGACAAGCTGTCCAGCAACTCTTTTGATTTTTGGAACCTGTCTTTGGAGTGCTCCGGGCCTGCCAGATAACAGCTGATGCGATGTCGATGTCTGCTGTGGATGCTCCTCATCTGAGCTATTGGAAGCAGCACCCTCTTCCCCCAATGGATGCCAATCTGGGTCAACAACTGGGTCATCCATCACCTCCTCTTCAATGTCATGTGCACCTTCCTCTGTGTCACCGTGTATGGTGGTATAGTGTGCGGGAAGGGGCACCTGAGTCTCATCAGGGTCAGAATCTGGCTCTGTACACTGCGAGGACAATGTAGTGCTCTGAGTGAATGTACCAGCAGAATCATCTATCAGCAGCTGTGCATCAGTGCACACCATGTCAGATTCATCTTGGCCTGGGTAATTCACCATTTCACTTGATAATCCAGGCATGGTATGTGAAAACAGCTCCATGGAGTAATCAGTAGTATGGCCTGCGTCATCCTTCAATCTTGGTTGTGGTGAAGGACACAAGGAAAGGTGTGGTTCATGAACATGAGCCTCCAATGACGACTCAGTGCTTTTACTTTTTACAACTTCAGAAGAGGAGGCGATAGAGCTGGAGGCTGAGTCAGCAATGTAAGACAAAACTTTTTCCTGATGCTCTGGCGTTAAAAGCGGTTTGCCAACTCCTAGAAAACTAAGCCTTCGAAGCCTTATGGAGCCAGACGATGACGCAGGCTCAACACCTCCTGCATTCGGTCCTATTTTGCTTTTGCCACTACCATCAGATCCACCACCAACACCATCATTACCAGCTGCCAACCCCCGCCCAATTCCACGGCCTCTTCCACCAGCCTTCCTCATTTTTGGTAGAAATGTAGACAAAATCCTACAAACTATATAGTAATGTAAAACAAGGTACAAGGTGTCTATAGGACAGGGGAGATTTAGATTTTCTGCAGACACTTGTGGACACTGGACACTTGGATTGTGTGAGGCCCACTGAATATCACAGTGCTATGTCACAGGCTCGATGACACAGGTGTGAAAAAAGTGACTACAGGATAAGGGAGATTTTGAATTTCTGCAGACACTTGTGGACACTGGACACTTGGATTGTGTGAGGCCCACTGAATATCACAGCGCTATGTCACAGGCTCGATGGCACAGGTGTGAAAAAAGTGACTACAGGATAAGGGAGATTTTGAATTTCTGCAGACACTTGTGGACACTGGACACTTGGATTGTGTGAGGCCCACTGAATATCACAGCGCTATGTCACAGGCTCGATGGCACAGGTGTGAAAAAAGTGACTACAGGATAAGGGAGATTTTGAATTTCTGGGAGATTTTGAATTTCTGCAGACACTTGTGGACACTGGACACTTGGATTGTGTGAGGCCCACTGAATATCACAGCGCTATGTCACAGGCTCGATGGCACAGGTGTGAAAAAAGTGACTACAGGATAAGGGAGATTTTGAATTTCTGGGAGATTTTGAATTTCTGCAGACACTTGTGGACACTGGACACTTGGATTGTGTGAGGCCCACTGAATATCAGAGCGCTATGTCACAGGCTCGATGGCACAGGTGTGAAAAAAGTGACTACAGGATAAGGGAGATTTTAAATTTCTGCAGACACTTGTGGACACCGGACACTTGGATTGTGTGAGGCCCACTGAATATCACAGCGCTATGTCACAGGCTCGATGGCACAGGTGTGAAAAAAGTGACTACAGGATAAGGGAGATTTTGAATTTCTGGGAGATTTTGAATTTCTGCAGACACTTGTGGACACTGGACACTTGGATTGTGTGAGGCCCACTGAATATCAGACCGCTATGTCACAGGCTCGATGGCACAGGTGTGAAAAAAGTGACTACAGGATAAGGGAGATTTTAAATTTCTGCAGACACTTGTGGACACTGGACACTTGGATTGTGTGAGGCCCACTGAATATCACAGCGCTATGTCACAGGCTCGATGGCACAGGTGTGAAAAAAGTGACTACAGGATAAGGGAGATTTTGAATTTCTGCAGACACTTGTGGACACTGGACACTTTTGGATTGTGTGAGGCCCAATGAATATCAGAGCGCTATGTCACAGGCTCGATGCAGCAGGTGTGAAAAAAGTGACTACAGGATAATGGAGATTTTGAATTTCTGCAGACACTTGTGGACACTGGACACTTGGATTGTGTGAGGCTCACTGAATATCAGAGCGCTATGTCACAGGCTCGATGGCACAGGTGTGAAAAAAGTGAATTGTAGAATTGGGCAGAATAGGAATCTCCCTAGTGTGTAGGTCTGTAAGAACGGAACAAGTCCTCCACTTATCCTTCCACAGTGACACACAGATAGCTTCACTGTGGCTGTGATAACAGCCGTTACACGGCACTGTGTGAGGAGCGTACACCGCTGTATGGTGTGAATAAATGCACGCTCAGTACCTTAGCAGGACAAAAAAAAAAATTGGGATTGCTTTTAAAAAAGCAGTTTGCAGAGCAGTGGGAAAAGACCGAAATGCAGCTGTCAGGAAGCCTTAGAAGGCAGCCTAACAACCAACACCGCTGATCCACCACAATATAGCCTCCCCTTGCACTGCACACACAGTGACTGGTGTGTTGCACAGGCAAAATCGCTAGCAGCAGAAGCAGTTTTTTTGGCTTCTTCCCTGCCTAACGCTCTCCCTACAGAATCAGCAACCTCTCCTTATGCTAAGATCGGCAGAAGTAAGATGGCGGTCGGCGTGCACGCCCTTTTATAACCCCTGTGACGCCCACCAAAGCAAGCCAATCACTTGCATGCCCTTCTGAAAGATGGTGGCGACCCCTGCCTATGTCATCACGTTGCCCACAGTGTCCGTGGATCCTGATTGGCTGAAAAAAAGCGCTAAACAAACTTTTGAAACGCGACTTTGGCGCGTAAGTCGCCGACCTCGTGGCCGACCTCATCCTAGGGTCGGGTTTCGTTTCATGAAACCCGACTTTGCCAAAAGTCTGCGACTTTTGAAATTGTTCGACCCGTTTCGCTCAACTCTACTGGCGACATGTTAAGAACTGACGCGTTTCTGGCAACAGTGACATTACTGTGAAGATAAATTTGCAATCAACCCTTCAGATAATAACAAAATTTAATGCATAGTATTGACTGCAAAATATGTAAAATTGTACATATGGTCTTTTCAGGATGCAATGTAACAGTGCAGCTCATACCATTTTCTGCGTGCTGAACAAAGAAAAGATGAGTGAAGTTTTGCTTGTCTGCATAGATAATAATCACATATTGGTTAGTACTTACTACAATGCTCTCTTACCTGTATCCCTCTTTTGCAAATGTTTTGACTCAGTTGCTATCGTGCAGAGGAGCACACAAATCAGAGTGACCCACTTCATGGCTGCAGATCTTTGGGGAGGACCTCTCAGAAGCCTGGAGAATATGTGAAAATCTTGTGAATATATATAGTCTCTGGCTCCATTTACAAATGATTAACCAGACTGGTTCTATAAATTATTAATATTTATCTTGTGATTGAAATAGGGGGAAGACAAAAACACACTATTTGTAAATTAGGTTGATACTGGCACCCATCTCTTTAAAAGTCCTTGTATGTCAGGTAGATGTCCACAAATGAACTGCATAGGTTATTACTCAATGAAACTACAAACCAAAGGTTAAGTAAAGTGATCCTTGATTATGACAGCTCCTCGGTTTCTGTTCATAGTCTACTCAAAATGTGTACAAAAGTTAAATAAAAAAAGACATAATACTTCTCTGTTGTTCCTATACATTTTACTCATATATACAGTGGTTTGGGAAAGTAATCACCCCTTTGACAATTTTTTCTTTTTCTACCTAACAACCTTAAATTTCACTGGTTATTTTGAGGGTTTGCATCAGTTCATGTAAAGAATGTGCCTACAATTGTGAACATTTGGGTTATTTATTGTGAAGCAAATAAATAGGACAAAATACCTGAATTCAGTTTGCATAACTATTCACCCCCTAAAGTCAATACTTTGTAGCGCTTCCTATAAAGTCAATTACGTCTCTATGAGCTTCACCCATCTGGCTACTGATATTTTTCCCCATTCCTCAAGGTAAAATTGCTCCTTCAAGTTAGGTGTTTTCCTCTGGTGAACGGCATTAATCAAGTCTGATGACAGATTCTCAATTGGATTAAGGTGTGGGCTTTGACTGGGTCACTCCAAAACATTTATACTTTTCCCCTTAAACCACTTGAGTGTTGCTTTAGCAGTATGCTTTGCGTCATGGTCTTCTTGGAAGGTGAATTTTAATCTCATTCTGAAGTCACTGAGAGATTGAAATAGGTTTTGCACAAGAATATCTCTGCATTCCACATCATCCATTTTCCCTGCTCCTACTTTCGAAAAACATCCCCAAAGCATGTTGCTGCTATCACCATGTTTCTCTGTGGGCATAGTGTTCTTGAGGTGATGACCTGTGTTGATTTGGTGCCAGACATAGCGTTTACCTTGGTGGCCAAAAAGTTTTGGTCTTAGGACCTTCCTCTATACATTTGACGAGTCTCTCACGTCTTTTGGCAAACTCAAAATGAGCCTTACAATTTTTGTGTGTAAGTAAAGTCTTTTCTTCTGCCAACTCTTCCATAAAGTCCACCTCTATGGAGTGTACGGCTTTCTGTGATCATATGGACAGATTCTCCAGTCTCCGCTTTTAAACTCTACAGCTCCTTCAAGGTTACTTTTGGTCTCTGTACTGCCTCTCTGATTATTGCCCTCCTTGCCCAGGCTGCGACTGTTGGTGGGCGGCCCTCTCTTGGTAGGTTAGTTGTGGCACCATGTTATTTCCATTTGATGATAATAGATTTGATGGTGCTCAGGAGATCATCAGAGATTGGGATTTATTTTATAAGCCAACCCTGAGTTGTACTTCTGAACAACTTTGTCCCTGACTTGTTTGGATTTCTCATTGGTCTTCACGGTGTTTGGTTGTGGTGCCTCTTGCTTAATGGTGTTGCAGCCTCTGTGACCTTTCAGAAAAGGTGTATACTGATAGACCAAGAGAAACTTAGATTGCACGCAGATGGACTTCATTACACTAAGTATATGACTTATGAAGATAATTGCTTGCACCAGAAATTTTTAGGGCTTATGCACATGGCAATTTGTATTTATTTTATCCCATAAATGTAATTTTTGCCAATATTTTTCTCTCTTCACTTCACCAACTTAGACTATTTAGTGATGATGCATCACACACAAATAGGATTTTATTAAAATTTAAGCACATATTGTAATGTAAAAAAAGCTAAAGTCCAGCCATTTTTATGGTTACACCTAAATAAAATAGGAATGCTTGGTGATAACAGCTTCCTATTTGTGGCACATTAGTATATGGGATGGAGAAAGCTTTTCAAGATGGGTGGTGACTAGTGTTGAGCATTCCGATACCGCAAGTATCGGGTATCGGCCGATACTTGCTGTATCGGAATTCCGATACCGACTTCCGATATTTTTTCAATATCGGAATTCGGCATCGGAATCGGAAGTTCAGTTGATTGACGGCCTGACGTCATCATGATGCGCGGTGTGTGCGCATCATGATGCGCCGTCATTTCGGGCCTTCCGGGGGTCTCTGCCGGCCTGCCGGGGGGCTGTGCCGGCCTGCCGGGGGGCTGTGTGGACTGCCCGGGGTCTGTACCGGCCTGCCGGGGGGCTGTGCCGGCCTGCCGGTGGTCTGTGCACCCTGTGGGGGTCTGTACCGGCCTGCCGGGGGGCTGTGCCGGCCTGCCGGGGGGCTGTGCTGATGTCCGGGGGTCTGTGCAAGCATCGTCCGATGGGACTACAAGTCCCATCGGGCGATGCCTGCTACCATGACAGTGATTGACACATTAGCCAATGATGGGACAGTAGTAGTCCCATCATCCGGCTAATGTGTTAAATGTTAAAAAAAAAAAAAAATACTACATACATACTACATGCATGCTACATACATACTACATGCTACATACATACTACATATATACTACATACATACTACATACATGCTACATACATACTGCATGCTACATACATACTACATACATACTACATACATACTACATGCATGCTACATACATACTACATGCTACATACATACTACATATATACTACATACTACATACATGCTACATACATACTGCATGCTACATACATACTACATACATACTACATACATACTACATGCATGCTACATACATACTACATACATGCTACATACATACTGCATGCTACATACATACCACATACATACTACATACATGCTACATACATACTGCATGCTACATACATACTACATACATACTACATGCATGCTACATACATACTACATATATACTACATACATACTACATACATACTACATGCTACATACATACTACATATATACTACATACATACTACATACTGCATGCTACATACATACTACATGCATGCTACATACATACTACATACATACTACATGCATGCTACATACATACCACATACATACTACATGCTACATACATACCACATATATACTACATACATACAATACATTCATACAATACATACATAGACATACAGTACATATAACATAGAGTAACATACTTACCAATACTTGTCACATTGTTCCCCGAAGCCATTGTCTTTTCCGGGATAAATATTAACATAACAAACCACAAAAATACTCACCCACGATCCGAAGCAGTCCACGAGTGTGTCCCACGACGATCTTGGGTAGAGAACTGCAGCATCAGATGATGCTGCCGTTCTCTACGGGCTGCAGGAATCCAATGACGGAAGGTAGGTATCCTTCCGCACTGTATTCCTCCGCCACTTAAAAAAAAAAGTCCCTAGTCTCACTTTATGCCATTGCTGTGTGGGAATTTCCCACACAGCAATGGCATAAAGTGAGACTAGGGACTTTTTTTTTTTTAAGTGGCGGAGGAATACAGTGCGGAAGGATACCTACCTTCCGTCATTGGATTCCTGCAGCCCGTAGAGAACGGCAGCATCATCTGATGCTGCAGTTCTCTACCCAAGATCGTCGTGGGACACACTCGTGGACTGCTTCGGATCGTGGGTGAGTATTTTTGTGGTTTGTTATGTTAATATTTATCCCGGAAAAGACAATGGCTTCGGGGAACAATGTGACAAGTATTGGTAAGTATGTTACTCTATGTTATATGTACTGTATGTCTATGTATGTATTGTATGAATGTATTGTATGTATGTAGTATATATGTGGTATGCATGTAGTATGTATGTAGTATGTATGTAGCATGCATGTAGTATGTATGTAGCATGCATGTAGTATGTATGTAGTATGTATGTAGTATATATGTAGTATGTAGTATATATGTAGTATGTAGTATGAATGTAGTATATATGTAGTATGTATGTAGTATGTAGCATGCATGTAGTATATATGTAGTATGTATGTAGCATGTAGTATGTATGTAGCATGCATGTAGTATATATGTAGTATGTAGCATGTAGTATGTATGTAGCATGCATGTAGTATGTAGTATGTATGTAGTATGTAGCATGCATGTAGTATATATGTGTTATGTATGTAGCATGTAGCATGCATGTAGCATGCATGTAGTATGTATGTAGCATGCATGTAGTATGTATGTAGCATGCAGTATGTATGTAGCATGCATGTAGTATATATGTAGTATGTATGTTGCATGTAGTATTTATGTAGTATGAATGTAGCATGTATGTAGTATGTAGTATGAATGTAGCATGTATGTAGTATGCATGTTGTATGTATGTAGCATGTAATTTTTTTTTTTTTTTTTTTTACATTTAACACATTAGCCGGATGATGGGACTACTACTGTCCCATCATTGGCTAATGTGTCAATCACTGTCATGGTAGCAGGCATCGCCCGATGAGACTTGTAGTCCCATCGGACGATGCCTGCACAGACCCCCGGAGCCTGCACAGACCACCGGCAGGCCGGCACAGCCCCCCGGCAGGCCGGCACAGCCCCCCGGAGCCTGCACAGCCCCCCGGCAGGCCGGCACAGCCCCCCGGCAGGCCGGCACAGCCCCCCGGAGCCTGCACAGACCACCGGCAGGCCGGCACAGACCACCGGAGCCTGCACAGACCCCCTGGCAGGCCGGCACAGCCCCCCGAAAGGCCCGTACAGACCCCAGAGAGGCTGTACAAGGGCAGGAAAGGGTTTTTCTTATCCCGATACCGGAAGTCCCATAGACTTGAATGGGACTTCCGGTATCGGAATCGGCGATACCGATACTTTTTTTAAAGATCGGCCGATACCATCCGATACGATACTTTGAAGTATCGGACGGTATCGCTCAACTCTAGTGGTGACCATGGTGGCTATGTTGAAGTCGGCCATTTTGGATCCAACTTTATTTATTTCAATGGGAAGAGGGTCATGTGACACATCAAACTTATTGAGAATTTCACAAGAAAAACAATGGCGTGCTTGATTTTAACATAATTTTATTCTTTCACGAGTTATTTACAAGTTTATGACCATTTATAAAATGTGTTCAAAGTGCGGCCCGTTCTGCTGGATTGTCAATGCAACCCTCTTCTCCTACTCTTGACACACTGATAGCAACACCGCAGAAGATTTAAACCATTTTTTATCATTTCTTCCTTATCTCCTCCTTTATTGCTAGACTTTATTTGCTCAATGGCATATACCTTCGCTGATGCGGTATTTCCCTGGTGGTAATCAATAGAGTGTTTTGAAGCTTGTGAAATCCTTTTATTTGTACTACTGTAATTATTACTGTCATAGACATGTTCTCTGAACCGCATCATTTGCCGCTTGGTGCAGCCTACAAATTTTACAACGCATTTAGGGCATTGAATTATATAGACTACATAATTTGATTGCCAGTTCATAAAGGTTTGTATTTGATGTATTGTAATATTGGATGAATTGGAAACGGTTCTGCATTTTTTAATGTATGTGCACATGTTGCAAGCTTTCATTACGCATTTAGAAAAAAACTTTACAGTAGCCAATAGCCAATCTTTTTTTACTTTATATTTTTTTTAAAATGCTTTGTGATAGTAAATTACTGCCTAAAGAGGTTGCTTTTTATATACCAACCTATACACTTTTTTTAATAGTCTCAGCTGTTTTTTTATCTGTCTTAAGCATGGGAAGATTTTTTAGGAACCAATTTTATTTTTAAAAATTGATTGCTATATTCTGATATTAAAGTAATGGGCATGGTTGAAGCTACTGTTTTAAATCTAGGTTTCCCCTCTGTGATTGCCTCTGCTCTATCCATCATCCACTTCTTATACCTTCTTTTTTCCATCTGTGATCTATTTCATGAATTTATTAATGACAAAGTTCAGCTGAGCTGTAATTTCATTTTGCCCTGATGTATTCTTCCACAGGAATATTTGGATCATATGAGCTGGGTAATGACTAGTTAGTTGCATGAAGGATGGTTTTCCCTGCATTTTTGTGTGTGTGTGTGAGTCTGTGGTGATATATTGATTTGGGATGCCTGTTACTTTAAAATCCAAGAACTCTAGTGTGTTTTTTGTGGAAATTATAAATTAACTGTAAATTAAAGGAATTACAATTTATGTAATTAATAAATGATAGTGTGGCAGATTCATCAGATGCCCACACTATGACACATCATCAATGAATCTGCCGTACAATAAATGTAATTTTCCTCTTTACGACCTTGAACGTATCCATACATCCAGGTGGCTAGGCACTTACTGATCTTGGATGTATGGATACGTCATGGCGGTCGCCTATGGGTGTCAGCTGTTTCTGACAACTGACACCCGGCACTCAGAGCAAAGAGCAGTGCCCTCACCATTCCTGTCATTTTAACCCCCTAAATGCTGCAACCTATATCAATAGCAGCATTTAGAAGGCAGGCAAAGGGAGGGAGCCTCCTCTTGCTGTCTGATCGGCGACCTCGCAACATCATCATGGGGGGCCAAATCGTTGCCATGGCGACCTGATGTTGCCATGACAATATCTGGGTCACCAGGCACTAGCAAGATAGAAGGATCAGTGCATAGCGCATGATATAACTAACTTGTGTCTGAAAGGATGACAGGTTTTAAAGCATTGCAATGCTCATGCATTGCTATGATTTATAACTGCAATTAAAGTGGAAAAAGTGAAGGTCCCTAGTATCAAAGTAAAAAAGTTGTAAAAATATTTTTTTAAAAAATACAAAACAATTTAAAGATATATATATATATATATATATATATATTACACATAAATATTTTATAAAAAAAAACAATAAAAGTATCACCTCCTCTGGAACAGCCCGCACCATAAAACTGTCCAACTAGTTAACTGCTTCAGAGGACACTTTAAATAAAAACAAAAAAAAAACCGAGGCAAAACACAATGCTTTATCATACTTCTAAACAAAAAGTGGAATAAAACACAATCCAAAAGACGAACATAAATTAAAATTGTTTATCTGAAAACATCTTGTCCCGCAAAAAAAAAAAACGTTACACAGCTCAATCAGCGGAAAAATAAAAAAAGTTATAGCTTGCAGAATATAGCAATGCTAAAATAATTTTTCTATAAAATAGATTTTAAGCATAAAGGTGCCAAAACATAACAAAGATATGAATTTGGTATTGCTGTAATTGTGCTGACCCGAAGAATAAAGCCGTCTTCTCAATTTTAACACATGTGGAATGGCAGAAAAAAAACAATTCCTAAATTGCTGGTTTTTGCTCATTATGCCTATGAAAAATTGGAATAGAAAGCAATTAAAAAATGTCATGTTCCCAAAAATGGTACCAATAAAAACGTCAACTCATCTGGCAACAAACAAGCCCTCACATGACTCTGTCAGCAGAAATATGGAAAAATTATAGCTCTCAAAATATGCAAAAAAAAGTCTTTTAGTGTGTTACAGCAGCCAAACTAAAAGTGTATAAATCTGACATTGCTGAAATTGCACTGACCCGAAAAATAAAGTCATTTTATCACTTATACAGCATGAAGACCGACACAAAAATAAATAAAACCAATTCTTCACCTGCTATTGTTTTTTTCATTCTGCTTCCCAAAGATGATAGTAAGACTTGGATCACATCTACCCTGTACTCTGCTCTGAGTGCTTACACCGGGATTTCTGCGTAAATCTCTGAAATACATGATTCAGATGGAACCCCTGGTGGAAAATGTCCAATAAGGATGCAGATGGAGGCACTGTGGACACCGTCTGGTTGCCTATGATCTGATGCTGTCTGTCTTTTTAGGCTTGCATAAAATCTGCCACAGTTTTGTGCACTTTTGAAAAGAAGGACAACCCTGAACAGAGGCCAGACAGAGTTCAGAGTAATTCTGCTGCCTCGTTATAGTTAACGGATCCCTCGGGGGTTTCATCTGAATCACGTCACTCAGAAATTTAGATGAAAGCCCAAAGTAAGTGGTCAGCATAGAGCGCAGGATAAATGTGATCCCAAATGTTGTGTAAAATATTCCTAACAAAAGCTTAAAATCAATTCACAAAAAAAGCAAGTGCCTACTCAGTTCCATCATCTGTTATCGGAAATATAGGGGACTTCCACGTTACTGGTGTGGCGCCCCACAGGAGTATGGCCGCCACAATGGCATTGCCTTCCTCCAGGGAGGGTAATGTCATGCTTGGAAGCAAGGAAGGGTCTCTCTAGCAGTTAACCATGTCATGCAACGCAGTTCCCACTCCCGGCCAGCAGAGGGAGCTCTGAACCAGGATTGGGGGAGGAGCACGCTCTGAGGGCCAGGAAGGGAAATAGTCAGTTAGTGTGAGGAGGACAATGAGTGTAGACGCGTGGAGAGAAGCTGTAGGTTGAGCTGAGGATAGAGAGCTCCCTCCCAGTGAGAGCGCAAGATCTGGAGCCTGGTCTCCACGGTTGTATGGATACTGAAGGTCCTGCAACAGAAACCAGAGGAGTAGGAAGCTGTAAATGCTCTATTCCCACCTAAGACTCGGAGGCACAACAGCGACCGGTGAGCCAAGAGAGATAGAGGGCTACAGCTGTCTGCCATACGAGGTAGTTCTAAGAGAAGATAAGAAGGAGGAACTTCAGTGTAACACAGTACTGGATGTACCTCAAGCCAGCGCTAGGAAGGAGACTACACAACCCATCTGATAGAGAGATACCTGAGTTGCTTCCAGGCTAGCCTGCTCCTGTGCCATCTGTAATCAGGACCCTGGACTGCATTTGCCAAGTAAAGGTAAAGAAACTGCATCCTGTTGTGTCCTTGCCTCCTTTCTGCAACATCCTCTGCACCGCTACATCTCTGTGCCAAACACTACGCCTTCTTCCTAACCCTTTATCTACACTGCCCTGGGACTACAGCCCTGCCTGTGGTGGGCTACAACATCATAGCTGCACTACACCATCAGTCCTAGAGGATCTGCATGCAGCGTCGGCTTAACACCTCCCTTGCCGAACACCACAGGTGGCATCACAAATCATTCATTCATAAACTTTATTCCCAACTCAATCACTTTTATATGGGCACCCAGGGCCACAGACCGGGTCACCGCTGCTGTGACAATCCCCTCTGAGAGACCGGTACCGAGTACCCCACAGCACTGGGAGGGCGACCCACTGGTAGTACAAAGGCTCAGGAAAATCAAAATGGCTCCTCGCCTCCCAAAAGAAATTCAGCAAATTATGTGCTCCCAAATCCAAATGCCCCTCCCTTCTGAGCCCCAGTGTACCTAAACCACATTTAGCGTCTACATGTTTGGCATTTCCATAGCGATGACAGCCCTCCTAATTGAAGGGTGTGTGTCTCCAAAAACATTAGCTGGGCATAATATACTGGTCACAACACCAAACTGGTCACTGCAACATACTGATAACTACAATGTACGGGAACTACATTGTATGGAAACGACAATGGCAGTTTACAATTTTCATTCAGCCACATCCACTCCCTTTTGTTTCTGGAAAACACCCATGGAGTTAAAATCGTCACTATACCTGTTGATAAATTCCCTCTGCCAATGTGACTTGGCACTCTCAAACCACTCCAGCAAAATTTAAACTCTTATATGGCACTTCTTCCCTTCTGACCTTTGCACCATCCCTCAAAAGTTGTTTTCAATCACATATGGAGCATAGGTATACTCAAGAGAAAATGCAATCTTGGGGGTCTATTTTTTTTTTTTTTTTTCAAATAATTTTTATTAATTTTTCATAAGGGAAGGAAGGGTGAACAAAAAAGAAAAGGGAATAATATAAAACTTAGAGAACTCTTTTATAATAGATGCTTTGCAAAACATGTCATACAATATACTTCGTAAACATTTTACTGTTGTATTTACAGTCATATGTAAAAGTTTGGGCACCCCTATTAATGTTAACCTTTTTTCTTAATAGCAATTTTGGTTTTTGCAACAGCTATTTCAGTTTCATATATCTAATAACTGATGGACTCAGTTATATTTCTGGATTCAAATGAGGTTTATTGTACTAACAGAAAATGTGCAATCTGCATTTAAACAAAATTTGACCGGTGCAAAAGTATGGGCACCCTTATCATTTTCTTGATTTGAACACTCCTAACTACTTTTTACTGACTTCCTGAAGCACTAAATTGGTTTTGTAGCCTCATTGAGCTTTGAACTTCATAGCCAGGTGTATCAAATCATGAGAAAAGGTATTTAAAGTGGCCACTTGCAAGTAGTTCTCCTATTTGATTCTCCTATGAAGAGTGGCATCATGGGCTCCTCAAAACAACTGTCAAATGATCTGAAAACAAAGATTATTCAACATAGCTTTTCAGGGGAAGGATCCAAAAAGTTTTCTCAGAGATTTAACCTGTCAGTTTCCACTGTGAGGAACATAGTAAGGAAATGGAAGAACACAGGTACAGTTCTTGTTAAGCCCAGAAGTGGCAGGCCAAGAAAAATATCAGAAAGGCAGAGAAGAAGAATGGTGAGAACAGTCAAGGACAATCCACAGACCACCTCCAAAGACCTGCAGCATCATCTTGCTGCAGATGATGTCACTGTGCATCGGTCAACAATACAGCGCACTTTGCACAAGGAGAAGCTGTATGGGAGAGTGATGCGAAAGAAGCCGTTTCTGCAAGCACGCCACAAACAGAGTCGCCTGAGGTATGCAAAAGCACATTTGGACAAGCCAGTTACATTTTGGAAGAAGGTCCTGTGGACTGATGAAACAAAGATTGAGTTGTTTGGTCATACAAAAAGGCGTTATGCATGCGCTGTATTGTTGACCGATGCACAGTGACACCATCTGCAGCAAGATGATGCTGCAGGTCTTTGGAGGTGGTCTGTGGATTGTCCTTGACTGTTCTCACCATTCTTCTTCTCTGCCTTTCTGATATTTTTCTTGGCCTGCCACTTCTGGGCTTAACAAGAACTGTACCTGTGTTCTTCCATTTCCTTACTATGTTCCTCACAGTGGAAACTGACAGGTTAAATCTCTGAGACAACTTTTTGTATCCTTCCCCTGAAAAGCTATGTTGAATAATCTTTGTTTTCAGATCATTTGAGAGTTGTTTTGAGGAGCCCATGATGCCACTCTTCATAGGAGAATCAAATAGGAGAACTACTTGCAAGTGGCCACCTTAAATACCTTTTCTCATGATTTGATATACCTGGCTATGAAGTTCAAAGCTCAATGAGGTTGCAAAACCAATTTAGTGCTTCAGGAAGTCAGTAAAAAGTAGTTAGGAGTGTTCAAATCAAGAAAATGATAAGGGTGCCCATACTATTGCACCGGTCAAATTTTGTTTAAATGCAGATTGCACATTTTCTGTTAGTACAATAAACCTCATTTGAATCCAGAAATATAACTGAGTCCATCAGTTATTAGATATATAAAACTGAAATAGCTGTTGCAAAAACCAAAATTGTTATAAAGAAAAAAGGTTAACATTAATAGGGGTGCCCAAACTTTTACATATGACTGTATCTTAATAGTATTAAACTAAAGAATAAACTAACCTAACACTACTACCAATCCAGACTTAAAACTTAACCTGAGTCGCATTCCTGTAGGAACCATAAGCAGCTTATTGTAACCACAAAAATTTTGAGTTCCACCGAGCCCACTTTGTGTGGTATTTATTCAAAGAGTTGCTATTAAAAGCAAATCTTTCTTCTGTAGAGCTATGGAAACGTAATGTGTCTAGAATATCTGAGAAGGAAGGGATATCTGATTTTTTCCAAAAAAATGCTAATGAATTTTTTATAGTTAGAAAGATGTGAATCATTATATATTTGGTTGAAGGATTGATACTCTCCAGATCTAAAGAGAGAAGTACCATCTGCGGGGTTACAGTAATTTCACTATCATGTAAAGTATTAATATGGATTTTGACTTCCTTCCAGAGGATTTTTAGTTTTGGACAGCTCCAAAAGATATGATATAAATTGCCAGGGTTTCCACTTCCTCTCCAACATTGGGATGAGATCTCCTGATTAATATGGGATAGCCGTATAGGCGTATAGTACCATCTATTCATTACTTTATAAAAGGACTCCTGCAAGGCCATAGAAATAGTAGACTTATAGGTATGCCTAATGGCGTACTCCCATTGTTCTGGTTGAACTATAATATTTAAATCAAGCTCCCATTTGTGCATATAATTGTTTTTTGAAAAGGATGTATCTTTGTTAAAATGTGAGTAGATATTTTTAATACTCCATTTAAACTGATGATTAATATTAACTAGTAATGAAGAGACAATTTCCAGATTCTTAGCCCTGCTGCGTAACAGCTTTTTTATATTCTCTTTTACCGTGAAAAAAGAATATATTTCTGACGAGGGCAGATGATATTTGGATTTAAGCTCACTAAAAGTACTAAACTCTTTCCCATCCCATAAGTCTCCAACTTTTTTTATGCGTACCTCATCCCAGGTATCTGGTATTGAGAAATTGTAAATCTGGGCCAAGAAGGAGAGAGGGAGTCTTCTAATCATATCCTCCTTATTCTCTTTCCTATGTAGCTTAGTCAGAATGTTCCAGGCCGAGAATATGGCCTGGAGGATTGGATGGTGGTGCTCCTTCTGCCGAGATTCCAATAAGTAACTGAAAAGAAGTTTTGGAATGGAATTATAATTTATTTGGGCTCTTTCTATATCCAGCCATGCCGGATGCGAACTCTCTTTGAACCAATCCTGACTGAGTTTGATGAGTGTCGCTTGGTAGTATGACCAGATATTGGGCAAAGCGAGTCCGCCATGTCTCTTTGTTTTGTATAAAATATCCGCTGCAATCCTTGCCTTTTTATTTTTCCATACAAAGAGCTGAATTAAAGTCTGAATTTTTGTTATAAACGAGACATGTATGTTTAAAGGGATAGTTCTAAATAAATAAAGAATTTTTGGTAAGATGAAGACCTTTACCACTAAAATTTTTCCTAGTAGGGTCAGGTCGTGAGTTTTGAATCTATGGAAATCTTTGGAAATAGTTTTAATAAGGTTATCTATATTGGTGGGGATAATGGATTTAAGTTTAGTGGTAATAGTGATACCCAAATAAGTAATTCCCTTTTCTTCCCATACAAAATTGGATTGCTTTTTGATTTTTTCAATTACCGTGTTATTTAGATTGAAGGGTAGAATTTTTGATTTCTCTGCATTGATCTTAAAGTAAGAAACTTTGAGAATCGGTCTAGGACCTGGGTCAAAGCTTTTATTGAGTTTATTGGATCTGAGATTGAAATGATAAGGTCATCAGCAAAAAGTGTTATCTTATGCTGACATTGCTGTGTTTTGATGCCAGATATAGAATTATGACTCCTAATTTTTTCAGCCAGGGGCTCAACCGCAAGGGCAAATAGTAAGGGTGATAAAGGACAGCCCTGCCTAGTGCCATTTGAGATGTGGAATTGCGTAGAGAGATGGTTGTTAATATAAATTCTTGCATTCGGTTGAGAATACAGGGAAAAGATTGAGGAGATAGATTTATTATCAAAGCCAAAATTAAATAAAGAAGTTTTTAGATACTGCCAATTCAGTCTATCGAATGCTTTTTCTGCATCTAGACTTACGAGCATAGAGGAGATGTTTGATGTCTTTATCAGATTAAGCAAATTTATAATTCTTCGCATCCCATCTGAGGCCTGCCTGCCCGAAATGAAGCCAATTTGGTCTTTTCTAACCAGGTAAGGCATGATATTTTTTAGACGCTCTGCAAGGACTTTGGCATATAACTTAATATCACCATTTATTAGCGATATGGGTCTGAAATTTTGGACTTTTTCCATGTCTCCAGTATCTTTTGGTATCATTATTATAGATGCTTCCAACATGTCTGCAGGGAATGCTCCTAAATTCGAGGCATGGTCGAAAAGGGTTTTCAAATGAGGTGAAATAATATCTGAGAATATTTTAAAATATTCGTTTATAAACCCATCTGGGCCGGGAGACTTCAGTGATTTAAGTTTGGTTATAGTGCCTGCTATTTCTTTCACACTGAAAGGTGAATTTAATAGCTCTAAATCTGAGGGAGTTATCTGTGGAAGGTTTAGATCAGAGAAGAAAGAGTCTATGGCAGCTTGATCTGGGCTAGGCATTGCAGAGTCAGACTTTAGACTATAGAGCTTGCTAAAATATTCTGCAAATACATCTGCAATGTCCGAAGGATGGTGTTTAAGATCTCCTGAGGAAGATCTAATTTTCTCTATTCTCCTATGTATGCGTTCTTGCTTTAGTTTGTTAAGCATGCATCTAGTTGGCTTATTCGTGGACGTATAAGCATTATATTTGGATGCCCGAATAATTGAGTCATACTCTGTTAAGAGTTCCGCCCTAAGTTCCTGCCTTAGCTTCATCAGTTCTAAGTGAATGGCATGAGATGGATAGTCAGATTTATTTTGTTGATCCTCTTTTATTTTTATTTGAGATTGCAGGTTGGAAATTTTTTCCCTTCTTTTTTTTTTATGCCTAGCTGAAAGTTGCATTAAGCAACCTCTAATGACCGCTTTGTGCGCTTTCCATAGTATAAATGGGTCAACATCTGATGAGGAGTTTTCAAGGAAGTAGTTATCAATAGTATTCCTAATTATCTCTCTATATTCTGGGATTTTTAGCAATGTCAGGTTGGTTTTCCAAAGAAATGTATTTTTTATCGGGGGACCTAGAATAAATTCCCCCATAACTGGGGAGTGGTCAGAGAATGATTTGTTTAGTATTTCAAGCTTTTTGAATTGAGGTAATGAGAAAATATTAGTTAAGAAGAGATCAATTCTGGACGATGTTTTATGCACATCTGAATAATGTGTAAATTCTCGTGAGGTTGAATTGAGACATCTAAAGACATCGAAAAGTTCATTTTGGGTGATCCAGTTATTTAGAGTTGGAGCCAAATGACGTACGGTAGACGAGGAATCCATATTTCCATTTGGCACTATATTGAAATCCCCTACTATTAGTAGCTCTCCCCTCTTGGCGGCTTCTATTTTTTTAATAAGTTTATTAAAGAAGGGAAATTGTCTCTTACTTGGAGCATACACATTGACTATTGTACATAT
The DNA here is from genome assembly GCF_039654945.1 of Dendrobates tinctorius. Taxonomy (NCBI): domain Eukaryota; kingdom Metazoa; phylum Chordata; class Amphibia; order Anura; family Dendrobatidae; genus Dendrobates; species Dendrobates tinctorius. The sequence continues at coordinate 26,088,393 of NW_027361679.1, forward strand.
TTTACAATTTAGGCTGCAAATCAGGATGTGGAATCTACCCTGAGGATCAATCTCCTCACTGATCAGTTGGAATGGGATATCTTTGCTTAGAATTGTGATAACTCCTGCCCTTTTTTTGTCATTAAGTGATTTGTACATGTGGGGGTAGTTTTTGTGTTGGAAGTAAGGGTGGCCATCCCTGGCTAACTTGACCTCCTGGAGGCAAATAATATCAGCCTGTGTTTGTTTTATCTCTTTCCAAGTGGCAAAACGTTTGTACGGGCTATTTAAGCCTCTAACGTTGTATGATAGAATTTTTACTTTCATATTTGCTGCCTACGTTCCTACAAGTTATAAATTACAGTCTGGATGTGAACAATCAAAGAAGAATATCAAAGACTTTCTTAACTAAGCCTAAACCTGCTCAGTAATATTTCTAACAAAACTTTGTTCAACTCGAGTAGAGCTCTCCTGAGGGATCACACCTCCAGTGAGACCTCTCTCTAGTTTGGGGGAACAAACAGGAATTGTGGCAAAGAACCCGCCCAGTCACCCCAACACTATACGTAATAAGACCAAAGGAATGTAGACCATACCTACAAAGAGATTAAGGCATAGTGTTCATCCCTTATCTTTGTGGGCTAGTTCTTCTTGGAGGTAGTGTACAAAGTCTAAACCCTCTTCTATTGTAAAGAGAGGGATATTTTTTCCCTTGTGCCAAATCAGCAATTTAGTCGGGAATCCCCATCTATAGGGAGTTCCCAGATCTCTAAGTTTGGACGTTACTTCTCCAAAAGCCTTTCTAGCCTCCATTGTGGCTTTTGAGAAATCCGAGTAAATTTTGAGGTTGTTATATGGAGGTGGGAAGGACCCCTTTTCTCTAATGGATTTCAAGATTAGTTCTTTCGTTTGGAAAAAATGTAAGCGCAAGATAGTATCTCGCGGTTTGTCAGCGGCGATGCCTCGTGGACGCGGCAGCCTGTGGATCCTGTCTATAGTGAGCTGTAGCTCAGATAGAGAAGGAGCTGTTTTTTTTAAAAAGGGACTTGGCATAATCTGCAAGGTCATTCTGCAAGACATTTTCAGGGATTCCCCTGATCTTAATATTGTTTCTTCTGCTCCTATCTTCTAAGTCAGTTATTTTTGATCTCAGGGATAGGAGCTCCATTTTTAATTCCAAATTTTCTTTTGCCAGGGATTCTGATTTATTTTCCACTTTTATTATTCTTGCCTCATTGCTTTCAAACCTCTGTGTGAAGCTCCTACATACGTCTTGTAGGGAGTCTTTGTTCGCCTCAAAGCCGAGTCTAATAGACTCGGTCAGGGCTTTGCAGAAATTAGCTATGAATCCCTCAGTAGCTACCTTGTTCGATGTCAAAAACGTATCAAAATTGATTGGTAAAAATGAAGGATCTGCCAAGTCAGTAGACTCCGGGCACCCCCTTTTTGGTTGTGGTTTAGTAGGACTATGGTTGGGGGAGCAACTATGCGATGCACAGGTTGAACCCGTTGCTCGAGGGCTGCCTCCCAAAGCTGCCTCCTCTGGTCCCATCCTTTTATATGACTTAGAGCTGTCCATCTCCTCCTCCAAAGATATCTGCCCCCCTACATTAATATCTATAGAGCTTGCGTTTTGTGGGGGACCATGTGTCTCATTTTGAGATTTTGGGTCCAGAGGTCCAGCCCTTTTTGTATTACTTTACTGTAAGATGTCATATATAAATTTTTTTTGAGGGCGTTAGAGGTCATATTTCCTTTTTTTATAGGAGATCTGGACCTAAAGGAGTTAATAGATTTTAAAGAATCTGATGTTGGACCTGTATTATTGGGACCCCTGAATTTTGAAGCCCTAGCAGTGGAGGAGTCCCTCTTTTTTGTGGATTTAACTCTATTGGCCCCAGTTTCCATTTACAGGGCTCCTGTCGCAGGTTCACAGTATGAGCTATTTTATAGGGTCTTCCTTCTGAAAGCAATTTAGCAAGTCACAGTCCTAGAAATCTTATAGTTCCAACAGTACATTAAACCCCACATATAATTCCTAGGAACTCAATGGTTTTCTTCAGAATAAATGTTTTGACCACTGCGGGAGGGGATTATTACTTATTTCGCTTATTAGGAGAAAGCAATCCTACAATAAGTAAGTTAGTCACTGTATATGTAAAAAGGCACTATATAAGTACTATAATAACAGTTCAGTTCGAAGAAATTAGAAGGACTTCAATGTTATCCTTCTGCAACAGATGGCAGTGTTGTAAATAATATCTTTCTCTATTTAACTGCTTGATCTATTAAGCACATATATGTAAATATGCCAGGGACGATGAGGAGTTCATAGAATATATGAATTCAACACAGTATGGCTGTGTTATACTAGTTATCTCAGTCCAGTTATATCGCTGACCTCTGGCTCACGCTGAATCAGGCTGATTTCTGCCTCCCAAATCAGTTCCTATGTATCTCCTAACCTACCTCAGGGTCACCAGTTTTAATTGTATGGTTTATCAATCACTGCCTGACCCTAGGTTTAACAATAGAAGTGTACTCTGAAGCAGCCAAGCTGTTTCACCTTCTGTTTATTTACAGGGGATTAATGTCAGTCTCTCAGTTATGCCTCTGCTGCTGCCACTCACAGCCTCTCTGGTCCTTCTTATTCAGCAGGTGTCACCGCCATTTTCCTGCCTTATGTCTGGTCTCTGGCTTCTCCTTTTGTCTTGCCGTGCTCAGTGTCTCCAGAGCACTGCTTTCTTCCACAGGTCCCTCCGTCCTTTCTTTACCACAGACCCGACTCACAGCCGCTTCCTGGATCTTGTTGCTTCGTCGCCACTGCGTGTGAGGTAATTCTGCGTGTGAGGTAATTCCCTGTCAGCTGGCGAGCAGTCTTTTCCCGCCGCTTCTTTTCTCTCACCACTGCCAACTTCAGGGGTCTGTAACTCTATAAATTGCTCCTCAAATTCTCTGGAAATGGAGGTAGATGGTCCTCAGGGGTATGTGAATATTTTTTTCAGGTATTTTTTTAAAGGTCTTCTGTTGCACCGTGAAGGTCGCTTTATTGGGATGACTGTACAGGAGCCCAGCGCTCAAGCTGCCACCATCTTCAGCGCTCAAGCCACGCCCCCTCTATTTTGTTTTTTTATCCTCTAGAAAATAAAAAAAATTCAGGGTAAAATGACATTTTTGTCGGAATTGTTTTTTTCTTTTTTACAGCTCTAACTTCTATGAATCACCTGAGGATTCAAGGTGCTCATCATACATCTAGATACATTCCTTGAGGGGTCTAGTTTAAAAAATGGAGTCACTTGTAAGGGGTTGCACTGTTTTTAAATGCAGCATGACACCCGCAGATCATTCCATCAAAGTCTGCGTTGCAAATAGAGATGAGCGACTTTGCCATTTTTCCGGTCGAGTCGGGTTTCATGAAACCCGACTTTCTCAAAAGTCGGGTCGAACGAAATCGGCCGACTATAGGGAAAAGTCGGGGTCCGACTGAAACACGAAACCCAATGCAAGTCAATGGGGAAGAGAAGTCGGCAGTGAGTTGAAGACAGGAAACATACCTACAGTGCCCATTTTAATGCCAAAAACATCAATTCTTATTACTTAAGCTTGTCAACCTTAATTTACTTTATAATAATAGTTAGGCATTGGAAACTGGGGGCTATTTGGCTAAAGTTGTGGGAGGGGGATAGGGCTGGCTCCATATTTTCGTGGGCCCAGGGCCAAAGAGTGTCAATGGGCTCCTTTAACACATGACACAATTCATGATCCTCTGATACGGCAGAGAAATAGCGGTATAGTACAATGAGAAATACTTCACTTCTTACAACACATGACTGATATCCATTTTAAATTCTCCAATAGCTCCAAAAACGGACAGTATATTACTCCATACAGTATTATGGCCACCGCATAGTGCGCTATACAGAGTAATGAGGCCCATATATTTCTCCATACAGAATCATTGGTTCCATATAATGTTTGAAACAGTATATGATGAGCTCCACATAATGCTACAGTATATGTTGGTCTCCATGGATGAAGCTCCACTGTGTTATGGGCCCAAATAATGATCCATATATAATGGGCCCAATTTCTAATGCTCCAGTGCATAATGAGCCCTGTAAATGCTGCTCCAGTGTCTGATGTCCACCTTTGGAATGCTCCAGTGTATGGTGGGCCTCATATATCATCCTCCAGAGTATAGTGCTCCCCATAAATAGCTGTCCCAACATTGAAAACAATTAAATAAGTCTCCTCGCTAGGGAATCCCTGTACTAGTCTGGACTCCTCGTCGTCCCCATCTTCCATCTCACTGCACTTGGACTGTTTAGGCAGAGGGCGTACAGACGTGATGTCATCGCGCTCTCTGACCAGAATGTCACTGTCAGGAAACGCAGAAGACGTCACGGCGGTGGAGCAGATAGAGGTAAGTATTTCAACTTTGCAAGTGCTGTGATCCTGAGCAAGCAGGGGGGGCCCACTCATTGATGACGGCACTGGCACAGTGCTCCTCATAGTACGCCTGTGTGTCTGACGGCGGGTGTGCACCCCCACCATCAGAGACACTTGATTCTACTATGAGGGACCTTGTGCCAGTGCCGTTGCCAAAGAGTGTGCCCACCCACCTGTCCAGGGCAACGGCACTCGCACGGGTGCGTGCGCCAGGTGGTGATCCCGGCCCTGTGGGGGGAGGCAGCCCAGTTAGGGAGGTGGAAAAATTGGCATATGTTGATGTTGGAAATTCAGCAGCTGCAAATGGAGTGATTGGAGAAGTCCGTGGAAGAGGAGGACAAAAGCAAGCCATTTTTCTGGCAACCTACGTGTCAGCAGGGGAGGGTGGGACAAAATCCTTTGAAACCCATGCATGGTTCATTTTAATGAAGGTTAGATCATCAACATTTTGGGTCAACAGACGGGTCCTTTATTCTGTCAGGATTGATCCAGGAGCACTGAAGACTCGTTCAGATAACACACTAGCAGCAGGGCAAGCGAGCTCCTGTAAGGCATATTGTGTCAATTCAAGCCAGGTGTCAAGTTTACTGGCCCAATAGTCAAAGGGGAATGACCGGTGAGGGAGAACATCGATATGGGAGAAGTAGTTTGTTACCATAGTTGACAACTGCTGTCTCCTGTCACTTTTGATCGATGCAGTATTACCAGTTGCGTGAGCGGTACTTGAAAAATCAGTCCACAACATGGTCATGAAACCCCTGTGTCCAACGCCACTTCGGCTGTGTGCACCACGAACACCTCTTCCATGTTGCCCCCTACAGCTCGTTGGAAAAACATCACCGCCGTTGTGTGCTGGGAATGCCTCAAACAAACGGTTTACCAGAGTTGCTTGTTTGTTAGCCAATATTAGCTCTAGGTTCTCCTGTGGCATGATGTTTTGGAATTTGCCTTTATAGCGTGAATCCAGGATGCTGGCCAACCAGTAGTCGTCATCGTTCATCATTTTGGCAATGCGGGGGTCCCTTTTTAGGATATGCAAGGCATAATCAGACATGTGGGCCAATGTTCCAGGTGTCAATGATGCACTGGGAGTGCTGGGTGGAGGACCACTTTCTTACAAATCCACATCCCTCCAGTCACACACAAACCCTGTACCACACCTTGCCATGCCAACATTTTTTCTTGCCCCCTGAGTCTTGAGGAGATCATTTGCATATTCCCAGTGCCTTCTGGGATAAGTGAAGAGTCTCTGCGAGCTCAACGATCACTGGGTTTTGGCCGTTGCAGCTGAAAAGAGGAATTTTGGCTCATCTTTCATCGCTTTTAAGAAATCTCAATATGGAAGAGGCCAGGAGTCATATGGTGAGCTGCATTTCTTGCTACATGTTCACAGACTTACCAGTGGAAAAGCCAAACTTCACATGCCACAAATGCAAGCTTGTGACCCTGTTGGAGGAAAAGTTGCAAAATCTCGAAGAGAGGTTAGCTACGTTGAAGATCATTAAGGAAGGTGAAGAGTTCTTAGACAGAGCAGAATTATCTCTTCATGTTACAGAAAGAGAAGAAATTCAAAGTGCACCTGAAGAAACAGAGCAATGGAGACATGTGACCCAGAGAAGCAGGAGGATCAGGAGGCAGTCAGCACCCATACTTCTCAGGAACCAGTACCAGGCTCTCACGCAGGAAAACGATGAAGAAATACATCAGGATAAGACTTTGCCCACAAACAGCATCCTTGTACGCCTTCAGAGTCCTCCTGGTTGGAGAAAGAAAAATGTTGTGAAGTAGAAACGGAGAGTGGTGGTCATGGGGGATTCCCTGTTGAGAGGAACAGAGGCCACTATCTGCAGCCCGGATATAACTTCAAGAGAAATGTGCTGTCTTCCAGGTGCAAAAATTAAAGATGTGTCTGACCGGATATCAGGACTCTTCAGACCTACAGATGACTACCCATTCCTGCTACTACATGTGGGGACAAATGACACCACAAGAAACGACCTAGAAACCATCTGCAGAGACTTTGAAGACTTAGGCAAGAAAGTGAAAGAACTGGGAGCGCAGGTGGTCTTCTCTTCCATCCTCCCAGTGGATGGCCATGGAACAAGGAGGTGGAATAAGATTCTGCATTTGAACAACTGGCTACGTCGATGGTGCTGTCAGCAACTATTTGGATTTACGGATCACGGAGTGAATTACCTTTACGATGGACTACTTGCTAGAGATGGGGTGCACTTTACGAAGACTGGAAAACATGTATTTGAATGTCGCCTTGCTACACTTGTAAGGAGAGCTTTAAACTAGAACAACATGGGAAGGGAAGCAGAAGACCAGAAAAAGCCATACACCTGACAAATGTTATTGAGAACTCTGCTATTAGAAGTGGAAAGGAAGAACAAAGACAAAAGAATCTAAGTAATAAAAATATTGGAGAAAGAGAAACCAATCACAAACTAAAATGTTTCTATACTAATGCGCAAAGCATGGGTAACAAACAAGGAGAATTGGAACTACTAATGCAGGAAAAGAAATATGATGTCATTGGAATCACTGAAACTTGGTGGGACAATACACATGATTGGAATACAAGACTAGAAGGATACAACTTATTTGCAAGAAACAGACTTGATAAACGAGGAGGAGGTGTCGCATTGTATGCTAGAAACGCGTATATCTGCACAGAGATTGAAGCTTCAGAGACTTAGAGTTCTGTGGAAACTGTTTGGGTAAGACTACAAGGACAGAACAATGGAAAGGACACCATTGTAGGCATTTACTACAGGCCGCCTGTGCAAGCTGAAGATATGGATAAACTCTTTATGCATCAAATGGCCAAGTTCTCCAAAAAATATGACATAGTTGTCATGGGAGATTTCAACTATCCAGACATTTGTTGGGAATCTCTCTCAGGCAAAACTAACAGGTCAAGGAAATTCTTATCCTCTCTTGATGACAACTTTATCTTCCAAAAGGTAGGGGAGAAAACAAGGGGAACTGCTACCTTGGATCTAATCCTTATAAACAGGGAGGAAATGGTTGAGGAGGTAAAAGTGGCTGGGACCCTAGGAGGTAGCGACCATGCTATTTTAGAATTTTGGATAACTAGAGGAGGAAGACCTGTGAAGACTCAGACATCAAGGTTAGATTTCAGAAAGGCAGATTTTAAGGGATTCAGAAAGAGAATTGGAGGGATCCAATGGCTGGATATCCTTAAAGACAAAAATGTCCAGGAAGGATGGGAAATCTTGAAAAATGAAATTCTCAAAGCACAATTGTTAACAATTCCGAAAAGAGGGAAGTATAGGAAGCATTTAAGGAAACCAGGATGGAGGAACACAGAACTTAAGCACATGCTAAAAAGGAAGAAAAAAATGTTTATAAAATGGAAAGAGGGAGGCATATCTAAAGATGAATATAATGCTGTCTACAGAACCTGCAGGGCACAAATCAGATTATCTAAAGCTGACAATGAATTGAGGCTTGCAAGAGATGTCAAAAGCAATAATAAAGGATTTTGGGGATATGTCAAAAGTAAAAGAAAAGTCAAAGATGCTATAGGATTTTTACAGGATGAAAATGATGAAATGGTAAGACAGGATGTTGAGAAGGCCGAACTTTTAAATTCCTATTTTGCATCTGTTTTCTCTCAGAAAAGAAATGTAACATCAACTGTTCTTCACTGTCCTATTAAGGGAATAGAAGAATCCAGGATATCTATGAACAGAAAGATAGTGAGGAAACACTTAGCTAACCTAAATGAATTCAAGTCTCCAGGTCCAGATGAATTACACCCCAGAGTACTGAAGGAGATAGCAGAAGAAATTTTTGAACCCCTCTCCATAATCTTTGAAAATTCTTGGAGAACAGGAGAAGTCCCAGAAGACTGGAGAAGAGCAAATGTTGCTCCTATCTTCAAAAAGGGGAAGAAGGTGGACCCAGGCAACTATAGGCCGGTGAGTCTGACTTCTATACCAGGAAAGATCTTTGAACAAATTATTAAACAACATGTATGTCAGTACCTGGATAAGAATGAAGTGATTAAACAGAGTCAGCATGGGTTTGTAACTAATAAGTCATGTCAGACTAACTTAATTTCCTTCTATGATGGAATCACTGATTGGGTGGATCAAGGAAATGCTGTAGATATAGTATATCTTGACTTCAGCAAAGCATTTGACAAAGTATCTCATGCAATCCTTATTGAAAAAATGACTAAGTATGGAATGGACAAGGCAACTGTTAGGTGGATTCATAACTGGCTTAGTGATCGGTCCCAAAGAGTGGTCGTAAATGGCTGCACATCCAGTTGGAAGAATGTCTCAAGTGGGGTACCACAGGGCTCTGTCCTGGGCCCTGTATTGTTCAACATCTTCATCAACGATTTAGATGAAGGAATTGAGGGTAAACTGATTAAATTTGCTGATGACACAAAGCTAGGAGGGATAGCTAATACTATAGAAGAGAGAGAGAGGATTCAAAAAGATATAAATAAACTGGAGAAGTGGGCAGCAGCTAACAGAATGGTTTTTAACAGGGAAAAATGCAAAGTACTACATCTGGGCAATAAAAATGAAAAAAGCATATACAGAATGGGAGGAATAGGGCTAAGCAACAGCACATGTGAAAAAGACTTGGGTATACTAATAGATCACAGACTGAATATGAGTCAACAGTGTGATGCAGCAGCAAAAAAGGCAAATGCAATTTTAGGATGTATTAACAGAAGCATACAATCTAGATCACGTGAAGTCATTATTTCCCTCTACTCCTCTGTGGTCAGACCTCATCTGGAATATTGTGTCCAGTTTTGGGCACCACATTTTAAAAAAGACATCAACAAACTGGAGCAAGTTCAGAAAAGAGCGACCAGAATGGTGACCGGTCTGCAAACCCTGTCTTATGAGGAAAGGTTGCTGGATTTGGGAATGTTTAGTTTGCAAAAGAGAAGACTGAGTGAGACTTAATAGCTGTCCACAAATATCTAAAGGGCTGTCACATTGTAGAAGGATCAACTTTATTCTCATTTGCACAAGGAAAGACTAGAAGCAATGGGATGAAACTGAATGGGAGGAGACACAGATTAGATATTAGAAAAAACTATTTCACAGTTAGAGTGATCAATGAGTGGAACAAGCTGCCACGAGAAGTGGTGAGTTCTCCTTCAATGGAAGTCTTCAAACAGAGGCTGGACAGACATCTGACTGGGATGATTTAGCGAATCCTGCTTTGAGCAGGGGGTTGGACCAAATGGCCCAGGAGGTCCCTTCCAACTCTACGATTCTATGATTCTATGAAACGAGTGTTATCACAAGGGCCTGAGTAAATGATATGTAAAAGGATAATCTCCCCCCATAGATGTGTTAACCGTGCTAAACATGGGACATTACCTGAGATGCTGTGTCCTGACCCGCACCGCGTCCCCTGACGCGCATTTCGGCGTTCCTTTTTCAAAAGGGGCATGTTTTAAGGCCAGGGGATCTAACTATTTAAAGCACCCGCCATCCAATCAGTCTCTACTGCTAAGTCACGTGGTATCATCGCAGGGTGACCGCTTGTGTACGTCAATCACATGGTATCATCGCTAGGTGACCGCTTGTGTAGGTGAATTCAGGATATAACGGCGCATGCGGCTATGTCGTCAACTCCTGTGAAAAGGACCGCCCACCTCCGACAGACAGAGAAATCCGCGTTCCACTACGGAATACCAGGCGGAAGACGGACGCTCACATCATATTGCCAGACATGGGAGGTCTAGAGAGACTCCAAAAGGTGCATGCGCACATCCAAGAAAGTGTGCTGACGTAATGTGAAAAATCCAGTATAATGCCGTTATATGAAAAGATCTGCTGCTATGCAGCCAAGATCTGAATGAGTGAAAATGATACACATATAATAATAAAGTGCCGTGTGAAACAGTATTATATATTTTTTACCATAATTAAATCCTGTATATATATTAATCAACAATGGTGAACAAATGATACCAATATTAATATCTAATATGTAGTATATGGTATGCTGCTACATTTTTTATAACTTTTTGATATGGCTGTATAATATATTTATTAATATTGGTATCATTTGTTCACCATTGTTGATTCACTTATTCACTTTTATGTGATTTCCGTCGCAGGGTGGATTTTAGCATAATATATATGTAGGATTTAATTATGGTAAAAAATATATAATACTGTTTCACACGGCACTTTATTATATATACATAGCCGCATGCGCCGCTATATCCTGAATTCACCTACACAAGCGGTCACCTAGCGATAATATCACGTGACTTAGCAGTTGAAACTGATTGGATGGCAGGTGCTTTAAATAGTTAGATCCCCCGGCCATAAAACAAGCCCCTTTTGAAAAAGGAATGCCGAAATGCGCGTCAGGGGACGCCGTGTGGGTCAGGACACAGCATCTCAGGTAATGTCCCATGTTTAGCACGGTTAGCACATCTATGGGGGGAGATTATCCTTTTACATATCATTTACTCAGGCCCTGTGATAACACTCGTTTCTTTAGGTTGCACATAGACACTTTTTGTATGTGGCAGTCAGGCGCCATGATTCAATTTCACTGCGTATAGACTTTTAGTCATCACTCATCAGCAGTGTTTGGTGTTTTTCTTACTGCTTTAAATTGACTTTTTTGTATTTGTGCAACATTAAGACAAGGGCAATTATGAGCATCTATTTGAGATATATATGAACTCTTCTCATATTATTTAGTGCTTTATATAAACCAGTTATTGTTTCTGAGTGTTTGTGCTGGTCCTAACCGCTTCTGTTTTTGATCTTGTGAGCACTGTAATATGTATTTTTAACTTTGGTTAAATAAATTGTTTTTTTATGATATGGAAATTTGCTATACATCCATTATATCCGTTTAGGATATGTTTGTTCTGACTTTTCTATTAATTGTCTGACATCTGATCCGTATTCTATTTCTCCTTCTTGAGCCGACCTTTTGAGTCCATAAATGGCGACTGCAGGTGAAGGGTTGTTGCTAAAGATGTGAACTCTCATGCGATACTCTGTGACCTCTTTAGTAGGATCATTGTCTCTGTACCAGAAGAATCTTAGGAAGTTCCTGTCTCTCTCTCTCACAAGGAAACAATGGAACATTTGCTGGATGTCAGCGATGAAGACAATGGAATCCTTTGCGGAAACGCATCTGGACCTGTCAGTAGAACATCATTTAGGGAGACATCATCAAACTTAGCACTGAAGACAAACACCACTCTAATCTGGCCCGGATTCTTAGGGTGTATACTCAGAACATGGGTAGGAACCAGCGTTCTTCAGAGTCTTTGGGAGTGGGAGCTAGCTCTGCATGCCAGTTTTCAAAAATCTTTGACATGAAGGAGAAAAAGTGATCTTTCATCTCCGGGTTCTTTTGCAGATTATGTTTAAGAGAGGAGAAACATTTTAATGCTTGATTTCTGTTGTTTGGTAGAAGTGGTCTGTGGGTTCTAAAGGGAAGAGGTGCGACCCAGCTGTTGGTCTCATCTTTTACAAGTCCCTTGTCCATAACCTCTAAGAACAACTTATCCTCTACCAACATTGCTACTTGGTTGTCTTGCTTAGTTCTCTGGAAGACTGTGCACCCCAACTGATCCTCATAGCTTCCTGACACCATACTGCTGTCATGAGTAAAGTCTATGAAATGATTAGGTAGTTGGATGCTGTGTCATAGTTCCTTGACATGGAACTCGTTGTTACAAGGATGAAACAGAGATGGGGGTCCTATCTTCAATGTATTTGTCAGCATGCTTGTCACAGAAGATGGGGCGTGCATGCGTCCCAAGCATACGTTTCTTATTATGACCCATCCTAGGTCTAGCTTTTGGGCATAGGGAGCATTGTCGAGTCCATTGATATGACTTCTCACTTTATGAACCTGTAGGATATCTCTTCCCAACAGCAGTATTATCTGTGCCTGATCGCCGAGTTCTGGTATAAAGTGTGCTATGCGTTTCACGTGAGCATGATGGATTGCCACATCTGGCGTAGGTATTTCAGATCTATTGTCTGGGATCTGATTACACTCGATGATTGTAGGTAGTGGTAGGCAGAATTGTCCATCTAAGGACTCAATTTGTTAGTCAGTAGCTTTCCTGCCTGCTGTTGTCACAGTACCTGCACACGTCTTTAATGAGTAGGGGGTGCTTGACCCTTTGATGTTGAATAGGCCAAAGAACGTTGATCTAGCCAAGGATCGATTACTTTGATCATCCAAGATAGCATACAGTCTTACAGCTTTGTCTCTATGGCCCTTTAGGTACTCTTTGACGAGGCATATTTTTGAACAGGACCTACTGTCTATTGTCCCTTTACAGACTTCAGTACATTGTGAAGTGATCTCTGGCGTAGCTGCATCAGTGTTCCTTTCCTCCCCACCATGCTTACTGTCAGCTGGCGTGTTTTGTGCACTCCATGGAGCTGGGCCATAGTGTAGAGCAGTGTTATGATCTGTGGTACCACATTCTGTGCATTTTACACTGACCTTACAAACCTTGGCGAGATGAGTGGTGGATGAGCAGCACTTGCAGCAGATACCGTTCTCTTTCAGGAAGCTTCTGCGATCTGGCATAGATTTTCCCCTGAAGGCTCTGCATTTCAGGAGAGGATGAAGCTTTTGATGGAGCGGGCATTGCTTGTATGGTTCTTGTACCTTTGTCTCTGATTGGGAGCAGCCAGCAGACCTGTAATTGGAACCTGGAGAAGATACATAAGTCTTGTGCACTGCCACAGATGTTCTGCGTGGATTTGCAGCTGATGACGGTGTGGCATATGACATTGCAAAGTCAAAGCTGGGACTGTTCCTAAGGCCGGGGTCACACTAGCGAGGAATATGGACGAGTGAGAGGCGTTAAAAGCACGCATTAGACACTGACAAATGATTCTCTATGGGGTACCTCGCACCAGCCGTATATTTCTCGGGCGTATTCTACGGTCCGTGCCAATCGCAGCATGTTGCGATTGTCAGCGTACTACGGCCGTAGTACGCCAATGAAAGTCTATGGGTACACTAAAAATACAGATTACACATGGACCACACATGTGACTTGCGAGAAATACGCACCCGGTGTCTTTTAGAAAAGCCGGCAATTCAGTGCGCTATACAGTAAACTCACACTGATTGGTTTAATAAAGAAACGAAAGAATAGATATTTACACATAGAATACATATATATATATATATATATATATATATATATACATACATGTCATTGTGACAAACATATATATATATTTATATTTCACAGAGTTCTTCATAGCAGAATAGCCGCTATTTCAATTGCCGGCTTCTATCAAATTATTCCCCAACCCGACATGAAATGACACATGGTTTACATTCAGTAAAGCATTTCATTTCAGGTTTTTTTATATGTCCCTGACTAATAATTAGATGAGGGTTTTTGTGCAAAATTTGGGAATTGTAGTTGTTATTTAAAGGGGTTAATTTGTTGTTAAAAAATTCCTGGGCTTCCCATTGCCCTATAGTGGGGGCGAGTGGGTTAATCTATCAAAGGGTTAATGTCACCATTCAATTGTAAGGTGACATTAACCCTTTGTAAGATTAACCCATTCACCACCGCTACAGGGCAATGGGAAGCCCACGCATTTTTAAACAACGAATTAACCCCTTAAAATAACAACTACAACTCCCAAATTTAAAACAAAAAACCTCATCTAATTATTAGTCAGGGACATATAAAAAAAAACATGAAATGAAATGCTTTATTGAATGTAAACCATGTGTCATTTCATGTCGGGTTGGAGAATGATTTGATAGAAGCCAGCAATTTAATTAGTGGCTATTCTGCTATGAAGAACTCTGTGAAATATATATATATATATATATATATATATATATATATATATGTTTGTCACAATGACATGTATGTATATATACATATATATATAGTATATATATATATGCATTCTATTTGTCTATATCTATTATTTGGTTTCTGTTATAAACCCTGTCATAGGGCTCCATTATATGTCCATTTTGCAAGGCTGCGAGAAAATCTCGCCATACGGATTGCATACGGATTACATACGGATGCTGACATGCGCAAAATACGCAACCACACCTTGCTTACGGATGACATACGGAGCACTATTTAGGGGTCATTCATCCGTATTACGCCTATAAACTACGGACCGTATTTTGCGTCGGTTTGTGTGACCCCAGCCTAATTGTCACTTGTTTGTGTACAAAGTCGGCAAAGACGGAGAAGGGAGGGAATGGAACACTTTGATTGCATTTGTATGTGGAACTATGTGTGAGCCACCTCTCTTGTCGATTGTAGGGCAACTTTTGGACTATAGGGTTAACACCTTTGGCTGTGTCAAGGAATGCAAGTCCTTGTAGGTCACCATCACATTTGGCAACTAAAACTTCCTTTAGCAGGTCACTTAGTTCTCTAAGTTTCTGGAGACCTTTGTTAGATATTTTAGGAAAGTCATCAATTATTTTGAACAAGGCTCTATTACCTCTGCTGAGCCATAACACTCATCCAACCGCTTCCAGATCTCTTTGAGGCCAATTTCAGGGTGATTTATATTAATGTTTCTGATCCTTACTGCGTATTTGACTGACCCTTCTCCCTGGTTTTTGACTAAGAGGTCTATCTCTTCCTTGTGTTGTAGCCCCAAGTCTCTAGTGACATTTTGGAAGGAAGTTTTCCAAGCTCTGTAACCTTCAGCTTGGTCAGTGAATGTCATGAGTCCCTTGGCAACCAGTTCATGTTGTGTGAAGAACTTAGCAAATTCTTTTGTGAACCGGTTGTCAGCAGAGTATACTGGTGATGGGCCACCCTGATAGTGATGTGAGGTGCATTCATACCTGTTAGTATCCTCAGGGTGGCACCAGCCAGTGTCATATTGCTTTGGTCTGACGTGCGGTGTGTCAGCAAGGTGATTCACATTGGTTACCTGTGAGGGGCAAGGTAGCGATTAACAGAGTTTTCTTGCTCCACGTTTTCCTGGAGCTGAGCCTCATGATGACTCTCACTCGCTTCACTGGATGTGTCGTGTCCTTGGTTATAGTTTAGATCAGGAAGCTCATTAACATACAGAGAAGCACATTGTGGTGAATCTTGCAGTGGCAACTTCAGACTTGACGTACTGCTTCGGCTATGCAGCTTAGGGTTGTGCGCAGCTTCCGTCGACTCTGCTGCGGCTAGGGCTGCGGCAGCTTCTCTTCTTGCTGCTAGGCTCTCTAAGTCGGCATCCACGTGTGCCTTCTCTAATTGCGTCTTTCTCTCTCGCTCATCTCTTTCTAAGCATAACCTTCTCTCTTGGTCATCTCTTTCTAAGCCTAGCCTTCTCTCTTGATCCTCTCTCTCTATGTGTGACCTTCTCTCTTGGTCTTCTAGGCATGTTTTCTCTAATCTAAGTTCCATCTCTTCTACAGCAAAGCTTGCTCGTATTTTGGCAGCTTCAGTATTTGCACGGGCAATGGCAACCGCGCTGCTGATGGATGTAGTCTTTGAGAAGACGGAACAGATTTTGTCATGTGTGATTTTTGAAACATGGTGTCTTGGGGGGATGCTTGGCTGTGTAGAGATTGCTGTAGATGTATTAAGTCTCTGTGTAGCCGGTGACTTGAATCTCACTAGGTAGATGACTGCAGTTTCACTAGTTCCTGCAAGCTGGATGGAAGGCTGTCTTTTCCCTGAATTCCCATTAGCTGGATGGCTGCTGTTTCACTGTTCTGTCCTCACTAAATGAAGCAGAATTCATGTAGCTTATACAGGCAGCTAAACCGCTATACCAGGGTCCAATAAGGAGACTGTAGTTGAATCTGTGCTTTATTGAACGTGATGGTATATTGGTGCACGGTGAAACTACAAGCAAAACATATACAGTATATATACATTCAGTCAGTACAGGGTACATCAGGAATTCATATATACATAATACATTATAAATCAACATCTGCACTAATAGCTAACCAGGGGAAGAACTAATTAAACAGGCTAATATAAGACAGGAATTAGATACAGGAAGCATAAATACATACCAGTGATGCTATCACAAGGGGAGAAGAGAAATGAGATGCTTCTTGAATGCAGGTAGAAGGAAAATGGAGAACTGGATGGAAATGGAGGCTGAACTAACCATAATCCTTTGCAAAGGCTACCAGGATGCATTGAAACCTTACCAGAATGCACTGCAAAAGCTTATCAAAATGCACTGCAACGGAGGGAAAAAATACGAGCATCAAAAGTCAAAGTAAAATAACACAAGAACACTGCGGTTATGACTCTGGTCACTAGAGGGAGCCAGAAACAATGAAAACAGTAGAATCTATGGAAAACTGAACATTCTATATATTCTCCAGTAAATCACTGTAAATATAAACAAGCAGACAGTCAAAGGTTATGAATTAGATGTTGGAGACAGAACAGGCATGCTCAGGAGAAATAGCACAATATATGTAATGTTTGGTTTGCATGTTCAGGTTCTAAATGTCTTCTATGGTGTCAGAAACAAGTGCAGCAACAGGAGATCTAATTCAAGTTATTAATTAGTCACATTTTGTGTGAGCCGGAAATTCAGGCCTTATAAGAAATCTGACTTGTGTACACATGCCAAAATGACTAAGGGTATATTTACTTGAAAGGCGTAGATGGAATTTTAATTTGTCTATCATGATATTTTAACTGCTCTTATGTCTGTGTACTCGTTCACACTGGGAATTAGAGATGAGCGACTTTGCCTTTTTTTAGGGTCGAGTCGGGTTTCATGAAACCTGACTTTCGCAAAAGTCGGGTAGAACGAAATCGGCCGACTACAGGGAAAAGTCGGAGGCCGACTGAAACACGAAATCCAATGCAAGTCAATGGGGAAGCAAAGTCGGCAGGGAGTGGAGGACAGTAAACACACCTACAGTGCCCATTTCAATGCCAAAAACATCAATTCTTATTACTGAAGCTTGTCAACCTTAATTTACTTCCAAATAATAGTTTCGCATTGAAAACTGGGGCTTATTTGGCTAAAGTTGTGGGGGGGTAGGGCTGGCTCCAGGTTTTCGGGTGCCCTGGGCCAAAGAGTGTCAGTGCGCCCCTTTAACACATACCACAACTCATGATGCTCTGATACGGCACAGAAATATAGGTATAGTACAATGACAAATACTTGACTGCTTACATGACGTCACATGACTTATCTATTTTAGCTCCAAAAAAGGACAGTATATTACTCCATAAAGTATCATGGCCACCACATTGTGTGCCATACAGAATAATGAGCCCCATATATTTCTCCATACAGAATAATTGGTCACATATAATGTTCCATACAGTATATGATGAGCTCCACATAATGCTACAGTATATGATGTGCCTCATGGATGATGCTCCAGTGTATGATGGGCCCTAATAATGCTCCATATATAATAGGCCCCATTTCTAATGCTCCAGAGTATCATGTGCCCCATAGATGCTGCTCTAGTGTCTGATCTGCCCCATTTCTAATGCTCAAGTTTATGATGGGCCTCATGGATGATGCTCCAGTGTATGATGCACCCTAATAATGCTCCATATATAATGGGCCCCATTTCTAATGCTCCAGTGTATCATGTGCCCCCTAGATGCTGCTCCAGTGTCTGATCTGCCCCATTTCTAATGCTCAAGTATATGATGGGCCTCATGGATGATGCTCCAGTGTATGATGGGCCCTAATAATGCTCCATATATAATGGGCCCTTTTTCTAATGCTCCAGTGTATAATGGGCCCCATAAATGCTGCTCCAGTGTCTGATGTCTCCCATTTGGAATGCTCCAGTATATGATGGGTCCCATTTTTAATTAACCCAGGCATGGTATGTGAAAAGAGCTCCATGGAGTAATCTGAAGTGTGGGCTGCCGCATCCTACACTGTTGGTGTGGGTGAAGGACACAAGGAAAGGGGTTTCTCCTGACCAGAAGCCTGCACTTAATGACTCAGTGCTTGCATTTTTTTAAACTTCAGAAGAGGAGGCGATAGAGCTGGAGGCTGTTTCAGCAATGTAACCCAAAAACAGTCCCTGATGCTCCGGCTTTAAAAGCAGTCTACCTACTCCCAGAAAACGGAGCCTTACAGGCCTTCCAGAGCTACACCATGATACAGGCTCAACACCTTCTGCCTTAGCTGCTTTTGTGTTTTTGGCACTAACAGCAGATGCACCACCACAACTATCAGTACCAGGTGGCCCCCCATGCCCACGTCCGCATTCTCTTCCACCATACTTCCTCATGTTTTGGAAAATGGACCCAAAATACCAGCAGATATATGGTACTGTATCAGAAGCGTGCAGCTCTATATAGTCTAGGGATAACAGTAAATCTCCGTATATATATCATGAGTCATACACAGACGCTCACAGGCTCAGTATGGATTACCCAATAAAATAAAATGTTGAAAAAGGGTACAGTATAACCAGATACAAGGTATATATAGTATAGTGTAAACATTCTGAATCTCCGTATACATTTCAGGAGGCAGACACAAATGCTCTCAGGCCCAGTATGGATTACACAAGAATATGAAAAGCTGTAAATGGGTAATGTAACACAAGCTACAGCTGTATATAGTGTTGGGGTAATCTTACAGGGGTTGTCCGGGCTTTTCACATAATCTCAGTGCATATCTGGGCTGCCGAATGATGACAATAAGTAATTTACCTTCTGTCACCAGTTTGCAGGGTTTTCTAGATATCGGTCTGTTGCTTCTGAGCAGAACGTGTTATGGAAATATATATGTATATGTATTCCATCTAGATCTCACTTGCCTGCTATAGGCTATATACTGCTATGTACTCTTATATACTCATATATACTGCACACAGATACATATTCACAGTTTGAACCTTATAACTAGTTTGTGGAAATTGACCTGCTACCCAGTCATCTCATTGTCTTGTGACTTGAGAAATATCTAGCAGACATAGGGAATGAGGAAGTAAGGCCAGATGGTCCAGCCGATATTGGAGACTTGCTGACGAGTGCAAGACTCCGGACAGTAAATCATGTGGTGTCTAGGTAATCCCAGGTCGGACACCCATATATGTTCATGTATTCAAACTGACCAATTAGATAAGAAGTAAAGCCTTTATGTTAATGAGTAACCACTCCTTTCTGTACGAAGTGATAAAAAACCATGAATGTGAATAAAGTTTCCAGAGTTCTGCTGGAATGAGTTGTTGCTAACCGAGTGTAGCTTCCTCTTTTCCTATGAGCGCTCAATAAGACTGTGTCTAATTAGGACAGGCCACAGTACGCACAGGGATAAATTCACCCAACCAAAATTTCCACATCAATTGACGCCCAACTCGAGGCCGTAGACTAAAACGCACGGGGATCCTGCTGACCAGAGAGGACAGAGGTGCCGGCCAAGGTCTTGGCTCATGGGAGCGGAGATTTGCGCAACTCCATAAGTAAGGTAAGAAAATCTAGTTATCTTACCTGAATGTTCCCTGTGACCAGTCCGGGTCAGCATCTCTAGCTGGTCAGTGTGGTCACCAAACCCAGGTAGTGTTAAAAAGTCCACGCTCTTATCCAAACCCTGGGATAAGCTAAGTGTCTGCTGTGGTCCTGTGTGTCTAAGATCCGGGTGAGAGAGTTGGTGGAAACCTGTGACTGTTTGTGTTTGTGGGTGCGGGAAAACTGATAACAGGGGAGTTTGACCCACTCAGATAGGTCCTCACAAATACACCTGGACACAGGAGGCGGACAGGAGAAGCCTTGCCCAGGGACAGGTGGTGGGGCCTTACGGAGTAATCACGAGGCAAATCTCACATCAAGCTATCACAACAAACATCCGTGCACAGGAAGGGACAACAGCGCCCACGCCAGGCCACGCGGTGGTGTTAGCTTAGGGGAGATATTGCAAGCCAAACCACTTGACAGGTTGCCACCAACACACCTGGTCACAGGGAAGGACAGGAGAAGCCGGCCCAGGTATCAGGTGGTGGCAACATTGTGGGAGTTAACACATTACCGATATCGACGTCCGGTACAGCGTGTTAACATTCCCGGGTCACCAGCGCAGTGCACCCAGTGTGGTTGGCAGTTATCGGTTACCAGCAGCTGTTTCACATACTCGTCACAAGACAAGGGCTTTCGATCTCTCTCCCCGGACGTCTATATGTGAATTCATTGCAGGTTTACACAAAGATCTGAAGCAGAAAGAGTTTTGCCTTTTTTTTTATTGTACACTTCCTCTTTTGCCTACAGGGTGTGCCCTGATATATATATTTTTCATATTGTTATATTTTGTACTCTGCTTTCCCTATTTTATGTTTTATTTTGCATTTTTGGTGGAGATTTTTATTCTTGTTACTGCAGTGTTAGAAGTTTTGGGAAAGCTGAGTCTTTGGGCACTTCCCCCCTCCCCTTCCATTGTTCTCAAAAGATTTCACTGAGAGACGCAGGCAGAAAAAAAAAGAAAGAGGAAGTTGGGTGCCTGCATTCTACATTCTACATTAACCCTTTTATTGTTGGAAGTTGTACTGATTTTTATTTTGTTTTTGGAGTGTTTTTCCAAGGTTTACCAACTTCTTGATTGTACCTTTTGTTTTTTTCCTTTTCTTTTAACCCCTCGATTTTTCCCTGAATTTATTGGTTTTTTTTTATTTTTCTAAGTGGTTCTTTTAAAGTTTCTATACTTTTTGATTTTATCAACTTTTTTGGTTTTTATCCTTTTAAAATCTTTTAAAAATCATTTTCCTTTTTATTTCTTTTAGGTTTTCTCCACTTTTTGTGACATTTTATCAGTTTTTTGTTGTTTTTACTTCTTTCTTTCAGTTTTTTTGTTAAAAAGAGAATTTTTACCTGCGTTGGGTCATTCCTGTGTTCTCTTGTCAATTTTGATTTCCCTTCTTTGTTTCCACTACTTTTGGAGTTTTTTTGTCACTAAATATTCTTGTTTTGTTTCTCTTTCCCTTTTAAGCAAGTTAAAAGGGGTTGCAAAGTGTTTAAAGTTTTAATCACTTTTTTTCATTTTTAAAACAGACATAGTATGTGGTTTTTTGCAAGAACAGTTTTTCTTTAAACTGTAGCATGGCATAATATATTGAAAGGAAAAAAGGGAAGTAGCTAGTAATTGCCGTCTGCATTTCTTAAAGTGACAGAGGATTTTACAGCGTAGAAGGTGCTAGCAGATAGTGTGAACAAGAAAGGATTGGTTTGTTTTTTTTTACGTGTAGGAAAAGTGTTTTCAGCGGCATACTAATCTGTGCCGTCTGAGAAGGACTACAGGTCTAAGAATGCCTTCTGTGACGGCAGAGGGGGGGAAGCAGTCCGCTCCCCCCATCTTCTCTCTCCCCACTCTTCCCTCCTCCCGTCTCTTTCCTCCCTCTATCTCCGCTATTCTCACAATCTCCTCCCCTCTCTCATCTATCTCTCCTCCTATCCCTTCTCCTCCTCCTCCTTTTCTCTCTCCTATCTCTCCTCCCTCTCCATCTTCATCACCAACGCCCACCTCTCATCCCTCTCCTCTTCCCTCCTCCTCCTCCTTGTCTTCACCATCTCCTCCTCTTTTGTCACCTCCTCACTCTCCTCCACTATCTCTCACTTCTCCTCCTATTCCAAATCTTTCCTCCACCCTTCCCTCTATTTTTTTTCCTCACCCACCTCTTAGTTCATCGTCACCCGCTGGCCCAGTGCCAGATCCAGACAATGAGGCGTCCCTAGTTCCACAGGGCACTCTCTCTAGAGAGGCAGCTATAACACCGGGAGAAGAAAGTGAATCACTCCCCACACATGACAACACAGGTGCCCTCCCGATACAACATATAGCAGAAGGGAGGTGTGGGCCATCAGACACTGCACCTGCTAAGACTGAAGATCCTATGCGCCACACGGAGCTGCAGTCTCAGGGGGGGAAGTACCCACACACAGAAAGACAATCACACAATGGCACAGTTCCTCCTCTGATGAAAATGAAGAAGGGACAGACATGCTGCATAGTACTAGGGGAAACTCACAGACTCCAAGAAGGCAGGGGCAGATATAGCCAGAACTCTTACACTATGTGCCTTTCACCCCTAGTCAGGTGTTCAGTATTCTAAGAAAACTGCCAGACCCAGTTATGGACCACATGCCATTTTACCGAAGAATGCAGCAGAGCCAGCAGACATACGCTGCAACCTGGAGTGATCTCTGGTCCATAATGGAGGTAAAAGCAGGTGAAACACTCTGGCCAATCATGAAGGAACACTTCAAGCTTCCATCAGAATTAGATGTGCATTCCCGGGAATCAGGATCAAAGCTAATTGAACAGCTTAGAGAGTGGGCCAATGCCAGACAAGCACTCAGCCTGCATAACATGAGCCAAGCTGAGACAGAGACTGTAGATGAGTTTTATGGCAGAGTGAGGCAAGCATTCCAAGTTTTAGGCTTCACTATTCATGATCAGATACATGGACAAATGTTGGCACAGGACTTTGTGCATGGACTAAGAGAACCAATCAAGAGACTGCTGATAGTGGCCAGGCCTGAGTACAGGACAACAGCAGTAGATGTCATGCTCGCAGTAGCCAGAAGAATTGAGTCCCTCCCAGGAGTACGAAGGACAGGCCCTCGGTGATGGCCACTGACGTGGAGGAGCAACTATCACACAGTTAGAAGTTAGGAGAGCTGGCAGGTGTTTCAACTGTGGCAACTTTGGCCATTTCCGGAACCAGTGCACAGCACTCCGGCAACCCAGGTCATCCCGCAGAGGAATAGGCTAAGAAAGAAACACAGAAGACAATGAAGAACCCTGTCCATAGAACAGAGACAAACCAGATCCGCCAGACGTCACACCCCTGACATGTGAACCCCGTCAGCGGACCCAATACCTCAAATCACTGGGGGCTGTCATATCTTTCCTGGTGGACACTGGTGCAGTCAGAAGTGAAAATCCCCGACCCCACCAGTCTATCAGAGCACTGTGTGTCTTATATGGGGACTGCAGGTCAAGACAGACGTTCCCCAGCTCGCAAGCCCCTGAGCATGTGGACACAGCTAGGATACTCCATCCTGTTACAGTTTACGGTGGAGACCTGCCCACCCCACCTGATGAGCGCAGACCTACTGCAGGAACTGAAGGTGACCAAAGTTTCCCATGAAGATGTCACCTTGACCTCCTCTCCACCCCAGGCCCAGGAAGAATCATCATGCTGGTGGCCCTACAAGAGCCTCACTCGAACAACCGGTGCAAGCCTACCCAAGGAGGTGCTGGACATAGCACCCGGAAGCCTATGGCCCAAGGGAGACTTCAAGTTGCGCCAGTGCGGGTGTCACTCAAGTCTGCAACCCCGGACGCTCCGAAGGCCCAGCATCTGCTGCTCATCACCCAGAGCCGAACTGCCTCTGACCAACTGGAGGTCTAAGTGGAACTGCGGTTCAAGAAGCGGCCTAAGAACTTTGGCATGGGCCAGGAAAACTCTCAACACAGAGAGACCACACCCGCTTCGTGAAATGGCTGCACTGCTTCTGGCTCCAGCGCCAGAGGATCATCTTGGACAAGATTCTGAAGGTGCTCCCTGAAGTTAATCCAGGACCTGGACCAGAAGACAGCCACTCAGCTTCTCAAATTGGTTAACAAGATGCTGACCTGAAATCAAGCTGAGTGAAAGGGACTGCTGCTGGCTGGTAAAGAAGACGCCCCAGCAAAAAGACCCCCTGTGAGAGCAAGAAAGCTCAGCTGAACGTCACCTCTGACGAAAAGGACCCCAGCAAACGGCTGGTTTTCTTGCCGGCCCTGTGCCAGAAGAGGGAGTCACTCACGACACTGTGAAGAGCAAGGCCAGATTGAGCCGCCTCACTAACGGGAATCATCATGCAGTCCCTGCTTCTCTTGATCAAGAGGAAGACTGTGAAAGGAGAACCAGACCAGATTGAATGGTGCATAACCTGAGGGCTGTGAGCGAAGCAACCGTGTTTGAAACCCCAGTTGTTCCAGATCTGCACACTCTGCTGACAAACGTGCCAGCCACAGCAACGGTGCTCACGGAAATGGATCTGCCCGAAGCTCCCCTCAATGTTTCCCCTCACCTGGATGACCAGTTCCTGAAAACGCACAGGGGGGGTGCAGAACAAATGGACAGTGATGCCCAAGAGGGCCCAGAACAGCCTTTCACAGCTCACCAGAGTATTGCCCTCCATCCCCATCAACTGGATTGCGGAGCATGCAGAAGTCATCGACACTGCTACCTGCACAGCGCTTTCCATGTCTCCTCTACTCTGCTTGACAGAGCAGCAACGTAAGTTCTGCAAAACAGAGTCCAGTGGTGTCAAAAGCAAGTTCCTGAAGACACCCTATCGCCCACTAGACGAAACACTTGACAGATGACAGGAGGACCGCGGAGGAGAAGATGGCTCCCTCAACAACTCCGAAGATGCAGGCCTTCCTTAGTCTAGTCTCGTACTGCAGAACTTGGATCCCTGGTGCTCCAGGCTTAATGCAGCCTCTGTACAATTGCATCAACGCATTGCAGCGTACAGGAAACTGAAAGACTTCATAGTCTCTGCGCCAACTCTAGGCCTCCCTGAGTATGAGAAGCCATCCCATCCTGACCAAACGGAAAAAGAAGGACCAAGATGGAGAAGGTCATGCTACTGGTCAGGCTTAAAACAGACCCATGGAGGAAAACCTGAGGCCTCTAGACTACCTCTCAGCCGGCCTGGATCCATTTGCAGGGGGGGGCCCTACTGCATGGAAACAATATCTGCAGCACACGCCCTCCTCACAAGGCTGCTCTCCATTACTCTTCAGTGCTCTCAGCCCTTACCTCTCAGCTGTTACCTGTCTCTACTCCCACTCCCAAGGGGGGATGCGGATACGGACCCTCAGATGAAAAATCTGCAAGACACTGTAGATGGCTCCAGTTTTGCAGTGCAGTGACCAGCAATCAAGACATCCTATGGTCCAGAAGTTTGTCAGCCAAGAGCCCAAGAAATGGAGCTGATAGAGCTGACGAAAGACCTGCCAGATTGCGAAGAACAAAAACTTCCAGGTACTCGCATGACATGGCACCCGACTTCAGACCCATCTGGGCTGCAAGAAACTTCATCACAGCAAGCGGATCGACCGTGAAGCACCATGGAGCCATCAGAGTCCTGCTGGACGCCCTTCAACTGCTAAAAGTGGTGGCAGTGTTGAAGGTCAAGGCACACGGAAAACTGAACACAGTAGAGACACGGGGCATCAACATGGCAGATGTGGCAGCCAAAGAAGCAGCCAGAGGAAGACAATATGGAAAATGGGAGAGGTCATAGAGCCGGACGGCTACTACATGATGACTGAAGACGAGAAAACCTGGCATACAGAAGTCAATGGGAAAACTGGTGAAGATGCCATCTCTGAATTAGACAGAAGTGTTGCCTCCTCCTCCACCAGCCAACGAGCTGAATCACTTCTAGGATTAAGACTCTGACGTGGATATGAATTCTGAGGCAGAAGAATGGTGCCCACCTTTACCAGAAAGGACGTATTTGATGGAGAACATTTCAGAAGATTGTCCTCAACCACCCCCTCGTGGGAAAGCTTCTTCTCCAGCACAGTCCTACGGTCAGCAGTCCACGGCAACACTTACCCCGTCCCCCCGAGACGAGCTGCATGAGTCCGAAGGTATCCCAAGGCTACAACAGTTTTGACCTTCCTCCTCATCCCCGGAGAATACCGGCTGGATCTGTAACAATGCAAAGAGTCCCAAGTCCTCCTCTGACACAGTTTAACCCGAGTCTTCATACAGAGGGAGGCACGGACAAAGACGAAACCTCAGCTAAAATCCCACAATCAGCTCAGAGAATGTCAATTACCATGACCCAGTCAACTAAACCTGACAAAATTACCTCCTGAAACCTGTACAAGAAGTAGCAGGATCAGACGGAGGACAAAGAAAGCTGGATGCTGAAGGCCAAAAGCACTGGGCTCCAAGAAACCGTCTACCTCAAAACGTCTACCTCAAGACAGACCCAGTCTATCTCAAAGTGTGTACCCTACGGTGGTTCAATGGGCACATGGCCCCCACACAGAATTGAAGACACAGATGAATGACCTGATTAGACTGGACTCTCGCCTTAACAGCCAAAATTCCCAGCAGCTGTTTGGTCTCCGACAAATTTAACATCGGACAAGCGGGAAAAGTTCCCCCACATCGTCTGACCTGAAGACTTCCCCGTAAGGAACCGGTTGGCGAAGACTACTGCAAAGAAGCTACTCTCAAAAATAGTGTGCAGATATGGGGGTTCCAGAAGCAATAGCAAGTGATCAGGGACCCACATACACAGCAAACCTGACAAGAGATCTGATCAGCAGTAGGGTCAGACTTAGGCCTACACACACTACCCACCATCCCGCATCATAGACTAAGTGGGACACTTAAGAGCAGCATGCTAAAAAATTTGCCCAAGAGACAGACAAACCCTGGCATTAGACACTCCCGTAGGCTCAGAAAAAGCTGTCACCAATATGAAACTTTATTTGGGTCTAAAACCCAGTTTAGGGGTATTCTTTACTTAGCAGTTGACTAAGCAATATGATACTTTGTCTGCATGTGTAATTGAATTTATCAAGAATCTTGCTAATGTCCATTCTCGAGTTTTCTCCTTTATTGCCAGGTCCAGATTCGGTGCCTGGTATGCACGCCCTGAAGTCAGGAGACTGCTGAGTGTTGTTGGGAAAAGTCCGTAAAGAGAAGCACTCGATCCCAGATCCGATGGCCCTTCTCCAAGTGCTGACGCCACCGACCTGGAGGGAAATCCCCACCTGGATCCACGCATCGCATTGTAGGAAAAGGCTTTCATACCAGAAGATACACCTGAGCTGGAATGATGCTGTGGATGACCTCCCTGACTGAATAAATTACCTACCTGACAGAGAATACACTGACTGCATAGACTGCTAACTAAGAGACTTTGATTACATTGCACCACACCCCCTTTAGGGACAGATCTCCTGACCGCCCATTTGCGAAAAGTCTGTACAGAGGAGGATGTATGCACTAGGCATATGTCAGTTCACTGGCAGCACAAAAGAGTTGCAGCGCTTTGGGCCAGGAGCAGGATTTTAGGGCAAGGGATATCTATGGGGGGATTGTTATGGAAATATATATGTATATGTATTCCATCTAGATCTCACTTGCCTGCTATAGGCTATATACTGCTATGTACTCTTATATACTCATATATACTGCACACAGATACACATTCACAGTTTGAACCTTATAACTAGTTGATGGAAATTGACCTGCTACCCAGTCATCTCATTGTCTTGTGACTTGAGAAATATCTAGCAGACATAGGGAATGAGGAAGTAAGGCCAGATGGTCCAGCCGATATTGGAGACTTGCTGACGAGTGCAAGACTCCGGACAGTAAATCATGTGGTGTCTAGGTAACCCCAGGTCGGACACCCATATATGTTCATGTATTCAAACTGACCAATTAGATAAGAAGTAAAGCCTTTATGTTAATGAGTAACCACTCCTTTCTGTACAAAGTGATAAAAAACCATGAATCTGAATAAAGTTTCCAGAGTTCTGCTGGAATGAGTTGTTGCTAACCAAGTGTAGCTTCCTCTTTTCCTTTGAGCGCTCAATAAGACTCTGTCTAATTAGGACAGGCCACAGTACGCACAGGGGTAAATTCACCCAACCAAAATTTCCACATCAAACGTCCAAGGGGGAGTGTGTTCTGGCATTGAAATGAGAACTGGTCGTTTCCTTCTACTCTACTACGATTTTCCCTCCTCACTACAGTTTCACTTTCCATAGATCACTGTTCAGTGTGTGTCTGGGGGAGGAGCAGCTGGGTGGTTCTGCTCTCTGCCACTGAGGCTGCTAGAGGGGGAGGATTTGTTACTGTGGGAGGAGGGCTTGTTCATGTGGACGGGGAGGGCTTGTTGCTATGGAGGGTGGGGTTGTTGCTATAGAGGGCAGGTTTTTAGTAGAGTAGGAGGAAATGACCAGTTCTCATTTCAATGCCAGAACACACCCCCTTGGACGCTCTGCTCAGAAGCAACAGACTGATATCTAGAAAACCCTGCAAACTGGTGACAGAAAGTAAATTACTTATTGTCATCATTCGGCAGCCCAGATATGCACTGAGATTATGTGAAAAGCCCGGACAACCCCTTTAAAGCTCCTAATATATTGCCGGAGTAACAGACATACATTCACAGGCTCATTATGGATTACAACAGAATATAAATAGCTAAAAAGGTTACTGTATCAGATGCATACAGCTGTATACAGTGTTGGCCAAATTTGAAATATCGGTATATATTTCCGGAGTCACCCTCAGACGCTCACTCAGTCTGGGTTTGACCATAATAAAAAATGTTGTAAAAAAAAGTACTGGATAACAAGATAGCAAGTATATTTATTATAGGGTACAATTGTAATCTCTGTATACATAGTCCCGTAGTCACTCTCAGATGCTTACTCAGTATGGATTTGACCGTAATACTAAATGTCGAACAAAGGTACTGTACAACAAGGTACAAGCTGTATCGAGTATAGGTTAAAAATTGCTATCTCCGATTCACCTTATATATAGAAGGTGTAAACCACACACATTCACTATGGATGATACCATAATACAAAATTGTGAACAAAGGTACTGTATCAGCACATACCAGGTGTATCCAGTCTAGGGGTAATTGTAAATTTCCGTATATACTTCCGTAGTCAGACACAGACACTCACAGGCTCACTATGTATTACACCAGAATTTAAAAAGTAGAAAAAGGGAAAGGTAGTCGAAGCATACAACAGTCTACAGTGTTGTAGTACTTTTAAATCTTCGTATATATTTCAATCTCAGTAAGCCAGTCCAGACTCTCCGCTACTGGAAACTACATGGATACAAGTACAGACGGAAAGTCGAGTGTTAGCAGAAATTTGGGAATTACTCATCACGGGAAAACCTCCCGGTAGATGTTGCAGAGGCTATGCAGACCCTCAATTACTGTGTCTGTGGAGACAGCGAAAACGGTTCTTTGTGAAGAAAGGATTGCTTTATCACAGTAGTATGGATCACATCACCGCAACTCGTCTCCATCAAATTGTGATCACAGGGAGAGATGTAGACATGGTCGTCACTGCCTATCATGATGTTTCTGGTCATTTTGGAGTGCAAAACACAGAAGCCACAGGCCGTAGGCGATTCTATTGGATTGGCATGAGAGGAGAAATTGAAAAATGGTAGTAGGAATGTCATACGTCTGTGAGTATCACAACTGTGAAAGGTGATCATAAAGCACCACTGCATCTGCTTGTAAGTTGACGTCCATTACAAATGGTAGCCATTGATCATCTGAAGGTGGAGGCCAGCAGGACAGGACATAGCTACATCTTAACCATCATGGATCAATACTCCAAATTTCTAGTGGCCGTCCCTGTGGAGGATTTAACTGCCCAGACTACACAGCGGTGGAGCAGGGAGAGGTAAGTATTGCAACTTTCAAGTGCTGTGGCCATGACCAAGCAGGGGGGGCACACTCGTGGTCGACGGTACTGGCACAGGGCCCCTCATAGTACGCTGGTGTGTCTGATGGCGAGTGGGTCCCCCCACCGTCAGAGACACTGTATTGTACTATGAGGGGCCCTGTGTCAGTGCCGTCAGCCATCAGTGGGCCCATCCACCTGTTCAGAGCAACGGCACTTGCCCAGGTGCGCCAGGTGTTGACCCCAGCCATTGAGGGGGGTGGGCAGCCCACTTAGGGAGGTTTAAAAAATGACATATTTTGATGTGTTGGCTAGATATTTAGCTGCTGCAAAGGGCGGAATTAGGTAAGTCCGAGGAAGAGGAGGACAAAAGCGAGGCAGTTTTCTGGCAACCTATGTATCATCAGGGGAAGGTGGGACAAAATCCTTTGAAACCCATGCATGGTTCATTTTAAGGAAGGTTAGATCATCAACATTTTGGGTTGACAGACGGGTCCTTTTTTTGGTCAGGATTGATCCAGCAGCACTGAAGACTCTTTCAGATAGCACACTAGCAGCAGGGCAAGCAAGCTCCTGTAAGGCATATTGTGCCAATTCAGGCCAGGTGTCCAGTTTAGAGGCCCAATAGTCAAAGGGGAATGACCTGTGAGGGAGAACATCGATATGGGAGGAGAAGTAGCTTGTAACCATAGTTTACAACTGCTGTCTCTTGTCACTTTTAATCGATGCAGTATTAGCAGTCGTGTGAGCGGTACTTGAGAAATCATTCTACAACATGGTCATTAAACCCCTGTCTCCAACGTCACTTCGGCTGTGTGCACCACGAACACCTCTTCCATTGTGGCCACTACAGCTCGTGGGAGAACCAGCACCGCTGCTGTGTGCTGGGAAGGCCTCAAACAAACGGCTTACCAGAGTTGCTTGTTTGTTAGCCAATATTATCTCTAGGTTCTCTTGTGGCATTATGTTGTGTAATTTGCCTTTGTAGCGTGGATCGAGGATGCTGGCCTGCCAGTTGTCGTCATCCCTCATCATTTTGGCAATGCGGGAGTCCCTTTTTAGGATCCGCAAGGCATAATCGCACATGTGGTCCAATGTTCCAGGTGTCAATGCTGCACTGCCACTGCTAGGTGGAGGAGCACTTTCTGGCAAATCCACATCCCTACAGTCACGCACAAACACTGTACCTGACCTTGGAACACCAACATTTTCTCTTGCCCCCTGAGAAGCATCCTTCTGCCCAAAATAATCATCCCCCTCATCCTCCTCCTCTTCCTCTTCTTCCTCCACCTCGTCCAGAACAGTTCCCTGACCAGACAATGGCTGACTGTCATCAAGGCTTCCCTCCTCCTCCTCCGCTGCAGATGCCTGATCCTTAATGTGTGTCAAATTTTGCATGAGCAGATGCATAAGTGAGATGCTCATGCTTATGATGGCGCTGTCTGCGCTTACCAGCCATGTGCATTCCTCAAAACACTGAAGGATTTTACAGAGGTCTTTCAGCTTTGACCACTGCACACCCGACAATTCCATGTCTTCCCTCAAACTGCCTGCCCGTTTATCCTCCCACAAATGCATTACAGCCTGCCTCTGTTCGCACAGCCCCTCAACCATGTGCAGGGTGGAATTCCTCCTTGTTGCAACGTCTATGATTAGGCGGTGCTTGGCGAGGTGGAGCAATCGCTGCAGCATCTGCATATGAGTGGAGCGGACGTTTGAGCGATGGATGTGCGAGCACAGTCTTCGCACCTTATGTAGCAGGGATGTTAACGCCGGATAATTATTAAGGATGCACTGCACCACCAGGTTCAAAGTGTGAGCCAGGCAAGGTATGTGTCACGTGGACCCGTCCTGTGTGACATGGCTCGCAGGCCGGTAACTAAAACAACAGGATGCGGCACGTGATACTGTCCAGTGTGACACGGCTCGCAGGCCGGTAACTAAAACAACAAGACAAGGGGTAGGGAAACAGTTACAACGGTGGGCCCTGCGATAGGGAAAGAGGACGTGGAGACCTCCTGCACTCCCCTGAGTCAGTGTCCCTAACGCTCCTAACGTTCCCTATGCCGGTTCCACACCGGGCAACGATCAGGAACCTATTGCCCTAGCACACCATACACCTATCCCTTGCTAGGGAGCTGGGTGGCACAGGCACTGGCCCCACCGCTGTACTAATACACACTAAAGAAAAACACAAACAGGGAAACACCACTTAGCTTTACTCTGTTGAACTTGCTCCTGGCAACAGAGTCCACCACCAGCATGCAGCTCTCCTCCTGAATTGCTGCCACCAAGCTCTGTCAGAGCTGCTCTCTAGCTCCTTCCTCCACCAAGGATGGTTGAAATGAACACTATCACCAACACTGATTGCAACACCTGTGACTCTTTTATAGCAGAGCCAGCAATCACACCTGTATTACAATCATGTGCACTTAACTAAAGAAACAAGAGTGCAATGACGCTCACCACCACCGGGGGCAAACTTAGAACAAACGACACCAAAGTGCAATATAGTCCTAATGGCCACCGGGGCAAAAACCAAACCTTAAGCACAGCTTAGGAAAAAAAAAGGTTACCTGTGCTTATTATATGTCCTGATCCAGCATGGATCATGACAGTATGTGTGTGAGTTTTGCACAGGCTATGGCTGCCACAAAATTACGGCCGTTATCACTGACTACCTTGCCTGCCTCAAGATGTAGACTGCCCAGCCATGAATCAGTTTGTTGCTGCAAGTAGTCGGCCAGTACCTCCGCGGTGTGTCTATTGTCGCCCAAAGACATTATCTTTAACACAGCCTGCTGACGCTTACCACTAGCTGTTCGATAGAGGGACACTTCGTGTGCAACACTGCCAGCTGCGGATGGAGTGTTCGTGCGACTGCGGTCTGTGGGCGAGCTGTCACTGATGGAGGAGGAGGAGGGTCGAAAGCCTACAGCCAACTGTTTCCTATAACATGGGCTAGGCAGCACTGTTCCACCGCTACTGTCCCCTGTGGAGCCTGCAACCACCACATTAACCCAGTGCGCAGCGATGGACATGTAACGGCCCTGGCCATGCCTACTGGTCCATGCATCCGTTGTGAGGTGCACCTTTCCACTCACTGACTGTTTTAATGCATGGACAATGCGGTCTTTCACGTGCCGGTGGAAGGCAGGGATGGCTTTTCGAGAAAAGAAGTGCCGACTGGGTAGGTTATAGCGTGGGACAGCGTAGGCCATGAGCTCGCGGAAAGCTTCGCTTTCAACCAAACGGTAGGGCATCATCTCTAATGAGATTAGTTTGGCAATGTAGGCGTTCAAACACAGTGTACGCGGATGAGAGGATGAGTACTTTCTTGTCCTACTCAGAGTGTCTGGTAGGGTGAGCTGGACTGGAGAGCTGCATATGGGGGAAGCAGCGGTGGACTGGACGGAGTGAGAGGGGGTTGGTGATGGTATTGGTGGTGAAGGCCTAGATTCAGTGTTGTGTTGCAAAACCATTGTGATTCCCTGAGTGCTTTGGCCTTGCGGCGACACCTCAACATTTAGTGCTGGTGGTGTGCTTAATGGTGGCCTTACAGTGGGGAAAGCGATGGAGCGTTGCTGGCTACCTGCAATCGGAGCAGGTGCATATGTGCTACCTGAGGTTTTGTTGTCCGTCCACGCTTGCAAGTGCATGTTGATTAAATGTCTAAGCATGCAACTGGTATTCAAATTTCTGAGTTGTTTACCTCGGCTAAAGGTCTTTCCGCACTTCTTACAGGTAACCTTTGCCTCATCAGTAGGATCTTGGACAAAGAAGTGCCACACTGCACTCTTCCTACTATGGTATACATTTTCTGGCCTTGCATGCTGTGCTAAGTTGACCGTCCGGCCAAGCTGTCCTGCAACTCTTTTAGTTTTTGCGCCACGTTTTTAGACAGCTACGGGCCTGCCAGATAACCGCTGCTGCGATGTCAATGCCTGCTGCGGATCCTTCTCCTTATCTGAACTATTGCCAGCACCACCCTCCTCCCCCAATGGATGCCAATCCGGGTCAAGAACTGGGTCATCCATCACCTCCTCTTCAAAGTCATCGGCACCTTCCTCTTTACCTTCCTCTGTGTCACCGTGTAAGGTGGTATAGTATGCGGGAAGGGACACATGAGTTTCATCAGGGTCAGATTCTGGCTCAATAGTCTTCGAGGGCAATGTAGTGCTCTGGGTCAATGTACCAGCAGAATCATCTAGCAGTGGCTGTGAATCAGTGCACTCCATGTCAGATTCTTCTTGGACTGGGGAATTCAGGATTTGACTGGATAACCCAGGCATGGTATGTGAAAAGAGCTCCAAATCTGAAGTGTGGGCTGCCGCATCCTTCACTTTTGGTGGGGGTGAAGGACACAAGAAAAGGTGTTTTTCCTGACCAGTACCCTGCACTGACGACTCCGTGCTTGCAGGTTTGGAACGTTCAGAAGAGGAGGCAATAGAGCTGGTGGCTGTTTCGGCAATGTACGCCAAAACCTGATCCTGATGCTCCGGCTTTAAAAGCGGTTTTCCTACTCCAAGAAAAGGTAACCTTACAGGCCTTCTTGGGCCAGTTGATGACACAGGCTCAACACCTCCTGCCTTAGCTGCTATTGTGCTTTTGCCAGAACCAGCCGATGCACCACCACCATCAGTACCAGCTGCACCCCCCTGCCCACGTCCGCGGCCTCTTCCACTATACTTCCTCATGTTTGGGAAAATGTACCAAAAATACCAGCAGAGAGATGGTACTGTATGAGGAGCGTCCACCTGTGTAAGGTGTATTCACAAAATTAAATCTACGGATATATTTTGTTTGTTAGGCATTGCTCCTGCTAGCCAGTTTCCTACTCCACACTGATGAGGGGCAATACCCCGAAACAGCTGTCTGTGGATGGATACCATGTTTTGGCATAGGTGGTTTCCTTCATTGGAGACTGCCCTTCCCGTGGTTGTTCCTTCCCAGGGAAAGACCTGGCTAGCCATTGCTTGCGTTGAGAAACATGTGATGGTGTCTCCGCGGCTTGTGTTTTGCATGTTTCTGCATATTTCCCATAAGGGATGGGAGCATTGCTCTAGATCACTGCGTTGAGAAACATGTGATGGTGTCTCTGCAGTGTTGGATGTTGATCTCCATGAGTTCATTCATCCTCATTTTACACAGTCTTTTACTAGGCATTGCTCCTGCTAGCCAGTTTCCTACTCCACACTGATGAGGGGCAATACCCCGAAACAGCTGGCTGTGGATGGATACCATGTTTTGGCATAGGTGGTTTCCTTCATTGGAGACTGCCCTTCCCGTGGTTGTTCCTTTCCGGGGAAAGACCTGGCTAGCCATTGCTTGCGTTGAGAAACATGTGATGGTGTCTCCGCGGCTTGTGTTTTGCACCATATTGGAACGACGTTTGACCGGTAAAATTACTGTTGGTGTATAGGCCTAAGGCAACCACAGTGACGGAGCTGTCAGAGCGTCACTGAGTGTAAAGGGGACGGTACGTATATATACGTCCCTGGAGAAAGTACGGTGTCACAATGTGTTCTGTAACCGGAGAGCTGTGAAGAAAAGTGCGGTGTGCTGTGAGGCCATCTGGCGGATGGTGAGAGAAACAATAAACTTGGACCTGTTGCACCCAAAACTTGCCTCCAGCTTGTGTCTGTACGTCACTGTGCGGCATACAGAGGGACCACCCCCCAGCCCGTCCCACGACCCTACACTTGGCATAGTCGGCAGGATCGCCGCCCCTAATGCGCTATCTTCTGCGGCAGGCCTGCCTCTGAGGAATGGAAACTGACTTGGACTGCACTGTTTGGATTATAAACACCTGTGGATTACAAATTACCAACCTGTGGAATACAAATTGGAAGTGCTGTGGCATATCTGCATTGTTAGCCGAAGATCCAGGGCGGTACCAGGTTCAGAGCAAGATGGCGGTGCTGCTTCAGCGCAGAGGAGAGATCCAGGTGTTTGCCGTTGTCCCCAATGGGCTGGGACCCCCTCCTACGTACCCCTGAGGACAGCAATATGTACCAGGAGGCCGATGCTCCCACATACTGGACCCTGACAGGTGGGTGGAAAGGCCTGCCGTTGCCCCACCCAGCAGAGGGAGTGGCACAGGGGAAAAGATTGTCTGCGGCTGTTTGGCGCCATTCGATTGCTGCCCACTGGATGGGATGTGATGCTGCGATTGTCGAGGCATCGGCCACCTGGAGTGGCAAAGGCGGCGGGAGGACGAGCTTCGCCAGAAGATCCATACCTCGGAGTCACGAGCAGCCAGTCCGATCTCGGGCGGAGGAGCGGAGCAATGGCGGATCCTACGGGAGCGGTCGCCAAAGATACCAGCAGAGAGCATCTCCGTGGAACCTCTGAGCCTGGAGGCCAGCCCCACCGGACGGTGGAGTGAAGAGCGGAGACTGCGGGAGCAGCCGCGGAAAGATGTGACAGAGACCGCGGCGACGGGGAAGGTGAGAGTTCCCCCGGCCCTGCTAGCGGCTCCGCAAGCGGCCCCCACCACTCAGCCGCAGCACGCGGCCTCCTGTGATCCCGAAAGTCTGGCCAAGGAAGACCCCACTGTCTATGCGGAGCTGAGTGGGGCCTCCACTCGCAGCCTCGAGCCACCCCGCCCGGTGACGCCACGCCCAGTGTCACCGATGCGGAGCCTGTTTCCAGAAGACGCTGTTGCGTCCCCCCTGCAAGTGGTGACATCCTCCCCGAAACCAGCTGTTACTCCGGTTATGACGGCTCCGGCTGAAGCTCCGGATGCAGTCCACCCTGCGGCCACGGCTATGCCGGCATTGGAACTGGCTGCGGCCTATTTGTCAGGCCCTGTGGCCCAACCTCCGGAAAACTTATCTGCCCCTATCCGCCACCCGGCCCCAGCGGCTGCAGGGTCGCTGACATCATCAGCCGCATCTGCCCTGTTTTCACCCCCGGCTAAGTCCCGCCCACCGGACCGGGCTCACACCGGACCCTCCATTTGGGTCACAGAAGTGGTGAAATAGAAGAAAGCCAGGGAGCAGGAAGTATGGAACCTACTCCATGCAAAGGGGGAGGCTGGCATGGCGGCTACATGATCTTTGGGACGGCTCATGTACACGAATATACCCAAGGGGTATGGGTTCATACGCGATCTGGCTACCGGCCAGGTTTATATCAATGTGGCCTCTATTCGCCATGGCCGGGCTCTACACGAGGGGGACTTGGTGTCCTATTATAAGGAATATTGCCTCCGCGGCTATTACGCGATAGCCGTGCTCGCCGAACCAGAGGACCGCGAGCCCCCATAGTAAAGACTCATAGAACACTCCTTACATCCCGGGAACTCCACGGCTGTGGGACCCCTTGCTACCAGCCACTAGGAAGTGGCTTGAACTTTCGAGACTTCGTTGCACCGTTGGGCAGATCACAAGGACAATTTGCATCCAAGTTAATGAAAAAAAAAGTTTAATATAAAAATTGAAGTTTTTTTTTCTGTGTTAAGCCTGGCAAAGCGGGGATGTAATGAGAGAGGAAGTGTCCATGTTCAAGGAAGGGGGAGAAGGAGAAAATCTGTTATGTTTTATTGTTTTTGTGTGTGATGGTTTTAAAGCAATAGTAAAAGAAAAAAAAAAACAAGAAAATGGGGTACTTGTGATATTATAAAGTTGTTCTGATGTATAATATGCACAAGAAAATGCAACAGGTCCGGGAAGGTCTGTGTGACCGAAAGAAGCATGAGACCGAAGGGGTCTATGAGTTGAGAGGGTCTGGGAGACCGAGACGCCGACCATGACTGGTAACCAAGAGAAAGACAAAGAGGTGGAAGATGTGAAGCAGACAGTAGTCCTAGGTCAGGTCCCAGACACCATGGACACCCCAGGAAGAGGAAAGCGGGCGCCGGCAATGATCTGGTAGGTGTAAGGCCTCGATCATGGCATACCGGATTGTGAAAAGTGACAGAAGGGGAGAGTAGGGGATTAAGATTGTCGGGGATGACAATAGGCAAAGGAAGGGAGAGTGTAGGGAAGGTGACCTGACGGACGGACAGACTGGTCAGATTGTAAAAGGGGTTTGCAATTGTTAGACAAGATGACAGTTATGGTAGAAGGGAAAATAGCTAGGAAAGTGTAGATGGTGTGCAGTACCTGGAATTGACATTAGAGGGCAGGAAGGAGTGTGAGCATAGGACTTGACATCAGCTTAGGGCTAAGAAACCGTTGGTCATGGGGGCGGGGTTACAGGGAACCGGGAAAGCTATAAATTTGACAGGAGGGTTCCAGAAAGTTCCAGTCCCCAGGGGGAGCTCAAGTGACGAGAAGACTGTGACAGTTGGAGCACTGTGAGGAAAACCTAACCAGGGGACTGAGGAGAAAGAAAGTCTAGGGGGGTGGTCCTGACACGAAGTACCGCAGTATAGACGAGGCTCCGGGTGTGAGACACCGTATTGGAATGACGTTTGACCAGTAAAATTACTGTTGGTGTATAGGCCTAAGGCAGCCACAGTGACGGAGCTGTCAGAGCATCACTGACTGTAAAGGGGTCAGTACGTATATATATACGTCCCTGGAGAAAGTACGGTGTCACAATGTGTTCTGTAACCAGAGAGCTGTGAAGAAAAGTGCGGTGTGCTGTGAGGCCGTCTGGCGGACGGCGAGAGAAAGAATAAACTTGGACCTGTTGCACCCGAAACTGGCCTCCAGCTTGTGTCTGTACGTCACTGCGTGGTATACAGAGGGACCACCCCCCAGCCTGTCCCACGACCCTACACAGAGTCTTGTCATGTCACTGCATTGTAACTGTTTTGCTACTAAAAATCTAAATTTAAATTTTTAATATCTTGTAAATCCACCTTTGGCTTTTAACACTGTTTGAATCATTCTGGGCTGCTCTCAATCAGATTCAAACATGTCTCGACTCTCAATCAAAAATCTGATTACAGGTCTCTTCTACACGTTCTCAAGGTTGGTGCATAATGGTTGACTCACTCAGGTATGTACAGTATATAATTTTTTTCTTCAATTTTACCCACAAGTGTTTGATTGGGTTGAGGTCTGCGGACTGTGGGGGCCAATCCAGCACCTTACTTCATTGTCAATGAACCATTTCTTTGCCAATCACAACATATGCTTCAGGTCATTATCCTGCTAGAACACTATGTCGTTCTTTTCATATCCATAGTACTCAAGTATACGAAGTCTTGTTGGATACTCACATATAGCTCAGCATTGAGACCAACATTGATCCTGTTCAAGTATTCAATGCCTTTGGCTGTGAAATAATCCCATATCATCAGGCTTCCTCCACTGAACTTGATAGTTACTTCAATTTCTCAATCCTTTAGCCCCATTTTATATTGTTTCATCCAGACTCTATTGACTTTTGTTTTATCTCTCCAAATCACCCAGTTCCAATCTTCTGCTGTCCAGTTTTTCTACTTTTTCCAAACTTGAGTCACGCTTCTTATGACGATATTGAAGTCAAGGCTTCATCACCTTTTTCTTCAAGCTACCATTCCAGACTTATGTAATGTGCATCACATGGTGCTTGCATGGACATCTTCGATCTCACTATTTCAAAGCATACGAGATCCCTTCACTACCTTATTTGTCACGCCAGAACTGATAGACCTTGTGATGAGCCGATTTGTTAACTTGGATATTTTGCCTGAATGTCCACCATTTGGCTTTTGAATGGATGGACAAACTTTATTTCATATTCTCCAAACCATCAGGGCACTCACATGATGCAGTTTGGCAATTTTCTGGTCCGAGAGACTGCTATTGATGAGCTGTATGACGCTGTTTCTTGGGAAATCTTCTTCATGTCTTCTCTATTTGAATCAGTGACTTTTTGCTTGGGAATCAACCTAATAACATACTGATAATTAGGGAACATGAGAACAGTTTGAATTTTGTAGTATACAGGAACAAAAAGATTTTATCCACCACCAGGAGCAAAACAGCCACAATGTAGTGACATGATAATAATCTGCATAACTAATCATGTGCTAAATAGTTGCAAGTCAAATTTATGAATGAGATATCAAAGATAATTATTTATAAAATTATGGTAGTCTCACGTTCGAAGCAGTAGTGGATGGTAAGATATGGAGTCTTAAAGTCAAAAGTTCAAAACATTGTTACCCTTTTGCACATCACTGTATATCACTTGCTTATATTCAGTTGTTTTTTTACTTTTATTATGCTTGTTCCTCTGGTTATTGTACCTTATACTGTGCTAAGAGGAGTCACACAGTAGATTTTTTTTCTGCTGTTTTATTTTACTACCATAAGCAATTGAAACATAACAAGCAGACAATATTGCAAGGTTTGGGCATTTGACCACCACAGGGCATCCACCCAAATCAACTATGCCTTAGATCCCACTCTCTGCAGAGGAATACGTGGATTTCATCCACGCTGCCCAAATGATGAAATTCCAGAAGGTTATTAAAGTTTGACAGTGGTTTATTCTATGCATTTCTAGGTTTTTTGCTACCTCTTCTTCAGGAACTACCACATGAAGCATACATAGGTGGTGCATTAAGTACACACAGATTTAAAAAAAATAAGCTCCAAACAGTCAGATGACACATGTCAAAATTCATAGTTAGCAGACAGTATAAAAATTCATAGTAATAGTGTCATGTCCGCCATGTCTGTTATGCCACAAGTTGCCTGGAGCAGTGTGCACACGCGCCTTACCTCATGGCTGCACGCTGTTGCTGGGTAACCATCCGTCTCTGTCTGACTCTGCAATCCGCTGTATCATGTGATCTTTCCTATGTTCCAGCCATGCTCTGGTTCTGCAATCCGCTGTATTCCTGGAAACCCCTGATCATGTGACCTTTCCTGTGTTCCAGCCCTGCTCTGGTTCTGCAATCTGCTGTATTCCTGGAAACCCCTGATCATGTGACCTTTCCTATATTCCAGCCCTGCTCTGGTTCTCCAATCCGCTGTATTCCTGGAACTCCTGATCATGTGACCTGCTCTATGGTTCTACCCAGGCTGTTCTAGCGATGCTCTCTATAATCCTGGTGGATCTGAACCAGAAGTCCTTCCATGATCCTGACCCGGAACTGCAGGTGCTATGGTGCTATATCAGACCGCCCCTCCCTATGGTCAGGGCCTGATTACCGTGTTGCTTCCCTGCATGGCTGCTTGGTCTGCTCGGTCGCTCCCTGTATTCTGTGCCCCTGCACTCTGCCCTGTCGTGCGTCTCTGCACACGCTCTGTGCTTGTACTCTGCCTCTTGTCTCGTGCCATGTCTTGTGTTGTCTCTCGTGCCATGTTTGTCCTTGCCTTGCTTTGCCATGTAGCACTTCCGCTGTTCTCTGCCTTAGCCTGTTTTGCTATGTCTCGCCTTAGCTATTCTTTGACTTGTAGTCCTTCCTCTGTGCTCTGCCTTGCCTGTTTCGCCATGTCTGGCCTTTGCTATTCTGAGCCTTGTAGTACTTCCATGTTCTTTGTCTCTGCCTGGTTCTCCGTACTCTGTCCTATGGTGCTCTCTTGCTCATTTCCATGTCTAGTCTCAAGGTTCTCCCTTGACCCGGCTCTTGGCTTCGGCCTACGCTCCGCTGCTAGCTCTGTTCTCGCGCTGACCCCGCTCTGTGCTTCTGCCTAGGTTCCTCTCCTTGCTTTGTCTTTTCCTTGCCCTGTCTGGTTTTCCCTTCCCCCTGTCTTGTTGTTTCAGTACCGACCTGTTGGTCGCGTCACACAGGACAGTGTCACTAGTCAGTCCTGTTGATTTAGTTACCGTCCTTTGAGTCGTGTCACACAGGACAGGCGTACATGACAAATTGCCTTTGCCCGCCTCCTGTGCATTAGTCGTGCCACGTGCTTGTGTCTCAGCCATGTGCACTGGCCAGTGAGGCGTGTCTCCTGCCTCGAACCCTGGCATGGCTCCTAGCACGCACCTTGCCTTGAACCCTGGCGTGGCTCCTAGCACGCACCCTGCCTCGAATCCTGACCCTGGCGTGTCTCTCTGCACGTGCAGGACTCTGCCTTGAACCCTGACCCTGGCGTGTCTCTTTGCATGCCCAGGACTCTGCCTTGTGCCTTGGCATGTCTCTATACACGCACCCTGTCTTGTTTGTTGAACTTTGTGCCTAGGCGTGTCTCTATACACGCACCCTGTCTTGTTTGTTGAACTTTGAACCCTGGCATGTCCCCTACACACGCACCTTGCTTTGAACCCTGGTATGTCCCCTACACACGCACCCTGTCCTGGACCCTGGTGTGTCCCTAGCACGCACCCTGCCTGGAATCCTGCCTTGGACCTCGGCGTGTTCCCTAACACGCACCATGCATGGATATCTGTCGTGCCTCCTTGCCTGAACCCTGGTTTGCCTGTCAGATGCCCGGAACCTGCCGATCACTGCCAGAGATCGTAAGCCTGATGACTGCGGCCTGATGTCCGGAGCTGAAGTCCCCAGCCTGATGCCCTCATCATGTCGATCGTTGCCAGCTGTCCGGAGTCCGATGCCATTGTGCCTTTGCCTGTACCCAGGAGTGCCACCTGGCACGTACCATGTTATGGACTTTGGTGTGCCCACGCACGCACCTTGCCGTGTTTACTTGCTCTCACGTTTTTGCACTGAATGCTCCTGCAGTTGTCTAAATGAAGATACCTTGAACTTACGTCTTGTCTTGTTTGTCCCTGGTTGTCAGACACTCACATGGTGTCCCCCTGAGCCGGCCGTCTGGAACCAGCAGTTGTGGTGGCTTACCCCCTTGGTCTTGCCCCTGACACTCCCTGTATAGGGGGTGGTTCCTCACAAGGTCAGCTCACCCTCGGTGAGTGCCACGACCCAGAGGGTCTACTCAAAAAATGGGCTCAGCAGAAGCTGAGCCCGTCACAAATAGTTAGAGGCTGTTCTTATATTGACATGTCTATTTTAATTTTACAGGTTGTTAAACAAAAGGAAAAAAATAAGGAAAATTAAAAAAACACATATATACTGAGCAAGAAAAGCAAATCTCGGACATGAACTCCAAAAGATATGCCTCAGCTTCCTCCAGATCTGCAACCTGACAATTAGACCACTCAGCTATACCAACAAGTTCCTTCCTAAATCACTTAAAAATAAATGTTTTATTAATAAAAAAATATATATTTTTAAAAATCTTTGGTCTGGCTTATTTCTAATTTAAGATAAATTAAAATAAAGGAAAAAAAAAGGAAATCACTCATCTGCCATAGCTCAGTGGCAGAGTGGCAAGCATGATGTGCTCCACACTTGCAATATTGCGTACACCCTCAGGATCGCACTGCAGGAGGAGCACACAGCGCTTCTCCAAATAACACAGGGCTACTAGCAGCTCCCGGACAGAGTCAGATTATAGAGCGGCCAATGTATGTCACATAACAAAGTTTTAAAAATCACTCCTTCAGCAGCGTTATTAATACCACCTAAGGATAACAAAACATGTCAGAGGATGATTTCTTTAGGACAAAGGAATGATTGGTTATATACAAATATTTCTGAGAGGAACATTAGTAAACTTAAAAAATTAATAAAAAATAAACCAGTATTTATTTTTATAATTATACTGGGGTCCAAAGACAGTCCGGAAAGAGGAGAGGAGCTAATGTTCTGTACAACTACTATTTCTCTGAGTGGATATAGAATAGAAAAAAAATTGAAAAAGCGGGGATTAAGGATTTCTCTTACCCGCTCTGCGGGAAAAAGAGAGAGAGAAGCTATATTTGTAATTATGGTGTAAATTGTATCAGGGAAGACCAAGAACACCTAACAAGGGGGAAAATTACCTAGTTAGCGTTACACATTCAATTTTCTAAC
Source organism: Dendrobates tinctorius (assembly GCF_039654945.1). Taxonomy (NCBI): domain Eukaryota; kingdom Metazoa; phylum Chordata; class Amphibia; order Anura; family Dendrobatidae; genus Dendrobates; species Dendrobates tinctorius. Next base: position 26,132,016 of record NW_027361679.1, read on the forward strand.
CGCAGCACCATCGATTTAATCCCATTACTGTGGAGCGCTTATAGTTCATAAGTTTCTAAATATAAAGGGCTTACTAGACATAAAGGAGTATGATAGAAATAAATATATTAAAAATACATTAAAAATACTTCACTTATAGAACATGAATAAGATCTTTTACACCAATTAAATAATCAACCCATCAGGTATTTCATGGTGAAATTCTTTAAAAACTCCCGAAGAAAAATAAATATTAAAACTTAAAAGACATCCATAAATATTAAAAAATAATAAATATTAATAAATATATCAAACTCTATTAATAAATTAAATAAAAACCTCTGTGATCTCACTAAGACCATGTGGTTTGAGGCTTCTTAATTTATAGATCCAATTTACCTCTTTCCTGTTTAATTTCATATTCTTATTTGGAATATGAGCAGGGATATGATCAATAGGAATAATTTTTAACTTATTAAAATCTTTATTATGAACTAAGGTATAATGTCTCGAAAGACCATGGGTAAGAAGAACTTTTTTTATGTTGTGTCTGTGGGAATTCAGACGGAGATGAAGTTGTTGTGTAGTTCTTCTTACATATTGCTTTCAGCAGAGGCATTCAATCATATAAATAACAAATTCAGAATTACAGTTTAGGAAGTAGGGTATATTGACTTTTTCTTTAGTGGAAAAGGAGATAATATCCATCATCTCATGCCCAATACTCTGGCAACATAAACAGTTCTTATTTCCACATTTAAAAGCCCCGTTAATAGTGTTTGAAATATGCCCCTCATGGCTGTTGATTACTGGCTTGAGGCGACTAGGTGCTATGATGCTCCTGATAGTAGGTGCTCTACGGTACGTTATCCCAGGATTTCTTGGGAGGATTTTACTGAGCATAGGGTCAAGTAGGATGTACCAATTTTTCTGTAAAACCTCATGGATTTCCTTGTGTTGATTCCTATATTAAGTTATAAAATTCGTGCAAAATTTATTATCAGTACTATTTTTAACATTATTCTCTAACAGCGCTGTCTGTTTCAATGTCATAGAATTTTTATAGGCATGTTTTACCAGGTGTGAGGGATATTTCTGGGTTAAAAATTTTTTTCTGAGAATAGCAGACTGATGTTTAAAATCAGTAAAAGTGGTACAGTTCCTTTTATTGCTTTCTTAAATTTGACAAGAGACTCTCCATTTTACAAAAAAAACCTCCCCAGAAACAACAGTGAGAGCCATTGTCTACAAATGTCAAAAACATGAAACAATGGTTTGAACCTTGCCAGAAGTGGCCGTCTGGCTTAACTTACCCCAAGAGCGCAGTGACGACCCCACAACATCCAAAAGAACTGCAGGTCTCGCCTCAGTTAATGTCAGAGTTCATGATGCCACCATAATAAAGAGACTGGGCAAAAATGGCCTGCATGGCACAGTCCCAAGATTAACCCCTTAGTGACGGAGCCAATTTTTAAAATTCTGACCAGTGTCACTTTATGTGGTGATAACTCTGGAACGCTTCAACAAATTCCATTGATTTTAAGACTGTTTTTTCGTGGCACATAATAATCTATGATAATGGTAAATTTAGGTTGATATGTTTTGTTATTATTTATAAAAAAATATCAAAAACTTGACAAAAATGTAAAAAAAATTGCAATTTTCAAACTTTGAATGATTATCCGTTTAATCCAGATAGTCATACCACAAAAACAATAATAACTAACATTTCCTGCATGTCTGCCTTACATCAGCATAATTTTTAAAACCCTAATTTATTTTGTTAGGCTTTTAGGAGGTTTAAAAATGTAGCAGTAATTTTTCATTTTTTCAAGGAAAGTTACAAAATTTATTTTTTGAGGGACCTATCCAGGTTTGAAGTGACTTTGGGGGTCCTATATATTGGAAAACCCCAAAAAGTGATACCATTTTAAAAACAGCACCCCCTGCCATATTGAAAACTTCTGTCAGGTAGTTTATTAACCCTTCAGGTGATTTTCAGGAATTATTCCAAAGTGGCATAGCAGGAATGAAAAAATGTTTGCTTACCACCTAAATGTCGCTAACTTCTGAACTGACTGCTATATCCAGGAGACTCTAAGGCCGCTATTTGGCCATGAACTGCTATGGCAAACATCAGGACCACACAATCATAATATCGGTGTATCAATTAGATTAAAGCGGAAGCCCCCACAATCTTTTAACCATTTTTCCGATGTAGTCACTTTTGACAGCAGCAACTAAGGGGTTAAACAGATATGGACGGTGCCAACACTGATCGTTTGTGATACAGCAAGTTGTCAGCTATAGTGGACAGCCGACAGCTGCTGGATTGTCACCTGTGTGGGGATGATATTCTCTTATATCTCAGGTCAGTAAAAAGACGTATTGGCGGTCATTAAGGGGTTAAAACCACTGCTGAGCAATAAGAACAAAAAGGCTCATCTCAGTTTTGCCAGAAATCATCTTGATGATCCCCAAAACTTTTGGTAGAATACTCTGTCGACAGACGAGACAAAAGATTAACTTTTTTGAAGGTATGTGTCCCATTACATCTAGTGTAGATGTAGCACTGCATTTCAGAAAAGGAACATGATAATCCATTTTTGGATGCGTGGCAGTTCTGGTTTCTCTATAATTTAAATGTAGCTTTTTTCTGTTTAGGTCAGCGGGGGTTAATGTCAGTTTTCCTTGCTGACAGCATTCTGCAGCTGCTGAATTGCTAGGTCAGCTGATGTGGGTGGTGACCACTCCCACCATCCTTTAAATGGTCACCTGATGCATCAGCTGACTGTTGGTGATGTAGATATTCTATGGAGACCATTCTTGCAGTTGCACCTCTCTGGTGTCAGCACTGTATCAGTTATTTCTGGAGTTCAGAGTCTTGTTTTTTTTTAACCAAGACATGGTTAAAATGTGTCAAGAGTGGGAGAAGAGGATTGCATTGACAATCCAACACAATGGGCAGCACTTTGAACACATTTTATAAGTGGTGATAATAAGCTTGTAATTAACTAATGAAAGAATAAAGTTATGTTAAAACCAAGCACACCATTGTTTTTCTTGTGAAATTCTCAATAAGTTTGATTTGTCACATGACTCTCTTCCCATTGAAAAAAATAAAGTTGGATCCAAAATGGCCAACTTCAAAATGGCCATCATGGTCACCACCCATCTTGAAAAGTTTCCCCCCTCACATATACTAATGTGCCACAAACAGGAAGTTGATTTCACCAACCATTCCCATTTTATTTAGGTGTATCCATATAAATGACCCACCCTGTATATAAGAGGACAATACAAACATCTCTCCGATAATCGGATTATACCAATGAAGGTGATGGTCACAAGGGGGCATTCTCTGCGTCTGGAGGAGTGAAGGTTTTTCCACCAACATAGAAGAGGATTCTTTACTGTTAGGGCAGTGTGAATCTGGAATTCCTTGCCTGAGGAGGTGGTGATGGCGAACTCAGTCGAGAGGTTCAAGAGAGGCCTGGATGTCTTCCTGGAGTGAAACAATATTGTATCTTACAGTGATTAGGTTCTTTAGAAGGACGTAGATCTGGGGATTTATTCTGACTGAATATAGGCTGAACTGGATGGACAAATGTCTTTTTTCGGCCTTGCTAATTATGTTACTATGTCTCCTTGGCTGAGTCTCGACTCTGTAAGATCAAGCAGGGGGGCTGGCTGGCTGAGGAGTGCTGCTCAGAGTTTTGGAGATGGGGCCACTGACACGCAGTGGAATGACTCTGCTCTTAGGAGCCATTTCTATCATGGTCTGTCAGCTAGGCTTCAGGACACTCTAATGCAGTAGGCACTCCTGGGTCGTTGGAAGCTGCCAGTTTATACCAGAGTGCTGATCTAGCGGGGGTGACCTCAGGTTTATTTTGTATATCAGAAGTGTTGCATTTTTTTTTACCAACCTCTCTGGTGGCTTAGCCTATTCCTGCCATCCTCCTCAGTGACCCATTCATAACAGAATCACCAGCCTAACCGCAGACTCTAGGGTACTCGAAAGAAGGAAAGAATTGAAAAAAAAAAAAAAAGTGTCAGAATTTTTTTTGTATATTTTTTCCTCTTTTTCTCTGGGTCCATGGGAGGATTTTTTCTTTAATGGAGACTAAGCATTTATCCGATCATGTTGAGCAGCTCGCTGCTGAAGTGTGGGGAATTTCTGCCTGTCTCGCTCAGTCGTCTGCTGTAGAAACAAAGATCCTTACTCCTGATGTGTTTTCTGGGGATCGGTCTAAATTTTTGAATTTCAAGAATAACTGTAAACAATTTCTTGCCTTGAAGCCTAATTCATCGGGGAGCTCGGTGCAGCAGTTTAAAACTGTCATCTCCCTGCTGCGCGGTGATCCCCAGGATTGGGCTTTTTCTCTGACACCTGGAGATCCTATTCTGGCTAATGTGGATGCGTTTTTTCAGGCCCTGGGGTTGTTGTATGATGAACCTAATACTATTGATCAAGCTGAGAAGACCTTATTGGCACTGAACAGGGTCAGGATGCTGCGGAGTTCTACTTCCAGAAGTTCTGAAAGTGGGCGGTCCTTACTAAATGGAATGATCATGCCCTAGCAGCTCTCTTTTGGAAAGGTCTGGCAGAAACCGTAAAAGATGTTATGGTGGGATTTCCTGTCCCCTCTGGTCTTAATGAGTCCATGTCATTAGCCATTCAAATTGATCGACGTTTAAGTGAACGTAAAAGTATGCGAGAGGTGGTGCTGCCTTTTTAACAAACTTCTGAACCCATGCAATGTGATAGGGTTTTGTCTCGGACACAACGTCAAGAGTTTAGAAGGCGTAATAAGTTAAGCTTCTTTTGTGGGGACACCTCTCATGTTATTTCTGTCTGCCCTAAATGAGAAAAATATTTTGCTCACGCATTTGCGGTGGGCAGTGAACAGCCTAAGCCCCTGTTGGCAGTTACCTTGATCTGCTCCTTGTCTACTTTCTCTGCTAAGGCCTTTGTTGATTCAGGAGCAGCTTTGAATCTGATGGATCTTGACTTTGCCAAGCATTGTGGTTTCCCCATGGTGCCCCTGAGAACCCCTATTCCCTTGAGGGGAATTGATGCTACCCCTTTGGCGGAGAAAAAATCCCAGTTTTGAACCCAGGTGGTAATGCGGGTCGCCCCGGACCATCAAGAGAATTGTAAATTTTTGGTGTTGCACAATTTACATGATACTATTGTACTGGGTTTTCCTTGGTTGCAAACCTATAATCCTGTTTTAGATTGGAAATCTCTGTCTATGGTGAGTTGGGGTTGTCAATGTGTTCTTAGTGACACTCCTGTTTCCTCCACCTATCCCCAATCTCATCAAGATGTTCCTGACTATTTGGCTGATTTTTCTGATGCATTTAGTGAGAGTAAGTCCGTGTCTTTGCCTCCTCATAGGAGTTATGGCTGCGCAATTGAGTTAGTGCCCAGTTGTATATTTCCCAAGGGTCAACTTTTCAACTTATCTGTACCTGAACATGATGCTATGCGATCTTATATCAAGGAATCATTGGAGAAGGGTTATATCAGACCATCCTCTTCGCCTTTGGGTGCTGGTTTTTTCTTTGTGGCCAAAAAAGATGACTTATTAAGGCCATGTATTGACTATCGCTCCCTTAACAAGATCACTGTTAAATATCAGTACCCGTTACCCCTGATTTCTGATTTATTTTCCAGAGTTAAAAGTGCTTGTTGGTTTATCAAACTTGACCTCAGGGGGGCGTATAATCTTATTCGCATCAAGCACGGGGAAGAATGGAAGACGGCGTTTAATACTCCAGAGGGACATTTTGAGTACCTGGTGATGCCTTTTGGGCTCACTAATGCCACTTCCGTCTTCCAATCTTTTATGAATGATATTTTCTGGGACCTTGTGGATAAGTTTTTGATAATTTATCTGGATGATATTTTGATTTTTTCCAGTGATTGGAAATCTCATGTGGAACATGTCCGGACTGTGTTCCAGATTTTGAGGGAAAATACTCTGTATGTTAAGGAATCGAAATGTCTTTTTGGTGTACAGAGGATTTTGTTTTTGGGATTCATGGATTCATTTTGTCCCCGTCTGCTATTGAAATGGACCCGGCCAAGGTACAGGCCATTTATGATTGGGTTCAGCCCACTTCTATGAAGGCTCTTCAGAAGTTTGTGGGTTTTGGTAATTTCTACTGTAAATTTATAAGTAATTTTTCTGGTATTGTTAAACCTCTGACGGATTTGACCAAAATGGCGCTGATGTGGTGAATTGGTCTCCAGAGGCAGTCTCGGCATTTCAGGAGCTTAAGCAGAGATTCACTTCTGCTCCGGTTCTACGGCAACCTGATGTTTCACCCCCATTTCAGGTGCAGATAGATGCTTCTGAGATTGGTGCAGGAGCCGTTTTGTCTCAAAGAGATTCGGTAACCTCTAAGATGAATCCCTGTGCCTTCTTTTCTCAAAAATTTTCTCCATCTGAACGTAACTATGATGTGGGGAATCAGGAATTATTGGCCATGAAGTGGGTATTTGAAGAGTGGAGACATTGGTTGGAGGGAGCTAGACATCAAGTTGTGGTCCTCACCGATCACAAGAAATTGATTTATCTTGAATCAGCCAAACGCTTGAATCCTAGATAGGCTAGGTGGGCCTTGTTTTTCACGCGTTTTAATTTTGTGGTCTCCTTTCTTCCGGGCACTAAGAATGTTAAGGCGGACGCCCTTTCTAGGAGTTTCTTTGCGGATTCTCTTGACGTGACCGAGCCTATGACCATTCTAAATCAGGGTGTAGTTCTTTCCACCATCTCTCCTGATTTGAGATGAGACCTGGAGGAATTTCAGGAGGATAAACCTGAACGATGCCCTATGGGAAAATTGTATGTCCCTGACCAGTGGAGGAAAAGAGTAATGTCTGAAATTCATTGCTCCGTTTTGGCTGGTCATCCAGTTATCTTTGGTACCAGAAATTTGGTGAGTCAGTCTTTTTGGTGGCCTGCCTTGTCTCGTGATGTCAGGAATTTTGTGCAGTCCTGTAGGACTTGTTCTCAGTCTAAGCCCTGTTTCCGTGCTAGTGGTTTGTTGATGCCTCTGCCGGTGCCCAGGAGGCCATGGACCCATATCTCAATGGATTTTATCTCTGATCTCCCTGCCTCTCAGAGAATGACTGTTATCTGAGATGGTCCACCTTGTACCACTCCCAAAGTTGCCATCTTCTTCTGAGTTGGTGCCCTTGTTTTTACAACAAGTGGTTCGTTTGCACGGGATTCCTGAGAACATTGTGTCGGACAGAGGGGTCCAGTTTGTTTCCAGATTTTGGAGGGTTTTTTGTTCCAAACTGGGAATTCAGTTGTCTTTCTCCTCTGCATTTCATCCTCAGACCAATGGGCAGACTGAGAGAACAAACCAGACTTTGGAGTCCTATTTAAGATGTTTCATATCTGCTGATCAGGATGATTGGGTCTCATTTTTGCCCTTGACCGAATGCGCGCTAAACAATAGGGCTAGCTGTTGTGAGTTCATTTTCCCCTTCACCGTTGATGTCTGATGAACTCCCTCTTCTGGTGAAGGAAGGTAGTGAGGCTGATTACCAAACACCTGATCTGGTAGATGATGACTGGGTAACAGGAAATTCTGACTGGATATAAGGCAGCCGACACCCTTCTGAGTCGCTGGTAATTTCTCTGCTGGATTCTTGGAGACCAGTCTGACTCCTGCTTCCCAAAGATAAGTTTTTGCTCTGCTAGTGAACTTATTAGTTTTGTTTTGTTTACCTTGTTTTTTGGAGTTCAGCCATCCCTGGTCGGGGGTGTGCTGAGTTCCATTTTTGTCTCTGATCAGTTTGTCTCTTTGCTCTGTCTTCAGAATTTACCTGAGTGCTGATATAGTCTTTTTGAAGTCCTAGCGACTTCAGGGCCTGTTTTTGCTATCAGACGGTTGGGACATTTTTTCAGGTAGGGTTTTTTACGGATTGCAGACAGCAGCTTTTCTATCCTGTCCTTTTTAGTTAGCTTGGGCCCCATCGTTTGCTCAACCTATTTTTCTATCTGTGTTAGTGTTTTCATCTTGCTTCACCGTCATTATTTGCTGGGGGCTGCCTATTGCTTTGGGGTCTGCTCTGGGGCAGTTTAGATTTCCCCTTTCTTTCTTTAGGCCTATTTAGTTCTCCGGCTGTGATCGAGGGGTCTAGGGCATCATAGGAACCCCCCACGGCTACTGTTAGTTGTTGTGGATAGGATCAGGGGTTTGCAATCCGATAGCTACCAACCTCTCCGGTTTTCTGGACTTCATGAATGATATTTTCCGAGACTTGGTGGATACATTTTTGATCATCTATCTGGATGATATTTTGATCTTTTCCAAGGATTGGGATTCTCATGTGGAACATGTTCGGACTGTGTTCCGGATTTTGAGGGAGAATTCCCTGTATGTCAAGGGATCGAAATGCCTTTTTGGTGTACAGAGGATTTCATTTTTGGGATTTATTTTGTCTCCGTCAACTATTGAAATGGACCAAGGTACAGGCCATTTATGATTGGGTTCAGCCCACTTCTTTGAAGACCCTCCAGAAATTTTAGGGTTTTGCTAATTTTTATCGTAAATTTATAGCTAATTTTTCTGGTATTGCCAAACCATTGACTGATTTGACTAAGAAGGGTGCTGATGTGCTTAATTGGTCTCCGGAGGCTGTTTCTTCCTTTCAGGAGCTGAAGCGAAGGTTCACTTCTGCTCCGGTTTTGCGGCAACCTGATGTCTCACTCCCGTTTCAGGTAGAGGTGGACGCTTCTGAGATTGGTGCAGGAGCTGTTTTGTCCCAAAAAGATCCTGTAACATCTAAAATGAATCCCTGTGCTTTCTTTTCCTGAAAGTTCTTCCCATCCGAACGTAACTATGATGTGGGGAATTGGGAACTGTTAGCCATGAAATGCGCATTTGAGGAGTGGAGACATTGGTTGGAGGGAGCTAAACATCAAGTTGTGGTCCTTACTGACCACAAGAATTTGATTTACCTGGAGTCGGCCAAACGCTTGAATCCTAGACAGGCTAGGTGGGCCTTGTTTTTCACACGTTTTGATTTTGTGGTCTCTTTTCTTCCGGGCACTAAGAATGTCAAGGCAGACTCCCTCTCTAGGAGTTTCTTTGCTGATTCTCCTGTTGTGACCAAGCCTGCTACCATCTTAGGTGAGGGGGTAGTTCTTTCTGCCATCTCGCCCGATTTGAGACGTGCTCTGGAAGAGTTTCAGGAGGACAAACCTGAGCGTTGTCCCATTGGAAAATTGTATGTTCCTGACCAGTGGAGGAAGAGAGTGATGTCTGAAGTTCATTGCTCTGCATTGGCTGGTCATCCAGGTATTTTTGGTACTAGAGATTTGGTGAGTCGTCTTTTTGGTGGCCCGCCTTGTCTCGTGATGTCAGGAATTTTGTGCAGTCCTGTGGGACTTGCTCTCAGTCTAAACCTTGTTATCGCTCTAGTGGGTTGTTGATGCCTTTGCCGGTGCCCAGGAGGCCATGGACCCATATTTCAATGGATTTTATCTCTGTTATGCCTGTCTCTCAGAGAATGACTGTTATTTGGGTGATTTGTGATAGATTCTCTAAGATGGTCCATCTTGTACCACTCCCTAAGTTGCCATCTTCCTCAGAGTTGGTGCCCTTGTTTTTGCAACAGGTGGTTCGCTTGCACGGGATTCCTGAGAACATTGTATCTGACAGAGGAGTTCAGTTTGTGTCTAGATTTTGGAGGACTTTCTGTTCCAAGCTGGGAATTCAGTTGTCCTTCTCCTCTGGGTTTCACCCTCAGACCAATGGGCAGACGGAGAGAGCAAACCAGACTTTGGAGTCGTATTTGAGATGTTTAATTTTTGCTGATCACGATGATTGGGTTTCATTTTTGCCCTTGGCCGAATTTGCTTTAAATAATAGAGCTAGTTCTGCCACTTTGATGTCACCTTTTTTTTGTAACTTTGGGTTTCATCCTCGATTCTCTTCAGGGCAGGTGGAGCCTTCTGCCTGTCCAGGTGTTGACACTGTGGTGGAGAGAATGCACCAGATCTGGGACCAAGTGGTGGATAAGTTGTCTCTCTCCCAGGAAAAGGCCCAGCGGTTTTCCAACCGGCATAGGACCATTGGTCCCCAGTTTAAGGTGGGTGATATGGTTTGGTTGTCATCAAAGAATATCGCTATGAAGGTGGCTTCTCCAAAGTTTAAACCTAGATTTATTGGACCTTACAAGATTTTGGAGATTCTTAATCCAGTCTCTTTTCGATTGGCTCTTCCTGTAACATTTAAGATCCATAACGTGTTTCATAAGTCTCTGTTAAAGAGGTTTGTTGAGCCAGTAGTTCCTGTGGTGGCTCCTCCTGACCCGGTATTGGTTGAAGGTAATGTGGAATATGAGGTTGAGAAGATACTGGATTCTCGCCTGGCTAGACGGAGACTCCAGTATTTGGTTAAATGGAAGGGTTATGGCCAGGAGGATAATTCTTGGGTTCCTGCATCCGATATCCATGCCGAAAGATTGGTTCGTGCCTTTCATCGGGCCCATCCTGATCGCCCTAGTGGCGTGGATGAGGGTTCGGTGACCCCTCCTCAAGGGGGAGGTACTGTTGTGAGTTCATTTTCCCCTTCACCGTCGATGTCTGATGAACTCCCTCTTCTGCTGAAGGAAGGTAGTGAGGCTGATTACCAAACACCTGATCTGGTAGATGATGACTGGGTAACAGGAAATTCTGACTGGATATAAGGCAGCCAACTCCCTTCTGAGTCGCTGGTGATTTCTCTGCTGGATTCTTGGAGACCAGTCTGATTCCTGCTTCCCAAAGATAAGTTTTTGCTCTGCTATTGAACTTATTAGTTTTGTTTTGTTTACCTTGTTTTTTGGAGTTCAGCCATCCCCGGTCGGGGGTGTGCTGAGTTCCATTTTTGTCTCTGATCAGTTTGTCTCTTTGTTCTGTCTTCAGAATTTACCTGAGTGCTGATATAGTCATTTTGAAGTCCTAGCGACTTCAGGGCCTGTTTTTCCTATCAGACGGTTGGGACATTTTTTGGTAGGGTTTTTTGCGGATTGCAGACAGCAGCTTTTCTATCCTGTCCTTTTTAGTTAGCTTGGGCCCCATCGTTTGCTCAACCTATCTTTCTATCTGTGTTAGTGTTTTCATCTTGCTTCACTGTCATTATATGTTGGGGGCTGCCTATTGCTTTGGTGTCTGCTCTGGGGCAGTTTAGATTTCCCCTTTCTTTCTTTAGGCCTATTTAGTTCTCCGGCTGTGATCGAGGGGTCTAGGGCATCGTAGGAACCCCCCACGGCTACTGTTAGTTGTTGTGGATAGGATCAGGGGTCTGCAATCCGATAGCTACCAACCTCTCCGGTTTTCTGGACTTAGCTTGTATTTTTGTTTTTTCCTCCTTCGGTGACTCATTCATAACAGCTAGCTCTGCCACTTTAATGTCTCCTTTCTTTTGTAACTTTGGGTTTCATCCTCGATTTTCTTTGGGGTATGTAGAAGCTTCTGCCTGCCTAGGTGTGGATTCTGTAGTAGAGAGAACGCAGCAGATTTGGGACCAAGTAGTGGATAAGTTGTCCCACTCTCAGGAAAAGGCCCAACGGTTTTCCAACCGGCATAGGACCATTGGTCCCCAGTTTAAAGTGGGTGATATGGTTTAGTTGTCCTCAAAAAATATTCCCATAAATATTGCATCTCCAAAATTCAAGCCAAGGTTTATTGGACCTTATAAGATGTTGGAAATCCTTAACCCTGTTTCTTTTCATTTGGCTCTTCCTTTTACGTTTAAGATTCATAACGTCTTTCATAAATCTTTTTTGAAAAGGTTTGTGGAGCCAGTCGTTCCCATGGCAGCGCCCCCTGACCCTGTACTGGTTAAGGGTAATTTGGAGTATGAGGTAGAGAAGATATTGGATTCTCGTCTGGCTAGACGGAGACTTCAGTACTTGGTCACGTGGAAGGGTTATGGCCAGGAGGATAATTCTTGGGTCTCTGCTTCTGACATCCATGCCAAGAGATTATTGCTTTGTGCCTTTCACTGGGCCCATCCTGATTGGCCTGGTGGCGTGGATGAGGGTTTGGTGACCCCCTCCTCAAGGGGGGAGTACTGTTGTGAACTCTCTTGCTCGGATTTTTGAGCCGAAGCTCCCTCTGCTCCCTTCGGTGGTTACTGAGAGTAGTGGAGCTGGCCAGGTGGATGGAGGTTCTCCACCTGACGATGATAATTGGGAATCTGTGATTTGCTGGCTGAGAGCATATAATGGAGCTGGCTGCTCTTGAAGGTTGCTGATGATTTTTCCTCAGTGTGCATTTGGAGCTCTTTTGTCCCCTGCCTGATCTGCATGTCCAGCTAAGTGATTCTTTTGCTAATCCTTTGCATCTAATCTGGTTGTTTTTTTTTTTTGCTTTTTGTTTTGCTGCTAGGGTTCAGCGTGCTCCCTGCTGGGGGCAGCGCTGGGCCCTGCTTCATATGTTGCAGTTTGTTCAGTCCCCTGTTATGTTATTATCTTTTTGCTTTGCTGCCAGTTTATACCAGAGTGCTGAGCTAGTGGGGGTGAGATCGGGTAACCTCAGGGTTTTTTTGTATATCAGAAGTGTTGGACTTTTTTTACCAACCTCTCTGGTCTTCTGGTGGCTTAGCCTGTTCCTGCCATCATCCTCGGTGACCCATTCATAACAGTACTCCATCTCAAAAGCTGCGGTCCCCTGGTCATCTCCATCTTTTTGTCCCAGTGTACCATTCCAGCAGAAGTGGTGGTTGGTGAGGTAACTGAAACTATTACCGGTGCTTGTGTATAGTAGAGCTGGGGTCAATCTGGTGGATTCTCCCTTTGTTTAGACAAGAGCAAATGGTCTGATCGGTAGATCACTGGCGAGACCCATTACCACTCGGGCAATTGACTGTGTTCCTCTCAGCCAGGGGAGTGTGACCCTAGTCACAGACAAAATTAACTTGCATATAGGGACTCTTCACGAAGAGTCCCTGACATGCTACTGTCATATCCGTCATGTCTGTTATGCTGCAAGTTGCCTGGAGCAGTGTGCACGAGCGCCTTACCTCATTGCTGCACGCTGTTGATGGGTAACCATCCGTCTCTGTCTAACTCTGCAATCCGCTGTACTCCTGGAACCCCTGATCATGTGGCCTTTCCTATTTTCCAGTCCTGCTCTGGTTCTGCAATACGCTGTATTCCTGGAAACCCCTGATCATGTGACCTTTCCTATGTTCCAGTCCTGCTCTGGTTCTGCAATCCGCTGTGTTCCTGGAACTCCTGATCATGTGACCTGCTGTATGGTTCTACCCAGGCTGTTCTAGCGATGCGCTGTATGATCCTGGAGGATCTGAACCGGAAGTCCTTCCATGATCCTGACCCGGAACTGCAGGTGCTATGGTGCTATATCAGACCGCCCCTCCCTATGGTCAGGGCCTGATTACCGTGTTGCTTCCCTGCATGGCTGCTTGGTCTGCTCGGTCGCTCCCTGTATTCTATGCCCCTGCACTCTTCCCTGTCATGCGTTTCTGCACACGCTCTGTGCTTGTACTCTGCCTCTTTTCTCGTGCCATGTCTTGTGTTGTCTCTCGTGCCATGTTTGTCCTTGCCTTGCTTTGACTTATAGTACTTCCGCTGTTCTCTGCCTTAGCCTGTTTTGCTATGTCTCACCTTAGCTATTCTTTGACTTGTAGTCCTTCCTCTTTTCTCTGCCTTGCCTGTTTCGCCATGTCTGGCCTTTGCTATTCTGAGCCTTGTAGTACTTCCACGTTCTTTGTCTCTGCCTGGTTTTCCGTACTCTGTCCTATGGTGCTCTCTTGCTCTTTTCCATGTCTAGTCCCAAGGCTCTGCCTTGGCCCAGCTCTTGGCTTTGGCCTACGCTCTGCTGCTAGACTCTGTCCTCTGGTGCTCTCTTGCACACTCCTGACTAGTCCCAAGGCTCTGCCTTGGCCCGGCTCTGGGCTTCGGCCTAAGCTCCGCTGCTAGTTCTATGTCTCGTTTCCTGGCTAGTCCCAAGGCTCAGCCTTGGCCTGGCTCTGGGATTCGGCCTATGCTCCGCTGCAAGCTCTGTTCTCTCTCTGACCTGACTCTGTGTTTCTGCCTATGTTCCTCTCCAGGTTCCACTCCTTGCTTTGTCTTTTCCTTGCCCTTTCTAGTTTTCCCTTCCCCCTGTCTTGCTGTTTCAGTACCGACCTGTTGGTCGCATCACACAGGACAGGGTCACACAGTCCTGTTGTTTTAGCTACCGGCCTTTGAGTCCTGTCACTCAGGACAGGCATACGTGACAAATTGCCCTTGCCCGCCTCCTGTGCCTTAGTCGTGCCGCGTGCTTTTGTCTCAGCCGTCTGCACTGGCCAGTGAGGCGTGTCTCCTGACTCAAACCCTGGCGTGGTTCCTAGCACGCATCCTGCCTCGAACCCTGGCGTGGCTCCTAGCACGAACCCTGCCTCGAACCCTGGCGTGGATCCTAGCATGCACCCGGCCTCAAACCCTGACCCTGGCGTGGCCCTCTGCACGCGCAGGACTCTGCCTTGAACCCTGACCCTGGCGTGTCTCTTTGCACGCACAGGACTCTGCTTTATACCTTGTGCCTTGGCGTGTCTCAATACACGCACCCTGTCTTGTTTGTTGAACTTTGTGCCTCGGCGTGTCTCTATACACGCACCCTGTCTTGTTTGTTGAACTTTGAACCCTAGCATGTCCCCTACACACGCACCTTGCCTTGCACCTTGCTTTGAACCCTGGTGTGTCCCCTACACACGCACCCTGCCTTGCACCTTGTCCTAGACCCTGGTGTGCCCCTAGCACACACCCTTCCTGGAATCCTGCCTTGGACCTCGGCGTGTTCCCTAACATGCACCATGCCTGGATATCTGTCGTGCCTCCTTGCCTGAACCCTGGTTTGCCTGCCAGATACCTGGAACCTGCTGATCGCTGCCAGAGATCATAAGCCTGATGACTGCAGCCTGATGTCTGGAGCTGAAGTCCGCAGCCTGATGCCCTGATCATGTTGATCGTTGCCAACTGTCCGGAGTCCGATGCCATTGTGCCTTTGCCTGTAGCCAGGCGTGCCACCTGGCACGTACCATGTTATGGACCTTGGCGTGCCCATGCGCGCACCTTACCGTGTTTGCTTGTTCTCACGTTTTTGCACTGAATGTTACTGCAGTTGTCTAAATGAAGATACCTTGAACTTACGTCTTTTCTTGTTTCCTGCTTGTCCCTGGTCGTCAGACACTCACATAGTGTCCCCCTGAGCCGGCCATCTGGTCCCAGCAGTCGTGGTGGCTCACCCTCTTGGTCTTTCCCCTGACACTCCCTGTATAGGGGGTGGTTCCTCACAAGGTCAGCTCGCCCTCGGTGGGTGCCATGACCCAGAGGGTCCACACAAAAAATGGGCTCAGCAGAAGCTGAGCCCGTCACAGCTACATCTTGGAAAGTACGCAAACTCCCATTGTCTTAGGCCTTCCCTGGCTGAAGAGACACAACCCGGTCATTGATTAGTGCTCCAGAGAAATAGTTAGTTGGGACCAGTCTTGTAAAGACTGCTGTGTTATGATTGGGTCACCGAGGAGGAAAGCAAGACCAAGCCAAGCCACAGAAAACCAGAGAAGTTGGTAACTAAGCGGATTGCAGACCCCTGATCCTATCCACACAACTAGCAGTAGCCGTGGAGCGTACCTACGATGATCCTAGATGCCTCAACACAGCCAGAGAACTAAATAAGCCAAAAGCAAGAAAGGGGAAATCTAAACTGCCCCAGAGCAGACCCCAAAGGAATAGAGAGCCCCCAAACATATATTGTCAGTGAGACAAGATGAAAACACAAATGCAGATAGGAAAATAGGCTGAGCAAACGATGGGGCCCACACTAACTAGACAGGAAAGGAAAGACTCTGTCTGCAATCACGCAAAAAACCCTGCAAAAAATGCCCAACACATCTGATAGAAAAATACTGAAGTCATTAGACTTCGCCCACTATATCAGCACTCTGGTATAATCTGAAAGCAGAGCAGAAAGAGGCCAATCTAATAAGGGACAAAGCAAACTGGCACAAACAGTAACATAAGGATGGAAATTCAGCACAGCTGGGCTGGCTGACCACACAAAACTGAAATAGACAAAACCAAATCAAATAAGAACAATAGCAAAAGAACACTTAGCTTGAGCATGCAGGGACTGAGCTGGAAACTAAGACCTCAGGAGGCAGGAAAAAAATCACCAGTAGGGATAGAGGGAGTCGGCTGTCTTAAATCCAGTCAGAAACTCCAGATATCCAGTCATCTTCCTCATCATCAGGTGGCAGGCCTCTGTTAATTAGATCAGCTACATTACCTCCAGTAGCCACCAGAAGGAGCCCGGAAAGAGAACCAGCTCCACTACCTTCACTAGTAACCAGAGGTAGACCAGAAAGCGAATTCACAACACTGCTGCCTGGGAACTACTGTCTCTGCTGTCCTCAAACCTACCCCTTCTTCTCTGGTGGAGGCAGCAAAGGTGCTACCAGGGAATAGGGGCAGGATTCAAATCTCACCACAAGTAAATCTTGTGTCTCAGGGCCCTCTCAGGAGGCGTGATCAGGGGAGGGTGATGGTTGCCCCTGAATGTAGTGAGGGTATGAGTTTGGTGACACGGAGGGATGCCTCTTTTGTCTGTTCCACAGGGAAATTACCGTCTGTTGGCAAACATACGCGTGGAAATAAACGTTCAGGTCCGGACCTGTGTGTGAATGAGTACGTGTAGGTGTCCACCAAAAACATCAGGTGGAAGTACACATCTGGGACCTGGAGTTCTATGGTGATCGGGCCATATTGGGTGTTGGCCATTCTTAGTCCGGGGACTTTCCATTTGGAGTTACCCCCAGTAATGCACGTAAACAACATATTCCACACGATCATGGGGCATGATGGATACGATGGAGCAGGATCATGGGACAGATGGGGCAGGATCATGGGACCAATGGCAGGATGGGACACCACATGGGGACAGGATAGGAGAACATATGGCTGGAGCCAGGAATAAGACACAGGGGGCAGGATGGGGGATATTATTACCATAGGGGCTAGTTAAGGGATATTATTACAGCAGTGATGTATTTATTTTATTTTTTGAGGATACTGTTTTAAATGGGGGGTGGTCCTGTTACTGTGCAGATCAACACTGTCAAATTTTTTTCTTCATCTGGTGTAGTTTAGAATTTGGGGGAAAAAAAAAAGTAATGTGTTCTGCAAGCGGTGCTCTAGATAACTGCGTTATTTCCTGCAGAGATGAGCCCTGGCTGGAAGAAGTGACGTCAGTCTGTGCTGTATGAAGATTAAAAGCAAAGATGAAGGACTTACACTATACTCTGCATACTATACAGTGGCGTATCCGGGGGGGGGCAGCCGGGGCAGTTGCCCCGGGCGCAGGCAGCAGGGGGGCGCAGTCGGGCCACCCGGCCGCCTAATGCAGCGGTCGGCAGTGTCCCTCCCCTGGCGGCTGCATTCTGCCGCTACCAGTCCTGGGAGTCGGCGGTTCTCTGTGTCAGCTGTGATGCAGAGAAGGAGGCCGCGCCGACTCCCAGGCAGCAATTGTACTGGCGTCTATACAGGCGCCAGTACAATTGAAGCTCTGACCGCTGGGTCAGAGCGACGTCAGCAGAGTGATCAGGTCATGTGATCATGCTGCTGACGTCACTCCCCGGCGCCCAGAGAGAATGCTGGTGGTAAGTGTGCTCCATTCTGGAGATGAAGAACCACCGGAGATGGGGGGGTGTTCATGAGTGGAGATGGGGGTTAATGTGGGGATGGGGGTTAATGAGTGGATATGGGGCTTAATGTGGGGATGGGGGTTAATGAGTGGAGATGGGGGTTAATGAGTGGGGGGTTAATGGGTGGAGATGGGGGTTAATGTGGGGATGGGGGTTAATGTATGGGGATGGGGGTTAATGTATGGGGGTTAATGAGTGGGGGGTTAATGAGTGGAGATGGGGGTTAATGTGTGGGGGTTAATGAGTGGAGATGGGGGTTAATGAGTGGGGATGGGGGATAATGTGTGGGGATGGGGGTTAATGAGTGGGGGGTTAATGTGTGGAGATGGGGGTTAATGTGTGGAGATGGGGGTTAATGTGTGGAGATGGGATTAATGTGGAGATGGGGATTAATGTGGGGATGGGGGTTAATGTGGGGGGTTAAAGAGTGGAGATGGGGTTAATGAGTGTGGGGGTTAATGAGTGGAGATGGGGGTTGGATGGGGGTTAATGAGTGGGGGGGTTAATGAGTGGAGATGGGGGATTAATGAGTGGAGATGGGGGTTAATGTGTGGAGGGGTTAATGAGTGGGGATGGGGGTTAATGAGTGGGGATGGGGGTTAATGTGTGGGGGGATTTGGAGTGGGGGTACATAATGTGTGGGGAGATTTGGAGTGGGGGTACATAATGTGTGGGGGGGTTTGGGAGTAGGGATGAGGGGTTATTGAGTGGGGATGGGGGGTACTTAAAGTGTGTGGGGGATTTGGAGTGGGGATGGTATTTAATGTGTGTGGGGAGATTTGAGGACACAAAATGAAGAGTATGAGGAAACAGTATGGGGGATGGGTGCAGACAGTAAGGGGTGCGAACGGGTGAATGTATGTGGACACAGTATGGGGAGTCGGGGATATGTGTGAGCAGACAGTATAGAGAGTGAGGGGGTAAATATATGAGGAGACAGTATGAGGAAGGAGGGGAATAGTGTGAGGCCACAGTATATTGCAGATATTTTTATTTGGGAGCATTATAATGACACTTCTATCTTTAAGGGCATCGTGTGGGGATTTGCTGCAGAAGACCGGAGAAGATGGAAGTCTGCAGAGATGGCTGTGGATGAGAAAACTCATCATGGGTTCTGGACAAGAAGAAGAAAAGGAGAACGACTGCAGAGACGACGTCATCTATAAGGTACCTGGGTGTAAATGTTATTTGTGACACTGACTAATTCTCATGTTTTTATTTGCTAGGAGCATTAAAAGGGTTGTCCAGGTTTGTGCTGAGTCTGCAGACATTCTATGTGACTCCAGACTTCTGAATTCTCACAGTGCTCACTGAACGCTGTCAGGATTCTCTCGTGACGGTAATTTACATACATACGGTCACATGCTGACTAGACATGTGTGGCCTCACTCAACGAAAATGAATGAAGCGAGGCCGGGCACGTCTAGTCGGAATGTGGCCAGAAGTATATAAATCACATACTTGTGCTGACATGACTGTACATCGGCAAGAGAGAATCCTAAAAGTGTGCAGTGCATTCGTTGTGAGAATTCAGAAGCTGCAATGTCAGGATTCAGCTCTGCAGGTTCCAGTAGTCATCACATGGACATTTCACTCATATGCGATTTTCATAGTTATGGTCTTGTGACAACGAGCTTCTCTTCCTGCTTTCAGTTTTTTACTGAACATTGAGAGCATTAGGGAGAGCAGCTCGTGGGTACATGACTAACTGTGCAAGTCGCATATGTACTTGGGGGGGGGGGCGCCGAACCAAATTCTTGCCCCGGGTGCCAGAAAGCCTAGATACGCCTCTGATACTATATACAGCGGTCCTGTGTACAATCTCACCAATGATCACTGTATTACCTTTACATTATACACTATATACAAATCTCCTGTGTATAATGTCACCGGTGATCAATGTATTTTCTGTACACAGACACTGCATACTAAGTACAGATCTGTGTATAATGGCACTTATGGTCATATTAGTATTGTGTTTTTTTTTACTCATCAGTGTTGTAGTATTCAGTCACTATGTGGTGGTAATTTGTTGTCCAGCCATGGTGTAGTGGTATTTGTTCCTTGTATGTGCTATTATTTGGTCTCTATGTGGTGGTAATATGTGATGTGTTCATGGTGTGATGGTATTTGTTCCTTGTATGTGGTATTATTGGTCATCATGTGGTGGTAATTATCCCGCTTACCCTTATTTGCAGGAGGGTAGCGTGACCGGTCAGCGGTCCCGGCGTCAATGTAGGAACTCGGACCAAGGGGCTGTCAGCAGCACAGGCTGGGAGGTCGCAGGACCTGTGGAGGGGGCGGAGCGCTTGCAGAAGCACTCAGAAGCTGTAGGACCTAGCACCACGTGACCTGTGACGTCAGAGGGGGCGGAGCTTATCGCAGGGACGCTGAAGTGACAGGCAGAGGGCTCAGAGAGCCAGGAGTTTATACAGTAGTGATGGTTTGGCAATCCAGAAGTCATACACAGGAGAATCAATGCTGTACAGAGTCAGGAAGAACAAGAATGGTCAGGGAAGCAGGAGGTCAGGCACGGGTCGGGCTGCACGGTACAAAATCAGAAAGCCAAGAGACAGAAACCAAAATCCAGACCAGGTCATACACACCACAAACACGGAAGCAGGCGAGAGGCACTTAGGAAAGGCAGGGTCGGACACACTCAAGTATGAAGTATAAACGACAGGGAAGGTTGCTCGCCTGTGGCCATAAATACCCTCCCTGAGACCGAAGAGAGGCTCCAACCATTAACCCTTCGCTTGTCAGACCAAAATTCCAGATACCATGACATTAACCCTTTGTTTGTCAGACCAAAATTCCAGATACCATGACAGTACCCCTCCCTCAACGGGGGGCCTCCGGACCCCCAGGTCTTCCTGGGTATGGAGCATGATATGCCCTGACCAGGCGATCTGCGTGTACTGATCTGGCCGGTACCCAGGAACGATCCTCCGGGCCATACCCTTTCCAATGGACGAGGTACTGCAAAGAGCCACGAACCCATCGAGATTGCACAATTTTTTGCACCTCGAACTCCATGTGGCTGTCCACCAATATCGGCGGTGATAGAGGAGTACGTTCCTCTCTTACTGAACCCACAGGCTTAAGCAAGGACCTATGAAAAACATTGTGCACCTTCAGGGAGGATGGGAGACGTAGCCGATAAGTTACCGGATTAATCACCTCCGTTATGACGTAGGGACCAATAAATTTGGGACCCAACTTTGCTGATGGCAATTTTCACGTTATATTCCGTGTTGAGAGCCACACCTTGTCCCCACAATGCAAGTCCTGACCCGGACCCCTCTTTCTATCAGCAAAACGTTTGTACCTTCCCTGAGCCTTTTCAATACTTGCGCGAACCCTTGACCATAACCCACTGATCTGCCTAACCGAATCCTCTACCCCTGGACAATTTGAGTCCAACCGCGAAAACTCACCAAAATGAGGATTCAGTCCAAGATTAACAAAAAAAGGTGACCTACCGGTGGACTGGTTAATTCGGTTATTAAAGGCGAACTCCGCCAATGGTAATGCATCACACCAGTCGTCTTGCAGTGTTGAAGTCAAACATCGAAGGATTTGTTCCAAAGACTGGTTGGTGCGCTCCGTTTGGCCATTACTCTCCGGGTGGTAGGCTGAGGAAAAAGACAAACATATCCCCAACTTCCTACAGAACGCTCGCCAAAATTTCGCTATAAATTGTGCCCCCCTATCCGAAACGATATTGATAGGTACCCCATGGAGACGAATGATTTGGGAAAGGAAGTGTTTAGAAAGGACCTCGGCAGACGGAAGTTTAGACATGGGTACGAAATGTGCCATTTTTGAAAATCTATCTACTACTACCCAAATGACGGTATTACCCTTGGAGGGGGGGAGGTTGGTAATGAAATCCATGGACAAATGGTTCCATGGTCTTTCTGGAATTGGCAGTGGTACCTATTCCCCGGCCGGCAATGAGAGCTCTTAGAACGGGCGCACACCCCACAGGCCATGACATACCCCTTAATTTCTGAACACATTGATGGCCACCAAAACATTCTCTTTACCGCCTCACAAGTGGCCGTAATACCTGGGTGGGCCCCCAACTTAGAATCGTGGAACTCTCGTAAGAGCTTGGACCGTAAGACCTGTGGTACAAACAATTTATTAGGCGGCTTGGCCCTTGGAGCTAAAGATTGAGCCCCCACCATCTCCCGCTCCAACTTTGACGAAAGCTCGGCTATCACCACCCCGGGTTGAAGAATGGACGAGGGAGGATCGGGGGCAGAAAGAGGTTCGAAACTTCGTGACAATGCGTCCGCCTTCACGTTCTTAGAACCAGGCCGAAAAGTTATGGAGAACTGGAACCGGGAAAAAAAAAGTAACCACCGAGCCTGTCTGGGAGTCAACCTTTTTGCTGTGTTAATGTACTCCAAATTTTTATGGTCAGTGATAACCGTAATTGGATGTTCTGCCCCCTCCAAAAAATGCCTTCATTCTTCAAACGCTAGTTTTATAGCCAAGAGCTCTCTGTTCCCCACATCATAATTTCTCTCTGCCGGAGAGAACTTTTTGGAAAAAAAAGCACAGGGTCTGAGATTAGCTAATATAGCCGATCCTTGAGACAAAACAGCCCCCACCCCCACTTCGGACGCATCCACCTCTACCACAAACAGCTGTGACGGATTAGGCTGCACCAGAACTGGCGCGGACATAAAGCAATTCTTCAGACTCACAAAAGCTTGTTTGGCCGGGAGGGACCAATTCTTTGTATCGGCCCCCTTACATGTGAGATCGGTAATAGGTTTCACTATCTGAGAAAAACCCTTGATAAACCTCCGATAATAATTTGCAAACCCTAGAAAACGCTGCAGGCCCTTCAGGTCCTGGGGTTGGACCCAATCCGCAATGGCCTGCACCTTCTTGGGATCCATACAAAACCCCTGTGGGGAAATGATCAGCCCTAGAAAAGTTAACTCCTGCACAAAAAAGGTACACTTTTCTAATTTAACAAACAATTGGTTCTCCCTGAGTCTCTGGAGAACAATCTTAACATGAGATAGGTGAGACTGCTCGTCTGTGGAGAAAACCAAGATATCATCTAAATAAATGACAACAAAGCGGCCAATCAGGTCCGCAAAAATCACATTAATAAAATTCTGAAAAACGGCTGGTGTGTTGGCGAGACCGAATGGCATCACAAGATTCTCAAACAAACCTTCAGTAGTTAGAAATGCCGTTTTCAATTCATCCCCCTCTCTAATCCTGATTAGATTATAAGCCCCCCTAAGGTCTAGTTTGGAGGACCATTTTGCTCCGGAGAGCTGATTGCACAGATCGGGAATCAGCGGTAAGAGATAAGCATTTTTAACAGTGATTTTATTGAGTTCCCGAAAGTCGAGGCAGGGACGCAGGCCACCATCTTTCTTTTTAACAAAAAAGAACCCTGCTGCTATTGGAGAGACCGACGGTCTGATATGCCCTTTACGGAGACTTTCCTTTATATACTCTTTCATTGCCAAGCGTTCAGGCCCAGATAAATTAAACAGATGGGCTTTGGGTAATTTGGCCCCTGGGATTAAATCAATGTTGCAATCAAAAGGCCTATGTGGGGGTAATGCCTCGGCCTCGCTTTCGGAGAACACATCCTCGAAGTCTTTCAGGCACTCCGGAATGCCCTCCAGACACACAGAAAACTCCAAGACAGTATTTGCAGGGGAAACACAACACACAGCTTTATAGGAACAGTCATCACATTTCAGACCCCATTTAACAATTACCCTAACTTGGCCCTAACTTCCCCTTTCCCAGTCAATTACCGGGTTGTGCCGCTGAAGCCACGGCATACCCAACACCAGCCCTTCAGGTAGATTATCCATAATGAAACATTTCACCTCCTCCGCATGAGAGGAGCCAACCTGTAACACAAAGTTATTGGTGGCATAACGAATCCCCGAACGGGTGACAGGGGAGGAGTCAATTGCCACAATTTTCAACGGGGTCTTTAACCTGACTGTCCATATCTTGGCCCTGGAGACGGTGCTGGCACTGACCAGGTTTAGAGAGGAACCGCAGTCCACCAAAGCTGTGGAAAAAAATGACATTTGTCTACCAGCAGTTCAACATCAAGCAACAGCTTGGGGCATGAGGAAAAAGGTACCTGTGGGTCTGGGCAGCCTCCTCGATCACTACCCAGATGTAGAAGTTTCCCGACGGCTGGGAAGATGAGGGACAGGATGAACAGTCTCTCCTCCAATGTCCTGCTTCTCCACAATAAAAGAACAGCTGTTTATCGCGCCGGCGTCTCCTCTCTTTCTCTCTGATGGATGTGGCACCAATCTCCATGGGGATTGCAGTGGCCCTAACTTCCTTGCTCCCAGTGAACAGAGGGGACTCAGATTGCATCACCCCTCTGGCCCTTAACCGTCGATCCATCCGAACTGCCTGTGTCATGGCATCTTCCAGGGTATCAGGAGGCGGATGCAGAGCTATGGCGTCCTGAAGGCGTTCTGCTAAGCCCCTACGGAATAGACCGCGGAGAGCCGCATCGTCCCAGGTGACTTCCGCTGCCCACCGCTGAAACTCAGAACAATACCACTCTGCAGAGTGCCGACCCTGACGTGCGCTCATCACCATGTCTTCCGCCAGGCGTACTCTATCAGGCTCATCATAGATACGGCCCAAGGCCTCAAAGAACGCATCCACAGTCATATGTTCAGGTGCTGTGGGTGCTAGCGAAAATGCCCAGGCTTGTGGGGCACCTCGCAACAGGGAGATAACTACCCCCACCCTCTGAAATTCTCTCCCGGATGAGCGAGGTCTCAGGGAGAAAAATAATTTACACCCCTCCCGGAACGCTCTGAACTCCTTTTTGTCTCCAGAAAAGGAGTCAGGCAGTTTAACCGGGGATTCAGGGGACGTAAGGGATACTTCCCTACTCTCGGAAGACATAGCCCCTTGCATAGTATTAACCAGCTGCTGCTGGGTATGAGCCATACTGCGCTGTTCAACACTCATCTTCTGGAACATTTGAGAGAGCTGCTTCACTTGCTCTGATAATGCCTGCATCGGGTCCATGACTGCAGCAGACCCACCACACACTCACACACAGGTAGTAACAGAAGGATGAGTGGGGGGAGGAAAAAGTAATAAGGTTGTTTATAATATCACGCTTACCCTTATCTGCAGGAGGGTAGCGTGACCGGTCAGCGGTCCCAGCATCGGTGTAGGAACTTGGACCACGGGGCTGTCAGCAGCACAGGCTGGGAGGTCGCAGGACCTGTGGAGGGGGCGGAGCGCTTGCAGAAGCACTCAGAAGCTGTAGGACCTAGCACCACGTGACCTGTGATGTCAGAGGGGGCGAAGCTTATCGCAGGGACGCTGAAGTGACAGGCAGAGGGCTCAGAGAGCCAGGAGTTTATACAGTAGCGATGGTTGGGCAATCCAGAAGTCATACACAGGAGAATCAATGCGGTACAGAGTCAGGAAGAACAAGAATGGTCAGGGAAGCAGGAGGTCAGGCACGGGTCGGGCTGCACGGTACAAAATCAGAAAGCCAAGAGACAGAAACCAAAATCCAGACCAGGTCATACACACCACAAACACGGAAGCAGGCGAGAGGCACTTAGCAAAGGCAGGGTCGGACACACTCAAGTATGAAGTATAAACGACAGGGAAGGTTGCTCGCCTGTGGCCATGAATACCCTCCCTGAGACCGAAGAGAGGCTCCAACCATTAACCCTTCGCTTGTCAGACCAAAATTCCAGATACCATGACATTAACCCTTTGCTTGTCAGACCAAAATTCCAGATACCATGACAGTAATATGTGGTCTGGACATGGTGTGGTGGTATTTGTCCCTTGTATGTGGTATTATTGGTCATCATATGGTGGTAATATGTGGTCTGGACATGGTGTGGTGGTATTTGTTTTTTGTATGTGGTATTATAGGTCACTAGGAAGTGGTAATATGTGGTCTGGACATGGTGTGGTGGTATTTGTTCCTTGTATGTGCTATTATTTGGTCACTATGTGGTGGTAATATGGTGTCTGGTTATGGTGCGGTGGTATTTGTCCCCTGTATGTGATATTATTGGTCATTTTAAAAATTGAAAAATAAAAATATACCTAAATTGTATTGGATATTTTAACAAATGTTTAATAAGTTAAAGTAGAGTAGGTCCCGGCCAAAAGAGTCTACCTTGTCGTGGTGGAGGCTTAAAAAATCTTTTGACTGTGGACAGTTCAAGACATGGAGGCGGGGCTGGGGTGGAGCCTGGGCGGAGTCTCAAGGGAGCGCCAAGAATTTTGCCAGCATGCGTACCCGAAATTCCTAGTGGCAGTCCTGACCCTCAATGCAGTCAGTACCTTATTAGCAGGAGATTATCACTGCAGGACAGCTGGCCTTGTGCATACTAGTCCAACAAAAACCCCAGCACTGATTAGCAGCTCTCTGTCACTATACAATGTACACAGAAAGCTGTGGTGTGGTAGGGGTTATACACAGCTCAACATCTGAACTCTGCTTGATCTATAGCAAAGAAAACTGTGATTCTATCATATCTTCTGCAACCAGTTAACTAAGTAATACATAACTAGAATCAGGGTCTCTGTCCTTACCTCATGGGACTGTCAGATTCATAGCTAAATCAGATTCCTTTTAATAAACCTGTAGTATATTACAGTTTATTGTTCTCTTTTTACATGAACTTTTTGCTGTTTTCTCTAACCCCGTAGATATCTTCTTCATGTGCCTTAATTGAAGATCACATGTTTTATTTTACTACTCCAACAGAGAAAACAAGCGTCTGAACTTTAATTCACAAAAGCTTTTATTTCATATTGTAAAATAGTTCTGTATATATTTTAGTTTGAGTCTTCTGAAACTTGTACTAATGATCGAATATCAAAAGTTCCTGGTCTTGTTCCCCTGTGAGACTGCAGTCTGTGGAAAGAAAAATTTGAATAATTGGCATAAATGCAATTAAATCAACAATTTTTAAGATATAATTATACAAGGGAGACATGCGGCATTGGGCTGCTTCTGAGTTGCTATATAATCATAGAGTAATATCATCTGTGAACCTTAAAAAGTCCAACGTGAATAAAGCAAAAGTTTGTGTTCTTTTTCCTAACTGAATACAGACGATGAACAGAAGATGAAGAATATAACAATCTGTTCAAGTGGGTCAACAGATTCACATATAAGGATAGAAGTTACTGTATTAATATTCTATATACGCTTATAATAATGTTCCAGTGTTTTGCTATTAATGCCAGCTCGCGATTTTACCATGGCGAAACCATCTTGCTATATTAGGATCTGCATTCTTGTATAGCTATTTGTGTAGAATTTCACGTGGAATGTCACATATTTACCTCCTTTATATTAGTGCGAGAGCAAATTCTTCAAATATAGAAGAAAAGCTGGTCTCTGGAGGGAAAAAAAAACAATGTAAATATCAAGAATAGACATCCCTTCTTGAAACTCATTTTCTTCAGTTTTTTGGTCTCATTTACTAATACAAATGTACAAATGTCCCAAGACTCTGGTTTAATTTGCATAAAAACTGATCTACATTTAGAATTTGCTTTAGGCACTTTTAGTTACAAATAGGTATTCCTTGACATGGGGGGGAGGGGCTTGAATTAAATGCAACAACGTGAACCTCAACTGCACCAAACCTTGTCACAAAATACTGGCGTTAAAAAGCCACTCAATAAATGGTATAAAGTTATACAAAACTGTCTGAAGATATGCGACAATTATTATTTATATGTGGCATCTTTTCCCACTACATGTACATGTAAATACTAGCCAGGAGTAGTAAATTTGTCCAAAAAGTTGTGTAAATGTTAGTATTATGTTTTTACACTGACCATACATCATTTTTTCCTTCATGTGCTGATTTTTGTTAAGCCACTGATCAGACGAGACATATATGGACAGCATGGTGGCTCAGTGGTTAGCACTGTTGTTGGGGTTCTGGGTTCCAATTCCACCAAGGACAACATCTGCAAGGAGTTTGTATGTTCTCTCCGTGTTTGTGTGGGTTTCCTCCAGGTACTCCGGTTTCCTCCCACACTCCAAAAGACATACTGATAAGGAATTTCGATTGTGTACCCAAATGAAGATGTCTGTTAAGCGGTGTGGAATGTGATGGAGCTATATAAGAAAGCCTAATAAAGTATATGACCTGAGACATACTATACAGCAAGACTATAATCTCTGGTCTGTGCTTTTTGTTTTTTGCAAATATAAATCAAGCAGTTTCATCCTTTGAGCCCTCAAGTTTCTCTTCTCTGTTGCTAAAGTGTGAGCGGACACGTCCCACGTGATTCACGTTCTCTCTATTTTTTGCACTCTAATTTCTAGTCTTGTACAGTGTTCCTTTCCGCAGGCAGCATACAGAGTAGACCTCCCTGTCCTCTGGTATTTATTATGATGTCTATCCCGCCACACTTATACAGTATCTTTTCTGTTTTACAGAGGATGAGAATGACATTACAGTTCTCAACATCTCCTCTGACCAGCAGAAAAGTCTCTGCAGATTCTCAGACAGCCTGTAAGCCAAAGCTGTATTGAGGCGAGCTGAATAAAAAAAATTAAGTCAAATATATAGGAGGAAACTGCAGATGACACTTTCGGCCCATATCTAGAAACAGAAACTTGTTAATAGATCTAAATGCAAAACACGTTATAATTTACTGCTTTATTTAAGTCTACAATAGTCTTCAGTGATAACCTCTGGAAGATCTAAAATTGGTGGCTGCATTTATAGTAAAGAGGCGATTACACTGCAAGATAATTGTGAACGAGTGTTCTTAAAAAAGTGATTATCTTGCTGTGTAAACAGGCTGCCGATCACCAAATGCAAAGTTCTCATTCATGGGGTGAAATGATCTTTTTATGCAGAGTAAAAGATCACCATTTTCGGTGTTGCCTAGTCCTTTGTAGCCTATGTACACCAAGCAATCTAGTATATGGTATCTAGCCAAACCACCATTGATCGGTAAAAATTTACTCATCCGTGGTCTTTCCCTGTAAACAGACCTAAAACTCATCTTAACTCACATGAGATCTAAAATAGCTTCAGTTACAGTAATGTAAAGCAACCTATTTAACGGGTCTGTTCACATAGACTGACCGGCAGCACTGAATGACCGCTGATCAGTAAAGCTTTTCCAGTCTTTGGTCGTTTATTAGCCTGTTTACACAGGCAGACTGCGGTAAACGATGTGCTCTGAAACAAGTTTCAGTATTTCTCGTCGGTGGATGATGCATCAATGAGAACAGTGATCTTGTACAAAAGATCACTTCACCCGATTAATGTATTTTCTTCTGGGGAGCAGGAGCCTATTCACACTGAAAAATTGTATCAAATTATTAAAAACACTCATTCACTATAATCTTTCAGTGTAAACGCAGATTAATTCATGCTACATCTACAATAGCTGCATTTACAGTGAACAATAATAAAAGAAACTCACTTCACTGTCGAAGCAGGCTTGGTGATTTTCTTCGGCACAGCATTTCTCTCTTATTTCATTGAATTTTCCAATAATCTGCATCCTTTTCTCTGGTGGGGTATCAGGCTTGTCTTTCAGGACACGAATCAACATTCTGCAATTTATTTAGAAAAGGATAGAACAATAAAGGCAACGAGAAGAAACTAAAAGAATATCTGTACATTACATGTTTAGCATCTCCCAATCAAGAAATGATTACATTGGTTCCAGATGTAATTTACAAACTTACCCAAGCCGCTTTTGCTTCTGCTCCTCTTCTGTCCCCTCACAGACATCAGCACCACCTTTGTAGTGACTTACATCAAACTCTGGTGCTTTGTAAGATGGGTCACGACCAAGTTTTGTAAAGCATGGTCTTCTGTCCGCATAAGAGTCAACGCAACAATGATGAACTTGATCGTTTATGAATGTTTGTGATTCTCTTTCACACATGTCTCCTAGTAACATATCCAGCTGGAAATGCAAAAATAAGTATATTTTAATTGATGGAAAACTGTTATTAGTATAGATTATAACCAAAAATCTAATATATAATATATATTCTAATAATATTCAGTATCAATTGTTATTTAGCAATGCCAATTTGTAATTAGTCTTAGGGTGCCTTCAAACACAGCATTTCTGATCATTTTTGGGCATTTTTTGACATTTTATTAACAGATTTTTCTTTTATCCAAATGTCTCTAATTTATAAGGTAGATTATGTGCACTTTATTCAAAAGGGCCGTAACTCTGTCATAAAATTGCTTGATTGTTACATTTTGCACAAATCAAAGTTACTCAAAAATGTTTGATTTCTGCTATTTTTCTGCCTGTCCCAACAATTTTTTGAAGAGAGGACAGACACTGGGGTCAGGGTCAAGCACGGCCAAGAAACTCATTATAATTTACTCAACAAAAGTGGTGTAAATTACAAAAGAAATGTATGTCAGGCCCTGGCTGGCATAGGCTTCTTAAGATAGAGCAGGGCAGTTGACAGATGCGCCAAAGTCAATAAAAGGAGCAGTGTCAGACTGGGGTGCCAAGGGTCCACCAGTAACAATGACTTTGGGGGTCCACTTTTCACCTGCATACAAATATTACACTACCCTCCTTCACAAATGTACCTATATGTCTACGTAATAATAAACTAGGTAGTTTGGTTAATGAATTATGAGATGCTGCTTTTTTCTGTACAAAGTAAATCATGTGAATTATGACAATTACTACCCATATAGAAGGGTTGGAGACCCCTGTCTCCATAGGAGCCCACGGGAGAATTCCCCTGTTCCCCTATGGCCAGTCCAAGCCTGAAAAGGAGCACACCTGGTATGAATGCGACACATTTTACTCCAATGTTTCCGTCACTGATACTGGCACAAAAAATATCAGTCTTAAAGAATTGGGGCCAAAGTGTTTTGGGGAGTTTTTGGGTTGTGCGTGAGACAAGAATTTATATAATTGGCTCTAGACAGGACTCTTATGGTCCCTTTAGAAGTGCCATCCACAGTTATTAAACGATTGCCAATCGGCTCTCAACACAGGCCAACAAACATTCTTTATGCCCAGTATGATCATTAAAGCTGTCATTCTGTCCCCATAAAGTTACTTGTTATTGGCAGGGTCAACGTGATGCCAATACATATTTTTAAGCCTGTTTAAAAATCATTGCACACCCTTAACAAACATTTTTCTAGTTAATGGAGAGTTTGGTGGAATGTTTGGATGGTCCTATACTAAGGAACGAGTGCTGTTATGAACGCTCATTCCCTGATTATTGTTTTGTCTAAGTGGGCCATTTCTCCTATGTAGCCAGCAGAGTTCTGTATACAAAGACTGTACATAGCGGTATGGCGTCTGTAAGTTGTTGTTGGACACAGTCGGTATAGACTGATTAACTGCTAGGAGCATAATTTTGGAGTCTGAATGAACCTGACATTTTTTGTCTGTAAGATTTGTATGTTGGTAGATACCTATGGAGCTCTTTGGCAGCCAATATACAGATTCAAGTTTCAAATAAAGATTTATTTCTTTATTTGAATATCAATTTTCTGGATCATTATTATTCTGCACTGAATATAACTGCCCAGTGTGTACGAATGTTGAGGAGACATCCTGGATTATATACAAGATTGTGGACATTTTCTGCAATGATTTTCAAGGAGCCTTCACAGTGTCTACACAGCTTTTTTTGGATTATTATTTTCTGATGTGGCCTGATCCATGAAATTAAAAGAATCAGTGCCTAATTTCACATATGACTTTAGGACCGCACACATGAAAGCAACATACCTTGTCATCCGCACAAGACAGTCTTTGGTTCTCTGGAAGTGCACAACACTTGCCAGCAAATTTTGTCATTTTACCAGTGATTTTAAGAAGAGTTTCATCTGACACCTGAGGCATTTTTGGTACGTAGCGTCCTAGCAATCTGACAAGCAAAAAAGATATCTCCTACATTAGAAAACTTTCCTATCAAATTATTTAAAAAAAGGATACATATTTTTAGACAGTCTTTGTCAATCATACAGCAATCACAATTTTACCACTTCAACAACATCTGCCATTGAATATATTTGATCAAATCAATTAACTCAGTTTAATGCTCCATGCAGTAGGCTCTTGGGCTTTAATTACCATAATTAAACATTCATAATTATTAATATATTATTATTATTAATATACTAGCTGAAGAGCCCGGTGCTGCCCGGGAATAGTAACTAACTGTGGTTAGTTATAGCAAATTATAATTATCCTCCATCCCATAGTCCCGTGCCCATATACCCATCATACATATCCTCCATCCCATAGGCCCGTGCCCATATACCCATCATACATATCCTCCATCCCATAGGCCCGTGCCCATATACCCATCACACATCCTCCATCCCATAGTCCAGTGCCCATATACCCATCACACATCCTCCATCCCATAGTCCAGTGCCCATATACCCGTCATACATATTCTCCATCCCATAGTCCAGTGCCCATATACCCGTCATACATATTCTCCATCCCATAGGCCCGTGCCCATATACCCATCATACATATTCGCCATCCCATAGTCGAGTGCCCATATACCCATCACACATCCGTCATCTCATAGTCCCATGCCCATATACCCATCATACATATCCTCCATCCCATAGTCCCGTGCCCATATACCCATCATACATATCCTCCATCCCATAGTCCCGTGCCCATATACCTGTCATACATTTCTAAATATCAACCAAGTCAAAATAATACCTATAATCACTATTGATTCCATTAACAGAACAACTTTTTGTATCTTTTGTATCCGACCCCAACAATAGTTAAGTTATTCACAGAATTACTGAGGGAAACTTACTCAGCATTATAAGCATGAGGTCCATGATGTTCATAAGCATCACAATTTTGCTTTGCTAGAGCTTGGATTTCTTTGATTCTGGCTTCAAACAGTTGAGGCTGCAAAGAAACCAAAAGCAGATTATTTCTACAACCTGTTTTTTACTTTGGCAGGCATTTGCCTAGGTAAAAGACGTCTTACCGCAGCCTTGTAGCAATCCGCAGGATGTTCCTCTGCACAGCACTTTGTGAGCAGGGCCTCATAGCCTTTAGCAACTCTCATACAGGATAGGTCGGATAATTCTGGATGCCTTCTTGCAAATTCAAAAAGGAACCTACAAAAGAGCATATTAAAACAATATTAGAGGCTGTAAACTACATTATCATGAGAATTATGGACATACAGTATATGTCACCGTAAAATTTCCTTCCATCAAATTTAAATTAAAAATTATTGGAATGTATTTATAAATATGACAACTGAATGAAAAAAATATATATATATATGGTATATATAGTAAGGGAAAAAATATATACATATGTACAGGTGTTTCTCACAAAATTAGAATATCAACAAAAAGTTAATTTATTTCATTCCTTCAATACAAAAAGTGAAATTCATATATTACAGAGTAATCTATTCCAAGTGTTTATTTCTGTTAATGTTGATGATTGTGGCTTACAGCCAATGGAAACCAAAAAGTCATTATCTAAGCAAATTAGAATAGTTAATAAAAAACACCTTCAGTCAACGTATTTATAAATATATATATGTTCTTTTTGCAATAAGTTTTGATTATATGTGCATATATATGCTGTATGGGTTTCCATCATTACTCAATCTGAATTTGCTTAACCAAAATAGAGATTGCTATTAGTATAGAATTGTATAAATATGCTAAATCTGAATCTAAGTATATTTACTTGGCTAAGTAGAGATCTTTTTCTTCTGCATAATGTTTGCACACATCCTCGGCCTCTACAAACTCTTTCATTTCTTTAGGCAGATCGGCTGGGATGTCGTCATTGGGTAAGGTAATCATGCAGGGTGTGCGCTCAAGTAGACTCTTTTCACAACAAGCTTTCAAGTTGGGTGATATCTTCTCATGATTATCACAGACATGCTGAATGTATTCCATCTGCCAGATAGAGACATAAAGGATTAGTCCTATGGCTGCTCTGTAACCACTTACAGTGAAATCAGGTCTACAAGAAGAAATGTTCTGAAATGCTGTGCCCAGGATCTGCTCAAAGTTTACTAGTTTTATAAGTGATTTATACACAGATCCTTAATATCACAACTGCCCATAAATCAAAGGCTGCACTTACTTCACATGACAATTTTACCACTTATTTTTTGCATAACTAGACCTCATCAGTTAAGGAAACAAAAAAAATTTGAATTGACACAAAAAAGATTCAATTAAAATAAATAAATTTATCTATATTTCATTAAAACAGCTTTTTGTTTTTTTATATTCGCATAAAAGGTACTGAAGAAACAGAAGCTTCAGGAGTTCTCAGATGACTATTTGAGTGACATAATTAAATTAATATACATCCATCTTATGGTACAATCACAAAAGGAAAATATACACTAATAGCAATTATAAATCTCAAAGTTCAAATGTGCTACAGTGGCTTATTTGCAAAATCTCAAATGAGAAAAAAAAGTGCTTAGTGTTTTATTATCTCATATAAAAAAGATCCCAAAGAAAAATACCTTTAAATTATATGCCAATACCTTGCTATTCACAATTTTGCCACAAGATGTACCACAAATAGGTTGTAATGCTAATCAATTAGAAATGAAAATCACCAGCGAGCAGCTCAGAAAGGCGCTATAACCTCACAATAAATGTGTCGAAAGACCTGTCCTATCCCTATTGGATTGGCCATGCTGTTAATCCATCTGATTATACTGTTGCTGCCATTACCGCGAGTAGGACACCCCCCCGGAGAGGCTGGGCAAAATGCGCACGTCGGGGTAAGGAAGTTGTGAGTCTCATGACAGCGGCACCTCATGGATTAACCGATGGATTAACAGCAAGCAACATAATTATTGTCTAGATCAGAGGTTGGTGATGTGAGAAGAAAATCAGTAAGTCATGGATGTCTTTGTGTTCCATTTTTTCTACTGTATATGCTGATCATATCTGGTCTGGTGGTATTTTTATACTGCAATATTATAATTGTGGTGTGATTATTATTAAGTCTTATATCACGGTATTATTGGAAATATTGGTCTTGTAGTAAATCTTGATTTTTTTTCCAGGCAGGTTAATATTAGTATTAAAGACCCCAATCTGGGGAAGGTCAGGGAGGCGGCATTGGTCTGTGTGCTTTCAAATGCTAGGGCTGAATTTTAGTCCCAGCATACAGGTCTGTAATATGGACATGTTGGAAATCAAGGTGTCGTCTTATATTGACTGTCTAAGCCCTTATATACTATCCCACAAAACCTAGCCATAAATTCAAAGTTTTTATCTTTGCTGTAGCATTTGTATATTTCTTGTCTTACCTTCTCAGTCATACATTCGACCACATCATCCTTACAGCAGTCCTTACTCACATGCACCGATTCAAGAGTGAGCTTATGTACAACATCAAAAGAAGAGGCAGGGAATTTCTTACCATATTTAACAAGTTTTCTGAAGTAGAGAAATGCAAATTAGGAAATATTAACAGGTTAAAGGTGCTTTCTCAAGATCGCAGATTTTCACCTATCTTCACAATGCATGATAAATGTTTGGTTGCTGAAGGACCACTAGGACCACCAAACATGAGAATGGGAGTTTCATGTACCCCATTTGAATGAATAGGATATTGTGAAAACACCATGTGATTCTATTTAAGGACTATTTGAAAACATTTGAATGAAGCAGCGGACGCATATGTGCACTGATACTCGGAACATGGGAACCATGTTCGCCTGGTTGAGTCCCAGTGATATGACCCTCGTGTTAAGACACTAATCATCTAATCTGTTTATAGGTAAGAAGTTTGTGATCTTTAAAAAGTTCCATGTACTATTAAGTTATGCAAAGTTTCTTGTAGATACAGTTCACATTTATGCCACACCTGTAGTATTTTCTGGTTCTTCTGGGTACACTATATCACTTTAGAACAAATTATGAAACAGCATATGATAAGCAGAAACATTGCAGAATTTAGGAAGTGGCTAACTGGGAAATTGCCTCTTTTTCCTAAGGCCTACTTGATCCCTTCCAGGTACTCAACACCTAGGTGCCCTACTAGCCCCCTACAAGCTAATCCCTTGAATTATGAATAAATAACAATCCATCAATAAAGTCAATCAATAATCCAGTAGATAGGCTGTGACTTACTTGGCATAGTAGACTCTCTCCGGTGGGAATGATTTAAGAATATGGCAAGTATGTTTCTGATGATATTCTAAATAAAGTGTGGTTTTTTGAATGTCAACGAACTAGAAAATTACAAAACAAAATAATGAGAAAAAAATAGGAAGCATATTACAAAGTCTTGTGAAATTTAAATGGGTTATGGCATTTTGTGTTCTCTCAAGTTACTTGATCGTTGATAGTCTATTTCCTGAATTGCAGGGAAGTGCTCCTGGACTAGTTTACTTAGAGCTTTCTACGGTCCACATTCCCTTTCCTCAGAGATTTCCAGGTAAACAATCCAAAGAGCATGGAAAGAACAACACTAATGTATACAGACCACACAGGGTATACAGGGTTAAGGTCCTTTCTGTAGTATTGGTTGTGATTATAAATTAATACAATTTTACAGTAAACCATGGCATACCATACCCTGGCATCGAAACATTTCTCCTTCTCTTCTTCTGCACAGCAGTCATGCATAATGATGCTATATTGTTTACCAAGTCCCAGAACGGCCGGGGGGTAGAGAGATGGGTGTCTTTTAGCAATAGTATCAATGTAGCTGAAAGTAAGCAAACCATATGGTTAGAATAGCCATTTACATCCTAGATAAAGCTCCATTCTCATCTCCTGAAAATGATGCAACTTTCTCTATTAGTTATTAATCAGTTTCAGTGGTCCCCAACCTTTTTTGCACCAGGGACCGGCTTCCAGCAAGACCATTCTTCCATGGCCTGGGGGGGAGGTGGGGCGGGGGGGCTTTTTTATATATATATATATATATATATATATACACAAACACACACACAAATACACACACACAGACACACAAACACACACAGACACACAAACACAAATACACACACGTAGACACACAAACACAAATACACACACATAGACACACAAACACACATACACCCACATAGATACACACACATACATACACACACATAGATACACACACATACACACACACACATAGATACACACACATACACACACAGAAACACAGATAAACACACATGCACACATACATACACACATACATGCACAGACACAGATAAACACACATACACGCACATACACAGATACACACATACACAGATGCAAACATACACACACATACATACACACATACACATACAGTATACACACAGATACACACATATATACATGCAAAGATAAACACACATACACAGATGCAAACATACACACATGCATACACACAGATACACACACATATAGATACACACACACACACACACATATACATATATACAAAAAAACCCTCTCTTCCCCTCTTCATTCCCTGCTGCTTCAGTCGGGCCACGGCTGCAGCGTTACTATGGTCACGGGTGGGAAAGCAGAGGGCTTACTCCCTGCCCACAGACAGCACTGACAAATAACAATGTCAGCATGTTCCCGCCTGCAGCCACACATGTGATGAGCGCTGCGTGCCTCTACGTGCGACTCGCCCCGGTGATAATGAACAACCAGGGCAGGCATCTGCAGTGTGCTTTGAGCCACCGCAGAGCACACTGTCAGTGTTTACTGCTGGTCTGCGGCAGCTCCGCAGACCGGCAAAAGAACCCCAACGGACCGTTGGTTGGGGACCCCTGGTCTACATGATGGAGACAGGGTTTGGGGTATTGTTTCGGTTCATTGATAGGAAGCAGAGGTCTTAAAACTGCGAGGAACTGAAATACAAAGTATAGTGTACAGTTTCATAACTTTTTATAGCTAATTTATTTTCTGGCTAGATATAATTTCTCATGCAGATGTGCAAGAGGTAGCAATAGAGGGTGCACATGCTTTAGTTGTACCCAGTCTTTCTGCAATATATGAAGCCACCGATATAGAGGTTTCAGCAAGCTTTTTGCAGATTTTGCAATACTACTCCTAAGCTTCAAATTACACTTCTGGGTACAGATATGCCATTATGAAACATGTTATGATAGTTTTATATGGTGATATGATCAACTGCACCAATAGGTATAATACTCATAAACATTACATACAAATGACATAAGGAAGAAGAAAATACATAAAAAAATGAATGCAAACACCTACTAGTGGTACGCTTCATGAGGGTTTTCGGTCTGTAGTTTACAGGCAGCACCAGCATCTGGTTTCTTAAATGGCTCGATGTTAGTATCTCTATGATCATGGAAACACTTCTCTCTTTCTGGGTCTTGCTTTGCACAACAATCAGCTTTCCACGGATAAGATTTGTTTTCATCTGATGCTGTACAAACTTTATCATAGAAAACTGTATTCTGCAAAAGCATGAAAGAAAATTAATCAGATGTGTCATTTGAAGAAGACAATGTGAAAAAAAACCCTGAGGCATGCTTGAAGGGGTTGTTCTACTAATAAAGTACATTTTAGTCAATGGATCTTAGAATAATAAGTTCCACAATTAGATGTGTTAAAAAATGTTTCTGTGTTGAGATAATTTTATAAATGTGCCCGCGATGTAATGTATAATGGCCGTGTCTGACCGTACAGGAACATGGTCTGTACTTACCACATCTTTTGGCCATGGGAGGAAGCAGATTCTAGAAACAGGACAACATGGGATCACAGAGGTTTCTTTTTTGTCAGATAAAACATTACCCTGCCTGTTTAATCACAGGAGTGAGTATTTCTGCCATGTCTCCAACACTCTGAGATCACATAAATCAAGTCCATGACATGTGAGCTCATCATAATCTGCAGCTCCTGCCTCACTGACTTGATTTATGATGAGCTCAGGGGACTGGAGATGTGGCTGAAACACTCGCTCCTGTGATAAAACAGGCAAAGTAATGTTTTACCTCACAGCAAGCAGCAGGTGCAAGCCATTCCTATATCATTTGTATAATCACTTATTCTTCACTCCCTGGTCAGGAGATATATTATGTTAAGACCATGTCCCTGCATGGTCAGAAGCATCCATTACACATTATATAGCAAAGGCACCTTTATAAGATCACAGAAAAAAAAATTAGCAGATCCAATTTTAATTTTTTTTAAACTTTTTAACATAAGACTGATTTGTTAATATGTAGAGATTCAGCCGGCTTGTGACATGGAAGGTTATTCCAATCTAGATTAAAATAATGACGATTAGTTTGGATCCACATACTATCTGATTATAACTTGCAATGTGGGGGTTTCAGCGTAAAAGCTATGTTATGTTGTTATCGCTAGCAAACATTCATACCATTGGTTTCTTGCAATCTGCTTCATCTTCGTTGTCTACACAGTGTTCAGTAACGGCGGAGAGTTCTTGAACCAGTTTCCAGTGTTGTTCAAGTGTACATTTCTGGAAGTTCTGAGAGGTCATAACAAGCAGTCTACAAAATAATAGCATGAGGTTAATGACTCTCAATATGGCAGCACATTAAATGCATCAGCTTTGAATACTTTTTAAATCTTATGATTGTTGCTACTATTGCAAATATATTTGCAGTATGAAACCCAGAATGGTGTACATTTATATGACAATTAAAGAGCTTATATTATTGTTATCCAGGCTACTGGGACAGAAATACCATGTTTGCTCTATGGCATACTAAAAAGAAACTTAATAGCATTTCCTGGTTTTTAGTAGATTGCAAATGAGTCAATTATCATAATTGCTGGAGGATTGTGAATTGTGATTCACCAGATGAATGACAAAACAATGAATTTGTTATGGAGGCAAGGGAAAGGTAGTCTATGACAAGCCCCTTAGTAGAGACTTATTAAATGATGAGAGGTATAAAGGCCATATAATTTAATGTCTAATTTTGCTGCCCACATTTACCCTGCTTGAATGATTATTTTAGGTTCCCATAATACAGTGGATAAATTATGCAAAGCTAAAAAGATAGAAAACTATGTAAAAACAGATAAAAAATACTTACATGTGTTTAAAGTTGTCTTGGCCGAGAGTAACATACATGCTACCAATGTTCCTGGGATGATGATCTAGAAAAAAATGGAAAAACAGGGAAGAATATAAATACAAATTTCATGCAAATTATAATTCTGATTAGTGGAAAAGAAGAAATTCGGCACATCCAAGCGGAGATAACTTAAAATAACTTTGTCTTTATTAGAATTTCATAAAATCATGAACCAGTACTGGCGACATGTTAAGAACTGACGCGTTTCTGGCAACAGTCACATTACTGTGAAGATAAATTTGAAATCAACCCTTCAGATAATAACAAAATTTAATGCATAGTATTGACTACAAAATATGTAAAATTGTACATATGGTCTTTTCAGGATGCAATGTAACAGTGCAGCTCATACCATTTTCTGCGTGCTGAACAAAGAAAAGATGAGTGAAGTTTTGCTTGTCTGCATAGATAATAATCACATATTGGTTAGTACTTACTACAATCCTCTCTTACCTGTATCCCTCTTTTGCAAATGTCTTGACTCAGTTGCTATCGTGCAGAGGAGCACACAAATCAGAGTGACCCACTTCATGGCTGCAGATCTTTGGGGAGGACCTCTCAGAAGCCTGGAGAATATGTGAAAATCTTGTGAATATATATAGTCTCTGGCTCCATTTACAAATGATTAACCAGACTAGTTCTATAAATTATTAATATTTACCTTGTTATTGAAATAGGGGGAAGGAAGGCAAAAACACACTATTTGTAAATTAGGTTGATACTGGCACCCATCTCTTTAAAAGTCCTTGTATGTCACAAATGAACTGCATCAGTCTTAGGTTATTACTCAATGAAACTACAAACCAAAGGTTAAGTAAAGTGATCCTTGATTATGACAGCTCCTCGGTCTCTGTTCATTGTCTACTCAAAATGTGTACAAAGGTTAAATAATAAAAAAGACATAATACTTCTATGTTATTCCTCTATATTTTACTCATATATACAGTGGTTTCAGAAAGTATTGACCTCCTTAACAATTTTTTGTCTTTCTACCTTACAACCTTAAATTTCACTGGTTATTTTGAGGGTTTGCATCAGTTCATGTAAGTAATGTGCCTACAATTGTGAGCATTTGGGTTTTTTATTGTGAAGCACGCAACAAATAGGACAAAATAACTGAAAACTCCAGTGTGCATAACTATTCACTCCCCCTAAAGTCAATACTCTGTAGAGCTTCCAATAAAGTAAATTACATCTCTATGATCTTTACCCATCTGGCTACTGATATTTTTCCCCATTCCTCAAGGCAAAATTGCTCCTTCAAGTTAGGTGTTTTCCTCTGGTGAACAGCATTAATCTAGTCTAACAACAGATTCTCAATTGGATTAAGGTGTGGGCTTTGACTGGGTCACTCCAAAACATTTATACTTTTCCCCTTAAACCACGTAAGTGATGCTTTAGCAGTATGCTTTGCTTCATTGTCTTCTTGGAAGGTGAATTTCAATCTCAGTCTGAAATCACTGACAGATTGAAACAGGTTTTGCTCATACCATTTTCCCTGCCCCTACTGTCGTAAAACATCCCCAAAGCATGTTGCTGCATCACCATGTTTCTCTGTGGGTATAGTGTTCTTAAGGTGACCACCTGTGTTGATTTGGTGCCAGGAATAGCGTTTATCTTGGTGGCCAAAAAGTTTTGGTCTCAGCACCTTCCTCTATACATTTGGCGAGTCTCTCACATGTCTTTTGGCAAACTCAAAATGAGCCTTACAATTTTTGTTTGTAAGTAAAGTCTTTTCTTCTGCCCACTCTTCCATAAAGGCCACCTCTATGGAGTGTACGGCTTTCTGTGATCATATGGACAGATACTCCAGTCTCTGTTTTTAAACTCTACAGCTCCTTCAGGGTTAACCTCCTTGCCTAGGCTTCGACTGTTGGTGGGTGGCCCTCTCTTGGTAGGTTTGTTGTGGCACCATGTTATTTCCATTTGATGATAATAGATTTGATGGTGCTCAGGGGATCATCAGAGATTGGGATTTATTTTATAAGCCAACCCTGAGTTGTACTTCTGAACAACTTTGACCCTGACTTGTTTGGCGTTCTCATTGGGTCTTCACGGTGTTTGGTTGTGGTGCCTCTTGCTTAATGGTGTTCCAGCCTCTGTGGCCTTTCAGAAAAGGTGTGTATATACTGAAAGACCAAGAGAAACTTAGATTGCACACAGATGGGGACTTCCCTTCACTAAGTATGTGACTTATGAAGATAATTGCTTGCACCAGAAATTTTTAGGGCATATGCACATGCCAATTTATATTTATTTTATCCCATAAATTTACTTTATGCCTATATTTTTCTCTCTTCACTTCACCAATTTCGACTATTTAGTGATGATGCATCACACACAAATCAGATTTTTAAAAAATGTAAGCACATATTGTAATGTAAAAAAAAGCTAAAATATACAAAATTTACTTTATACACCTATTCACACACAAAAAAAGAGATAAACCACGTTAAAACTCTTCAAAAACAATAATTGATACTGTTACAATAAGGCTAGGTTCACATTCATACTGTGAAAGCACCTTTGAAAAAGCTGATGCCAAACGCGTGTTAGGGGTGGTCTGCAATGTATATTATCCAGTAGTAAATTTGTTTAAGACTTTCTTCCTTCATATGTATAACTATAGCTTCTCTGTTGTTTATAACATTCCCAAGCACTTCACTTTCGGAAATATGTTAAATTGTTGGTTATGGTAGGTAAAAAAAAAATTTTCAGTGTCACCCTGAAATTGACATTTTCAGAGTGCTACAGTACATTTTTTTCCACTTTAAATTTTTATTATTTTGGCATTTTACTAATTTGTCATAACATTGATGTGAACAACAACCTTTTTTTTTAATTTCAACATTTTTTTTATTTTACATATTCAATACATATTATGTAGTATAAACTATTACAACTATTTTTTTAACTATTTTTTATCAAAAATGAAAAGTTATGCACCTTACACAAACATATAAAACATTTACACCCCATTAACAACGTAGTGCAACCCTTTACCCCTCCCTCCAGTGTAATCTATAAGTAGTTCACGGACAAAAGAGTAAAATTGGTTTATAGTTAAACAACTATCTATTGTAGTGCTTTTTGGTAAACAAAGTTACTGGTTTTACCTTCACGTGCATATATGAAAAGATTTTTGGGGTTACCCACTCTAGAGCAAGCAACGTACAACTGTCCATGTGAAA
The DNA here is from genome assembly GCF_039654945.1 of Dendrobates tinctorius. NCBI lineage: Eukaryota > Metazoa > Chordata > Amphibia > Anura > Dendrobatidae > Dendrobates > Dendrobates tinctorius. The sequence goes on from NW_027361679.1 coordinate 26,175,021, forward strand.
AACACGTGGTCTCCAAATTAATGCTGGCTTTTTTAAGTGATTGACATGCGTGTGTGGTCCTTGCATGCGTGTGTGTGGGTGGTGTGCATGTGGTATTTATGGCGTGGTGTTGTGGTATTTGTAGGGTGGTGTTTGTGTTTTGGGTGTCTAGAGTGGTCTGGTGTTTGTGTGGTGTGTTGTGGCATTTGTGTGGTGTTGTGCTTGTGGGTTGGTGTATGTGTGCTGTCTGTGTGATGTTTGTATGGTGTTTGTGAAATGTTTGTGAGTTGTGTGTGGTGGTGTGGCCCATTTAGCAGTGACTCTTTGGCGCCGTCGCTATAATCCGTCCCTGTCAGTCACAACTGTTTTCCCCTCAGCACTTTTACTTTCACCTTCACATTTCCCCATTATATGTATAGGGCCTAACTTCGGAGGCCCCAATCTCATGACGGGGGGGACGCTAAAGAGATTTAACGTGCACAGTACTCTGCTCCTGTGGGTGGAGAGGGGCGTACCAAATTTCACCCAAATCAGGCAAGAACTGTGGATTTGTATAGAGTGGGCTTAAATAGATTTTGTGTTTTATATATATAGATATGTTATTTTGACTGCACATGCAAACTATATCATAGTAAACAGAGCTATGGGTATTGCTTTTTTAGGAATTATTCTCTTAGTATTTGTACATTTTGAGGTGGTCCCCCTAAACATTATATAAATTATTTGACTAGCCTGCCTATTTAGATGTTAGGGAATTTCGCTTTAGTATTTATATTTCTTTAGGAATGGTCCTTCTAGCAATTGTGTTTATATTCTTTGTGATTTCATTTATTTTATGATTTTTTTAATACTTTGGACACATGCTAAACTTAATTAAAAATATGCATGTTACAAATTAAAATTCCAATTTATGCATTTCATGTAAATATACCCTTAGTCATGATGGCATGTGCATAGAAGTCAGCTTTTTTATATGGCCTGAATTGTAATTGTGACTTATTAATACCATGATTAGATCACCCGTTGCTCCACTTGTTTCTGACACCATAGAAGACATCTAAAACTTGAACATACAAACACTACATATAATAAGGTACCCAGTGCAAAGTAATTATAGTGAGTAGGCTAAGCATGTTACAAACAATCACTTTTCCACTGCAAAAAAAAAAATTACCTAGGAAAAAAATTACTTGAATTTTTTTTTTCTTTTATTGATTTACACATTGACATATTAGTGTAGAAAAATGTTTTTCCTATGATTTAAACCATTTTTCATCATTTCTTCCCTATCTCCTCCTCTATTGCTAGACTGTATTTGCTCAATGGCATACAGCTTTGTTGATGCGGTATTTCCCTGGTGGTAATCAATAAAGTGTTTTGAAGCTTGTGAAATCCTTTTATTTGTACTACTGTAATTATTCCTGTCATAGACATGTTCTCTGAACCGCATCATTTGCCGCTTGGTGCAGCCTACATACTTTACAACTAGGGATGGGCGAATCCTGAAATATTCGGAATCGCTAGGCTGTAACGAGTCCGACTTGGAAACTCGCTATTCGTTGCAAGTCTAGCGAGTCCAATGTTAATGAATGGGGATGCGAGTTTTGCAGCGATTCCTGTGCTGGGGAGGAGGAGAATGGGGATGCAGATTTTTTTTTTTGCAGAGTTTCTTAGCGATTTTGTGTCAGCAGCTGGACACAAAATCGCTAAGAAACTAGGATTGCTTGTATTAAACTGTTAAAAAACTAGCTAGGCGTTCTCTCTCTCTGTTTTGCAGCGATTCCTGTGCTGGGGAGGAGGAGAATGGGGATGCGAGGAGAGAGAGAGAGAGAACGAACTCCTAGCTAGTTTTTTCACAGTTTAATACAAGCAATCCTAGTTTCTTAGCGATTTTGTGTCCAGCTAGGACACACAAAACTAGCTAGGAGTTCTCTCTCTCTCTCCCCTCCAGCACAGGAATCGCTGCAAAACTCGCATCCCCATTCTCCTCCTCCCCAGCACAGGAATCCCCCAGCACAGGAATCGCTGCAAAACAGAGAGAGAGAACTCCTAGCTAGTTTTTTCACAGTTTAATACAAGCAATCCTAGTTTCTTAGCGATTTTGTGTCCAGCTGCTGACACAAAATCGCTAAGAAACTCTGCAAAAACTAGGATTGCCATTCATTTGCATTGGACTCGTTACTGTGCGAGTAATCGCTTGGAAACTCGCAGAGTACCGACTCCTGCGAGTCCCCTACTACTCGCAGAGTAACGAGTCCTAACGAGTAGATTCGCCCATCCCTATTTACAACGCATTTAGTTCTTTGAATTATATAGACTACATAATTTGTAGTTCATAAAGGTTTGTATTTGATGTACTGTTATTATTGGATGAATCTTTCAATGTATGTGCACACGTTGCAAGTAGTGTTGATTCACGGTATCGGAATTCCTACACTGAGTTCCGATACTTTTAGGATATCGAATACCGGAATCGGAAGTTCCCATAATGCTATGAGCCAGTTTGATTTGATTCACCAATGACAATCCTCTGAAGTGTGGGCACATCCTGTTAGGCATGTTAACTAATGGCATGGCGGTGATTGGCTGCTGAAATGATGTCATGATGCACTATAAAAGCCGCTGCCGCCGCCATTTAGGGTTCACTCTGCTGTGAATTCAGTTAGGGACAGGCTGCTGTTCAAGAATGTGAGGGACAGTTAGAGAGCGATTTTCCAAATAACATTATGCTTTACCCAGGCTACATTCTCAATAAGTGTAGCTTTCTTTTGCCTTGCAACAGCGCTAGTCACAGCTGTCTGCAAGGTCTGTGTGAGTGCAGCTCATGCTGTGTAGTGTGTCCTGCAGGCACGTCTGGTTGTAGGCCGCTCAGCGTGTCACTGCCTCATATGTATTTTTCTTATCTTGCTGCAAATTTTTCATTCTCCTATTAGTGTGCATCTATCCGTATCCATATACGTTGGTTGCAAGCACTATAGGAGTAGAGAGCGGAGCCTTTCTGCAGCCTTTCAGTGCTAGTGCCCACTTCTCTGCACTGTTCACGGCTGTCTGAGAGGTCTCTGTGTGAGTGCAGCTCACGCTGTAGTGTGTCCTGCAGCACGTCTGCTTGTAGGCTGCTCAGCATGCGTCACTGCCTCATACATATTTTTCTTTTATTGCAGCTAATTTTTCATTAATTCTCCTATTAGTGTGCATCCATCCGTATCCATATACATTGGTTGGTTGCAAACACTATATAGGAGTAGATAGAGGAGCCTTTTTGCTGGCATGTGCCCTGCAGGCGCAGCCAGATTAGTATTACCCTATTTTTTTAAGCCTCATCTTTTGCATTGTAGGTTACCTTCCTGCATTGTAATTGCTCCAAAAAGTTTGTGATACTATCACTTTCAATTCTTTTGTCACATCCTTTTTGTTTTTTTGAAAAAAAATAAATAAATAAAGTTCACCAAACACTCCACTTGACAGTTGTGTAGGCCACATTAGCTCCTATTAAAGTGTAGTCCACACACTTTATAAAATTAGTGTTTCTTATACCTGTTAGCAACTGTTCAGGAATAAGCACACTAAGCCCCCCCTTTCTACTATTCTGCCTATCTTTATCAGACTACCAAGATGAAGAAGGCAGGGAGTAAGGCACGTGGTTGTGGGCGTGGAGTTGCAGCAGGGAGAGGATGTGGGGATTCAGCAGGGAGAGGACGTGGGGATTCTGTGCCTGCTGCGGGCACCAGTGAGTCAGCATCCCCCAGTTTTACCAGGCAACAGTCCTTTATGCGCAGCTTTGTAGGACCTCGCCGTACCCCACTGCTGCATGACGAACAAAATGAAGCCGTTGGATGGATGGCAGCTAACGCATCGACTTCAATGACTTCCACATCCTCTCAGGGCCAGAGCACTGAAGAGCAACCATCTGTCTCTTCACCACCTGCCAAATTGCCCAGGCAGTCAGAGAGCCCTGTACAGGAGCCATCACAGTCTCTACTTCTGTTCTCTGAATCTGTTGGCTTGGAAAGAGGGGGCCAGCAAAGCAGCATTCAAGAATGTGAAGAAGAGGGAGTATGCAGTGATGCGCAACTGCTTTGTCCCTCTGAATCTGAAGAGGCGGGTGGGCCAGTGCCTATGGTCAGCACACCTCAGTACGCATCAGATGATGATGAGACTCAGGTGCCACTTTCTGGTGCGGACGGTGCTGGCGAGACTACCCAGGAGAAGCAGGTGTTTGAAGAGGGGAGTGTAGATGATGAGGTCCTTGACCCATCATGGCATGAGGAACAGGAAGGTGGTGGGAGCAGCTCTGAGGAAGAGATTCCCCGAATGGCCAAAACAGGAGGGAGAGGGAGGGGGCAGACTTGGTTGCCTGTAGCCTCCACTTCGGCACCCGTTAGGAGCATTCCTCTTCCAAAAGCCAAAACAGGCACTCCCAAGACATGCAGTGCGTGGTCCTTTTTTGACACAGTTGCAGATGACATTTGCTTTGTCAAATGCAAGCTGTGTCATCAGAAAGTCAAAAGAGGGAAAAGTGTCAGCAACCTCATTACCACAAATATGTGGAAACATGTGCGGACCAAGCACGTGGTAGAGTTTCAAAGACACACTGAAGACGTAGGCCAACCTACAGCACCACCTACCACCTCTTCAGCTCGTGTTGTAGCCTTTTCCTCCAGCTCACACACTGCTGGTTCGGCTTCCTCACAGGATCGCCATGGAAGAACCTCTGGCACTGTTGTCCAGAGACCCAGTGACATTCCACCCACAGCACCACGTTCCTGTTCATCCTCACACTCCCAGTCCAGTCTACAGCCATCGGTAGCACAGGCATGGGAGAAAAGGCGGCCATACTCGGCAAACCATCCCCGAGCACAGGCTCTGAATGCTGGCATTGCAAAGTTACTGGCCCTTGAAATGCTCTCATTGAGGCTGGTGGAGACTGACACCTTCAGGAACTTCATGGCATTGGCAGTCCCACAATACACCGTGCCCAGCCGCTTTTATTTCAGCAGGCAAGCCATCCCTGCCCTGCAAAAGCACGTGGAGGCAAAAATTAAACATGCGCTACTAAACGCCGTCAGTAAAAAGGTCCACCTGACCACCAATGCGTGGACCAGTACCCATGGACAGGGACGATACCTTTCCCTCGCTCCCCATTGGGTCAATGTTGTGGAGCCGGGTACAGATCTTGAGAGTGGCGCTATACGTGTTCTGCCAACTCCAAGGATTGCAGGAATCCAGTCTGTACACATTGACTCCTCCTCATACTCCAGTTCCTCAGAATCAGCGCTGAAGGAGCCTGTTACGACCGATATGAGCACAGCCGTGGCCAAACGTCAACAGGCCGTACTGAAATTAATTTCATTGGGGAATTGAAGCCACACAGCGCAGGAGCTCTGGAATGCCATCAAGCAGGAGAGCGATGTGTGGTTTGTGGCAGCGAATCTCCAGCCAGGTTTGGTAGTGTGTGACAATGGCCGAAATCTGGTGGCAGCTCTGGACCTAGGCAAACTCACTCACATCCCATGTCTGGCACATGTGCTCAACTTGGTTGTGCAGAGCTTTCTGAGGGACTATCCAGATCTTGATGCACTGCTGCACAAGGTCCGCATAGAGTGCGCTCACTTGCGGCGTTCCAGCACGGCAAGATCGCGCATTGCAGCTCTGCAGCGCCGATTCCACCTTCCGGAACATCGCATCATATGTGACCTACCCACCGGGTGGAATTCAACATTACATATGTTGGAGCGGTTGTGTGAGCAGCAGGCAGCAGTAATGGAGTACCAGCTGCATCAGGCACAAACAAGTCGCACTGTGCGCCGGTCACACTTCAGCACCACTGAGTGGGCCTCTATGAAAGACATCTGCCACGTTTTGCGTGCCTTCGATGATTCCACGCGGATGGCGAGTGCAGATGATGCACTAATCAGCATGACTGTCCCCCTTATCTGCCTTCTTCAAAAAACACTGCAAGCACTAAGGGAGGAGGTTTTGGAAGAGGTGGAGGATGAGGAGTCACAAATGCCATCTGCTTCTGGACAGTCTGTGCTACGTGGTTCCTCACAAAAGCCTAGGCAGGGGACACTTTGTGAGGAGGATGAGGAGTCAATGGAGGAGGAAGACATCTCCCCAGAGGAGGGAGGTACACAATGCTCTAGTCAGTATGTACAGCGAGGGTGGGGTGATGCAGAGGAGGCAGAGATGACACCTCAAGCAGGGGACAGGGTTTCTTGGGCAGTTGAGAGTCTGCAGCACATGGTTGATTTCATGCTGCAGTGCCGGAGAAACGACCGCCGCATTGCCCACATTCTCAACACGGCTGATTATTGAGTGTACACCCTCTTAGATCCTCGCTACCAGGACAACTTACAAAGCCTCATAGCACCATTGAACCGGGAGCGTAAAATGCAGGAGTACCAAGAGACACTGGTGCAGTCCATCATGTTCTCCATTCCACCCGAGAGCAATGCTGCTAGTGCTTTACAAAGCAGCTCTGTGCGTCGAGGCAGTGGAGGAAGCTCTGCACAAAGAGGGAGCAGAGGCAGCGCCTCAGCACAAGGCAAGACCAGTATGGCCGAAATGTGGCAAAGTTTTGTGTGCCCGCCACAAATGTCTACACCATCACAGACGGCTCCAATCAGCAGGAGGCAACGTTTCCATCAGATGGTGACAGACTACATGTCTTGCCCTGTCAGTGTACTCCCAGACGGCTCTTCCCCCTTCAAGTTTTGGGTCTCTAAGCTGGATACATGGCCAGAGCTTAGCCAGTATGCATTGGAGGTGCTGGCTTGCCCTGCTGCCAGTGTATTATCGGAGCGCGTCTTTAGTGCCGCAGGTGGTGTACTAACAGATCGTCGCACACGACTATCCTCCGATAACGTTGACTGGCTTACTTTTCTGAAAATGAACAAGGCCTGGATCTCGCCAGAATTTGTCAGTCCTCTTCCAGAATAAATAATTGGTTGTCAACAGTATCCAGGTCTCCTGTTGTGTTCATGTTTCTACCACCTGAACTGTAATCCCTGGGCTTCAACACAGCCAGTTGTTGCTCAGAAGTGCCTTCTGCACAGAGACAAACACTAGCTCCTGTGTAAGTGGGGATCAGTAACGCCAGCTGCTCCCCTGCTGTGTGGACGGAATGTCTACTGCTGCCTCCACATTCACACTACTACTGATTTCAAACTTGCTCCAACTAGGCCTCTGGCTCCACCCTGTCTCTAGTATTTCCCCTGGCCTCCAACACCGCCAGTTGCTGCTCAAAATTGGCGTCTGCACAATCAATACTTGTTCCTGTGTTAGTGGGGTTCAGTAACGTCAGCTGATCCCCTGATGTGTGTCCGGCAATGTCTCCTGCTCTGTTCACATTCCCACTAATAGTAGCGGTGTTGGAGGCCAGGGTAAATACTAGAGACACTGGAGCCAGAGGCATAATTGGAGCATGGTTAAAATCAGTAGTAGTCTACAACACATATTAAACTTGATGAAATTAGGCCTCAGCCTAAACCCTGATTGACCCTGGGCTCCAACATCGCCAGTTGCTGCTCAGAAGTGTCTGGCACAGGTACTTCCTCCTGCCCATCCTGGTTCCAGCACGCCTGCTGTTTCCGGGAAGTGTCAATGTCACTTTGTCACCAAAACGTTGTCCAGTCGTGTTGCGGTCTGGTTAGTCGAGTCTATGGTGCCTGCAGTTTAGGTGCTTCCTATGTGGGCTGCGGGTTATGGTAATAAAGGCTGGTTCCGTAGTGCCAAAAGGACAAGCACCACCTGTGGGACTGTGGGTTTCGGTAACTGTGGCCGGCTCGCGGCCTTGCAACGTTGTTTTTCAGGGGTAGTTTCTGCTACCCCTCCGGGTTCCAGCACCGTCAGCTGGTCCTCGGCAGTGCCTTTGGCTTAGGTGCCTCCTTCTCAGTATCCGAGTTCTAGCAACATCTGCTGGCCCTTGGTAGTGCTTTGTAGCACAGGTACCTCCTGCATAGTAACCATGTTCCAGCACCATCAGCTGGTCCACGGTTGTGCCATTGGCTCTTGTTACTTCTGCTGCCCCTCCGGGTTCCAGCACCGTCAGCTGGTCCTCGCTAGTTCCATTTGCTCTTGTTCCTTCTGCTACCCCTCCGGGTTCCAGCACAGTCAGCTGGTTCTTGGAAGTGCCTTTGGCTGAGGTGCCTCCTTCTCGGTATTCGAGTTCCAGCAATGTCTGCTGGTCCTTGGTAGTGCTTTCTAGCACAGGTACCTCTTGCTTAGTAACCGGGTTCCAGCACCATCAGCTGGTCCTCGGTAGTGCCATTGGCTCTTGCAGCTTCTGCTACCCATCCGGGTTCCAGCACCGTCAGCTGGGTCTCGGTAGTTCCATTGACTCTTGTAGCTTCTGCTACCCATCCGGGTTTCAGCACCATCAGCTGGTTCTCAGCAGTGTCTTTGGCACGGCTACTCCCTCCTGCCCAGCCTGGTACCAGCACGCCTGCTGTTTCCGGGTAGTGTCAACGTCACTTTGCCACCAATACGTTGTCCTGTCATGTTGCGGTCGGGTTAGCCGAGTCTATAGTGCCTGCAGTTTAGGTGCTTCCTATGTGGGCTGTGGGTTCTGGTAATAAAGGCTGGTTCCGTAGTGCCAATAGGACAAGCACCCCCTGTAGGACTGTGGGTTTCGGTAACTGTGGCCGGCTCGCGGCCTTGCAACTTTGTTTTTCACGTGTACCTTCTGCTACCCCTCCGGGTTCCAGCACCGTCAGCTGGTTCTTGGCAGTGCCTTTGGCTTAGGTGCCTTCTTCTCGGTATCCGAGTTCTAGCAACTTCTGCTGGTCCTTGGTAGTGCTTTGTAGCACAGGTACCTCATGCATAGTAACCGTGTTCCAGCACCGTCAGCTGGTCCATGGTTGTGCCATTGGCTCTTGTTCCTTCTGCTGCCCCTCCGGGTTCCAGCACCGTCAGCTGGTCCTCGCTAGTTCCATTTGCTCTTGTTCCTTCTGCTACCCCTCCGGGTTCCAGCACAGTCAGCTGGCTCTCAGAAGTGCCTTTGGCTGAGGTGCCTCCTTCTCGGTATCCAAGTTCCAGCAACGTCTGCTGGTCCTTGGTAGTGCTTTCTCGCACAGATACCTCTTGCTTAGTAACCGGGTTCCAGCACCATCAGCTGGTCCTCGGTAGTGCCATTGGCTCTTGCAGCTTCTGCTACCCATCCGGGTTCCAGCACCATCAGCTGGGTCTCGGTAGTTCCATTGACTCTTGTAGCTTCTGCTACCCATCCGGGTTCCAGCTCCATCAGCTGGGTCTCGGTAGTTCCATTGACTCTTGTAGCTTCTGCTACCCATCCGGGTTCCAGCACCATCAGCTGGTTCTCGGCAGTGTCTTTGGCACGACTACTCCCTCCTGCCCAGCCTGGTACCAGCACGCCTGCTGTTTCCGGGTAGTGTCAACGTCACTTTGCCACCAATACGTTGTCCTGTCGTGTTGTGGTCGAGTTAGCCGAGTCTATGGTGCCTGCAGTTTAGGTTCTTCCTATGTGGGCTGTGGGTTCTGGTAATAAAGGCTGGTTCCGTAGTGCCAATAGGACAAGCACCCCCTGTAGGACTGTGGGTTTCGGTAACTGCGGCCGGCTCGCGGCCTTGCAACTTTGTTTTTCATGTGTACTTTCTGCTACCCATCCGGGTTCCAGCACCGTCAGCTGGTTCTCAGCAGTGCCTTTGGCTTAGGTACCTCCTTCTCGGTATCCGAGTTCCAGCAACGTCAGCTGGTCCTTGGTAGTGCTTTCTAGCACAGGTACCTCCTGCTTAGTAACCGGGTTCCAGCACCGTCAGCTGGTCCACGGTTGTGCTATTGGCTCTTGCAGCTTCTGCTACCCATCCGGGTTCCAGCACCGTCAGCTGGGTCTCGGTAGTTCCATTTGCTCTTGTTCCCTCTACTACCCATCCGGGTTCCGGTACCGTCAGCTGGTTCTCGGCAGTTCCTCAGCCTTCTTGTACCTTCTGCTACTTTTCCAAGTTCAAGCTTGTGGAAATGGTTTTTGGTTCTCACACTGGATCTCCCTGACGACGACCCTGAAGACGACGACCCTGAAGACCACACCGAAGAAGACCACACCATAAAGATGACCCTGAAGAAGATAACCAAGAGGACAAAGAACATGAAGACAACCACCAAGATGCAGAACAACAAAAGACAGAAGACCAAGAAGCAGAAGAACAAATATCAGAAGAACCAAAAGCAGAAGAACATTAAGCATAAGACTAAAAATCAGAGCAAAAGATATTATCTAAATTATAAGCAGAAGAAGACTAAGCAATGTATGGGGGTGAATCCGTTCCTCCTTGTGGTGCCCCTGGAAAATGCCTGCTACTGCAGGCCAAATTGAACGCGGACAAATCCTGTTGTAAATCTTTTGTGACAGGCAGAACGGAAGGTGTAATCTTCAAACTTTTATAGATAACAACTACAGGAATGCCTGTCACAAATAAGAATATGATGAAGAAGAATAGGAAGAAGATGAAGAAGTAGAATATGAAGAAGAATAATAGTTGAATAAGAAGAATATGAAGAATGTAAAAGAAAAGAATAATAGGAAGAAGGTGAAGAAGAAGAAGATGAATAAGGGGAAGAAGAAGTTGATGAAAAAGATGCTGCTGCTGAGGATCATGAAGGAGAAAGTGTGGGAGAAGTAAAAAAGAAGGTGAAGAGCATGGAAGTAGTGAAACATACATATCTGAAAAAATATAAAAAAAGGTTAACATAGTCAATATCTTTGTAACTCTGAACGTCTTTAAAAAAAAAAAATTATTCCTGCTATTCCATTTGATTGGGCTAAACCTCTATGCCTTTAATGTCTCCTCCACCTCCCCCAATTCTACATTATTCTTAGTTGTTTTTCTTCATGTAGAATTTACCTACAAGTAAAGAAAGGGTTTTTTTTAATTCCGATATTTCTGTCCCATTGACTTGAATGGGGCTTCCGGTATCGGAATCGGCGATACCCGATACTTTCTTGGTATTCGTCCGATCAAATCCGATCCGATATTTCACGATATCGGATGGTATCGCTCAACACAAGTTGCAAGCTTTCATTACCAATTTAGAAAAAAACTTTTTACAATAGCCAATCTTTTTTTGCTTTACATTTTTTTAAAATGCTTTGTGCTAGTAAATTACTGCCTAAAGAAGTTGCTTTTTTATACACCATCCTATACACTTTTTTAAAAGTCTCAGCTGTTTTTTTCATCTGTCTCAAGTATGGGAAGATGTTTTAGGAACAAATTTTATTTTGAAAAATTGAGTACTATATTCTGATATTAAAATAACGGGGATGTTTGAAGTTACTGTTTTAAATCTAGATTTCCCCTCTGTGATTGCCTCTGCTCTATCCATCATCCTTCTTTGTTTCCATCTGTGATTTATTTCATGGATTTCGTAATGACAAAGTTCAGCTGAACTGTAGTTTCATTTTGCCCTGATGTATTCTTCCACAGGAATATTTGGATCATATGAGCTGGGTAAAGACTAGTTAGTTGCATGAAGAATGGTTTTCCCTGCATTTTTGTGTGTATGTTGTGTGTGTGTTTGTCTGTGGTGATACATTGATTTGGGATGCCTGTTCATTTAAAATCCAAGAATTCTACTGTGTTTTGTGGAAATAATAAATTAGCTGTAAATTAAAGGAATTACAATTTATGTAATTAATAAATGATAGTGCGGCAGATTCATCAGATGTCCACATTATGACACGTCATCAATGAATCAGCGATACCAATAAATGTCATTTTCCATTTTACGACCTTGGACGTATCCATACATCCAGGTGGCTAGGCACTTACTGGTCTTGGATGTATGGATACGTCATGGCGGTCGCCTACGGGTGTCAGCTGTTTCTGACAGCTGACACCCGGCACTCAGAGCAAAGAGCAGTGCCCTCACCATTCCCATCATTTTAACCCCCTAAATGCTGCAATCTATATCAATAGCAGCATTTAGAAAGCAGGCAGAGGGAGGGAGCCTCCTCTGCTGTTTGATCGGCGACCTCGCAACATCATCATGGGGGACCAAATCATTGCCATGGTGACCCGATGTTGCCATGACAATATCTGGGTCACCAGACACTATCAAGATGGGAGGATCAGTGCATAGTGCATGATCTAACTAACTTGTGTCTGAAACGATGACAGGTTTGAAAGCATTGCAATGCCCATGCATTGCTATGCTTTATAACTGCAATTAAAGTGGAAAAAGTGAAGGTCCCTAGTATCATAGTAAAAAAAAGTAGTGAAAATATTTTTTAAAATTACAAAACAATTAAAAAAAAAATATGTGTATATATATATATATATATATATATATATATATATATACACTCACTGGCCACTTTATTAGGTACACCATGCTAGTAACGGGTTGGACCCCCTTTTGCCTTCAGAACTGCCTCAATTCTTCGTGGCAGAGATTCAACAAGGTGCTGGAAGCATTCCTCAGAGATTTTGGACCATATTGACATGATGGCATCACACAGTTGGCGCAGATTTGTCGGCTGCACATCCCTGATGCGAATCTCCCGTTCCACCACATCCCAAAGATGCTCTATTGGATTGAGATCTGGTGACTGAGGAGGCCATTTGAGTACAGTGAACTCATTGTCATGTTCAAGAAACCAATCTGAGATGATTCGAGCTTTATGACATGGCGCATTATCCTGCTGAAAGTAGCCATCAGATGCCTGTTCTTAGCTGAGAGGAGTGGTACCCAGTGTGGTCTTCTGCTGCTGTAGCCCATCTGCCTCAAAGTTCGACGCACTGTGCGTTCAGAGATGCTCTTCTGCCTACCTTGGTTGTAACGGGTGGCAATTTGAGTCACTGTTGCCTTTCTATCAGCTCGAACCAGTATGCCCATTCTCCTCTGACCTCTGGCATCAACAAGGCATTTCCGGCCACAGAACTGCCGCTCACTGGATTTTTTTTCTTTTTCGGACCATTCTCTGTAAACCCTAGAGATGGTTGTGCGTGAAAATCCCAGTAGATCAGCAGTTTCTGAAATACTCAGACCAGCCCTTCTGGCACCAACAATCATGCCACGTTCAAAGGCACTCAAATCACCTTTCTTCCCCATACTGATGCTCGGTTTGAACTGCAGGAGATTGTCTTGACCATGTCTACATGCCTAAATGCACTGAGTTGCCGCCATGTGATTGGCTGATTAGAAATTAAGTCTTGACACACAGTTGGACAGGTGTACCTAATAAAGTGGCCAGTGAGTGTATATATATATATATATATAGTACACAAACACTTTTATAAGTATCGCCTCCTCTGGAACAGCCTGCACCATAAAACTGTCCCGCTAGTTAAATGCTTCAGAGGGCACCTTAAATAAAAACAAAAAAACGAGGCAAAACACAATGCTTTATCATTAGAGTTGAGTGAAACGGGTCGGTCAAATTCATAAGTCGCTGACTTTCGCTGAAGTCGGGTTTCATGGAATGAGACCTGACCATAGCGTGAGGTCGGCCACGATGTCGGCGACCAGAGCGCCAAAGTCGCGTTTAAAATGATGCTTCCAGCGCCCTTTTTCAGCCAATGATGGAGGACGCATACTGTGGGCAACTCGATGACATGGGCATCGGTCACCATCATCTTTGAGAAGGGCATGCAAGTGATTGGCTTGCTTTGTGTGGTGTCACAGGGGCTATAAAAGATTCACTAATAGGATTTTTATGGATTAAAACGTGCGCTGCCAGACCATCACTCCTCACAAGTTGTATACTTAATATATTTATTTCCCAACGCGTTTCGAGGTCATAAAACCTCTTCCTCAGGGGATGACTTAATATATTAAGTATACAACTTGTGAGGAGTGATGGTCTGGCAGCGCACGTTTTAATCCATAAAAATCCTATTAGTGAATCTGAAGATTTATGGCCACAGCGTGGTCATTTGGATGTGCAGCAAGCTGACCGCGTTCTTTATGCCTGTTACTCTCCTATATACGGTGAGTATAAACTATTGTTTGATATCTTGGTTTTCTCAGATAAGACCCTATTGCGCTTTCTTTCCTTGCAGTTTCAATTAGGGGCTATAAAAGGGCATGCACGCCGACCGCCATCTTTACTTCTGCCGATATTAGCACTAGGGAGAGGTTGCAGCTGCTGATTCTGAATAAGGGAGAGCGTTAGGCAGGGAACAAGAACAAAAAAACTGCTTCTGCTGGTAGCGATTTCCACTGTACAACACAACACTTTGTGTGCAGTGACAGGGGAGGCTATATTTTTGTGCATCAGCTCTGTTGGTTATTAGGCTGCCTTATAAGGCTCCCTGATAGCTGCATTGCTATATGCACACTGCTGTGCAAACTGCTTTTTTAAAAGCAAAAATACTTTTCTTCCTCTTTTCTGCACAGTTACCAAGCGTTCATTTTTCCACACTTTTGTGTGCAGCAGTCCTGCTTATTAGGCTGCCTGCTGCCATACTTGGACTGAGAGCATCATTGTCAGCCTCCTAAAATCTCTAGGGAGCTTCCAGTTCTCCCCAATACTATATACACACCTTGTGCCTGGTCATACACCTGCCTACTTCAGTCTGTTAAATTGAGGTGTAATCTTTTGTGGGCCTGAGATAATAGTTCAGCCTCCTAAAATCTCTAGGGAGCTTCCAATTCTCCCCAATACTATATACACACCTTGTGCCTGGTCGTACACCTGCCTATTTCAGCCTGTTAAATTGAGGTGTAATCTATAGCGGGCCTGCGATAATAGTTCAGCCTCCTAAAATCTCTAGGGAGCTTCCACTTCTCCCCAATACTATATACACCTTGCACTTTGTCATACACCAGCCAATTTCAGCCTGTTAAATTGAGGTGTAATCTATAGTGGACCTGCGATAATAGTTCAGCCTCCTAAAATCTCTAGGGAGCTTCCAGTTCTCCCCAATACTATGTACACACCTTGTGCCTGGTCGTACACCAGCTAATTTCAGCCTGTTAAATTGAGGTGTAATCTATAGCGGGCCTGCGATAATAGTTCAGCCTCCTAAAATCTCTAGGGAGCTTCCAATACGCCCCAATACTATATACACCTTGTACCTTGTCATACACCTGCCTATTTCAGCCTGTTAAATTGAGGTGTAATCTATAGTGGGCCTGAGATAATAGTTCAGCCTCCTAAAATCTCTAGGGAGCTTCCAATTCTCCCCAATACTATATACACACCTTGTACTTTGTCATACACCAGCCTATTTCAGCATGTTAAATTGAGGTGTAATCTATAGTGGGCCTGAGATAATAGTTCAGCCTCCTAAAATCTCTAGGGAGCTTCCAATACTCCCCAATACTATATACACCTTGTACTTTGTCATACACCTGCCTATTTCAGCCTGTTAAATTGAGGTGTAATCTATAGTGGGCCTGCGATAATAGTTCAGCCTCCTAAAATCTCTAGGGAGCTTCCAATACTCCCCAATACTATATACACACCTTGTACTCTGTCATACACCAGCCAATTTCAGCCTGTTAAATTGAGGTGTAATCTATAGTGGGCCTGAGATAATAGTTCAGCCTCCTAAAATCTCTAGGCAGTGGCGGGCTGGGCCGGGTGGCAGGGAGGCATTTGCCCCCCGGGCCGGTCCCCAGACAGCTGTTCAGGGCCGCCGGAGGCCTGGCACTGTACTTTTTATTGCGGCCGCCAAAACTTCATTTGCGGCCGGGCTGGCAGACTCCTTCCAGATTGCGCATGAATGATGCATCCAGATGTATTTGCATCTTTGAGACGCGAATACATTTGAATGCATTATATCTGGCACAGAGCAGAGCATCGCTGTTGTTGCTGCTCCGCGGCCTAGCGTGCAGCAGAGTGATGAAGTCATCATGCTGCGACCTCCTCACACAGCTGCTGGCGACGCAGAGCAGGGCAGAAGAGGTGGGGACAAGGCGGCTGGCGGGAAGAATGGTGAGCAGCAGCGCTCCAATGAGGAGCAGGAGCTGAGCTGCTGAAGATTCAAGAGCTGTCATTTGCTGTGCATGCATAAGGTACGGGGCATGAATCCATGGTGTTAGTCAACAAGGGCAGCCGCACAGCATTGTGTGTATGAGAGTGTGTGTGCAAGTGTGGTGTGTGTGTATATGAGTGTGTGTGCAAGTGTGGTGTGTGTATATGAGTGTGTGTAAGTGAGTGTGTGTGTATGTGTGAGTGTGTGTGTGTATGAGTATGTGTGAGTGTGTGTATGAGTATGTGTAAGTGAGTGTGTGTATGACTGTGTGTGTGTATGAGTGTGTGTGTGTATAAGTATGTGTAAGTGAGTGTGTGTGTATGAGTATGTGTAAGTGTGTGTGTATGAGTATGTGTAAGTGAGTGTGTGTATGAGTGTGTGTGTGTGTATGAGTATGTGTAAGTGAGTGTGTGTATGAGTATGTGTAAGTGACTGTGTGTGTATGAGTATGTGTAAGTGACTGTGTGTGTATGAGTATGTGTAAGTGACTGTGTGTGTATGAGTATGTGTAAGTGACTGTGTGTGTATGAGTATGTGTAAGTGAGTGTGTGTATGAGTGTGTGTGTGTATGAGTGTGTGTAAGTGAGTGTGTATATGTGTGTGTGTGTTCAGACGGGCAGTGTGGAGGGAGGACATTATAGAGACTAGGGGCAGTATGTGGGGGACATTATGGAGACGAACATTATGGAGAGGGACGGTGTAGGTGGGATATTATGGATGGAGAGGTATGTTTTGGAGAGGGGTGGTGTATGGGGTATATTATAGGGAAAGTCAGCGAAGGGGATATTATGGAGAGGGGTAGTGAAGGCAGGATATTATGGAGAGGGACATTTATTATGGGGAGGGGCAGCATGTGTGGGGGTATATTTTGGTGAGGGGCAGTGTAGGGGGTATATTATGGAGAGGGGTGGTGTGGGTGATATATTATAGGGAGGGGTGCAGTGTGTGGGAAGTATCTTATGGGGCGGTGCGGTGTAGGGGGCATATTATGGGGAAGTGTGGTGTAGGGGGTATATTATGGTGAGGGGTGGTGTAGGGGGTATATTATGGGGAGGTGCGGTGTAGGGGGTATATTATGGAGAAGGGTGGTGTGGGAGGGATATTATGGAGAGAGACAGTCTAGGGGGATTTTTTGTGCAGGAAGCACATTGAAGGGCAATTATTTAGTCAGGGGCACAACATGGTAGATATTTATACTTTGTTGGCAGTATAATGATTTTACAACGGCACAAAATACTCCTGGCCATGATGAGAGCCACGCACGTTGTTTATAAAAGCTCGGCGTCCGCGCCGCCGCACGCGGCTCTCATCGTGGCCAGGAGTATTTTGCGCCGTTGTAAAATCATAAGCGCACAGCAAAAGGGCTAAGCCTCCTGATGTACCCTAATATGATATGAGTTGAGGCAACATTGCTGAGGTGTGACAGAGCTTAATATCACGGCTTAACATCTCAGGCACATTGTGGACATATTAATCCCATTATGAGTACGGGGATGATGCAAAATTGCCGGGATGTGGTAGAGCCTTAAGTTTATGGCTCAGTATACTGGCAGACTATATTAATGTTACTCCCATGTGGGTAAGGGGATAGCATGTGCATATGAGAGGTGACATCTACGGACTGAGTGAGTGAGATAAATCATTCGGTCACTGGCTGGCATCTGTTTCAATTGGGCAAAGGAGCCTTTGTGTAGTCAACGGATGACACTGTATTAGGGAGATTCCGTTATTCTATTGGGGACAATGTGCAATAGCATTAGCACATTAGTCTACGGATATTGGAGTGTAAAATTGGCTATTAATGATTGAGAATGATGCAATGGTATATTCATATATGCAATAATTGTTAAACACTTCCCTTAAAAAAGGATGCCTAGTGAGATTTTCCCTCATTAAAGGGTGTCTTGGAGTCCATGAATACAATGCTGCATAATTATATTAGTGTCCTTTATGACCCCCTCTTGTGGTAGGGGTTGATTGGACAGGCTGCACACAAGCACGGTGGATGATTTGATATATTATTTATTCACAATTTATTAAAAGTTAAGTTTTATTATTTTTCCACCACAGTCAGTGATTTTTGCAATTTCGGTAATTGGTTGGATTTGCATCTGGTGTAAGGGTGCCAATTCAGTGATATCTCTAATACTGACCACATCTCATAAGTAGTGAGGTTCCTGTATGGTCTTCTGCCTGATGATAAAGGTAGCAACAACTCCCAGTATCTTCTTACCATAGTTAAGGACATACTGGGAGCTACATGTTCATGTCATACAAGTGTATCATGGGGCTGATCTAACACTGAAATTGACCACTGTAATAAGCATGGTGCTGCATTCATCTACTGATGGTGGTTCTAATGTTACATTCATCTACTGACGTGGTTCTGTCGCTGCATTCATCTACTGATGGTATTCATGACCCTGCATTCATCTACTGATGGTGGTTCTGTCCCTGCATTCATCTACTGATGGTGGCTGTGTACCTGCATTCATCTAGTGATGGTGGTTCTGGCCCTGCAATCATCTACTGATGGTGGTTCTGTTGCTGCATTCATCTACTGATGGTGGTTCTGTTGCTGCATTCATCTACTGATGGTGGTTCTGACCCTGCATTCATCTACTGATGGTGGTTCTGGCCCTGCATTCATCTACTGATGGTGGTTCTGGCCCTGCATTCATCTACTGATGGTGGTTCTGGCCCTGCAATCATCTACTGATGGTGGTTCTGTTGCTGCATTCATCTACTGATGGTGGTTCTGTTGCTGCATTCATCTACTGATGGTGGTTCTGACCCTGCATTCATCTACTGATGGTGGTTCTGTTGCTGCATTCATCTACTGATGGTGGTTCTGTTGCTGCATTCATCTACTGATGGTGGTTCTGACCCTGTATTCATCTACTGATGGTGGCTGTGTCCCTGCATTCAGCTACTGACGGTGATTCTGGCCCTGTATTCATCTATTGATGGTGGTTCTGTTGCTGCTTTCATCTACTGATGGTGGTTCTGGCCCTGCATTCATATACTGATGGTGGCTGTGTCCCTGCATTCATCTACTGATGGTGGTTCTGGCCCTGCATTCATCTACTGATGGTGGTTCTGTTGCTGCATTCATCTACTGATGGTGGTTCTGACCCTGCATTCATCTACTGATGGTGGTTCTGTTCCTGCATTCATCTACTGATGGTGGTTCTATTGCTGCATTCATCTACTGATGTTGGTTCTGTTGCTGCATTCATCTACTGATGGTGGTTCTGTTGCTGCATTCATCTACTGATGGTGGTTCTGTTGCTGCATTCATCTACTGATGGTGGTTCTGACCCTGCAATCATCTACTGATGGTGGCTGTGTCCCTGCATTCATCTACTGATGGTGATTCTGGCCCTGCATTCATCTACTGATGTTGGTTCTGTTGCTGCATTCATCTACTGATGGTGGTTCTGTTGCTGCATTCATCTACTGATGGTGGTTCTGTTGCTGCATTCATCTACTGATGGTGGTTCTGGCCCTGAATTCATCTACTGATGGTAGTTCTGGCCCTGCATTCATCTACTGATGGTGGTTCTGGCCCTGCATTCATCTACTGATGGTGGTTCTGTTGCTGCATTCATCTACTGACGGTGGTTCTGGCCCTGCATTCATCTACTGATGGTGGTTCTGTTGCTGCATTCATCTACTGATGGTGGTTCTATTGCTGCATTCATCTACTGATGTTGGTTCTGTTGCTGCATTCATCTACTGATGGTGGTTCTGGCCCTGCATTCATCTACTGATGGTGGTTCTGGCCCTGCATTCATCTACTGATGGTGGTTCTGGCCCTGCATTCATCTACTGATGGTGGTTCTGGCTCTGCATTCATCTACTGATGGTGGTTCTGTTGCTGCATTTATCTATTGTCGGTGATTCTGGTGCTGCATGAATCTACTGACGGTTCTGTCACTTCATTCTACTACTGGTTCTGATCATGTACACATGTAGCAAACCATAATGTGCTTCATGGCTATGTTAAAACTGAAACTTATATGGCTCCATATGTGATATCTGAGGTTCTGTAGGCAGGTCCAGGTGTGACCAGTATAGAGCATTGGAAAAAAAATCCTAGGTAATGATGAGAAGCATTGCATACTTTGCTTTACTACATATCTGAAAATGTATATCCAGTTTAAAATTAATAATACATGAGCATAATATGTGATTTGTCTGATCAATAGAAAAGCTCATCTGAGCTGATCCCAGTACTTTCAGGTTTTTCATTGAACAGCTCTCAGACAGGCAATACAGTAGTAGGCATATAGCCTATGAAGCAGCCGGAGGTAAACATGTTAAAGGGGTTGTCCAGACTTAAGTTACAAATCACTCTGTGACTGCAGACTCATGAATCCTCACATTGCTCGCAGTGCTGTCGTGATTCGGCGGGCGCGTGACTACAGGAATGTGATTTGCATACATGACAACTAGCCTTGCTCAGCCCCACTTATTACACCTATATTGAGCAAGGCCAGAAACAGTCTAGTTGTAATATGACCGGGAATATACACATCACATACTTGATCACATAAATGCCCGCTCCCACAGTCAGCACCAGAAAATCCTCACAGCGCACATGATGTGAGGATTCGCATACTTTAGACTTGTAGCTTAAGATCGGACAACCTTTTTAACGATGGGCCGCTACTCATGGGCCACTGCTGTGTGCTTGCCCCCCAGGCTAAAATGTGCCAGCCAGCCCCTGTCTCTAGGGAGCTTCCAATTCTCCCCAATACTATATACACACCTTGTGCCTGGACGTACACCTGCCTATTTCAGCCTGTTAAATTGAGGTATAATCTATAGCAGGCCTGAGATAATAGTTCAGCCTCCTAAAATCTCTAGGGAGCTTCCAGTTCTCCCCAATACTATATACACACCTTGTGCCTGGTCATACACCTGCCTATTTCAGCCTGTTACATTGATGTATAATCTATAGTGGGCCTGAGATAATAGTTCAGCCTCCTAAAATCTCTGGGGAGCTTCCAATTCTCCCCAATACTATATACTCACCTTGTGCCTGGTCATACACCTGCCTATTTCAGCCTGTTAAATTGAGGTGTAATCTCTAGTGGGCCTGAGATAATAGTTCAGCCTCCTAAAATCTCTAGGGAGCTTCCAATTCTCCCCAATACTATATACTCACCTTGTGCCTGGTCATACACCTGCCTATTTCAGCCTGTTACATTGAGGTGTAATCTATAGTGGACCTGAGATAATAGTTCAGCCTCCTAAAATCTCTAGGGAGCTTCCAATTCTCCCCAATACTATATACACACCTTGTGCCTGGTCATACACCTGCCTATTTCAGCCAGTTAAATTGAGGTGTAATCTATAGTGGGTCTGCGATAATAGTTCAGCCTCCTAAAATCTCTAGGGAGCTTCCAATTCTCCCCAATACTATATACACACTTTGTGCCTGGTCATACACCTGCCTATTTCAGCCAGTTAAATTGAGGTGTAATCTATAGTGGGCCTGCGATAATAGTTCAGCCTCCTAAAATCTCTAGGGAGCTTCCAATTCTCCCCAATACTATATACACACCTTGTGCCTGGTCATACCCCTGCCTATTTCAGCCTGTTAAATTGAGGTGTAATCTATAGTGGGCCTGAGATAATAGTTCAGCCTCCTAAAATCTCTAGGGAGCTTCCAATTCTCCCCAATACTATATACACACCTTGTGCCTGGTCATACACCAGCCAATTTCAGCCAGTTAAATAATTGAGGTGTAATCTATACTGGGCCTGAGATAATAGTTCAGCCTCCTAAAATCTCTAGGGAGCTTCCAATACTATATACACCTTGTACCTTGTTTTACAGTACCATATAGCTGGTGGTATTTTGGATACATTTTTCCAAAAATGAGGAAGTGTTGTGAGTTCATTTTCCCCTTCATTACTAAGGCCAGAGGAGCTCCCTCTTCTGGTAAAGAAAGGTAGTGAGCCTGATTATCAAACACCTGAGGCTGATGATGATGACTGGCTGAGTGGAGTTACTGACTGGATATAAGGCTGCCGACGCCCTTCTGCCCTGCGGGTGATTTCTCTGTGGGATCCTTGGAGACCAGTCTGAATTCCTGCTCCTCTAAAGCTAAGTTTGCTGCTCGGCCTTTTGCTTTGGTGCTTTGACTTTGTTTTGCTTTGTTTTTCTGGATTTCTGCCATTCCCTGCTGGGGTGTGCTGAATTCATTTAGCTCTGTCTTCTGAAA
This sequence comes from Dendrobates tinctorius, assembly GCF_039654945.1. Lineage (NCBI taxonomy): Eukaryota > Metazoa > Chordata > Amphibia > Anura > Dendrobatidae > Dendrobates > Dendrobates tinctorius. The sequence continues at coordinate 26,197,171 of NW_027361679.1, forward strand.
ATACCTGAGTGCTGATTTAGTTTTTGAAGCCTAGTTGCTTCAGGGCCTTTTTCATATCAGCTGGTTGGCTTATGTCTTTGATAGGGTTTTGGCAGATTGCAGACAGCAGCTTTCCTGTCCTTTCCTATCTAGGTAGTTTTGGGCCCCGTCTTTGCTCAGTCTATCTTTCTGTCTGTGTTAGTATTTTCATCTTGCTTCACCGTCATTATATGTTGGGGGCTGCCTATTGCTTTGGGGTCTGCTCTGGGGCAGTTTAGATTTCCCCTTTCTTTCTTTAGGCCTATGTAATTCTCCAGCTGTGATCGAGGGGTCTAGGGCATCGTAGGAACCCCCCACGGCTACTGTTAGTTGTGTTGCTAGGTTCAGGGGTCTGCAATCTGATAGTTGCCAACTTCTCTGGTTTTCTGGACTTAGCTTGTATTTCTGCTTTTGCCTCCTACGGTGACTCATTCATAACAAGGAAGTATGGTGGAAGAGGCCGTGAAAGTGGGCGGGGGTTGCCAGCTGGTACTAACGGTGGTGGTGCATCTGCTAGTAGTGGCAAAAGCACAATAGCACCTAAGGCAGGAGGTGTTGAGCCTGCGTCATCGTCTGCCTCCACAAGGCCTAGAAGGCTCCCTTTTCTGGGAGTAAGTAAACCGCTTTTAAAGCCAGAGCTTCAGGAACAAGTTTTGGCTTACATTGCTGACACAGCCTCCAGCTCTATCGCCTCCTCTTCTGAAGTTTCAAAATATAAAAGCACTGAGTCGTCAGTGGAGGCTCCTGGTCAGGAACAACACCTTTCCTTGTGTCCTTCACCCCTACCAAAAGTGAAGGATGCGGCAGGCCACACTACAGATTACTCCATGGAGCTCTTTTCACATACCATGCCTGGGTTATCAAGTCAAATCGTGAATTCGCCAGTCCAAGATGAATCTGACATGGAGTGCACTGATGCACAGCCACTGCTAGATTTTTCTGCTGGTACATTCACTCAGAGCACTACATTGTCCTCACAGTGTACTGAGCCAGAATTTGACCCTGATGAAACTCAGGTGCCCCTTCCCACATACTATACCACCTTACACGGTGACACAGAGGAAGGTGCACATGAAATTGAAGAGGAGGTGATGGATGACCCAGTTGTTGACCCAGATTGGCATCCATTGGGGGAAGAGGGTGCTGCTGCCAATAGCTCAGAAGAGGAGGAGGAGGATCCGCAGCAGGCATCGACAATGCAACAGCTGTTATCTGGCAGGCCCGTAGCAGTCCAAAAACAAAAACCAAAAGAGTTGCAGGACAGCTTGGCCAGACGGTCAAATTAGCATAGCGTGCAAGTCCTCAAAATATCTTCCATAGTAGGAAGAGTGCAGTGTGGCACTTTTTTAAACAAAATCCTAATGATCAGGCAAAGGTTATCTGTAAGAAGTGCGCAAAGACCTTTAGCCGAGGGAAAAATCTGAGAAATTTGAATACCAGTTGCATGCTTAGACATTTAACCACCATGCACTTGCAAGCGTGGACGGACTACCAAACCTCACGTATCACATGTGCACCTGCTCCGAATGAAGGTAGTCAGCAACGCTAAATCGCTTCCCCCACTGTAAGCCCACCAGTTAGCAGACCACCACCAGCAAATGTTGAGGTGTCGACACAAGGCCAAAGCAGTCAGAGAATCACAATAACAATTGCTATGAAAGACTGAATCTAGGCCATCAGCAAGACCACCAACACCATCACCAACCCTCTCTCAGTCCGCCATGTCCACCGCTAGTTCCACCATATGCAGCTCTCAAGTCCAGCTCACCCTACCAGAGACTCTGAGTAGGACAAGAAAGTACTCATCCTCTCATCCGCGTACACTGTGTTTGAACGCCCACATTGCCAAACTAATCTCGCTAGAGATGATGCCCTACTGGTTGGTTGAAAGCAAAGCTTTCCGCGAGCTCATGGCCTACGCAGTACCACGCTATGACCTACCCAGTCGACACTTCTGTTCTCGAAAAGCCATCCCAGCCCTCCTCCTGCATGTGAAAGACCGCATTGTCCATGCACTCAAGCGATCAGTGAGTGGAAAGGTGCACCTCACAACATATGCATGGTCCAGTAGGCATGGCCAGGGCCGTTACGAGTCCATCACTGCACAATGGATTAATGTGGTGGATGCAGGCTCCACAGGGGACAGCGGCGGTGGGACAGTGCTGCCTTGCCACGGTATAGGAAACAGTTGGCTGTAGGCGTTTGACCCTCCTCCTCCTCCTCCATAAGCGAAAGCTCGTCCACAGAGCGCAGTCGCACAAGCACTCCATTCACAGCTGCCAGTGTTGCACAAGAGGTGTCCCACTATCGAACAGCTAGTGGTAAGCGTCAGCAGGCTGTGTTGAAGATGATGTGTTTGGGCGACAATAAACACACCGCTGAGGTACTGGCCAACTAATTGCAGTGACAAACTGAGTCAAGGCTGGGCAGTCTACATCTTGAGGCAGGCAAGGTAGTTAGTGATAATGGCCGGAATTTTGTGGCAGCCATAGCTATTTCAAAACTCAGACACATACCTTGCCTGGCTCACACCTTGAACCTGGTGGTGCAGTGCTTCCTCAATAATTATCTGGAGTTAACAGCCCTGCTCCATAAGGTGCAAAGACTGTGCTCGCACACCCGCCGGTTGCCCGTACACTCCAGTCATATGCAGAAGCTGCAGCGATTGCTCCACCTTCCCAAGCAACGCCTAATTATCGACGTTGCAACAAGGTGGAACTCCACCCTGCACATGGTTCCGAGGGTGTGCGACCAGAGGCAGGCTATAATGCATTTGTGGGAGGACACACAGGCAGGCAGTTTGAGGGCAGACATGGAGTTGTCTGGTGTGCAGTGGTCGAAGCTGAAAGACCTCTGTAAAGTCCTTCAGTGTTTTGAGGAATGCACACGGCTGGTAAGCGCAGACGACGCCATCATAAGCATGAGCATCCCACTTATGCATCTGCTCATGCAAACTTTGATGCACATTAAGGAGCAGGCGTCTGCAGCCGAGGAGGAAGAGGAGGAGGGAAGCCTTGATGACAGTCAGCCATTGTCTGCTCAGGGAACTCTCATGGACAAGGTGGAAGAAGAAGAGGAAGAGGAGGAGGAGGAGGAGGATGATGGGGATGATTATTTAGGGGACAAGAGAAAATGTTGGCATGGCAAGGTCAGGTACAGGGTTTGTGCATGCCTGGAGGGATGTTGATTTGCCAGAAAGTGCTCCTCCACCCAGCACTCGCAGTGCATCATTGACACCTGGAACATTGGCCCACATGTGTGATTATGCCTTGCAGATCCTAAAAAGGGACCCCCACATTGCCAAAATGATGAACGATGACAACTACTGGTTGGCCAGCATCCTGGATCCACGCTATAAAGGCAAACTCCAAAACATCATGCCACAGGAGAACCTAGAGATAATATTGGCTAACAAACAAGCAACTCTGGTAAACCGTTTGTTTGAGGCATTCCCAGCACACAGTGGTGGTGATGGTTCTCCCACGAGCCGTAGGGGGCAACATGGAAGAGGTGTTCGTGGTGCACACAGCCGAAGTGGTGTTGGACACAGGGGTTTCATGACCATGTTGTGGACTGATTCTTCAAGTACCGCTCACACGACTGGTAATACTGCATCGATTGAAAGTGACAGGAGACAGCAGTTTTCAACTATGGTTACAAACTACTTCTCCCATATCGATGTTCTCCCTCACAGGTCATTCCCCTTTGACTATTGGGCCTGTAAACTGGACACCTGACCTGAATTGGCACAATATGCCGTACAGGAGCTCGCTTGCCCTGCTGCTAGTGTGCTATCCGAAAGAGTCTTCAGTGCTGCTGGATCAATCCTGACAGAAAAAAGGACCCGTCTGTCAACCCAAAATGTTGATGATCTAAACTTCATTAAAATGAACCATGCATGGGTTTCAAAGGATTTTGTCCCACCTTCCCCTGCTGACACTTAGGTTGCCAGAAAAATGGCTCGCTTTTGTCTTCCTCTTCCTCGGACTTCTCCAATTCCTCCATTTGCAGCTGCTGAATGTCCAACATCAACATATGCCATTTTTTCAACCTCCCTGACTGGGCTGCCTCCCCCCCAGGGCCGGGGTCACCACCTGGCGCACGCTCCCGTGCGAGTGCCATTGCCCTGGACAGGTGGGTGGACCCACTCTTGGGCGACGGCACTGGCACAGGGTCCCTCATAGTACAATCAAGTGTCTCTGACGGTGGGGGTGCCGTACTATGAGGGGCCCAGTGCCCGTACCGCTGCCCACAAGTGGGCCCCCCCTGCTTGCTCAGGGCCCCAGCACTTGCAATACTTACCTCTCCCTGCTCCAAGGGCTGGGGTCAACACCTGGCACACCCGGGCAAGTGCCGTTGCTCTGAATAGGTGGATGTGCCCACTGATGGCCGACTGCACTGGCACAGGGCCCCTCATAGTACAACACAGTGTCTCTGACAGTGGGGGGGCCCACTCGCCGTCAGACACACCAGCGTACTATGAGGGCCCACAAGTGTGCCCCCCTGCTTGGTCATGGCCACAGCACTTGCAAGTTGCAATACTTACCTCTCTGTGCTCCACCGCTGTGTAGTCTGGGCTGTTAAATCCTTCACTGGGACTGCCAATACAAATTTGGTATACTGATAGAGCCCAGCAGGACAGGGCATAACATCATCTATCTTCAGATGATCAATGGCTTCCATTTGTTATGGACATCGACTCACAATGAGATGCAGTGGTGGTTTATCATCAGCTTTCACAGTTTTCCTACTCACAGACGTGTGACATTCCTGCCCACATTTTTAAATGTGTCCTCTCATGCCAATCCAATAGAATGGTCTATGGCCTGTGGCTTCTGTCTTTTGCACTCCAAAGTTACCTGACCTGATGGAGATGAGTAACGCTGATGGGATCAACAGTACTGTGATATAGCAAACCTTTCTTCACAAGAACTGTTTTCGCTGTCTCCACAGACAAAGTAATTGAGGGTCAGCATCGCCTCTGAGAATTCTCCCGGGAGTTTTTCCCGTGATTAGTAATTCCAAAATTTCTGCAATCACTCGACTTTCCATCTATACTTGTATCCATCTCGTTTCCTCTTGCAGAGAGTCTTGACTGTCTTACTGAGACTGAAATATATATGAAGATTGAAAAATACCCCAACAGTGTATACTGGTGTACGCTTCGAATACATTACCCTTTTTCTACTTTTTAGATTCTTGTCTAATCCATACTGAGGCTGTGGGTGTCTTTGTCGGACTCCGGAAATATACACAGGGATTTTTAATGTTTAAACTATGCTATACATACCTGTTATCCAGTGATACTGTACCCTTTCTCAACTTTCTACAATCTTGTCGAATCCATACTGGGCCTGAGACCATCTGAGTCTGCCTCCTGATTAGAGATGAGCGGTGTTCGAGTTGCCTGTTCACCAAGTTAAAATTCGAGCTGTTTTGGGCGGTGTTCGAGCTGTTCGTCGAACTCGAACACTTTGCTTAAAATTTGGCTGTTCGAGGTTCCGTTTGAGAACGGTTCGTTCACCAAAAGCGTAACTTTATTTTCACATTAATAATGGTTTTCAATGTTAATAGACAGTTTCATGGCATAGTAGCGGTGTCTGGTAGCCAGTGGTGTAGTACACCTGTCAAGGAGCTAAACCGTGTGTGTTTCTAATAATTTTTTACCGCATCTTGTCCAGAAAATCCTTTTGGGCCTTGTAGCACTGTCTGCTGCTCAGCAGAGGAGCCCACCCGTGAACCTAGCTATGCCGCCTGTTTATGAAAGAACCAGTTTTTGACTGCATTTAGCCCAGATAATACTTTGGGCCTAGTAACTGTGTCTGCTACTCAGCAGAGGAGCCCACCCGTGAACCAAGCCGTGCTGCCTGTTTATGTAAGAACCATTATTTAACTCCATTTAGCCCAGTGAATACTTTGGGCCTAGTACCTGTGTCTACTGCTCAGCAGAGGAGCCCACCCGTGAACCTAGCTATGCCGCCTGTTTATGTAAGCACTGTCTGCTACTCAGCAGAGTTGCCCACCCATGAACCAAGCTATGCCGCCTATTTATGTAAGAACTGCGTGCTACTCAGCAGAGGAGCCCAGCTGTTAAGCAGGCTACAGCACCTGTGGTTTGGACACTTAATTTTTCTCACATTTTTTCTGGAATTCCAGTTAGGCCTAATTCCGGAATTCTGGTTGACCTGCACTTACTGGGAAATCCTCGTTCGCGGGGAAGAATTGGAATCCCAGATCCCCATCACTAACGGGGTTCAGCGGGTTATCCGCACCTGTAAGCTACACACGCTGGTCCTTTCAGTGTAGCGGCCATGCAGCCGCGGACATGTAAGGGCATGACAGACCTGTTATTGCTCGATCTCACGTGCCAGAGCCTCGCGTGTCCCTCTAGTAACATGGACGCAGACTGCGGGGGCATGCCGGAGTCTCGTTCGTTAACGGAATCAACAAAGCTTGTAATCTGTCCATCCTTTCCGTGGCTGGCATGGTTGATCTTGCCCGTGTGGAGTCCAGTTAAGCCGCAGGCTCCACTCCTGGTGGTGCCCTTCTGGACATTCCTTTAAGGTTCAGCTTTGCAACCATACTGCCCCCGGAAACCAAACACTTTGCCTTCATGGACGCTTTTTGGAGTGTCGTGGGAATAACGCCGCCCGATCGGCAGTTGGCATAATTTATGGTGGGAAGTCCGACGGTATATGATCGCCTTCGATTTTAGAATTTTAGATTTTTTTTATTGTAGATTTTTATTCCAGCCTTTCTTGACTTTATAAGGGCATGACATGCCTATACAGTGCATTGCAAAAGTATTCGGCCCCCTGGAACTTTTCAACCTTTTCCCACATATCATGCTTCAAACATAAAGATACCAAATGTAAATTTTTGGTGAAGAATCAACAACAAGTGGGACACAATTGTGAAGTTGAATGAAATTTATTGCTTATTTTAAATTATTTTGGAAATTCAAAAACTGAAAAGTGGGGTATGCAATATTATTCGGCCCTTTTAACTTAATACTTTGTTGCGCCACCTTTTGCTGCGATTATAGCTGCAAATCGCTTGGGGTATGTCTCTATCAGCTTTGTACATCGAGAGACTGAAATTCTTGCCCATTCTTCTGTGGCAAACAGCTCGAGCTCAGTGAGGTTTGATGGAGATCGTTTGTGAACAGCACTTTTCAGCTCTTTCCACAGATTCTCAATTGGATTCAGGTCTGAACTTTGACTTGGCCATTTTAACACCTGGATACATTTATTTGTGAACCATTGCATTGTAGATTTTGCTTTATGTTTGGGATCATTGTCTTGTTGGAAGACACATCTCCGTCCCAGTCTCAGGTCCTTTGCAGACTCCAACAGGTTTTCTTCAACAATGGTCCTGTCTTTGGCTCCATCCATCTTCCATCAATTTAACCATCTTCCCTGTCCCTGCTGAAGAAAAGCAGGCCCAAACCATGATGCTGCCACCACCATGTTTGACAGAGGGGATGGTGTGTTCAGGGTGATGAGCTGTGTTGCCTTTACGCCAAATATATCATTTGACATTGTTGCCAAAAAGCTCGATTTTTGGTTTCATCTGACCAGAGCACCTTCTTCCACATGTTTGGTGTGTCTCCCAGGTGGCTTGTTGCAAACTTTAAACGACACTTTTTATGGATATCTTTGAGAAATGGCTTTCTTCTTGCCACTCTTCCATAAAGGCCAGATTTGTGCAGTGTACGACTGATTGTTGTCCTATGGACAGACTGTCCCACCTCAGCTGTAGATCTCTGCAGTACATCCAAAGTGATCATGGGCCTCTTGGCTGCATCTCTAATCAGTCTTCTCCTTGTTTGAGATGAAAGTTTAGAGGGACGGCTGGGTGTTGGTAGAGTTGCAGTGGTATGATACTCCTTCCATTTCAATATGATCACTTGCACAGTGCTCCTTGGGATGTGTAAAGTTTTGGAAATCATTTTGTATCCAAATCAGGCTTTAAACTTCTCCACAACAGTATCACGGACCTGACTGTTGTGTTCCTTGGTCTTCATGATGCTCACTGTGCTTCAAACAGAACCCTGAGACTATCACAGAGCAGGTGCATTTATAAGGAGACTTGATTACACACAGGTGGATTATATTTATCATCATTAGTCATTTAGGACAACATTGGATCATTCAGAGATCCACAATAAACTTCTGGAGTGAGTTTGCTGCACTGAAAGTAAATGGGCCGAATAATATTGCACACCCCACTTTTCAGTTTTTGCATTTCCACAAAAATTTAAAAGAACAAATAAATTTCGTTCAACTTCACAATTGTGTTCCACTTGTTGTTGATTCGTCACCAAAAATTTACATTTGGTATCTTTATGTTTGAAGCGTGATATGTGGGAAAAGGTTGAAAAGTTCCAGGGGGCCGAATACTTTCGCAAGGCACTGTATCTGTGTCTCCTCCTCCTCCTTTTACTCCTCCACTTCTTTTCTATGTGTAGTTGCCCTTTTCCATATGTTATTTGTGTCTTCTGAGCATTTTGTCTGCTTTGGGACACCTTTTAAGGTGTTTTGTAATTGTTTTCTATGTGTTTGTATGTGTTTGTGTTTGCCTGCCATTGTTTTCAATGGGGTTCGAATGTTCGACGAATATTCGACGAACTTGCCTCCTGTTAGACGAACCAAACTCGAACACTAGCGGGGTGGCTCCACACTACTCCAGATATATAGAAGTACATTTTTAATGTTTAAACTATGCTATATATACCTGGTATCTGGTGATACTGTACCCTTTCTGCCAGGAAGTCCTCCTCCACCCACCACTCTAAGTGTATCATTGACACCTGGAACATTGGCCCACATGTGTGATTATTTCTTGCGGATCTTCTTTTTATATTGTGGTGTGATCCATCCTGAGTCTGTGGGTTACTCCTGCAATTTATATGTAGATTTAAAAATTACCCCAACACTGTATACAGCTCTACGCTTGTGATACATTACCCATTTACTGCTTTTTATATTCTGGTCTAATCCAAACTGACCAAGTGAGAGTCTGTTTCTGACTGTGGAAATAAATACTGAGATTGACAATGACCCCTACACTGTGTACAGCTGTACGCTTCAGATCCATTACCGTTTTACAGCTTTTTATATTGTATTGTAATCCATACTGAGCCTGAGAGCGTCTGTGTCTGCCTCCTGAAATATATACGGAGATTTAGAATGTTTAAACTATACTATATATACCTGCTATCTGAGGATACTGTACTGTTTTTCTACTTTTTATATTCTTGTCTAATCCATATTGAGCCTGTGAGCGTCTCTGTGTGACTCATGAAATATATAGAGAGATTGACAATTATCCTTTGACTGTATAGAGCTGTACACTTCTGATACAGTACCATATATCTGATGTTATTTTGGGTACATTTTCTCCAAAATTTTGAAGTATGGTGGAAGAGGCCGTGGACGTGGGCGTGGGGGGGCCAGCTGGTACTGATGGTGGTGGTGCATCTGCTGGTAGTGGCAAAAGCACAATAGCAGCTAAGGCAGGAGGTGTTGAGCCTCCGGAACGCCTGGAAGGTATCTTTTCTGGGAGTAGGTTAACCGCTCTTAAAGCTCTTAAAGCTGGAGCATCAGGAACCGGTTTTGGCTTACATTGCCAAAACAGACTCCAGCTAATATGCCCTCCTCTTTCTGAAGTTTCAAAAAATGCAAGCACTGAGTCATCAAGTGCTGGCTCCTGGTCAGGAAGAACCCCTTTCCTTGTGTCCTTCACTCCCACCAAAAGTGAATGATGCAGCAGGCCACACTTCACATTAGTCCATGTAGCTCTTTCTCACATACCATGCCTGGGTTATCAAGTCAAATCGTGAATTCGCCAGTCCAAGATGAATCTGACATGGAGTGCACTGATGCACAGCCACTGTTAGATTTTTCTGCTGGTACATTCACTCAGAGCACTACATTGTCCTCACAGTGTACTGAGCCAGAATTTGACCCTGATGAAACTCAGGTGCCCCTTCCCACATACTATACCACCTTACACGGTGACACAGAGGAAGGTGCACATGAAATTGAAGAGGAGGTGATGGATGACCCAGTTGTTGACCCAGATTGGCATCCATTGGGGGAAGAGGGTGCTGCTGCCAATAGCTCAGAAGAGGAGGAGGAGGATCCGCAGCAGGCATCGACATCGCAACAGCTGTTATCTGGCAGGCCCGTAGCAGTCCAAAAACAAAAACCAAAAGAGTTGCAGGACAGCTTGGCCAGACGGTCAAATTAGCACAGCGTGCAAGTCCTCAAAATATCTTCCATAGTAGGAAGAGTGCAGTGTGGCACTTTTTTAAACAAAATCCTAATGATCAGGCAAAGGTTATCTGTAAGAAGTGCGCAAAGACCTTTAGCCGAGGGAAAAATCTGAGAAATTTGAATACCAGTTGCATGCTTAGACATTTAACCACCATGCACTTGCAAGCGTGGACGGACTACCAAACCTCACGTATCACATGTGCACCTGCTCCGAATGAAGGTAGTCAGCAACGCTAAATCGCTTCCCCCACTGTAAGCCCACCAGTTAGCAGACCAGCACCAGCAAATGTTGAGGTGTCGACACAAGGCCAAAGCAGTCAGAGAATCACAATAACAATTGCTATGAAAGACTGAATCTAGGCCATCAGCAAGACCACCAACACCATCACCAACCCTCTCTCAGTCCGCCATGTCCACCGCTAGTTCCACCATATGCAGCTCTCAAGTCCAGCTCACCCTACCAGAGACTCTGAGTAGGACAAGAAAGTACTCATCCTCTCATCCGCGTACACTGTGTTTGAACGCCCACATTGCCAAACTAATCTCGCTAGAGATGATGCCCTACTGGTTGGTTGAAAGCAAAGCTTTCCGCGAGCTCATGGCCTACGCAGTACCACGCTATGACCTACCCAGTCGACACTTCTGTTCTCGAAAAGCCATCCCAGCCCTCCTCCTGCATGTGAAAGACCGCATTGTCCATGCACTCAAGCGATCAGTGAGTGGAAAGGTGCACCTCACAACATATGCATGGTCCAGTAGGCATGGCCAGGGCCGTTACGAGTCCATCACTGCACAATGGATTAATGTGGTGGATGCAGGCTCCACAGGGGACAGCGGCGGTGGGACAGTGCTGCCTTGCCACGGTATAGGAAACAGTTGGCTGTAGGCGTTTGACCCTCCTCCTCCTCCTCCATAAGCGAAAGCTCGTCCACAGAGCGCAGTCGCACAAGCACTCCATTCACAGCTGCCAGTGTTGCACAAGAGGTGTCCCACTATCGAACAGCTAGTGGTAAGCGTCAGCAGGCTGTGTTGAAGATGATGTGTTTGGGCGACAATAAACACACCGCTGAGGTACTGGCCAACTAATTGCAGTGACAAACTGAGTCAAGGCTGGGCAGTCTACATCTTGAGGCAGGCAAGGTAGTTAGTGATAATGGCCGGAATTTTGTGGCAGCCATAGCTATTTCAAAACTCAGACACATACCTTGCCTGGCTCACACCTTGAACCTGGTGGTGCAGTGCTTCCTCAATAATTATCTGGAGTTAACAGCCCTGCTCCATAAGGTGCAAAGACTGTGCTCGCACACCCGCCGGTTGCCCGTACACTCCAGTCATATGCAGAAGCTGCAGCGATTGCTCCACCTTCCCAAGCAACGCCTAATTATCGACGTTGCAACAAGGTGGAACTCCACCCTGCACATGGTTCCGAGGGTGTGCGAACAGAGGCAGGCTATAATGCATTTGTGGGAGGACACACAGGCAGGCAGTTTGAGGGCAGACATGGAGTTGTCTGGTGTGCAGTGGTCGAAGCTGAAAGACCTCTGTAAAGTCCTTCAGTGTTTTGAGGAATTTAATTTAACCATCTTCCCTGTCCCTGCTGAAGAAAAGCAGGCCCAAACCATGATGCTGCCACCACCATGTTTGACAGAGGGGATGGTGTGTTCAGGGTGATGAGCTGTGTTGCCTTTACGCCAAATATATCATTTGACATTGTTGCCAAAAAGCTCGATTTTTGGTTTCATCTGACCAGAGCACCTTCTTCCACATTTTTGGTGTGTCTCCCAGGTGGCTTGTTGCAAACTTTAAACGACACTTTTTATGGATATCTTTGAGAAATGGCTTTTTTCTTGCCACTCTTCCATAAAGGCCAGATTTGTGCAGTGTACGACTGATTGTTGTCCTATGGACAGACTGTCCCACCTCAGCTGTAGATCTCTGCAGTTCATCCAAAGTGATCATGGGCCTCTTGGCTGCATCTCTAATCAGTCTTCTCCTTGTTTGAGATGAAAGTTTAGAGGGACGGCTGGGTGTTGGTAGAGTTGCAGTGGTATGATACTCCTTCCATTTCAATATGATCACTTGCACAGTGCTCCTTGGGATGTGTAAAGTTTTGGAAATCATTTTGTATCCAAATCAGGCTTTAAACTTCTCCACAACAGTATCACGGACCTGACTGTTGTGTTCCTTGGTCTTCATGATGCTCACTGTGCTTCAAACAGAACCCTGAGACTATCACAGAGCAGGTGCATTTATAAGGAGACTTGATTACACACAGGTGGATTATATTTATCATCATTAGTCATTTAGGACAACATTGGATCATTCAAAACAGACTCCAGCTAATATGCCCTCCTCTTTCTGAAGTTTCAAAAAATGCAAGCACTGAGTCATCAAGTGCTGGCTCCTGGTCAGGAAGAACCCCTTTCCTTGTGTCCTTCACTCCCACCAAAAGTGAATGATGCAGCAGGCCACACTTCACATTAGTCCATGTAGCTCTTTCTCACATACCATGCCTGTGTTATCAAGTCAAATCGTGAATTCCCCAGTCCAAGATAAATCTGACATGGAGTGTGGGTGGCCAGCCAGGGCAGTGGGGTTAATCGGTACCGGGCCGGTGTCTCAGAGGGATGTGTCACGGTGGTGGTGACCCGGTCCGTGGCCCTGGGTGTCCATGCAAAGGGGTGAATAACGTTTATAGGTGAATGATACGTGACGCCACCTGTGGTTTCTGATCAGATTGACCAGCGCTGCAGTGTCGCTTCTCTGGGACAGATGTTGTGGTGCAGCTAAGATGTAGAAGCCCTGCACAGGTAGGGCCGTAGTCGCAGGGCAGATGAAAGAGTTGGTAGATGGTGTGCAGTGCAGGATTTAGCAGAGCCGTGCGACAGGTGCAGGAAAAGGTGACAGACACAGTCGTGCAGTTCCTTTACCTGTACTTGGTAAGTGCCGTCCAGGACCGAGAGTACAGATGAAAGAGTTGGTCAGCCTGGAAGCAAATTAGGAATTCTCTCTCTGCGGATAGGTAGTGTGGCCTCCGTTCTAGTGCTTATCTGAGGTATTCGCAGTACTGAGTTCACTGAAGTTCCCCCTGTTGACTCTCTTTTGGAACTTTCTCGTATGGCAGGCAGCTGTAGCCTTTTCCTTCTGGCTCACGCAAGTCGCTGCTGGGGCCTCCAAGCCTTAGTTGGGAACATGTCAGGAACACCGCACTGCACTTACTCACTGAGCCAGTGCGTGTGTCCTGAGTACAGGGACTGTGCACAAAGATACCTGCGGAGCGGGCAGCAGTTGTGACAATGCATGCTCCAGGACCTGAAGCATATGACTGCTGGGGGAGTGGCCTAAGCTCCACAGAGCTAGGAGCTGCAAGGAAACTCCTAGAAAGGTAACTACAGGACAATGTTACCAAGGGGCATAGACAGAGACAGAAACCAGATCAAGCCGAGGTCAAAGCACGAGATAGCAATACAATACCAAAGGATTAGACAGAATGGATAGTCAGGACGTAGCAATAGATCAGAAAACCAAAACGGGCATTAGACGGTACAATAGGGTAGGGGTAATGTTATGAATGAGTCACCGGAGGAGGAAAAAACAAAAACACAAGCTAAGTCCAGAAAACCGGAGCGGTTGGTAGCTAGTGGATTGCAGACCCCTGATCCTATTCACCACAACTAACAGTAGCCATGGGGCTTCCTACGGTGCCCTAGACCCCTCGTCACAGCCGGAGACCTAAATAAGCCTAAAGAAAGAAAGGGGAAATCTAAACTGCCCCAGAGCAGACCCCAAAGCAATAGACAGCCCCCAACATGTATTGTCGGTGAAAAACAGATGAAAACACAAACACAGACAGAAAGACAGGCTGAGCAAATGATGGGGCCCAACTAACTAGATAGGAAAGGACAGAAAAGATGCTGACTGCAATCACGCAAAAAACCCTGCCAAAAATAATGTCCAACACGTCTGATAGAAAAGGCCCTGAAGTCACTAGACTTCAAAATCACTATATCAGCACTCAGGTATATTCTGAAGACAGAGAAAAGAGATCAACAGATCAGAGACAAAATTGGAATTCAGCCTGTCCCAACCAGGGCAGGCTGAACACAAACACTAAGTAAACAGACAAAATCTCATGGAAAAATAGCAGAGCAAAAACTTAGCTTTTAGTAGACAGGAACTAAACTGGATGCCAGAGCTCAGAGCAGAAAGGATCACCAGCAACCCTGCAGGGCATCGGCTACCTTATATCCACTCAGAAATTCTGGATGTCCAATCACACTCCACCTGTACAGATGACAGGTTCTTCCCATCCAGATCAATTTCACTACCTCCTTTCACCAGCAGAGGGAGTTCATCAGACATCAGAGGAGAAGGAGAAAATGAACTCATAACAGGGTAAACTGTAACGGAGTAACGATAGCCAAGCCAGAAGGTCAGAACCAGAAAAGACAATAGTACCAAAACGAGGGACGGAGTACAGAGTGAAGGAACAAGCCGGGTCATACACGGGAAGCAAACAAACAATGCAGAGTACACGCACACCAGGGGTCAGACACACCAGAACAGCAGTATAACTGACAGAGAATGCTAGTTTGGAGTGAGTATAAATACCCCTCCCAGATCTAAAGAGGCCAGCAAAAGTTAACCCTGTGAGAACAGGACATTAACCATGTCCTATCCATGACAGTACCCCTCTCTTAATGGGGGGCCACTGGACCCCCAGGTTTCTCAGGGTACCTGGCATGAAAAGCCCGCACCAGTCGATCAGCGTGCACCGAACTGGCCGGAACCCACGACCGATCCTCAACGGAATATCCCTTCCAATGGATATGGTACTGAAGTCTCCGGCGCACCCACCGCGAATCAACGATGTGCCCTACCTCGTACTCCAGTTGACCCTCTACCAACACTGGTGGAGCCACAGATGAGGGATCTTCTCTAACTGTCCCCACAGGTTTTAATAGGGACCTGTGGAAGACGTTAGAGATGTTGAAGGAGGTGGGAAACTGTAATCTATATGCCACCAGGTTGATCACCTCTACAATCTTATATGGGCCAATAAATTTGGGGCCCAACTTCATAGAGGGTATTTTAAGTTTGATGTTACGGGTGGACAACCAGACTTTTTCCCCCACTGTCAACGCAGGAACCACCCCCCTCCTCCTGTCTGCAAAATGTTTGAACTTCTTCTGGACTTTAGAGATGTTCCCCTGGACCTCCTTCCAGAGGGTTTTTAATTGTTGTACCATCCCCTCAGCACCAGGGCAATCCGAATCCATACGGGAAAATTCCCCAAACTGCGGAACAAACCCATAATTGACCAGAAAGGGAGACTTTCCGGTAGACTCATTAATCCGACAGTTGAATGCAAATTCTGCCATGGGTAATACCTCACACCAGTCTTCCTGTCTGGAGGAGGCCAGGCATCTCAGAATCTGCTCCAATGACTGGTTGGTGCTTTCCGTTTGTCCGTTGGATTCCGGTTGATAGGCAGAGGAGAATGACAACGTGACCCCCAACTTCATACAAAACGCTCTCCAAAACCTGGCCACAAATTGCACACCCCTGTCCGACACCACGTTCACAGGCACTCCATGCGGTCGAACAATGTGCTCTCTAAGCAAGCGGGCCAAGGTTTCAGCGGATGGTAATGCAGGTAATGGCACAAAGTGGGCTTCCTTAGAAAATCTATCAACCACTACCCATACCACTGAGTTGCCCTTGGAAGGTGGAAGGTTAGTGATAAAGTCCATGGACAGGTGTGTCCATGGTTTATCTGGAATTGGCAAAGGCACCAATTACCCGGCAGGCCGGACCTGAGAGCTTTTAGAGCGCGCACAAGTATTCAGAAACCTTTTTATATCAGTACCCATAGAGGGCCACCAAAAACCCCTAGCTACTGCCCCCCAGGTAGCTGCAATACCAGGGTGTGCACTTAACACAGAGTCATGAAATTCTTGAGGGAGTGTGGTACGGAATTGTTCGGGTACAAACAATTTACCTGGGGGTTTTGTTATGAATGAGTCACCGTAGGAGGCAAAAGCAGAAATACAAGCTAAGTCCAGAAAACCAGAGAAGTTGGCAACTATCAGATTGCAGACCCCTAAACCTATCAACACAACTAGCAGTAGCCGTGGGGAGTTCCTACGATGCCCTAGACCCCTCAATCACAGCCGGAGAAATACATAGGCCTAAAGAAAGAAAGGGGAATCTAAACTGCCCCAGAGCAGACCCCAAAGCAATAGGCAGCCCCCAACATATAATGACAGTGAAGCAAGATGAAAATACTAACACAGACAGAAAGATAGACTGAGCAAAGACGGGGCCCCAAAACTACCTAGATAGGAAAGGACAGGAAAGCTGCTGTCTGCAATCTGCCAAAACCCTATCAAAGACATAAGCCAACCAGCTGATATGAAAAAGGCCCTGAAGCAGCTAGGCTTCAAAAACTGAATCAGCACTCAGGTATTTTCAGAAGACAGAGCTAAATGAATTCAGCACACCCCAGCAGGGAATGGCAGAAATCCAGAAAAACAAAGCAAAAACAAAGTCAAAGCACAAAAGCAAAAGGCCGAGCAGCAAACTTAGCTTTGGAGGAGCAGGAATTCAAACTGGTCTCCAAGGATCCCACAGAGAAATCACCCGCAGGGCAGAAGGGCGTCGGCAGCCTTATATCCAGTCCGTAACTCCACTCAGCCAGTCATGATCATCAGCCTCAGGTGTTTGACAATCAGGCTCACTACCTTTCTTTACCAGAAGAGGGAGTTCCTCGGGCCTCAGTAATGAAGGGGAAAATGAACTCACAACAGGGTTTATTCCTGGGAGCTTGTGCTTCCAGAATCTCTCTCTGTAACTCAGAGGAGATTTCGGCTACAACCACTCCCGGTTGAAGAATGGAGGAAGGAGGTTCTGGAGGGGACACAGAATCAAAACTTCGGGATAAGGCATCTGCCTTTACATTTTTAGACCCTGGTTGGAACGTTATGGTAAAATGAAATTGAGAAAAAAAAAGTGCCCACTGAGCCTGTCTGGGGGTCAATCTCTTAGCAGACTCGATATAGGCCAGGTTTTTATGATCAGTGATGACCGTAAAGGAATGAGCGGCCCCCTCCAAAAAAGGCCTCCATTCTTCGAAGGCCAATTTAACTGCTAACAATTCCTTGTTACCGACATCATAGTTTCTCTCAGCCAAAGAGAACTTCTTAGAGAAAAAGGCACAGGGTTTGAGGTTAGTCAGGGTAGAGGGGCCCTGTGACAATACTGCCCCCACCCCCACCTCCGAAGCGTCGACCTTGACGATAAAAGGTCATGACGAATCGGGTTGTACCAACACAGGGGCTGTAGTAAAACACTTCTTTAATGCCAGGAAGAAATTTTTTGCGGCCACAGACCAATTTTTTACATCTGCCCCTTTAAGAGTGAGGTCAGTCAAGGGTTTTACCACCTGCGAGAACCCTTTAATGAACTTCCTATAATAATTAGCGAAGCCCAGAAATCGCTGCAACCCCTTCAGGTCATGAGGCTGCATCCAATCTGTAATGGCCTGAACCTTCCCTGGATCCATGTGGAATCCCTCCCCAGAAACAATTACACCCAGAAAAGACAGTTCTTGCGTAAAAAATGAGCACTTCTCCAGCTTAGCATACAAATGGTTCTCCCGGAGTCTCATAAGCACCGTACGCAGATGATGCAAGTGTGACTGACTGTCCTCAGAGTAAATCAAGGTGTCATCCAGGTAAATGACTACGTAACATCCAATCAAGTCAGAAAAAACAACATTAATAAATTTCTGAAAAACCGCAGGAGCGTTAGTGAGTTCAAAGGGCATAACCAGGTTTTCATACAGCCCCTCAGTTGTCAGGAATGCTGTTTTCCATTCGTCCCCCTCCCGGATCCTTATAAGGCTATAAGCCCCTCGTAGATCGAGCTTAGGAAACCATTTGGCCCCCATGAGTTGATTGCATAGATCAGGAATCAACGGGAGAGGGTACGTGTTCTTAACAGTAATTTTGTTCAGTTCTCGAAAGTTGAGGCACGGTCGCAACCCACCATCTTTTTTCTTTACAAAGAAAAACCACGCTGCCACAGGTGAGACCGAGGGCTGAATATGCCCCTTGCGAAGGCTTTCTTTAATGTACTCTTTCTTAGCGTGGCGCTCAGGCACGGACAAATTAAACAAACGAGCCTTGGGTAATTTGGCTCCAGGTACTAAATTGATAGCACAATAATATGGTCTATGAGGTGGGAGCGCCTCAGCCTCGCTTTCGGAAAACACATCTTTAAAGTCTCTCAGGTACTCCGGAATACCCTCCAGACCGACAGATGACACAGATACGGATTTTATCGGATTGACAAAAGGAACCAGGTTACAACACAGACCATTTGTTATGAGCGGTGGAACCCACTAAATAAAATTAAAATAAAGTGCGTTCACCGCTCGGGGTCCACCGTGCGGTAGATGACAAAACCGCTGCTGAATGAGGCAGGGCACTCAGGCGGAGATGTGCAAAGGACTTTAGCTGCAGTCAGTGCACCAAAGCAGACTCTGTTATATGCACAGAGCTGCTAACAAAACATAAATACCGCTGAATCTGTTTAGGGTCACAGACTTCAGCGATGTGGACACGGTATTAAAGGTCACAGAAATAGCCTTACACACCAGGACTATCCCCTCTAGACCTACCGTAAAACTTAAGGTACAAGGTGTCGCAACTGCGAACACCCGGGAGGCTGCAACCGCAGCGCGGCGTGAACAGAGCCGCAAGCAAGGCGCTGCAAGAACGCTGGCGCAATGCAGGACGCTTAGCTGCTGCAAAAGGTATGGCTGGAGCGCGCTGGCGCTAGCGCTGCTACTGGTGGCTGCCCAATCACTCACTCACTCGTAATATCAGAGGGAAGGGGTTTCATAATAAGTCATCCACCAGTCCAAGCATCCATCACCATACACACAGCAGCAGTATGAAAAATACTAGCGCATGGCGGAACGGCCATGCGCCCTTTTTATAGCGTACGGGACCTGCCAGAAATCTCCAGAGCCCTGAGCATAACCAATGGAATTAGGAGCAGGACCTGAGCACCTGACTCCTGAAGTCCAATGGGAGCTCATCCCATGAGCATGCTCAGAAGAAGGGACGAAGGACTTAGCCTCTGGAGACAAATGTGAGGATCTGTGTTCCTGCATAGGTATTGTAGACACCAGATTCCTAACATTACCACCCCTCCTAGGGCCCCCCTTCCCTGAAGCCTCCAACCCACCAGCCTGTGCCCGGCAATGGCACAGACCTCAGGCTCGCCAAACAGCGAGCCTGATGTCCTAGTAGGTGAAACTGAAAACCGGGACATACGAATGGTATCAGCGGAGGTCAGGTCACCAGGTCTCAGGAGGGATATCCTGTTGACAATAGGAGCGGAAGGTTTAGGAGACCGCCGCCGTGTAGCGACGGCCGTCACCACCCTCCGTTCGGGGAGACTGTCCCGAGCACATAACGTGCATGCCCGAATGAATTTTTTGATGTCTCGAGCTCTATGGGGCCACCAATACGCTCCAGTCAAGAGCTTCAAGACTTACATGTAGCCTCGGAGGTGAGACGCATTGGAGTCATGCGCCCTGGTGAGTACCTGAGCCCTAAGATGAGGAGGGACAAAGGTCTCGACAACCGGCTCAGACTCAGACCATTGCGGGGAGCTGGCTTCCGGAGAAACCGCACATACGTGATGACAACCGCAAATGGATTCCTGGTCTGAGTCTGTATTAAAATCGGTACGAGACACCTCCATGGGCTCAGGGGGGAAGACCTCTGGCTCAGGTGGCTCCAGAGACTCAAAAAATTTGGGAAGCGGAGTACCCTTCCGTTTTGAATGAGCATGCTCCAAGCAGCGCTCCGAAAAACGGAGGTCAATACGCGAGGAGATGGAAATCAACTCTTCCAAGGTAGTAGGAATCTCTCTGGTAGAAAGAGTGTCTTTGACGTGCTCCGCCAGCCCTCTCCAAAAGACAGGGATAAGGGCCCTATCAGCCCACTCCAACTCGGACGCCAGTGTCCGAAAACGTACGGCATACTGGCTCACCGAGAGGGATCCCTGAGAGAGTGCGAGTAGCTGTAGGGAGGTGTCGTGCGTGACCCGTGGACCGAGGAAAACCTGCTTGATGGCCATCAGCAGGTGCGCTGTGGTTCGTATATCAGGTCACCACGTTCCCAGAACGGCGTAGCCCATTCTAGAGCCTTGCCCAACAGTAGGGATATAATGAACGCCACTTTGGCCCGTTCCGTAGGGAATTGTGCAACCAGCAGCTCCAGATGGATTGAGCACTGGCTGATAAAACCCCTACAGGAGGCGCCATCTCCGGAAAACTTATCGGGCAATGGGAGGCGGGTAACTGTCAGCGCAAGGGTAGACCTGGACAAACGCGCTACTGCATCCGTTAACGCCTGTACGGCAGCATCTGTAGCTTGCGCAGCTGAGAGAGACTTCTCAAGAGTGGCCACCCGGTCGCCGAGCTGCTTAACGCATTGCAACAGTTGCTGCGGATCTGCCATCTCCAGCCAGACCCTGGCGCTAGTATTATGTTATGAGCGGTGGAACGCACTAAATAAAATTAAAATAAAGTGCGTTCACCGCTCGGGGTCCACCGTGCGGTAGATGACAAAACCGCTGCTGAATGAGGCAGGGCACTCAGGCGGAGATGTGCAAAGGACTTTAGCTGCAGTCAGTGCACCAAAGCAGACTCTGTTATATGCACAGAGCTGCTAACAAAACATAAATACCGCTGAATCTGTTTAGGGTCACAGACTTCAGCGATGTGGACACGGTATTAAAGGTCACAGAAATAGCCTTACACACCAGGACTATCCCCTCTAGACCTACCGTAAAACTTAAGGTACAAGGTGTCGCAACTGCGAACACCCGGGAGGCTGCAACCGCAGCGCGGCGTGAACAGAGCCGCAAGCAAGGCGCTGCAAGAACGCTGGCGCAATGCAGGACGCTTAGCTGCTGCAAAAGGTATGGCTGGAGCGCGCTGGCGCTAGCGCTGCTACTGGCGGCTGCCCAATCACTCACTCACTCGTAATATCAGAGGGAAGGGGTTTCATAATAAGTCATCCACCAGTCCAAGCATCCATCACCATACACACAGGAGCAGTATGAAAAATACTAGCGCATGGCGGAACGGCCATGCGCCCTTTTTATAGCGTACGGTACCTGCCGGAAATCTCCAGAGCCCTGAGCATAACCAATGGAATTAGGAGCAGGACCTGAGCACCTGACTCCTGAAGTCCAATGGGAGCTCATCCCATGAGCATGCTCAGAAGAAGGGACGAAGGACTTAGCCTCTGGAGACAAATGTGAGGATCTGTGTTCCTGCATAGGTATTGTAGACACCAGATTCCTAACATTACCACCCCTCCTAGGGCCCCCCTTCCCTGAAGCCTCCAACCCACCAGCCTGTGCCCGGCAATGGCACAGACCTCAGGCTCGCCAAACAGCGAGCCTGATGTCCTAGTAGGTGAAACTGAAAACCGGGACATACGAATGGTATCAGCGGAGGTCAGGTCACCAGGTCTCAGGAGGGATATCCTGTTGACAATAGGAGCGGAAGGTTTAGGAGACCGCCGCCGTGTAGCGACGGCCGTCACCACCCTCCGTTCGGGGAGACTGTCCCGAGCACATAACGTGCATGCCCGAATGAATTTTTTGATGTCTCGAGCTCTATGGGGCCACCAATACGCTCCAGTCAAGAGCTTCAAGACTTACATGTAGCCTCGGAGGTGAGACGCATTGGAGTCATGCGCCCTGGTGAGTACCTGAGCCCTAAGATGAGGAGGGACAAAGGTCTCGACAACCGGCTCAGACTCAGACCATTGCGGGGAGCTGGCTTCCGGAGAAACCGCACATACGTGATGACAACCGCAAATGGATTCCTGGTCTGAGTCTGTATTAAAATCGGTACGAGACACCTCCATGGGCTCAGGGGGGAAGACCTCTGGCTCAGGTGGCTCCAGAGACTCAAAAAATTTGGGAAGCGGAGTACCCTTCCGTTTTGAATGAGCATGCTCCAAGCAGCGCTCCGAAAAACGGAGGTCAATACGCGAGGAGATGGAAATCAACTCTTCCAAGGTAGTAGGAATCTCTCTGGTAGAGTGTCTTTGACGTGCTCCGCCAGCCCTCTCCAAAAGACAGGGATAAGGGCCCTATCAGCCCACTCCAACTCGGACGCCAGTGTCCGAAAACGTACGGCATACTGGCTCACCGAGAGGGATCCCTGAGAGAGTGCGAGTAGCTGTAGGGAGGTGTCGTGCGTGACCCGTGGACCGAGGAAAACCTGCTTGATGGCCATCAGCAGGTGCGCTGTGGTTCGTATATCGGGTCACCACGTTCCCAGAACGGCGTAGCCCATTCTAGAGCCTTGCCCAACAGTAGGGATATAATGAACGCCACTTTGGCCCGTTCCGTAGGGAATTGTGCAGCCAGCAGCTTCAGATGGATTGAGCACTGGCTGATAAAACCCCTACAGGAGGCGCCATCTCCGGAAAACTTATCGGGCAATGGGAGGCGGGTAACTGTCAGCGCAAGGGTAGACCTGGACAAACGCGCTACTGCATCCGTTAACGCCTGTACGGCAGCATCTGTAGCTTGCGCAGCTGAGAGAGACTTCTCAAGAGTGGCCACCCGGTCGCCGAGCTGCTTAACGCATTGCAACAGTTGCTGCGGATCTGCCATCTCCAGCCAGACCCTGGCGCTAGTATTATGTTATGAGCGGTGGAACGCACTAAATAAAATTAAAATAAAGTGCGTTCACCGCTCGGGGTCCACCGTGCGGTAGATGACAAAACCGCTGCTGAATGAGGCAGGGCACTCAGGCGGAGATGTGCACAGGACTTTAGCTGCAATCAGTGCACCAAAGCAGACACTGTTAAATGCACAGAGCTGCTAACAAAACATAAATACCGCTGAATCTGTTTAGGGTCACAGACTTCAGCGATGTGGACATGGTATTAAAGGTCACAGAAATAGCCTTACACACCAGGACTATCCCCTCTAGACCTACCGAACACCCGGGAGGCTGCAAGCGCAGCGCGGCGTGAACAGAGCCGCAAGCAAGGCGCTGCAAGAACGCTGGCGCAATGCAGGACGCTTAGCTGCTGCAAAAGGTATGGCTGGAGCGCGCTGGCGCTAGCGCTGCTACTGGCGGCTGCCCAATCACTCACTCGTAATATCAGAGGGAAGGGGTTTCATAATAAGTCATCCACCAGTCCAAGCATCCATCACCATACACACAGCAGCAGTATGAAAAATACTAGCGCATGGCGGAACGGCCATGCGCCCTTTTTATAGCGTACGGGACCTGCCGGAAATCTCCAGAGCCCTGAGCATAACCAATGGAATCAAGAGCAGGACCAGAGCACCTGACTCCTGAAGTCCAATGGGAGCTCATCCCATGAGCATGCTCAGAAGAAGGGACGAAGGACTTAGCCTCTGGAGACAAATGTGAGGATCTGTGTTCCTGCATAGGTATTGTAGACACCAGATTCCTAACACCATTATCATTACATCCCCATCGGGTGATCTCCCCCTTCACCCAATCAATAAGAGTATTGTGGCGTTGCAACCAGGGCATTCCCAATACCAGTCCTGCAGGCAGATTATTCATAATGAAACAACTTAAATTTTCCACATGAGTGGAACCTACTTTCATAGAAAAAACTTCAGACATAAAACAAATTCCATCCCGGGTAAGAGGGGATGAATCCACAGCCACAATTTTAACAGGGTCTTTTAGCCTTACTGTCCCTATCTTATTAAGAGTCACAACTTGGGCATCAATCAGATTAATGGAGGAACCACAGTCAACAAAGGCGGTGGTCATAACAGGACCGCCAGCAATTTCCAATTCAACCTGGAGCACCATTTTTGTACATGAGAAAAAATGTACCTGGGAGTCTGGACAACCTCCTTGATTGTTGCCCAGACTCAGTCGTTTCTCTGATGGTTTCTTTGAAGAAGGGCAGGAGGGGCAATTCCTTTTCCAATGTCCAGAGGCTCCACAGTAAAAGCATAGTAGGTTGTCTCTACGGTGCCTTCTCTCTTTCTCCTTAACCAAGACTGACCCAACCTTCATGGGCTCAGATGCTGGTGAAGTGTAACACAATTTGGGGTACAAGGGAGACTCTTGTTGCATCATTCCTCTAGCACGGAGTCTCCGGTCCATATGGACCACCTGCATCATGGCGTCCTCCAGGGTATCAGGAGGCGGATGTAATGCCAGAGCATCCTGCAGACGGTCAGAAAGGCCCCTGCGAAACAACCCCCTCAGGGCCGTGTCATTCCAGGATACGGCGGTCCAACGTCTAAACTCTGAGCAGAACCATTCAGCAGAGAGCCGCCCCTGTCTCACACTCATCACCATATCCTCAGCCAGATGCACTCTATCAGGCTTGTCCTAGATGTGCCCCAGAGCTTCAAAGAACAAGTTCACTGACATACGTTCAGGAGCAGAGGAAGACAGAGAGAAAGCCCATGTGTTGTGAGTTCATTTTCCCCTTCATTACTGAGGCCCGAGGAACTCCCTCTTCTGGTAAAGAAAGGTAGTGAGCCTGATTGTCAAACACCTGAGGCTGATTATGATGACTGGCTGAGTGGAGTTACGGACTGGATATAAGGCTGCCGACGCCCTTCTGCCCTGCGGGTGATTTCTCTGTGGGATCCTTGGAGACCAGTCTGAATTCCTGCTCCTCCAAAGCTTTGCTGCTCGGCCTTTTGCTTTTGTGCTTTAACTTTGTTTTTGCTTTGTTTTTCTGGATTTCTGCCATTCCCTGCTGGGGTGTGCTGAATTCATTTAGCTCTGTCTTCTGAAAATACTTGAGTGCTGATTCAGTTTTTGAAGCCTAGCTGCTTCAGGGCCTTTTTCATATCAGCTGGTTGGCTTATGTCTTTGATAGGGTTTTGGCAGATTGCAGACAGCAGCCTTCCTGTCCTTTCCTATCTAGGTAGTTTTGGGGCCCCGTCTTTGCTCAGTCTATCTTTCTGTCTGTGTTGGTATTTTCATCTTGCTTCACCGTCATTATATGTTGGGGGCTGCCTATTGCTTTGGGGTCTGCTCTGGGTCAGTTTAGGTTTCCCCTCTCTTTCTTTAGGCCTATGTATTTCTCCAGCTGTGATCGAGGGGTCTAGGGCATCGTAGGAACCCCCCACGGCGACTGCTAGTTGTGTTGATAGGTTCAGGGGTCTGCAATCTGATAGTTGCCAACTTCTCTGGTTTTCTGGACTTAGTTTGTATTTCTGCTTTTGCCTCCTATGGTGACTCAATCATAACACCCATGCTTGCGGAGCCCCCCGAAGTAGGGAAATAATGACCCCCACCCTCTGGAACTCATCCCCGGAGGAGCGGGGCCTTAGAGAAAAAAAAAGCTTACATCCTTCTCTGAAAGACCTGAACTCCTTTTTATCCCCTAAGAAAGGGTCGGGCAATTTGACTGGAGATTCGGGGGACGCTAATGACACATCTCTACCCCCAGAACTAGAAGCCCCTGCATCGACAGCCCCCTGCACAGTAACCACCAACTGTTGCTAGGTATGGGCCATCGTGCGCTGTTACACATTGAGTTTATGGAATATTTGGGTCAGGTGCTTGACCTTATCAGCCAAAGCTTGTATGGGATCCATGAGGATAGCACACACCTTTTTTTTTTTTTTATTCTCTTCAGAGGAAAAAAAAGCTGAAATGGTCAGTTATAATGTCAGGAACACCGCACTGCACTTGCTCACTGAGCTAGTGCGCGTGTCCTGAGTACAAGGACTGTGCACAAAGATACCTGCGGAGCAGGCAGCAGTGGTGACAATGCATGCTCCAGGACTTGAAGCACGTGACTGCTGGGGGCGTGGCCTAAGCTCCACAGAGCTAGGAGCTGCAAGAAAACTCCTAGAAAGGTAACTACAGGACAATGTTACCAAGGGGCATAGACAGAGACAGAAACCAGATCAAGCTGAGGTCAAAGCACGAGATAGCAATACAGTACCAAAGGATTAGACAGAATGGATAGTCAGGATGTAACAATAGATCAGAAAACCAGAACGGGCATTAGATGGTACAATAGGGGTAAACTGTAACGGAGTAACGATAGCCAAGTCAGGAGGTCAGAACCAGAAAAGACAATAGTACCAAAACGAGGGACGGAGTACAGAGTGAAGGAACAAGCCGGGTCATACACGGGAAGTAAACAAACAACGCAGAGTACACGCACACCAGGGGTCAGACACACCAGAACAGCAATGAAAACAAGAAATAGTCAAAATAAGCATAAATAAACTATAATAAATACTGAAGAAATAACTTCAATCCAAAGAGTAAGGCAAAAGCCTAACAACAATTTGAAAATGGAAATGCTCCCATTGAAGTATTAGACACAGAAAAAAACGGAGCAGAGAACACCATCCAATAAAAAACACTAATTTATTAATTCAAACAATTGAAAATACAAAAGGGTATACATACCAATATTGGCTTATACAGTAAAAAGGAAAAGGAGGAATACTAAGTCCAAAACAGAGGTACACATGGTGATCCTGCGACCAAGAGTTATAAAATATATAAAGCGACAATATGGTACAACATGGTAAGTCCCGGGCAAAGTACCCATACAGGATAAATAAATATTGTCTAAAGCGTTAAACAAATCAAGTGCCCTTCAGCATCTGACTAATGTCACTTACCCATGATCGCAAGTACACCAATGTGCCCTTCTGTGACCCCCTGATGCGCGTTTCGCATTAGATGCTTTCTCAAAAGGGGTGCCGTAGTGTTTTTTATTGGATGGTGTTCTCTGCTCCGTTTTTTCTGTGTCTAATACACCAGAACAGCAGTATAACTGACAGAGAATGCTAGTTTGGAGTGAGTATAAATACCCCTTCCACATCCAAAGAGAGGAAGGCAAAAGTTAACCCTGTGAGAACAGGACATTAACCATGTCCTAACCATGACAGAACAGAGCATTTACAGCTGCTACTTCCTCCGGTTTCTGCTGCAGGACCGTCAGTGTCCCTACAAACTCGGAGACCGGAATCCGGACCATGCACTCCAGCTAGGAGTGAGCCTTAACTCTGCTCATCCTCCAGCTCCCCTTCTCATGTCCACACACTTCCCCTTCCCTTCACAGACTGCCCTAACTTCCCTCTTCCCGAACACAGAGAGCAGCTCCTCAGCAGTCAGGTTCAGAGCTCTCCCTGCTGGCCTGGAGTGGGAACTGTGTTGTGTGTTGGTTTAACTGCTAGAGAGATCTTTCATTGCTCCCAAGCATGACATCACACTCCCTAGGAGGAAGGTAATACCACTGTGGCGACCGTACTCCTGGGGGCGCCACAAGTGCACTGATGCCCAGCCACTACTAGATGATTCTGCTGGTACATTGACCCAGACGACTACATTCCCCTCGCACTCTACACAGCCAGAATCTGACCCTTATGAAACTCAGGTTCCCCTTCCCGCATACTATACCACCTTACACGGTGACAAAGAGGAAGGTGCAGATGAAAGTGCAGGTTCCTTGAGCAGGTGGGGGGGCATACTCATGGGCGACGGCACTGGCACAGGGCCCCTCATAGTATGCAAAAGTGTCTCTGCCTGTCTCTGCCGGTGGGATGTGGGAGGTGGGAGGGCCCACCCGCCTTCAGACACACCACCGTACTATGAGGGGCCCTGTGCCAGTGCCGTAGCCAACGAGTGGGCCCCCCTGCTTGCTCAGGATCACAGCACTTGCAAAGTTGAAATACTTACCTCTCCCTGCTCCACCGCCGTGACGTCTTCCACGTTTCCTGACAGTGACATTCTGGTCAGAGAGCGCGATGACATCACGTCTGTATGCCCTCTGCCTAAACAGTCAAAGTGCAGAGAGATGGAAGATGGGATGACGAGGAGTCCAGACTAGTACAGGGATTCCCTAGTGAGGAGACTTATATAATTGTTTTAAAGGTTGGGAGCAATTTGATATTTTGATGATATATGGGGCCCACCATACACTGGAGCATTCCAAAGGTGGACATCAGACACTGGAGCAGCATTTACAGGGCCCATTATACACTGGAGCATTAGAAATGGGGCACATTATATATGGAGCATTATTTGGGCCCATAAGACAGTGGAGCTTCATCCAGGGGGACCAACATATACTGTAGCATTATGTGGAGCTCATCATATACTGTATCAAACATTATATGGGACCAATGATTCTGTATGGAGAAATATATGGGCCTCATTACTCTGTATAGCGCACTATGCGGTGGCCATTATACTGTATGGAGTAATATACTGTCCATTTTTGGAGCTATTGGACAATTTAAAATGGATATCAGTCATGTGATGTAAGAAGTGAAGTATTTTTCATTGTACTATACCACTATATCTCTGCCATATCAGAGGATCATGAATTGCGGTATGTGTTAAAGGAGCCTATTGACACTCTTTGGCCCGGGGCCCATGAAAATCTGGAGCCAGCCCTACCCCCCCCCACAACTTTAGCCAAATAACCCCCAGTTTTCAATGCCTAACTATTATTATACAGTTAATTTAGGTTGACAAGCTTAAGTAATAAGAATTGATGTTTTTGGCATTAAAATGGGCATTGTAGGTGTGTTTCCTGTCCTCCACTCACTGCTGACTTTTCTTCCCCATTGACTTGCATTGGGTTTCGTGTTTCAGTCGGCCTTCGACTTTTCACGATATTCGGCCGACTGCGTTCGACCCGACTTTTGCGAAAGTCGGGTTTCATGAAACCCGACTCGACCCGAAAGAAGGCAAAGTCGCTCATCTCTATTTATCATACCTCTAAGCAAAAAGTGTAATAAAACACAAACCAAAAGACGAATATAAATTAAAATGGTTTAGCTGAAAACATCATCTTGTCCCGCAAAAAAAAAAAATGCTACACCGCTCAATCAGCGAAAAATTAAAAAGTTATAGCTTGCACAATATAGCAATGCAAAAATAATTTTTCTATAAATTAGATTTTATTGCATAAAAGTGCCAAAACATAACAAAGATATAAATTTGGTATTACTGTAATCGTGCTGACCTGAAGAATAAAGCCGTCTTTTAACACACGTCGAATGGCAGAAAAAAAACAATTCCTTCTTTGCTAGTTTTTGCTCATTATGCAAATCGGAGTAGAAAGCAATCAAAAAATGTCATGTGCCCGATAATGGTACCAATAAAAACGTCAACTCATCTTACAACAAACAAGCCCTCACATGACTCTGTCAGCCGAAATAAGGAAAAATTATAGCTCTCAAAATATGCAAAAAAAGTCTTTTAGTGTGTTACAGCAGCCAAACTAAAACTGTATAAATCTGACATTGCTGAAATTGCACCGACCAGAAAAATATTCATTTTATCACTTATACAGCATGAAGAACGACACAAAAATAAATAAAACCAATTCTTCACCTGATGTTGTTTTTTTTATTCTGTTTCCCAAAGATCATAGTAAGACTTGGATCCCATCTACCCTGTATTCTGCTTACACCGGGATTTCCGTGTAAATCTCTGAAATACATGATTCAGATGGAACCCCTGGTGGAAAAATTCCAATAAGGAGGCAGATGGAGGCACTGTGGACACCGTCTGGTTGCCTATGATCCGATGATGTCTGTCTTTTTAGGTGTGCATGAAATCTGCCACAGTTTTGTGCACTTTTGAAAAGAAGGACAAAGCTGAATAGAGGCCAGACAGAGTTCAGAGTAATTCTGTTGCCTCATTATAGTTAAGGGATCCCTCGGAGGTTTCATCTGAATCACGTCACTCAGAAATTTAGATGAAACCCCAAAGTAAGTGCTCAGCATAGAGCGCAGGATAAATTTGATCCCAAATGTTGTTTAAAATATTCCTAACAAAAGCTTCAAATCAATTCACAAAAAAGCAAGTCCCCACTCAGGTCCATCATCTGTTATCGGAAATATAGGGGAATTCCACATACTGGTAGTACAAAGGCTCAGGAAAAGCAAAATGGCTCCTCGCCTCCCAAAAGAAATTCAGCAAATTATGTGCTCCCAAATCCAAATGATCCTCCCTTCTCAACTCAGTGTACCAAAACCACATTTAGCATCCACGTTTGGCATTTCCGTAGCGATGACAGCCCGCCTAATTGAAGGGTGTGTGTCTCCAAAAGCATGAGCTGGGCACATATACTGGTCACTACAACAAACTGGTCACTGCAACATACTGATCACTACAATGTACGGGAACTACAATGGCAGATTACAATTTTCATTCAGCCACATCCACTGCCTTTTGTTTCTGGGAAACACCCATGGAGTTAAAATCGTCACTACACCTGTAGATAAATTCCCTCTGCCAATGTGACTTGGCACTCTCAAACCAGTCCAGCAAAATTTAAACTCCAATATGGCGCTTCTTCCCTTCTGACCTATGCCCCATACTTCAAAAGTAGTTTTCAATCACATATGGAGTATTGGTATAAGCAAGAGAAAATGCAATCTTGGAATTTTATTTTGTTTTTTTATCCTCTTGAGGGCTAAAATAACACTTTTGTCGGAAAAAATTGATTTTTTTATTTTTACAGCTCTAACTTCTATGAAGCACCTGGGGATTCAAGGTGCTCATCACACATCTAGATACATTCCTTGAGGGGTCTAGTTTAAAAAATGGATTCACTTGTAAGGGGTTTACACTGTTTCTAAATGCAACATGACACCCGCAGATCATTCCATCAAAGTCTACGTTGCAAAACATCAGTCCTTCCTTTCTGAGGCTTGCTGTCCATCCAAACAGTAGTTTTCCTCCACATATGGGGTATCAGAGTACTCAGAAGAAAGTTCAAAACAATTTTTGGGGTTCATTTTTCAATAAAAAATTTGAGCCTAAAATGAAATTTTTGTGGGAAAAATTAGCTTTTTTTATTTTCATGGCTCTACGTTATAAACTGTAAAGCACCTGAGGGTTCAGGATGCTCACCACACATCTAGATAAGTTCCTTGAGGGGTCTAGTTTCTAAAATGTCAAGTATGGGGGTTTCCACTTTTTAGGGGCTCTCCAAACGCAACATGGCATCTGCTAATTATTTCAGCAAAATTTGCAGTAAAAAAGTCAAATGGCATTTTGTCCCTTCCGAGCCATGTCATGTGCCCAAACAGTAGTTTTCCTCCACATGTTGGGTATTCATAGATTCAGGAGAAATGCTATAACAAATTGTACAGTGCAATTTCTCCTGTTACCCTGTGAAAATGCAAAATTTGCGGCTAAAAAATCATATTTATGGGAAATATGTGATTTTTTTTATTTTCCCGTTATAAACTTCTGTTTAGCACCGGGGGGGTTGAAGGTACTCACCACGCATTAAGATAAGATTCCTGAGGGGTCTAGCTTCCAAAATTGGGTCACTTTTGGGTGGTTTCTACCATTTAGGCATATCAGGGGCTCTCCAAATGTGACATGGTGTCCGCTAATTATTCCAGCAAATTTTACATTTAACCCCTTCACTACCAAGGGTGGTTTGCACGTTAACTCCCGGGCCAATTTTTACAATTCTGACCACTGTCCCTTTATGAGGTAATAACTCTGAAACACTTCCATGGATCCCGGTGATTCTGACATTGTTTTCTTGTGACATATTGTACTTAATGTTAGTGATAAAATTTCATTCAAATTTCGCAATTTTCCAACTTTGAATTT
This sequence comes from Dendrobates tinctorius, assembly GCF_039654945.1. Taxonomy (NCBI): domain Eukaryota; kingdom Metazoa; phylum Chordata; class Amphibia; order Anura; family Dendrobatidae; genus Dendrobates; species Dendrobates tinctorius. The sequence goes on from NW_027361679.1 coordinate 26,229,145, forward strand.
TTATGCTCTTAAATCACAGAGATACGGCACACAAAAAAACTTAATAAGTAACATTTCCCACATGTTTACTTTACATCAGCACAATTTTGGAACCAAAATTTTTTTTTTTTAGGAAGTTATAAGGGTTAAAAGTAGACTGGCGATTTCTCATTTTTGCAACACCATTTTATTTTTACGGACCACATCACATTTGAAGCCACTTTGAGGGGTCTATATGATAGAAAATACCCAAAAGTGACACCATTCTAAAAAGTGCACCCCTTAAGGTGCTCAAAACCACATTCTAGAAGTTTATTAACCCTTCAGGTGCGTCACAGGAATTTTTTTGAATATTTAAAAAAATGAACATTTAACTTTTTTTCACAAAAAAAATGCATCAGGTTCAATTTTTTTTATTTTACCAAGGGTAACAGGAGAAATTGGACTGCAAAAGTTATTGTGCAGTTTGTCCTGAGTACGCTGTTACCTGATATGTGGGGGGAACCACTGTTTCGGTGCATGGCAGAGTTCAGAAGGGAAGGAGCGCCGTTTGACTTTTTCAATGCAAAATTGGCTGGAATTCAGATCGGACGCCATGTCACGTTTGGAGAGCCCCTGATGTACCTAAACAGTGGAAAACCCCCACAAGTGACCCCATTTTGGAAACTAGACCCCCCAAGGAACTTATCTAGATGTGTGGTGAGAACTTTGAACCCACAAGAGCTTCACAGAAGTTTATAACGTACAGCGGTACAATTAAAAAATCATATTTTTTCCACAAAAATGATCTTTTCACCCCCAATTTTTATTTTCCCAAGAGTAACAGGATGCTAAAAGTTATTATACAATTTGTCCTGAGTGCGCTGATACCCCATATGTGGGTGTAAACGACTATTTGGGCGCATGGCAGAGCTCAGAAGGGAAGCAGCGCCATTTGACTTTTTTGGCTGGAATTGAGATCGGACACCATGTCGCGATTGGAAAACCCCATATGTACCAAAGCAGTGGAAACCCCCCACAAGTGACCCCATTTTGGAAACTAGACCGCCCTTGGAACTTATCTAGATGTGTGGTGAGAACTTTGAATCCACAAGAGCTTCACAGAAGTTTATAACGTACAGCGATACAATTAAAAAAATCATATTTTTTCCACAAAAATGATCTTTTCACCCCTAATTTTTATTTTCCCAAGGGTAACAGGACCCTAAAAGTTATTATACAATTTGTCCTGAGTACGCTGATACCCCATTTGTGGGTGTAAACGACTATTTGGGCGCATGGCAGAGCTCAGAAGGGAAGGAAGCAGCGCCATTTGACTTTTTTGGCTGGAATTGAGATCGGACACCATGTCGCGATTGGAAAACCCCTTATGTACCAAAACAGTGGAAACCCCCCACAAGTGACACCATTTTGGAAACTAGACCCCCAAGGAACTTATCTAGATATGTGGTGAGAACTTTGAACCCCCAAGAGCTTCACAGAAGTTTATAGTGTACAGCGATACAATTAAAAAATCATATTTTTTCCACAAAAATGACCTTTTCACCCTCAATTCTTATTTTTCCAAGGGTAACAGGACCCTAAAAGTTATTGTGCAATTTGTCCTGAGTACGCTGATACCCCATATGTGGGGGTAAACCACTATTTGGGCGCATGGCAGAGCTCGGAAGGGAAGCAGCGCCATTTGACGTTTTTGGCTGGAATTGAGATCGGACACCATGTCGCGTTTGGAAAGCCCCTGATGTACCAAAACAGTGAAAACCCCCCACAAATGACACCATTTTGGAAACTAGACCCCCCAAGGAACTTATCTAGATGTGTGGTGAGCACTTTGAACCCCCCAGTGCTTCACAGAAGTTTATTACGCCCGGGCGTGAAAATAAAAAAATCGTATTTTTTCGACAAACATGATCTTTTAGTCACCAATTTTTTTATTTTCCCAAGGGTACCAGGAGAAATTGGACCCCAAAAGTTGTTGTCCAATTTGTCCTGAGTACGCTAATACCCCATATGTGGGAGAAAACTACTGTATGGGCACACGTCAGGGCTCGGAAGGGAAGTAGTGACGTTTTGGAATGCAGACTTTGATGGAATGGTTTGCGGGTGTCATGTTGCTTTTGGAGAGCCCCTGATGTACCTCAACAGTGGAAACCCCCCACAAATGACCCCATTTTGGAAACTAGACCCCCTAAGGAACTTATCTAGATGTGTGGTGAGCACTTTGAACCCCCAAGGGCTTCACAGAAGTTTATAATGCCCGGGCATGAGAATAAAAAAATTGTATTTTTTCCACAAGCATGATCATTTAGTCCCCAATTTGTTTTTTGCAAGGGTAACAGGAGAAATTGGACCCTAAAAGTTGTTTTGAAATTTGTCCTGAGTAGGTTGATACCCTATATATAGGGGTAAAACACTGTTTGGGCGCATGGCAGAGCTTGGAAGGGAAGGAGCACCATTTGACTTTTTCAACGCAGAATTGGCTGGAATTGAGATCAGACGCCATGTTGCATTTGGAGAGCACCTGATGTGCCCAAACAGTGGAAACCCCCCAATTATAACTCCAACCCTAACCCCAACACACCCCTAACCCTAATCTCAGCCCTAGTCCTAACCCTAACCATAGCCCCAACCCAAGCCCTAGCCCTAACCCTAATGGGAAAATGGAAATAAATACATTTTTTTAATTTTATTATTTTTCCCTAACTAAGGGGGTGATAACAGGGTGTTTGATTTACTATTTATGGCGGTTTTTATGTTTGGCAGCTGTCACACGCTAAAAGACACTTTTTATTGTAAAAATAGTTTTTGCATCATCACATTTTGAGTGCTATAATTTTTTCATATTTTGACCGACTGAGTCATGTGAGGGCTTATTTTTTGCGGGACGAGTTGACGTTTTTATTGATACCATATTCGGGCACGTGACATCTTTTGATCGCTTTTTATTCCGATTTTTGGGACGCAGAATGAACAAATCCAGCGTTTCATGAATTTCTTTTGGGGGGTGCGTTTACACCGTTCTGCGTGCGGTAAAATTGATAAAGCGGTTTTATTCTTGGGGTCGGTACGGTTACAGCGATACCTCATTTATGTCTTTTTTTATGTTTTGGTGTTTTTATGCAATGAAAACAATTTTATATAAAAAATAATTATTTTTGCATCGCTTTATTGTGTGCTATAACTTTTTTATTTTTCTCTGATAATTCTGTTTGGTGGCTCGTTTTTTGCGGGACAAGATGACGTTTTCAGCGGTACCATGGATATTTATATGCGTCTTTTTGATCGCGCGTTATTGCACTTTTTGTTCGGCGGTATGATAATAAATCATTATTTTTTGCTTCGTTTTTATTTTTATTTTTTAAGGGGTTCGCTAAAGGGGTTAACTAATAGGAAAGTTTTATAGGGTGGGTCGTTACGGACGCAGCGATACCAAATATGTGTACTTTTATTGTTTTTTTTTATTTCCAAAAAATGAATTTATTTGGAAATATTTTTTTTTTTTTAATTTATTTAGCGATTTTTTTAAAATTATTTTTACACTTTTTTTTTAACTTTATTACATTGTCCCAGGGGGGACATCACTGTCCTGTGACAGATCCCTGCAGGCCTCCGAAGGTCCCCGTCACCATATTGGATCCGGGGACCTGCAGGGAAGAGACCCCCGCAGCAGCGCTGCACATTGCGCTGCTGTGGGGGGCTCAGGGAAGCACGGAGGGAGCCCCCTCCCTGCAGATGCTTCCCTTTAACCCCCGGTACACCGCGATCGTGTTTGATCGCGGTGTGCAAGGGGTTAACGTGTCGGGGGCGGTCCGTGACCTCCCCTGACACATTGTGCCGGGTGTCAGCTGTAATAATCAGCTGACAGCCGGCCACGATCAGCGGCGCTCACCACATGGGCGCTGCTGATCGCGCTAGACGTAATATTCCGTCCATGGGACTTAGGGCCCAGGTCATATGGACGGAATATTACGTCCAATGTAGGAAAGGGGTTAAAAAGTCAAATGGCGCTCCTTCCATTCCGAGCCCTGCCATGCACCCAGACAGTAGTTTTACCCACCCATGGGGTATCGGTGTACTCAGAAGCTGCACATTAAATTGTACATTGGAATTTTTCCTGTTAACCTAGTGAAAATGCAAAATTTGGGGCTAAAAATCATTTTTGTGGGAATAATGTGATTTCTTTTATTTTCACGGTCCAATGTTATACACTTCTGTGAAGGAGTGTGTGGGGATCAAGGTGCTCGCCACACATCTAGATAAGTTCCCTGAGGGGTCTAGTTTCATAAATGGTGTCATTTAATAGCAGTTTCCACTGTTTAGGCACATCAGAGGCTCTCCAAATGCGACATGGCTCATTATTCCAGTAAATTTTACATACAAAAAGTTAAATGATTCTCCATACAGTGGTTTTCCTCTACATATGGGGAAACAGCATGCTCAGGAAAAATAGCACAACAAATTTTAGGGTCCATTTTTCCTTGTTACCCTTGCAAAAATAAAAAAACGGTCTAATTTAAAATTTTTGTTAAAAAAGTTAAATGTTAATTTTTTCTTTCCACATTCCATTAAATCCTGTGAAGAACCTGAAGGGTTAATAAGCTTGAATGTGGTTTTGAACAACTTGAGGGGTGCAGATTTTAGAATGGTGTCACTTTAGGGTATTTTTTGCCTTATAGGCCCCTCAAAGTCACTTAATATGTGATGTGATCCCCAAAAAATTGTTTTGTAAATTTTATTGGAAAAATTAGAAATTGCTGGTCAACTTTTAACCCTCATAACCTTATAACTTCCTAACAAAACAAAACTATGTTTCAAAAATTGTGCTGATGTGAAGTAGATATGTGGGAAACTTTATTTAACTATTTTGTGTGACTTAACTCTCTGATTAAATGGCATAAAAATTAAAAGTTTGAAAATTGCAAAATGTGTTGTGAAGCATGTAGGCCGCACCACGCGGAAGTGAAGCAGCTTATAAAACATGTGTAAGACATTAATAATTACAGTACAAATAAAAGGATTTCACAAGCTTCAAAACACTTTATTAATCAACACCAGGGAAATACCGCATCAGTGAAGGTGTATGCCATTGAGCAAATACTGTCTAGCAATAGAGGAGGAGCTAGGGAAGAAGTAATGAAAAATAGGGAGGCTTGGTGGATTTTCAAACTAAACAAACTAAACAACAGGCTCTCACATGATTTAAATCTTAGGAAATACATTATGCTACACTAATAGTATGAAAAAACACAAAAACTGAGCTTGGTTTGAGTTGGTACACATGCAGCATATAAATGCATGTTCACATGGCCAAAAAGCACACAAAAATACAAAAGACAAAATGAAAAAAACCCTGCAGTAATTAAATAAGTAAAAAGCAGAAGTGCAGTACACTAATAATATGTCAATGTATAAATCAATAAAAAATAAAAAAAGGAAAAAATATTCCTGTAAAGGAAGAGGGATTGTTTGTAACATGCATAGCATACTCGCTATTATTTATTATGTAATATTATTATATAATAGCGCCACTAATTCCTTTACACTGGAATATCTCATTATTGCCAGGGTCACACTTGCGAGTGTGATGCGAAAGACTCGCGTGAGTTTCTCGTATCACACTCGGAAGTGTGACCCCGGCCTACATGTAATGTTTGCATGTTCAGGCTCTAGATGTCTTCTATGGTGTCAGAAACAAGTGCAGCAACAGGACATTGAATTCAAGCTATTAATTAGTCACAATTTGTGCGAGCCGGAATTTCAGGCCTTATAAGAAATCTGACTTGTGTACACATACCAAAATGACTAAGGGTATATTTACTTGAAAGGCGTAGATGGAATTTTATTTTGTCTATCATGATATTTTAACTGCTCTAATGTCTGTGTACTCGTTCACACTGAGAATAGATTACACTGGGGAACAATTTGAAAAAAATTTTCTGTTGCGTTAGGTTTTTGAGCTGATTTATACTAAAATTGGCATGCTGATTCCAAAAATGTAGTCAGTTTTTTTCTATCACGTCAAGTTTTTCCTCCTCAACTTACCTGCAATAGAAGCACAATTGCACTGATTTCTGTAATAAGACTTGTTATCTGAGTACAATTCGACTCATATAGAGCTACGTGGCAACTTGTAAGAGTAGTCACAACTGAGACAGTGTGGTGAGAGGTGTGTACAGCTCCCAATACATCATAATTATCAATATCTTTACACAAAAAATGTATCATAGTAGGAATAAATAGGATTTGTGATAGCTTTTCTTTTTACATTGGGCGCTTAGTTGTAATTTATATATCTTTTATGATTTTTTTCTTTGTTAGTTTTCAAAGCTTGTAACTTTCCATCTCAGTGTTTTATTTACTTATGTACATATTTCCTTTGTTTCAGATCATGTCTGCTCCTTCTTCCTCTCGTCGTAAATGCCTAAACAACCCTGACTCCTTCTGCTATATTTGTGGTGTTTTCACCATTCCAGTTCAAAGGGCAAACATCAGTGCATTTGTCAAACAAGCATATTTTGCATATTTTAAAGTAAAACTCGGTGATCAAGATAAGCCATGGGCCCCTCACATAGTGTGCAAGCAGTGTGTCGAGAGTTTACGGATGTGGACCAAAGGAACACGTGAAAAGTTGGCATTTGGTATCCCCATGGTGTGGAGAGAGCAAAAAAGTCATTCCACAGACTGTTACTTCTGTTTAGTGAAAACATCAGGATTTAACAGGAAAAATAAAAGTAAAATAGAATATCCAAATCTACCGTCAGCTATCAGCCCAATGCCTCATTCAGCTGAAATTCCAGTGCCAGTTTTTGAACAGCTACCATCTCTAGAAGTTTTGAGTGATGTTGACGAACACAGTGACAGCAATGATGCAGAATTTGAAAGTCACAAGGATTCAGTTCGTAAGGGATTTGATCAGCACGAGTTAAATGATTTAGCACGTGAATTGGGCTTATCAAAAAAAGCTTCAGAATTACTAGCATCAAGGCTGAATGAGAAACAGTTACTTGAACAAGGAGCGAAGGTATCATACTTTCGTACTAGAGAAAGTACATTTTTGCAGTACTTTCGGTGTGACAGCGGTTTTGTGTTTTGCCATAATATTCCTGGTTTACTACAAGAATTAGGGCTTTCAGTGTACAATCCAAATGAATGGCGACTGTTTATTGATAGCTCAAAGCGGAGTCTTAAGTGTGTCCTTCTACACAATGGCAATTTATTTGGTGCAGTCCCTATTGGGCATTCTGTCTCTCTTCGTGAAGAACATGGAGATGTAAAGAGAGTTATTGAGTTATTGAAATATGACACACACAATTGGATCATCTGTGTTGACCTAAAAAAAAGTTTGCTTCCTTCTTGGTCAGCAACGTGGGTACACAAAGTATCCATGCTTTCTCTGTATGTGGGATAGCAGAGCTCGAGAAAAGCATTGGGTTGAGTCGAATTGGCCTCCAAGATCTGGTCTTAAACCTGGAGATCCTAACATTCTACATCAGCCACTTGTTGACAAGAAGAATATACTATTCCCACCTCTGCACATAAAACTAGGTCTCATGAAGCAATTTGTAAAAGCATTGCCAACTGACGGCGACTGTTTTAAGTACATCATGTTGGCACTTCCTGGACTGTCCATTGAAAAAATCAAGGCTGGTGTGTTTGATGGTCCACAAATTCGACAGCTCATCAAAGATGAACATTTCACCAGGACTATGTCAGATCTTGAGAAGAATGCTTGGTTATCATTCAAAGACGTCGTCAAGAACTTTCTTGGAAATACACGTGCAAGTAATTACAAAGAAATTGTTCAGAAACTATTGGAGAGCTACAAAGCGCTTGGTTGCAACATGAGTATTAAACTACATTTTCTGCATTGCCATCTTGCCAACTTTCCGGAAAATCTTGGTGCTGTTAGCGATGAGCCATGTGAACGATTTCACCAAGATTTGAAGGTTATGGAAGACCGTTACCAGGGTAGATGGGATGTACATATGATGGCTGACTATTGCTGGAGCATCAAACGTGATTGTCCTCAAGTTAAACACTCCAGAAAAAGCTATAAATGTACATTTTTACCTTAAATACTTGCATATATATATATATATATATCCTTTGTAAAAAACATGATAGTGTTAAAAAACATATTTGTCATGCCTATTTCTTATATATTTCATTTTTTGTTCATATTTGTACTATTTAAAAAAAAAAAAAACTTTTTAGGTACAGTAGTTTACATATTTTTGAGAAGACAAAAATCCTATAGTTCAAAAACTTGACGTGATAGAGAAAAACTGAGATCATTTCTGGATTCAGCATCCAAAAATTAATTAAGAACAGTTGTCTGACCTAACTCCTAAAAAATTGCGTTCCCCAGTGTTATTTACCGTGATCATGGAGCTGGACTCCTTTTACTCCTTTTGGACAACATGAATGTGAGCAAGGTCTAAGGCAGACTGCGCTTACAGGAATCAAGATCCAAATTAATTTAGCGTATAGGGTAAAATTACCGGAGCAATGACAAATAGTAATATACAGTAGTAATATATCTGTATATTATCAGTAAATGCCAAGCTAACAAAAATATAATGCTGTAAGTAAATACATTGCACGTATTGAAGAGACAGGAAGCCCCGTGTATCATTTTAGAAAGGAAATGATAATAATTATCTTTATTTATATAGCGCCAACATATTCCACAGCGCTTTATGGTTTAACAGTTTCAAAACACAAGTCATAAGTAACATCGTTAACAATACAATAATTAAAGCAAAATAAGACGACCCTGCTCGTGAGAGCTTACAATCTACAATGAGGTGGGGGAGATACAAAGTACAGGTGTGTATTTACAATGATGGTCCAGCCATCTTCAGGGGGTGAGGGATGGATGGAGATAGTGAATGGGCTACACACGCACACTTACACATAGAATGACTTTCATTAGTGAACATGATAGGCCGCTGTGAACAAATGTGTTTTGAGGGAGTGCCTGAAACTATGCAAATTGTGCACATTCGCACATAAATATATCAGTACACAAAACATCAGAGGCCGTCAGTGCTGTTTTGGGAGCAGGGGTATAAGCAAACCTCAAACAGAGCAAACAAAAGCGCTGACATGCCAGGTTGTTGCTTATAATCCTGGCATTTGAGTAGCTCTTATGTCATCTGGGACTTTGTACACTGATATATCTCATTGTGCATGTGTTTTTCGCTATTAGGCATCGTTCAAACGTCTGTTTTTCATGTATCCATGATTTTCATGTACCCATTATGATCTAGGGGGCTGTGTTCACATATCTGTGTTTTTTGGCGGACCATGTGTCCTTGCAAAACTCACGGAGACATCTTGATTTTTTTACGGACACCACGGATGAAAAATACGAATACAAATCTATGAGTCCAAGAAAATCGTGGACAGAAGATGGACGTTATGTGTGTGCAGTCCATGTGCTGTCCATGATTAACACTGTAATGCATAGGAGAAACTTTGTAATTTATTTATCCCTATGTGAAAATCACTGGTGTGGGGTTCTGGTGTAAGCTTCCTGCTATTCTAATCCCTTCTGGGACCAAGGCTTCTCGGAGTTTGGAACTTCCAGCATAGCCACTAATCTCTGTGTTTTCCTCCTCTGGCAACTACTTGTAGCTTGGATTCTGTGTGAAGCTCAAGTTTCTTCTTGCACAATCCTTCACTGATCCTAGTTTGCTGCAGTCTTCCCGGGGAAAAACACTCTGCTGTTGGTTGTATAAACCCACACAGTATCTCAGCTTACCACCCCACTCTAAAAGCATGGATGGCCTAGGGGCTAACTCCCTGATTCTTCTTAGCATTACTTCTGGAGTAAGCACATGTCATGGCTTCCAGGAGCCTTCTCCAACTTCCTCCACCATCTTCTTCACTGAAACAACAACTCTACTCCTCCCCCTCCCAGTTAGGGTATGTCTGCAAAGCTCTAAGCTTCAGACAAGTAAGCGAGTGAGGCGAATTGTATGTGTGTGTGTGTGTGTGTGTGTGTGGTCTCTAGCAGAGAAAGCATAACTCCCATTGCTCACAAAACCCATACAAAACAGTACATATTTAACCCTTTTGTGGCGGTAAAGATGCAGGGCGCCACACATGTTTGCCAACTAGGTTTTTGTTTGCTACTAGTATACACTGATGAGAAAAAGGGTAACAAATATCTTGGCTATCTCATACATAAACTTGACTTGCAACTATTTTGCATATTATTAGTTATGCAGAGTCTTGTCATGTCACTGCATTGTTACTGTTTTGCTACTAAAAATCTAAATGTAAATTTTAATATTTTGTAAATCCACCTTTTAACACTGTCTGAATCATTCTGGGCTGCTCATGACCAAAAATCTGATTACAGGCCTCTTCTACTCGTTCTCAAGGTTGGTGCATAATGGTTGACTCACTCAGGTATGTATATAGTTTTTTCTTCAACTTTACCCACAAGTGTTCGATTGGGTTAAGGTCTTGGGACTGTGGTGGCCAACACAACACCTCTACTTCATTGTCAACTAACCATTTCTTTGCCAATCAAGACGTATGCTTCAGGTCATTATCCTGCTGGAACACTATGTCGTTCTTTTCAAACCCATAGTACTCAAGTGTACAAAGTTTTGTTGGATACTCACATACAGCTCAGCATTGAGACCACATTGATCCTGGTCAAGTATCCGATGCCTTTGGCTCTGAAATAATCCCATAATCCCATGTCATCAGGCTTCCTCCACTGAACTTGATAGTTACTTCAATTTCTCGCTTCTTATGATGATATTGAAGTCAAGACTTCATCACCTTTTTTTCAAGCCACCATTCCAGACTTATGTAATGTACATCACACAGTGCTTGCATGGACGTCTTTGATCTCACTATTTCAAAGCATACGAGACTCTTTCACTACCTTACTTGTCACGCCAGAACTGATAGACCTTGTGATGAGCCGATTTGTTAACTCGGATATTTTGCCTGAACGTCCACCATTTGGCTTTTGAATGGATGGACAAACTATTTTTCATATTGTCCCAACTGTCATGGCACTCACATGATGCAGTTTGGCAATTTTCTGGTCCGAGAGACTGCTATCGATTTGAATCAATTACTTTTTGCTTGGGAATCATCCTAATAACATTCTGAGCTATTAGGGAGCATGAGAATAGGTTGAATTTTGTAGCATACAAGAACAAAAAGATTAATCCACCACCAGGAGCAAAACAGCAACAATGTAGTGACATGACAATAATCTGCATAACTAATCATATGCTAAATAGTTGCAAGTCAAATTTATGTATGAGATATCCAAGAAAATTATTTATAAAATTATGGTAGTCTCACGTTCGAAGCAGTAGTGAATGGTGAGATATGGAGACTTAAATTCAAAAGTTCAAAACATTGTTTCCCTTTTGCACATCACTGTATATCACTTGCTTATATTCAGTTATTTTTTGACTTTTACTATTGCTTGCGTCTCTGGTCATTGTACCTTATACTGTGCTAAGAGTAGTCACGCAGTAGATTTTTTTCTGCTGTTTTATTTTACTACCATAAGCAACTGAAACATAACAAGAAGACCATATTGCAAGGGTTGGGGATTTGAAAATCATAGGACATCCACCCAATTCAACTATGCCTTAGATCCCACTCTGGCATAGTGACTAGTGATGAGCGATCCCTTGCCAGCCAGTGCACTAGACAGGGCAGTGTGAGGTGACAGTGAGGGACAAGGTTTGTAACAGCGGCAGGGGGAAGGATCGACTTAGGGCATTAGGGGAGTGCAGGAACAAGCTCAGGTTGGAGCTCAGAAAGTGTCCCATCCCTCATTCCCTATCAGTAGGGCCTTCCTCTCCCCATTTCCATCCTGGTGTGTGTGTCATGCCTTCAGCTGACCGACCACCTGGTGGGGTCGTTACATTCCGTGGCATTATCACCAACCAGGTACTTTTTCTGGTGAACCCATGGCTCAAGCTCAGGCTTTTGCTCACCTGATCCAGACCCTCACAGATTGGTTAACGGAGCTGTGGTGTCAGGTGGTACAGCAGCTTCAGCAGGTGTCGGGGTTCTTGGTCTTGGCTCATGCCCAGGCCAAACAGGAACCCAAAATATCTCTCCCTGACAGGTTCTCTGGAGGGAGAGATAAATTTATTGCATTTAAGGAAGCCTGTAAATTATATTTCAGGCTTCGCCTTCGTTCTTCAGGGAGTGAGGAATAGCATGTGGGGATTATAGTCTCCCTTCTCAAGGGTCAAACCCAATCCTGGGCCTTCTCCCTGACGACTTATTTACCATCTTTGTGGTCGGTGGACGAGTTTTTGCGGCATTGGCACTGGTGTATGGGGATCCTGATGGCGTCTGTAAACCAGGGATTGAAGGGATTGAAGCTCGAGGAGACCAATTTTCATATTCCAGGTGGCTTCTGGGAAAAGCGAAGAGTCTCCCTCAGCAAGACGATTGTAGGCGAAGAAATTGCACCTGGGCCAATTGCAACCTCTTTTGGGTAAATTGAATTTTGCATGTAGAATTTTACTCATGGGACGAGTTTTTTCACTGTGATTAGCTCAGGTGACGGCAGGCATAAAACATCCTTTGCATTTTGTGAGATTGAATTCGGAGAACAAGGCAGATTTGTCTGGGTGGATTTTCTGCAATCTTATAATGCCAGGTCAGTATGTGTGGACCGAATCATGTCTAATGTGGATCTGGTTCTGTTCACAGAATCATCTGGTTCTTGTGGTTTTGGAGCCTATTTCGGTGGAAAATGGTGTGTTGGAGAGTGGCTGGAATCATGGAAAGCTGCAGGTTTAACAAGAAACATGGCATTGCTGGAAATGTTTCCTATTGTGGTGGCTTTGGAGGTTTGGAGCACTGAGCTGAGAAACAAGAAAGTGCATTTGTTCTGTGACAACCTGAGTGTAGTGTATTATATTAACAACTTGTTAGCTTGATCATTGCCGGTTCTGTCTCTCTTGTGCCACCTAGTGCTCAGGTATTTGGATTTTAATGTCTGGTTTTGTGCTGATTATGTACCGGGTGTTAAGAATTCAATAGCTGATGCACTGTCTCGCATCCAGCTGGATCATTTTCAGGAACTGGCGCTGGATGCGGAGCGGTTGGAGACCAATTGGCTCCAGAGGTTGTAGATCTAGTGTCCGTTCAGCTTTAAATCTGATGAGGTGTTCTGTTAACCACAGAACCTGGTCTCGGTATGTTTCTGCCTGGAGTCTTTTGCAGGAGCTCGAAGAGTCAGCTGGCGAGCAGGTGATGGAAGATTATCAGGTTTGTCATTTTTCTTTAAATTACTGAGATAGAGTGACTTTACCAAGGATTTTTTTGTTCACCAGGCGATGAAAGCATTCCGGCGGAGCTATCTGGTAGGAGACTAGCAGCGCCCGGTATCGTTTGAAATATTGTGTCAACTTTTGTGTTGCCTTGGCGCTGTGTGTAGTGTGGAATATGAATGTTGGCTATTTGGGGCGGCCTTCATTTTGGCATTTTTTGGAGAATTTAGGGTAAGTGAGCTGGTGAGCAGGAATGTTAAATGTCATGGTGTTCTGTTATCACAGGATGTGGTGTGCTCAGACGAGGCTGTACGGCGCTATTTGAGGTGGTCAAAGACTGATACGATCGGTAGGGGTTGTTTGGTGGAATTGTGGGGTGTGGATGGTTTGTTTGAATGCCCGGTGAGATGGGTTTCTTCGTTTTTGGATGTGAGAGGTCCAACATCAGGTTCCTTTTTGTTACATCAAGATGGATCTATTTTATTGGTACATCAGTTTATTACCATTTTCAGGCGTGGATTGTCCTGTTGTGGTTTGAATGATTTAGAGTTTGGTTCTCATTCATTTTGGATTGGGGCAGCCACTGAGGCTGCTCGCTAGGGTGTGGGGGTTAAAGCTGTGAAAAAGATTGCTCGATGGGAGTCTGCAAGGTATGGGTCTTATGTCTGGCCTAATATGTTATAAGATTCCCCCCCAAACAATTTTTAGTAGTGTTTTATTATTATATTAATATTTATAAGGGTTTGTTGCATTCCAGGGAATTTGTGTGGTCAGATGGGGTCCATTTAAATGATATTGGTATAGCTATGTGGGCATTAGCACTGATGGATAGAGTAGAAAAGGACTTTTGGTGTGGAGGAACTCACAGGCATAAGGGGTCATGCCTGCTCGCTATGGCGGAAAAGGAGGGGGGGTTGAAGGATGTTGATTACACCAAAGGAGGATGGGGAGCCCACTGCAGGGATGGATGACTCCCATTGGTGTTAAGCGGGTGTTAAAATTGGAAATGGGTCCCTACTGAGAGAGAGACATTTTTGCTATGGGCAACAGTCAGCTGGGTCCCCCTGGGCCGGTTGCGGTGCGGCTGGGGTTGGCATGATGGAGCTGTTTGCTTTTAAAATTGAAAACAGATCCCTACTGAGAGAGGTCTCAGCGAGACATTTTTGGTATGGGCAAGAGTCAGCTGGGTCCCCCTGGGCCAGTTGCGGTGCAGCTGGGGGCGGCATGGAGGAGCTATTTGTTATTTTCAAAATGGTTGAACCTTCAAGTCCCCTCCTCCTTTTCAGAGTCAAGTTAATGTTGTTTAATGTTAGTTAATGTCAATGTTAATGTTATTTAATGTTATTTTATGCCAGCAAGCAGTTAATCCTGAATGCTATATATGTCTTTTCAACTATGCAAGCTTAAATCTGGTAACCAGTTTACTCAATTCCTGCTCTGCATGCGGATCTTAGTTACCCGCTGTTTACCCTGGATACCAGCTCCCAGCGTTACTTATCGTTGGTCTCTCGCTGTCACATGCAGCGATGTGTGCTTCGCAGCAGGAGACCAACAATAGAATTATGGCCCAGACCATTAGGCAACGATTAATGATCAGCCAACTGATCGTTGATCGTTGCTACATGTCACACGCAATGATGTCGTTTCGACATCGCTGCAACATCACCAAACTGGTGACGTTGCAACAATATCGTTCACAATATCGTTGCGTGTAACGGGGCCTTAAGAAAGTTCCTGTGGTCTTGCGTGCTTCTCTAGATCCACATGATAAGGAAACGTGACACATACAGCTACAGTAACTGCAATCCCATAACTGTACTATACCTTTACTGTATATGTACTTCTGGCTGTAATATCTGTATATTACTCTGTATATATTTGTATGTATTTGTATTATCTAGTGCGCCTTTCGGCAATTAAAACATCAATTAATTTTGGGCTGCTCTTTTACCTCAAATACCGATTTCCCACATCAGTGAGTCCAGCTAGTACTTATACACTACCTCAGGTTGGTTTCTGACCCAGACAAACCGGGCTTATATTTAACGAGGAACTGGTGGCAGCGTAACGTTCTGGGGTTACTGAGGTATCCTGGCAATGACAGACCAGAGGTTTATATATTCCCGGCCTGCGACTGGTGATATCTATACCACCCTCACTGCAGAGAGCCTCGATAACCAGTACGTAACTGGACAACCCCTCCGGCGACTAGTTACCCTAGGTACAGTTTCTGACTGACCTGAGGGTAAGAGGGCACCAGAGAGCTGTGACTATGTAAACTCCGTCAGAGATTGGTGACGGCGGTGGAATTTCTGTATCCCCCAGCTCTCATTCGTCACACGAGGCGTTCCGCCCCCATCCTACTTGGGTGCTTGGCTGCCATATGCTTTTGCATGCTGGTAGTGCTCAGGTGGGCAGTGTTTGTACCTCTTCTTAGCTTGGTTTGTGAAATGATGCAAATTACAGTTGTTTTGTCTGAAGGAATTTCAGAAAAAAGCTGCCATACAGGGGAACAAAGCTGTGATCCTAGTGATCGAAATGCGTCACTGTATTCCTGCATTCCTTATGTGCACTTTCACTGCTGAGGATTAGCCATATGTCAATAATTTTTAATGGATCATTAAAGATTTTCAAGTTTTAAGGAGCTGGGATGCCTCCTTCCTTCCTTTTCCATTATATTCCCCTTACAGCAGTTTCACCCTTTATGACAGTTTTTCCATTGGGATCCGGTGGAAAAAATGAACTGTGGAGCTTACAAAACGCAGGTTTCACAGCACCTGATGGCCCTCTGCTAATTGTAGTGAGGGCCACACAATAACATGGAGGTGGACATGGTTGTGGTGGCGGGCAAAGCCCAAAATTAAAATGGGCATGTTTTAGCTGGGATTGTAATGTGATGGGGAATATGTATTCCACTATCTTGCTAAATATTTGGCATGAGGGAGGGACCTCCCGAAAGTAGGAGTGACAGCTCTCCCAAATGTATGATACAGGGCCACCTGAGGGCCCTTACCAAACTCAGGTTTTGCGGCACCTACAGGCACTCTGCAAATTGTAAGCGAGGGCAGCATATTGACATGGCAGTGGACATGATGGTGGTGGCGGACGAAGCCCAACATTCAAAAGGACATGTTTGAAATGGCATTGTAAAGGGATGGGGAATATGTAGTACATTATCTTGCTATTTGGCATGAGGGAGGGACCTCCCAAATGTAGGAGTGAGAGCCCTCACAAATGTTAAAGGAAAAAGTAAAGTCAAAATGCTTTGTGAAAACATATGCTAAAGGATTTAGCATTATATACATGTAATTCTGAAGGAAAATATGTTTCTTAGCATTTTTCCCTTAAAAATTTTTTTTTCGGTTTGGTAGGTCTTTTTAAAAAACAGTAAAACCGGTGCAATAGTCTGACAACATTATTCCCAGATACCTTATGTGAATCAGAAAGGCATGCAGGCATCTTCTCCATGCTGTTCCCATTTAGTTTTAGCCCATTTCCATCCATTTCAACATTTTTCCCATGCCCCCAGACCTGTTTGTTGGGTCCAGCAGAAAAATATTTAGCTTTAGCATTGACTTGCATTGGATTCATTATTCGGTACGAATACACTGATATTAGAAATTATTCGTGCCAATTTTCCCAAATCCGAATATTTCACTATTCGATCACCACTAATGATGACTAGAGTTGAGCGAAACGGGTCGAAAAATTTCAAAAGTCGCCGACTTTTGGCAAAGTCGGGTTTCATGAAACGAAACCCGACCCTAGGATGAGGTCGGCCACGAGGTCGGCGACTTACGCGCCAAAGTCGCGTTTCAAAGGTTTGTTTTGCGCTCTTTTTCAGCCAATCAGGATCCACGGACACTGTGGGAAACGTGATGACATAGGCAGGGGTCACCACCATCTTTCAGAAGGGCATGCAAGTGATTGGCTTGCTTTGGTGGGCGTCACAGGGGGTATAAAAGGGCGTGCACGCCGACCGCCATCTTACTTCTGCCGATCTTAGTATAGGGAGAGGTTGCTGCTGATTCTGTAGGGAGAGCGTTAGGCAGGGAAGAAGACAAAAATACTGCTTCTGCTGCTAGCGATTTGGCCTGCACAACACACCAGTCACTGTGTGTGCAGTGCAAGGGGAGGCTATATAGTGGTGTATCAGTGGTGTTGGTTGTTGGGCTGCCTTCTAAGGCTTCCTGACATTCCTGCATTGCTGTTTACCCACTGCTCCGCAAACTGCTTTTTTAAAAGCAATCCCAATTTTTTTTTTTTGTCCTGAGAAGAAAAAAAAACTGCTTCTGCTGCTAGCAATTTGGCCTGCACAACACACCAGTCACTGTGTGTGCAGTGCAAGGGGAGGCTATATTGTGGTGTGTCAGTGGTGTTGGTTGTTGGGCTGCCTTTTAAGGCTTCCTGACAGGCTGGCATTGCTGTTTACCCACTGCTCCGCAAACTGCTTTTTTAAAAGCAATCCAATCTCCCTTATCCTCTAGTCCCTTTTGTCACAGCTGTGCCATCGAGCCTGTGACATAGCGCTCAGATATCAGTGGGCCTCACACAATCCAAAACTGTCCACAAGTGTCTGCAGAAATTCAAAATCTCCCTTATCCTCTCGTCACTTTTGTCACAGCTGTGCCATCGAGCCTGTCACATAGCGCTCAGATATCAGTGGGCCTCACACAATACAAAACTGTCCACAAGTGTCTGCAGAAATTCAAAATCTCCCTTATCCTCTCGTCACTTTTGTCACAGCTGTGCCATCGAGCCTGTGACATAGCGCTCAGATATCAGTGGGCCTCACACAATCCAAAACTGTCCACAAGTGTCTGCAGAAATTCAAAATCTCCCTTATCCTCTCGTCACTTTTGTCACAGCTGTGCCATCGAGCCTGTCACATAGCGCTCAGATATCAGTGGGCCTCACACAATGCAAAACTGTCCACAAGTGTCTGCAGAAATTCAAAATCTCCCTTATCCTCTCGTCACTTTTGTCACAGCTGTGCCATCGAGCCTGTGACATAGCGCTCAGATATCAGTGGGCCTCACACAATCCAAAACTGTCCACAAGTGTCTGCAAAAATTCAAAATCTCCCTTATCCTCTCGTCACTTTTGTCACAGCTGTGCCATCGAGCCTGTCACATAGCGCTCAGATATCAGTGGGCCTCACACAATACAAAACTGTCCACAAGTGTCTGCAGAAATTCAAAATCTCCCTTATCCTCTCATCACTTTTGTCACAGCTGTGCCATCGAGCCTGTCACATAGCGCTCAGATATCAGTGGGCCTCACACAATCCAAAACTGTCCACAAGTGTCTGCAGAAATTCAAAATCTCCCTTATCCTCTCGTCACTTTTGTCACAGCTGTGCCATCGAGCCTGTCACATAGCGCTCAGATATCAGTGGGCCTCACACAATACAAAACTGTCCACAAGTGTCTGCAGAAATTCAAAATCTCCCTTATCCTCTCGTCACTTTTGTCACAGCTGTGCCATCGAGCCTGTGACATAGCGCTCAGATATCAGTGGGCCTCACACAATCCAAAACTGTCCACAAGTGTCTGCAGAAATTCAAAATCTCCCTTATCCTCTCGTCACTTTTGTCACAGCTGTGCCATCGAGCCTGTCACATAGCGCTCAGATATCAGTGGGCCTCACACAATACAAAACTGTCCACAAGTGTCTGCAGAAATTCAAAATCTCCCTTATCCTCTCGTCACTTTTGTCACAGCTGTGCCATCGAGCCTGTCACATAGCACTCAGATATCAGTGGGCCTCACACAATCCAAAACTGTCCACAAGTGTCTGCAGAAATTCAAAATCTCCCCTGTCCTATAGACACCTTGTACCTTGTTTTACATTACTATATAGTTTGTTGGATTTTGTCTACATTTCTACCAAAAATGAGGAAGGCTGGTGGAAGAGGCCGTGGAATTGGGCGGGGGTTGGCAGCTGGTAATGATGGTGTTGGTGGTGGATCTGATGGTAGGGGCAAGAGCAAAATAGGACCGAATGCAGGAGGTGTTGAGCCTGCGTCATCGTCTGGCTACATAAGGCCTCGAACGCTTAGTTTTCTAGGAGTTGGCAAACCGCTTTTAAAGCCAGAGCATCAGGAAAAAGTTTTGTCTTACATTGCTGACTCAGCCTCCAGCTCTATCGCCTCCTCTTCTTCAGTTGTAAAAAGTAAAAGCATTGAGTCGTCATTGGAGGCTCATGTTCATGAACCACACCTTTCCTTGTGTCCTTCACCCCAACCAAGATTCAAGGATGACGCAGGCCATACTACTGATTACTCCATGGAGCTGTTTTCACATACCATGCCTGGATTATCAAGTCAAATGGTGAATTACCCAGGCCAAGATGAATCTGACATGGAGTGCACTGATGCACAGCCGCTGATGGATGATTCTGCTGGTACATTCACTCAGAGCACTACATTGTCCTCGCAGTGTACAGAGCCTGATTCTGACCCTGATGAGACTCAGGTGCCCCTTCCCGCACACTATACCACCATACACGGTGACACAGAGGAAGGTGCACATGACATAGAAGAGGAGGTGATGGATGACCCAGTTGTTGACCCAGATTGGCATCCATTGGGGGAAGAGGGTGCTGCTTCCAATAGCTCAGATGAGGAGCATCCACAGCAGACATCGACATCGCAACAGCTGTTATCTGGCAGGCCCGTAGCACTCCAAAGACAGGTTCCAAACATCAAAAGAGTTGCTGGACAGCTTGTCCAGAGGGTCAAAAGATCACAGCGTGCTAGGCCGCAAAATGTCTGCCAAAGTAGGAAGAGTGCAGTGTGGCACTTTTTTGAACAAAATCCTCATGATCAGGCCAAGGTTATCTGTAAGAAGTGCGCAAAGACCTTTAGCCGAGGGAAAAATCTGAAAAATTTGAATACCAGTTGCATGCTTAGACATTTAACCAGCATGCACTTGCAAGCGTGGACACAACACCAAACCTCAAGTGCCACATGTGCAACTGATCACAACGAAGGTAGTCAGCAACGCTACATTGTTTCCCCCACTGTAAGCCCACCGGTTAGCACAGCAGCAAATGTTGAGGTGTCGTTGCAAGGCCACAGCAGTCAGGGAATCCCACTGTTATATCAACGAAAGACTGATTCTAGGCCATCAGAAAGAACACCAACTCCATCACCATCATCAACCCTCTCTCAGTCCGCCCTGTCCACCGCTACTTCCACCATATGCAGCTCTCAAGTCCAGCTCACCCTCCCAGACACTATGAGTAGGTCAAGAAAGTACTCAGTCTCTCATCCGCGTACACTGGGTTTGAACGCCCACATTGCCAAACTAATCTCGTTTGAGATGATGCCCTTTCGGTTGGTGGAAAGCACAGCTTTCCGCGAACTCATGGCCTATGCAGTACCACGCTATGACCTACCTAGTCGCCACTTCTTCTCTCGCAAAGCCATCCCAGCCCTCCACCATCATGTGAAAGACCGCATTGTCCATGCACTCAAGCAGTCACTGAGCAGAAAGGTGCACCTCACAACTGATGCATGGTCCAGTCGGCATGGCCAGGGCCGTTACGTGTCCATCACTGCGCACTGGGTTAAAGTGGTGGATGCAGGGTCCACAGGGGACAGCGGTGGTGGGACAGTGCTGCCTAGCCCACGGTATAGGAAACAGTTGGCTGTAGGCGTTCGACCCTCCTCCTCCTCCTCCAGAAGCGAAAGCTCGTCCACAGAGCGCAGTCGTACGAGCACTCCATCTGCAGCTGCCACTGTTGCACACGATGTGTCCCCCTATCGAGCAGCTAGTGGAAAGCGTCAGCAGGCTGTGTTGCAGATGATGTGTTTGGGCGACAGACACACCGCCGAGGTGCTGGCCGAGTACTTGAAGCGACAAACTGAGTCATGGCTGAGCAGTGTACATCTTGAGGCAGGCAAGGTAGTTAGTGATAACGGCCGTAATTTTGTGGCAGCCATAGCCCTTTCAAAACTCAGCCACATACCTTGCTTGGCTCACACCTTGAACCTGGTGGTGCAGTGCTTCCTCAAAAATTATCCGGAGTTAACAGCCCTGCTCCAGAAGGTGCGAAGACTGCGCGCACATCCGCCGGTCGCCTGTACACTCCGTTCGTATGCAGAAGCTGCAGCGATTGCTCCACCTTCCCAACCACCGCCTCATTATCGACATTGCAACAAGGTGGAACTCCACCCTGCACATGGTGGAGCGGCTGTGCGAGCAGAGGCAGGCCATAATGCATTTGTGGGAGGATACACGGCCAGGCACTTTGAGAGCAGACATGGAGTTGACAGGTGTGCAGTGGTCGAAGCTGAAAGACCTCTGTAAAGTCCTTCAGTGTTTTGAGGAATGCACACGGCTGGTAAGCGCAGACGACGCCATCCTAAGCATGAGCATCCCACTTATGCGTCTGCTCATGCAAACTTTGACGCACCTTAAGGAGCAGGCATCTGCAGCCAATGTTGATGAGGAGGAAGAGGAGGAGGGAATCCTTGATGACATTCAGCCATTGTCTGCTCAGGGACCTCTCCTGGACGAGGTGGAGGAAGAAGAGGAGGAGGAGGATGATGATGGGGATCATTACTTAGGGGAGGAGGATGCATCTCGTGGGGCAAGTGAAAATGTTGGCATGGCAAGGTCTGGTACAGGGTTTGTGCGTGACTGGAGGGATGTGGGTTTGCCAGAAAGTGCTCCTCCACCCAGCACTCGTAGTGCATCATTGACACCGGGAACATTGGCCCACATGTCAGATTATGCCTTGCGGATCCTAAAAAGGGACCCCCGCATTGCCAAAATGATGAACGATGACGACTACTGGTTGGCCAGCATCCTGGATCCACGCTATAAAGGCAAATTACAAAACATCATGCCACAGGAGAACCTTGACCTAATATTGGCTAATAAACAAGCAACTCTGGTAAATCGGTTGCTTGAGGCATTCCCAGCACACAGCAGCGGTGATGGTTCTCACACGAGCCGTACGGGCCGGGGGCAGCTTGGCAGAGGTGTTCGTGGTGCACACAGCAGAAGTGGCGATGGAGACAGGGGTTTCATGACAATGTTGTGGACTGATTTTTCAAATACCGCTCACACAACTGGTAATACTGCATCGATGGAAAGTGACAGGAGACAGCAGTTGTCAACTATGGTTACAAACTACTTTTCCTCCCATATCGATGTTCTCCCACACAGGTCATTCCCCTTTGACTATTGGGCCGCTAAACTGGACACCTGGCCTGAATTGGCCCAATATGCCTTACAGGAGCTCGCTTGCCCAGCTGCAAGTGTGCTATCGGAAAGAGTCTTCAGTGCAGCTGGATCAATCCTGACAGAAAAAAGGACCCGTCTGTCAACCCAAAATGTGGATGATCTAACCTTCATTAAAATGAACCACGCATGGGTTTCCAAGGATTTTGTCCCACCTTCCCCTGATGACACATAGGGTGACAGAAAAATGGCTTGCTTTGGTCCACCTCTTCCTGGGACTTCACCTATTTCGCCTTTTGCATCAGCTGAATGTCCAACATCAACATATGCCACTTTCTAAAACTCCCTAACTGTGCTGCCTCCCCCCCCATGGCCGGGGTCACCACCTAGCGCACGACACCGTGCGAGTGCCGTTGCCCTGGACAGGTGGGTAGGCCGACTCTTGGGCGCGGGCACTGGCACAGCGTCCCTCATAGTGCAATCAAGTGTCTCTGACGGTGGTGGTGCACACCCGCCGTCAGACACACCGCTGTACTATGAGGGGCCCAGTGCCAGTACCGATGCCCACGAGTGGGCCCCCCTTGCTTGGGCAGGGCCCCAGCATTTGCAATCTTTACCTCTCCCTGCTCCTCCGCTGTGTAATCTGGGCCGTCAAATCCATACTGTGCCTGACACCGTCTGAGCCTGCCTCCTGAGACATATATTTTGAATGTGTACGCTATCCATACATGTTATCTGGGGAAACGGTACCCTTTCTAACCTTTGTGCAATCACGTGCAATCCATACTGGGCCTGACACCGTCTGAGCCTGCCTCCTGAGACATATACAGTGGGGAAAAAAAGTATATAGTCAGTCAGCAATAGTGCAAGTTCCACCACTTAAAAAGATGAGAGGCGTCTGTAATTTACATCATAGGTAGACCTCAACTATGGGAGACAAACTGAGAAAAAAAAATCCAGAAAATCACATTGTCTGTTTTTTTTTTCATTTTATTTGCATATTATGGTGGAAAATAAGTATTTGGTCAGAAACAAGCAATCAAGATTTCTGGCTCTCACAGACCTGTAACTTCTTCTTTAAGAGTCTCCTCTTTCCTCCACTCATTACCTGTAGTAATGGCACCTGTTTAAACTTGTTATCAGTATAAAAAGACACCTGTGCACACCCTCAAACAGTCTGACTCCAAACTCCACTATGGTGAAGACCAAAGAGCTGTCAAAGGACACCAGAAACAAAATTGTAGCCCTGCACCAGGCTGGGAAGACTGAATCTGCAATAGCCAACCAGCTTGGAGTGAAGAAATCAACTGTGGGAGCAATAATTAGAAAATGGAAGACATACAAGACCACTGATAATCTCCCTCGATCTGGTGCTCCACGCAAAATCCCACCCCGTGGGGTCAGAATGATCACAAGAATGGTGAGCAAAAATCCCAGAACCACGCGGGGGGACCTAGTGAATGAACTGCAGAGAGCTGGGACCAATGTAACAAGGCCTACCATAAGTAACACACTACGCCACCATGGACTCAGATCCTGCAGTGCCAGACGTGTCCCACTGCTTAAGCCTGTACATGTCCGGGCCCGTCTGAAGTTTGATAGAGAGCATTTGGATGATCCAGAGGAGTTTTGGGAGAATGTCCTATGGTCTGATGAAACCAAACTGGAACTGTTTGGTAGAAACACAACTTGTCGTGTTTGGAGGAAAAAGAATACTGAGTTGCATCCATCAAACACCATACCTACTGTAAAGCATGGTGGTGGAAACATCATGCTTTGGGGCTGTTTCTCTGCAAAGGGGCCAGGACGACTGATACGGGTACATGAAAGAATGAATGGGGCCATGTATCGTGAGATTTTGAGTGCAAACCTCCTTCCATCAGCAAGGGCATTGAAGATGAAACGTGGCTGGGTCTTTCAACATGACAATGATCCAAAGCACACCGCCAGGGCAACGAAGGAGTGGCTTCGTAAGAAGCATTTCAAGGTCCTGGAGTGGCCTAGCCAGTCTCCAGATCTCAACCCTATAGAAAACCTTTGGAGGGAGTTGAAAGTCCGTGTTGCCAAGCGAAAAGCCAAAAACATCACTGCTCTAGAGGAGATCTGCATGGAGGAATGGGCCAACATACCAACAACAGTGTGTGGCAACCTTGTGAAGACTTACAGAAAACGTTTGACCTCTGTCATTGCCAACAAAGGATATATCACAAAGTATTGAGATGAAATTTTGTTTTTGACCAAATACTTATTTTCCACCATAATATGCAAATAAAATGAAAAAAAAACAGACAATGTGATTTTCTGGATTTTTTTTTCTCAGTTTGTCTCCCATAGTTGAGGTCTACCTATGATGTAAATTACAGACGCCTCTCATCTTTTTAAGTGGTGGAACTTGCACTATTGCTGACTGACTAAATACTTTTTTTCCCCACTGTATTTTGAATGTGTACGCTATCCATACATGTTATCTGGGGATACGGTACCCTTTCTAACCTTTGTGCAATCACGTGCAATCCATACTGGGCCTAACACCGTCTGAGCCTGCCTCCTGAGACATATATTTTGAATGTGTACGCTATCCATACATGTTATCTGGGGATACGGTACCCTTTCTAACCTTTGTGCAATCACGTGCAATCCATACTGGGCCTAACACCGTCTGAGCCTGCCTCCTGAGACATATATTTTGAATGTGTACGCTATCAATACATGTTATCTGGGGATACGGTACCCTTTCTAACCTTTGTGCAATCACGTGCAATCCATACTGGGCCTAACACCGTCTGAGCCTGCCTCCTGAGACATATATTTTGAATGTGTACGCTATCCATACATGTTATCCGGGGATACGGTACCCTTTCTAACCTTTGTGCAATCACGTGCAATCCATACTGGGCCTAACACCGTCTGAGCCTGCCTCCTGAGACATATATTTTGAATGTGTACGCTATCCATACATGTTATCTGGGGATACGGTACCCTTTCTAACCTTTGTGCAATCACGTGCAATCCATACTGGGCCTAACACCGTCTGAGAATGATAGATGGGGCCCACCATACACTGGAACATTCCAAAGGTGGACATCAGACACTGGAGCAGCATTTACAGGGCCCATTATACACTAGAGCATTAGAAATGGGGCCCATTATGTTTGGAGCATTATTTGGGCCCATAAGACAGTAGAGCTTCATCCATGGGGACCAACATATACTGTAGCATTATGTGGAGCTCATCATATACTGTTTCAAACATTATATGGGACCAATGATTCTGTATGGAGAAATAGATGGGCCTCGTCATGAGATGTAAAAAGTGAGGTATTTTTCATTGTACTATACCGCTATTTCTCTGCCGTATCGGAGCATGATGAGTTGTGTTATGTGTTAAAGGGGCGCTCTTTCGCCCAGGGCACATGAAAACCTGGAGCCAGCCCTCCCCCCCCACAGTCTGTAGCCAAATAACCCCCATTTTTCAGTGCGTAACTTGTATTATGAAGTTAATTAAGGTTGACAAGCTTAAGTAAGAAGAATTGATGCTTTTGGCATTCAAATGGGCACTGTTGCTGTGTTTCCTGTCCTCCTCTCACTGCCGACTTTTATTCCCCATTGACTTACATTGGGTTTCGTGTTTCGGGACGACCCCGACTTTTCCCTATAATCGGACGATCTTGCTCGACCCGACTTTTGGAAAAGTCGGGTTTCACGAAACGAAACGCGACCCTAAAAAAACAAAAGTCGCTCAACTCTAATGATGACATATTTTTTAGTATTTTTCACCTTTAGATACTTTGGTAAAGAAATTTGAAACTAAATATTATCCAAAGCAACTTTTGGGTATACAAAAAACACAAGGCCTCCAGTTCCAGTAGATTGTCTATTCTAAACAGCAAACACAATAAAAAATAATTGAACATGATTCCAATAGTATCCACATTCAGCCTGGATGGTATGTAATTCGACGTACAAGACTACGTTGTTGCAGAAAATTTTTGTTTGACCCTTTTCACTGCCTTCAGGATTGGAAAGCTGGTCCTTCCCTCAAAAGTAAAAGTAGGTGGTTTGATGCATTATTTATTTGCACAATTGGAGGTGAGTAGCCAAATGTCACATGAAATTGCTTGCCAGGAGTCACTGAAAGTTCAGCATTGCTCAGAGCAGTTCTAGGGTACAGAATTTTTAAAGGGAACCTGACAACTGATACATGCTGTCCAATCCAAGGGCAATGTGGATCAGACACTGACTGTATGATTTCAGCCCTTTACGTTTGATTCTAAACCTTTGTTGGGTTTCAGAGAAAAACAAACTTTAAAAGCTTCTGCAATGGACTAGGTGGTAGAACCATTGTGCTGTGATCCAAGG
Organism: Dendrobates tinctorius; assembly: GCF_039654945.1. Classification (NCBI taxonomy): domain Eukaryota; kingdom Metazoa; phylum Chordata; class Amphibia; order Anura; family Dendrobatidae; genus Dendrobates; species Dendrobates tinctorius. The sequence continues at coordinate 26,255,954 of NW_027361679.1, forward strand.
AGGGCCTGGAGGGGTGTGGCTAGGTGCTTCACCAAGTCTGAACATTTTGCACGGTGACTGGCGATACCACGATCCAAGGAGGGACAAGGGAGATGGAACCAGGTGCTACACCAGGACTGACCTTGGGTAGATGGCAGCTGACCCCAAGGAACAAGAGGCATGATTGACCAGGAAGGGTGGAACCGGAAGGATAGCAGATGCAGGCAGGCACTTAAGGAACACAGAAGCCACGGATACGGATGAGTTCGGCTGGTAGAAAGATAGGCACTAGCAGGCAGGTGCAGGCTGGTCCAGCTGTTATACAGAAAGTACCCAAAAGTGACAATTCTAAAATTTGCATCTCTCAGGGTGCTCAAAATCACATTCAAAAAGTTTATTAACCCTTCAGTTGCTTCATGAGAACTGAACAAACGTGGGAGGAAAAAATGAGCATTTAACTTTTTTCACAACAAATTTACTTTAGAGCCAAACTCTTTTATTTTCACAAGCGTAACAAGAGAATATGGACCACACAATTTGGTGTGCAATTTCCCCTGAGTATGTCGATACCCCACATGTGGGGGAAAAACATATGGGCTTAGAAGGGAAAGTCTTTATGAATGCAAAAATGACTGGAATTGAGAGTGGACAGTTTGGAGATCCCCTGATGTGCCTAAACAATGGAAACCCCCCCCCCCAAAGAGACCACATTTTGGAAACCACACCCCTCAAGGATTTTAGCCAGGGGTATAGTGAGCATTTTAAACCCACAGATGCGACACAGAACCTGATAACATTAGATTGTCATATTGAATAGGTTGTCAATTTATTGATCGCAAGTGCTCGCTACTAGAGTTTGCACTGGGTGCTCGGATATGCACCAAATATCGTGGGTGCTCAAATGACATGCTCAAGTCCCTGCCCTGCACGTTTTGCTGCTGTTAGAAACTCCAAAACAAAATGCGGGGATCCGCGATACTTGCGTACTCGAGCACCTGATGCAAACTCGAGTAGCAAGCACTTGCACTCAACACTAGCCGTCATATTGTCATATTTTTTTTTGTTTTGTTACTCCAACCAGTAGCGACCCGGGTCCCACACTCTGAGGGGGCCCACTCGGCGCTACACTACTGTAGCTGTATTGGCGTGCACAGCGCACCCATACAGTTACATTCTGGGGCAGAGCAGGGAGAATCGATCTCCCTGCTCTGCCACCCGGCCACTATGGGGCCCCTGAGCAGGTGGGGAGGCTGGTGCCAGCTGGATGCGATACAGCTGACCGCAGTGATGAGTGAGGGAGTGTTACGCTCCCTCTCCCATCATCCCCCTATCAGTGTCTGACGCAGACACTGACAGCAGGCACGATGACGCCCCTACCCGGCGCCCGCTGTCATGAGATGAGCAGGAGCTCGGAGCAGGGCAGGAACCAGGAGGAAGAGAGGTGAGTATTGGATTTATTTTTTTTTATGGAGGTGCATCATACTGTAGATGCCTGATGGGATGCATTATATTAGAGTCTGCCTATGGGGGGATGCATGATATTAGAGTTTGCCTATGGGGGATGCATTATATTAGAGTCTGCCTGGGGGTGCATTATATTACAGTCTGCCTATGAGGGGCTGCCTTATATTACAGTCTGCCTGGGGGTGCATTATATTACAGTCTCCCTATGGGGGGCTGCCTTATATTACAGTCTGCCTGGGGGTGCATTATATTACAGTTTGCCTATGGGGGGCTGCCTTATATTAGAGTCTGCCTATCGGGGGCTGCATTATATTACAGTCTGCCTATAGGGGGCTGCCTTATATTACAATTTGCCTGAAGGTGCATTATATTACAGTCTGCCAGTGGGGGGCTGCATTATATTAGAGTCTGCCTATGGGGGGCTGCCTTACATTACAGTCTGCCTGTGGGGGGCTGCATTATACTATAGAGTTTGCTTATGGGGGGCTTCATTATACTATAGAGTGTGCTTATGGGGACTGCATTATACTATAGAGTCTGCCTAGGGGGGGCTGCATTATACTATAAAGTCTGCCTTTGGCAGGCTGCATTATACTATATAGATACACACAGCGGCACACACCATTCTCCCCCACATGGGTAAGAAAAAATGTTTGTTCCACTCCTGCACTATGTTTGGCACTTTAAATGTCCAATGGATGGTATGGACACGTGTCATTGCATATATGTAAATGATACCAGTCCGTTTCTAGTGGCAATTTTATCACATATCATATAATTTTTTGATGCCATTACGCTGTGCATGTTGAGTGGTATGGGAACCAAAATGTGTATTTGGTTGTTTTTCCTTCCCCTCACTCACTCATCCTGTATTTTGTATTAAGGGCTCATACTCACCTCCGAGAGACTCGCACGATTCTTGTGCGAGTCTCTCGCATGAAAACCTGGCACTGCTGCTGCACTCGGACCAGAGCGTGTGGCTACATGTATTTCTATGCAGCCGCATGCTCCGGTCCAAATGCCGGCGTCAGTGCCAGGTTTTCACGCGGGAGACTTGCACGAGAATTGTGCGAGTCTCTCGCAAGTGAGTATGAGCCCTTATGGTCATGTTACCCAGTTTTATATTAGTGAGATTATAACATTTCTATTAATTATTTGTAAGAACTTGTGTCTCACTAGTCTCATTGAGTGCATTGCTCCATCTTTTTGTAGGATTACATGATGTTTGGGAGCTACTCTGCTTGCTAAATTGCAGACTCCAGCAGTTGGAGTTTATGTGTATCAGCAATGTCAGTTGTTGTTAATTATTATACTATATAGAGTCTGCCTATGGGGGGTGCATTATACTATATAAAGTCTGCCTATCGGGGGTGCATTATACTATATAGAGTCTGCCTATGGGGAGAGCATTATACTATATTGAGGACTGTCTGGTGCATTATACTATATGGATTCTATCTAGGAGGCCATCATTCAGTGTGGAGATTACAGTGAGGGGGCCATTATACAGTGTTCTAGCTATCAAACAGTTTGGGGGATACTAAGAGATCAGTATATATACAGTGAAGGGACATTAAACTGTGTATAAGAGAGTATCATACTGTGTATAGGGGAGATGTACTGGGGGAGACTCGGGACATTATTAAATGTAAAGTGGGCACTTAAAGGGGATCTAAGGTTACTGTGACTGTCAAAGAGGTTCACAGGGCACTATTACTTTCTAGGGAACAAAATGTGGGCACTGTTTCCTAGGGCACTTGCTCCTAGCATTACTATATTCTAGAGGGTTGCTTTATAATTATAAAGACACACAGTACCACTCAGCAGGGGCAGCAATAGGGACACATACGGCAGCAGTGCTCAGTATTGGGGTATCAGCAGGATGAGGAGTTTGTGCAGGTTGTGACGGTGCTGATAATATGAGACATGAAATGTGTCTTTGTTGTAATCTCTGCAGCCGAGTCCAGACTGGAAGAAGCTGTCATGTCGATCTGGGCCAGATGGAAGAGACATGAAAAGTGAAGGATTCCATCAGAAAGAACATCCGTCACCATCTATAACTGTGCAGTAATCACTTATATGTTTTATAGGACTGGTATTTGCCACTGACCATATGGCAGTAATATCCATGTTGGTCTTTATATAGAGATTATTTTCAGTAACAACGCAGTCATCTCCTACATCCACTATTAGGCCGGTGTCCCACTTGCAACTGCAATGCTAGAAACTCGTGCGAGTCTCTTGCTTCAATACCAGGCACTTGGGACCGGAGTGTGCAGCTGCATGTATTTCTATGCAGCTGAATGCTCCGGTCTGAACCGACGGCGGAAGTGGCGGGTATTGAGGCGAGAGACTCGCACGAGTTTCTCGCATTGCAGTTGCAAGTGGGACATCGGCCTTAGGGTGTGTCACTGAGTTGTAATCAAGGTTACCTGGTTAGGGGTCCACTGAGAAGTTTCACCCCTGAACCAAAACTCTAGCTACGCCTCTGACTCCAACCCTAGCAAAACCCTAACCACAACCCTAACCCATCACAACCCTAACCCCAAAGAATAGAATTTTTTTTTTTAAATTTCAGAATTTTTTTCTAACTACTATATCACTATTTTGATCACTGTGATAGGGTCTATCAGTGACTGACTCCCCATTACCATTTATTTCGGTGACTGACCTGTGTGAATCTTTTTTTTTTTGTTTATATTTTTAAAGAATTTCTTGAAATGTATTTTGCGTTTCTTTCCTACCTGCTATTTATTTTGTACAATAGCTGATTGTATTCCTTTTTTTACAAATTCTACTCATTTTTTTCTAGTTTTTAAATGCTAGTGTTGGCACCCCAGAGTTATATATTTAAAATACCCTTTTTATCATTAAAAGCCCTTATAACTGTAGGTGTAAGTTTGTGGGGTTTAATTTCTGTTTCCTACATCTGCTACCTATAGTAATTCCTTTTTGCAGTCTGATTGAACAATATAAAGCACTCCCTTTTTATGTTTTACATATAAAACTAAATAAAACGATATTGTGGTTGTAACAAACAGCAACTTTTCCAAAGAAGTATGAATTGTTAGAAATGATCAAAAACTATGACCTATTGTCGGGTTTCCCACAAACTGGCCCATAAAGATATCTTGCAAGAAGATGAGGAATTTTCTCCTCTTTGCAGATGAAGCAGAGCGATGACCGCAGTCAATATCTCATTAGTTAGAATCTCCCAAAATCACTACTGTACTATTCTGTGCAGCCCTCGCCATGTGGTTATGCAAAAAACCAACCAAACCTTCAATAATATTGGAGGAGTTAATAAATTGCACCCCAATTTTTTTCTCAATGTTTACCTCCCTCTGTAATTCTACCCACAAGGTTTCAACGTCCTCATATGTTTTTCTCTCACCTCTTGCCTCTGTCACAATCACTTTCACATCACTCCTAACATACAGACATACTCCTTTTTTCCTATTTGCTCTGTCTTTTCAAAAGAGCAACACATATCAGTGTGTTCCTTTCATAACAAGGCCTCAAGCGCTCCCATTTTGCTTGCTAGTCTCCTGGAATTTTTCCCACATTTTTTTCAGAAATGCTAATTCCTGAAGTTTTATTGACACATTTGTCTTTACTGTTTGTAACATACAGTATGGATCTCCTATCCCTAATCATCCCCCCACAGTCCACTTCTTTAACCTCCAATAAAACCTGATCTGTTTTAACCCATCTCCTTCTTAATTTTCTGCATTGTCCTCCCTCTTGTACATAGTTTACATGCTCCGCTACCATTTGCAATTTATCTGCACAATACAGATTGTTCCTTAAAGAAAAGGCAGCCCATGCTCTAGGAACGCACATACTTCTCATCTGCGCCAAGACTTAAGCCATGCACTTAACTCCCTAAGCTCCCAATGGCTCTCTTTTTTCTATTCTAGAAAATATTACATTTGAGGTGCCTAGTTTTTTTAAATTTAAGAATCCTCCATCTACTACTTATTCTTTAATTGGTTTGCATGTAGATCACAGCAGCTGTTTCATCTACAGCCCCCAGTTGAGGTGGTCTTTTTGAAAAATTATTCAATCCACCTACTTGATTATTAAAGCCACTATAACCACCAACTGTTTGACTCTTGACCTACTTACAATACTATTGCTCTGGCTACTAGATGGTCGGTTCGCTTACCGCTAGGGTTGCCATTTCAGAGACTCACATGCAGGGGCGCACCTACCATGAGGCAAGTTGAGCACTTTGCCTCAGGCTGCGGTGTGTCCCTGAAGAGAGGGGCGGTAGATTCTCCTCTCCTGCATCTGCTCGGGTTGCTTATATATTGCTGTTCTGTGCGCACAGGACCTGTGAAGAGGTCACAGGAAGGAAGGAGTCAAGGGTCACATGATCAGGGGCCTCGGTGTATGCCGGACTCTGCTATGCTGGTTGCCATGGTGCTGGATGAGGGGAAGTTTATGTGTGGGGTCAGTAGGGGTTTACAGTGTGGGTGTAGCAGAGCTGTGTGTGTAGGAGGTGTGCGGAGTGGAGCCGCGTGTGCACGAAGTGCACAGAGCGGAGCCGTGTGTGTACGAGGTGTGCAGAGCGGAATCGCGTGTTCGAGGTGTACGGAGTGGAGCCGCGTGTGTACGAGGTGTATGGAGTGGAGCCGCGTGTGTATGAGGTGTACAGAGCAGAGCCATGTGTGTACGAGGTGTACGGAGTGGAGCCGTGTGTGTATTTGGTGTACAGAGCGGAGCAGTGTGTACTTGGTGTACGGACCAGAGCCGTGTGTACTTGGTGTATGGAGTGGAGCCATGTGTGTACGGGGTGTACGGAGCGGAGCCGCGTGTACAGGGTGTACGAAACGGAGCTCTGTGTGTATGAAATGTACGGAGCTGAGCCGCATGTATACGGGGTGTATGAAATGGAGCCATGTGTGTACGAAGTGTACGGAGCTGAGCCGCATGTGTAAGGGTGTATGAAACGGAGCCCTAAGTGTATGGAGCTGAGCCACGTGTGTACGGGGTGTATGGGATGGAGCCCTGTGTGTACGAAGTGTATGGAGCTGAGCCGTGTGTGTACGGAGCGGAGCAAAGCCGTGTGTGTACGGGGTGTATGGAGTGGAGCCGCATGAGTACGAGGTGTACGGAGCGGAGCCGCATGAGTACGAGGTGTATGGAGCACAGCCATATGTGTACAAGGTTTATGGAGTGGAGCTGTTACGGCTGGCGGAACGCACCAAATAATAAAAGATGGTAATGAGGTGCGGTCGCAGCCCGGGGTCCACTGTGCAGGGATGGTAGACTGCTGCTTGGTAATGGTGGACAGAAATTGGCGGTATAGCAAACACACACGGGTTAACTTCACCTGGTGAATAGGAGGCGGACCCTGTTGCTTCACAGGGCCGCGATACCGCAGAGTGAACGCTAGTGTTTTGGTCACAGGACCCTGCCCCAAGGACACGGGGTTAGAGGCCCTCTAGACCCACTAGCGTTTGGCGCCGCAACTGCGACATCAGGGAGAGACCCTTACTGAATGCTGTGCCCTGTTATCAGTCACAGGGTGCAGCTGATAGATGAATACTGCACGAAGTACGTACAGCACAGCTCTGGCAGACGCCACTAACCAGTCTAAGCTTTGGCCTGGAAAGCGCATAAATGGTACACGACGCCACTCTGACTGATGCAGCTGAACATGCGGTACCATAGTGCCTAATGTAGCGTGGCGCACACTGGCACCAACATGTGATATGAGCTGGGAGCACTGCTGCGCTAGGCAGTGCCACTACTCGGCGCTGACTCGAAACTCTAAACCCTACTAACACAGGTATCAGAGGGAAGGGGTTTCATAATGAGTCAGTCAGCGGTTCACAAGCATCCATCATCACACATATCACTACAAATTACAGACTATACTAGCAAGGCTCAAGATTCCTCCTGTGCATAGGCAGGAATCCAACGCCTAACATTACCCCCCCTCCTAGGGCCCCCTACTTCCTGTGCCTTGCTATGATCAAATGCCGCAATGAGCAGCGGAGTATGAATATTCTCCACAGGCTCCCAGGTCCTATCCTCTGGGCCATGACCCTTCCAGTCCACCAGGTAATACCTTTTGCCCTGTACCACCTTACACCCCACAATGGCGTTCACCTCGTACTCGTCTGAGGACAAGTCTGATATCCCGGTAGATGACTCAGAATACCGGGACAAGTGAACGGGCTTAAGGAGAGACACGTGGAAGGTGTCCATGATACCCAGGTGTGGAGGAATGGCCAGACGGTAGACCACAGGGTTAACTTGCTCAAGGACCTTGAAGGGACCTATAAAGTGAGGCGCAAACTTAGTGGACTCAACCCGCAGCCTGATGTTACAAGTGGAGAGCCGCACCAAGTCGCCGGGAGCAAAGGTGGAAAGCGGGGCACCGGTGTGCTTCAGCGGAAGACCTCTTTCTGTCCTTGGAGGCCCGTATGGCATCCTGAGTGTGGTCCCAAATGTCACGTGCCTCCACCGCCCAGTCTGCCACCCTAGAGTCGGTGGACGACACAGGCATGGGCACAAGAACGCGTGGATGCTGGCCATAATTAAGAAGGAATGGGGTCTGACCGGTGGAATCGCCACACCATTGTTCAAAGCAATCTCCGCCCATGGCAGCAAGGATGCCCAGTTATCCTGCCTGGCCGAGACAAAATGTCGAAGATATGTGACCAGGGTCTGGTTGGCCCTTTCATCTTGGGGTGATAAGCTGAGAAGATATTCAGCTCAATACTGAGCAGATGACATAACTCTCCAAAATCGAGACACAAACTGGGGACCCCGGTCGCTGACAATCTTGTCCGGCACACCGTGTAGGCAGAAGGCATGCTTAATGAACAACGCCACCAGGCCCCGTGCAGAAGGTAACCGGGAAAAAGGCACCTGGTGCATCATCTTAGAGAAATGGTCGGTGACAACCCAAATGACCGTGTTACCACTGGACTTGGGCAGGCCCACCACAAAATCTATACTGACCATCTCCCAGGACCTGTCTGCTACCGGCAGGGGGCAAAGTAGCCCAGTGGGCCGTTGCCGAGGGGATGTATTCCGGGTGCAGAAAACACACTCCCGAATATAGTCCCTGATGTCTCGGGCCATGTGCAGCCACCAGTACGTCCCCCAAAATGTCCACCCACCCTGGATGAATGAGCCCAAGAGAGGAATTCCGGTCGCAGACGGGCAGGGACAAATGTCTTGCCCGGGGGTACCAACTCAAGAGCGACCGGAGCCATGGTCCTCAGGCTCTCAGAAGGAACAATCAGCCAAGGTTCCTCCTCCTGTGATGACACCAAGGAGCGGGAGAGAGCATCGGCCTGGACATTCTTCTCTCCGGAGAGAAAATGGAGGGTAAATTTGAACCGGGAGAAGAACAAGGACCATCTGGCCTGACGAGAATTTAGCCGCTGGGCTGTCTGCAAATACTCCAGTTCTTGTGGTCGGTGAACACCTGGAAAGGGTGGCGAGCCCCCTCCAGGAGGTGTCTCTACTCCGAGAAGGTCAACTTCACAGCTAGCAACTCCCTGTCCCAGATGGAATAATTCCTCTCCGCCGGTGTGAAGGTCTTAGACAAAAAGAAGCATGGGTGCTTCCGACCTTGCGTGACCTTCTGGAATAGGACCAATCCAACACCGATGGATGAGGCATCCACCTCCAGAATGAAGGGTTTTTCTACATCACGGCGATGTAGAATGGGAGTGCTAGTGAAATTGGACTTAATGGAGGAGAAGGCATTGGAGACAGGTTCCGACAACAATTTGGGATTTGCACCCTTCTTGGTGAGGGCCACCAAGGGGGCTACCAAAGTCGAGAAGTGGAGAATGAATTGGCGGTAGTAGTTTATGAACACCATAAAGCACTGCACCGCTTTGAGAGAATGGGGCTCCTGCCAATCCGTCACCACCTGCAGTTTGGCAGGATCCATAGCCAATCCCTGGGCGGAGATGATATAGCCCAGGAAAGGCAAGGACTCCTGCTCATACACACACTTCTCCAACTTGGCATAGAGGTAGTTTGCCCGCAGGAGGTCGAAAACTTTGCAAACATCTTTCTGGTGGGAGTCAATATCTGGAGAGTAGATGAGAATATCATTCAGATAGACCATCACCAAGATTGTAAGCATATCCTGAAAGATATCGTTCACCAAGTCTTGGAAGACGACCAGGGCATTACAGAGCCCAAAAGGCATCACCAGGTATTCATAGTGCCCATCCCTGGTGTTAAAAGCCATCCTCCATTTGTCCCCCTCACGGATGCAAATCAGTTTGTAAGCCCCCCGCAGATCGAGTGTGGTAAACACTCGTGCTCCCCGTAGCCTATCAAACAGCTCTGTTATCAGGGGCAGAGGGTACTTATTCTTAACAGTGATAGCGTTAAGACCCCTGTAGTCAATGCAGGGACGCAGTTCTCCATTCTTCTTCTGGACGAAGAAGAATCCCGCCCCCGCTGGTGACACCGACTTCCTAATGAATCCCCTTGCCAGATTCTCCCTGATATACTGAGACATGGCCTCTGTCTTCGGGAGAGAAAGGAGATATACTCGACCCCGAAGAGGTTCAGCATCAGGCAAGAGGTCAATAGAACAGTCATAGGAGTGATGAGGCAGAAGAGTCTCTGCCACCCGCTTGGAAAACACATCTGCATACTGTTGATAGTTTGTGGGGAGAGAGGAAAGATCTGCAGGGACTTCGGTGGAGGCAACCTTGACGCACTCCCTCAGACATCTACCCTCACATGCTTTACTCCATCCCAGCATTCTCCCTGAGGACCACTCTATATGAGGGGAGTGGTAGCGCAGCCAGGGGACCCCTAAAAGGATCTGATCGATTCCCATTCGGGTATGATGAGAAGGGATATCGTCTCCTAATGGGATGGAGACACCAAGAGTACCAAAGGGGCAGTCTGGTGTGTAATCTATAAGGGTAGGGTCGCGCCATTCACCACTCTGACAGTGACTTGGTTTGGATAGCATAACCAGGGGTATTGCGTGCCGTTGAGCGAAGACAGATGACATAAAATTGCCCTCCGCCGCCAGAGTGGATGAACCAAACTCAAGCGTCCCCCCAAAGGACAGCTTGGGGGAAAACGCCGCTGAGTCCGGTAAGCCTCCCACAATGACCACTGGACGAGAGCGTTTTCCTGACCACTGTGGGCACTGGTTGGCAAAGTAACATAGTAACATAGTTATTAAGGTTGAAGGGAGACTTTAAGTCCATCTAGTTCAACCCATATCCTATCCTAACTTGCCCTAACATGTTGATCCAGAGGAAGGCAAAAAAAACCCATGTGGCAAACAGTAAGCTTCACATTGGGGAAAAAAATTCCTTCCCGACTCCACATACAGCAATCAGACTAGCTCCCTGGATCAACGCAATATTAAGGAAACTAGTGTATATACCCTGTAATATTATACTTTTCAAGAAAGGCATCCAGTCCCTTCTTAAATTTTAGTAGGGAATCACTCATTACAACATCATATGGCAGAGAGTTCCATAGTCTCGCTGCTCTTACAGTAAAGAATCCACGTCTGTGAGTATGCTTAAACCTTCTTTCCTCCAGACGTAGAGGATGCCCCCTTGTCCCCATCACAGGTCTAAGAGTAAAAAGATCATTAGAAAGCTCTTGGTATTGTCCCCGCATATATTTATACATTTTAATAAGATCACCCCTAAGCCTTCGATTCTCCAAACTAAATAACCCCAAATGTAATAACCTGTCATGGTATTGCAGACCCCCTAGTTCCCTAATAACCTTGGTCGCTCTTCTCTGCACCCGCTCCAGTTCAGCTATGTCTTTCTTATACACCGGAGACCAGAACTGTACACAGTATTCTAAGTGTGGTCGCACTAGTGACTTATATAGAGGTAAAATTATGTTCTCCTCATGAGCATCTATGCCTCTTTTAATGCATCCCATTATTTTATTTGCCTTTGCAGCAGCTGCCTGACACTGGCCGCTAAATGTGAGTTTGTCGTCCACCCATACACCCAGGTCTTTTTCAGTGACTGTTTTGCCCAGTGTTTTACAATTAAGCACATAATTATACATCTTGTTCGTTCTACCCAAGTGCATGACCTTACATTTATCCCCATTAAAGCTCATTTGCCATTTATCAGCCCAAGCTTCTAGTTTACATAAATCCTCCTGTAATATAAAATTGTCCTCCTCTGTATTAATTACCCTGCAGAGTTTAGTGTCATCTGCAAATATTGAAATTCTACTCTCTATGCCCCTTACAAGGTCATTAATAAATATGTTAAAAAGAATCGGGCCCAAAACTGACCCCTGTGGTACCCCACTGCTAACCGTGACCCAGTCCGAGTGTGCTCCATTAATAACCACCCTTTGTTTCCTATCCCTGAGCCAGCTCTTAACCCACCTACACATATTTTCCCCTATCCCCATTGTTCTCATTTTATGTATCAACCTTTTGTGTGGCACCGTATCAAAAGCTTTTGAAAAGTCCATGTACACCACGTCCACTGCATTCCCTTGGTCCAGTCCGGAACTTACCTCTTCATAAAAGCTTATCAGATTAGTCTGACAGGAACGGTCCCTTGTAAACCCATGTTGATATTGGGTCATGAGGTTATTCTTCTCCAGATACTCCAGTATAGTATCTCTTAGGAAACCCTCCAGGATCTTACCCACAGTTGAGGTTAAACTTTCTGGCCTATAATTTCCAAGTTCAGTTTTTGTCCCCTTTTTGAATATTGGCACCACATTTGCTATACGCCAGTCCTGTGGTACAGACCCTGTTATTATGGAATCTTTAAAGATTAAAAATAATGGTCTATCTATGACTATACTTAATTCCTGCAGTACTCGGGGGTGTATCCCATCCGGGCCCGGGGATTTGTCAATTTTAGTGATTTTTAGATGCCGCCGTACTTCCTGCTGGGTTAAGCAGGTGACATTAAATGGAGAATTTTTATCCCTGATCATGTTATCCGTCATGGGATTTTCTTGTGTAAATACTGTTGAAAAAAAGTCATTTAGCATATTGGCTTTTTCCTCATCCTCCTCCACCATTTCATCCAGACTATTTTTAAGGGGGCCAACGCTATCATTTTTTAGTTTCTTACTATTTATGTAGTTAAAGAATATTTTATGACCAGACTGCCGGCACACATAGCAGACCATGGATGGTCAAGCGAACCGAGACCTGGTTCCCGAGAGAGAACCTCTGTGGCCTCTTGGGGCTCAGACGCCCTATTGGAAGACTCCTGAGGTTTAAAAAACTAGGTGCCAACCTAAACCTCTGCCTACACTGGGCCCGCTCCAACCTTCGCTCGACGAAGCGAAGGTCAATATGGGTAGAGACGGTAATAAGCTCTTCCAGTGTAGCGGGAATCTCCCTAGTGGACAGGGAGTCTTTCACGTGGTCAGCCAGGCCTCTCCAGAACACTGGGATGAGGACCTTGTTTGACCACTCCAGCTCAGAGACCAGGGTCCAGAACCGGATGGAATAATTGCTGACCAAAGACGAGCCCTGTGACAGTGCCAGCAGCTGGAGCATGGTGTCATGGGTGGCTCACGGTCCCAAGAAGACCTGCTTCAGAGCAGCCAAGAACTGAGAAGTGCTCTGCACCACCTGATCACCGCGTTCCTACAGCGGTGTGGCCCACTCCAAAGCCCTGCCTGACAAGAGGGAAACGACAAATCCCACCTTAGCCCGCTCTGAGGGGAATCATGCCACCAGCAGCTCTAGCTGTATAGAGCACTGGCTCACGAAGCCCCTACATGAAGCACTATCACCTGAGAACTTCTCGGGCAGCGGGAGTCAGGACAAAGTCGGGGCAGGGATGGCAGTAGTCACACGGTAGACAGCCTCCTTGGCTGCCTGAACAGCGACTGCAGTAACATCCGCAACTGAGGCTGAAAGCTCGAGAGCCACCAACCTGCCCTCCAGCTGCCGGATGTACTGCAGCACTAGCTGTTCGTCCGCCATTACTAGCCAGACCCTGGCGCTACTATACTGTTAGGGCTGGCGGAATGCACCAAATAATAAAAGATGGTAATGAGGTGCATTTGTAGCCCAGGGTCCACCGTGCAGAGATGGTAGACTGCTGCTTGGTAATGGCAGACAGAAACTGGTGGTATAGCAAACACACACGGGTTAACTTCACCCGGTGAATAGGAGGCGGACCCTGTTGCCTCACAGGGCTGTGATACCACAGAGTGAACCCTAGTGTTTTGGTCACAGGACCCTGCCCCAAGGACACGAGGCTAGAGTTCCTCTAAACCTACTAGCATTCGGCGCCACAACTGTGACGCCAGGGAGAGACTCTTACTGAACGCTGTGCCCTGTTAACAGTCAAAGGGTGCAGCTGATAGATGAATACCGCACGAAGTACGTACAGTGCATCTCTGGCTGACGCCACTAATCAGCCTAAACTTTGGCCTGGAAAGCGCATTAATGGAGCATGGCACCGCTCTGACTGATGCTGCTGAACGTGCGGTACTGTAGCGCCTAATTTAGCATGGCGCACACTGGCGCCAACTTGTGATAGGAACTGGGAGCACTGTGGTGCTAGGCAGTGTCACTAGTCGGCCCTGACTTGAAACTCTAAACCCTACTAACATACGTATTAGAGGGAAGGTGTTTCATAATGAGTCAGTCAGCGGTTCACAAGCATCCATCATCACACATACCACTACAAATTACAGACTATACTAGTGCACGGCCGTGATGGCAAGGCTTGAGATTCCTCCTATGCAGAGGCAGGAATCCGACGCCTAACAGGAGCCATGTGTGTATGAAGTGTACGTAGCATGGCCGCATGTGTACAAGGTGTACGGAGTAGAGCCTCATGTGTACAAGGTTTACGAAGTGGAGCCATGTGTGTACTGAGTGGGGCTGTGTGTGTGCGAAGTGTACGGAGCAGAGGCGTGTGTGTATGAGGTGTGTGGAGCCATGAGTGTACGAGGTCGGTGTATGGTGGGGAGCATTCAACCTCTCAACTGTCCCGGATCCAGCGGGACAGTCCCGATTTTGAGAGTCTGCCCCGCTGTCCAGGCCAGGAGCTTACTTTTCCCGCGGACACAGGAGTACACAGCGTAGCCCTGAGGAGCACTTTAAAACTCACACATGGCGTTCCACCGGAGGTGACGTGCTGGAAGCTGACCAGAAATTAGGTAATTTCGGGAGGCGATTGTGATGGAACCATGGAGGCACTTCAGGGAATGCTTCAGGTCCATCATCGTGTCCTCCTCTGACAGTGCGGACAGCGGGATCGCCTTGGAATCGGGGATGCCGGCCTTGTGAGCAGATCATGATATGTCCTGGTGGTTTTTACAATGGGAGCCGGGCTTCTATAGTATCTTTATAGAATCTTAATTTCTTTCTCTCTCTGTTTCTTTCTCTCTCTGTTCTTTCTTTCCCTCTCTAATCTTTCTTTCTTTCTCTGTTCTTTCTTTCCCCTCTTTCTCTCTGTTCTTTCTTTCTCTCTCTGTTCTTTCTTTCTTTCTCTCTCTGTTCTTTCTTTTTTCTCTCTCTCTCTGTTCTTTCTCTCCCTCTCTGGTCTTTCCTTCTTTCCCCTCTTCCTTTCTCTCTCTGTTCTTTCTTTCCCCTCTTTTTCTTTCTTTCTCTCTCTGATCTTTCTTTCTCTCTGTTCTTTCTTTCTTTACCCTCTTTCTTTCTCTCTGTTCTTTCTTTCTCTTTCTTCCCCCTCTTTCTTTCACTCTCTGTTCTTTCTATCCCCTCTTTCTTTCTTTCTTTCTCTCTCTGTTCTTTCTTTCCCCCTCTTTCTTTCTCTCTCTCTCCGTTCTTTTTTCCCCTCTTCCTTTCTTTCTCTCTGTTCTTTCTTTCGCTCTCTGTTCTTTTTCTTTTCCCTCTTTCTTTATCTCTGTTCCTCCTTTCTCTCTGTTCTTTCTTTCTTTACCCTCTTTCTTTCTCTCTGTTCTTTCTTTCTCTTTCTTCCCCCTCTTTCTTTCACTCTCTGTTCTTTCTATCCCCTCTTTCGTTCTTTCTTTCTCTCTCTGTTCTTTCTTTCCCCCTCTTTCTTTCTCTCTCTCTCCGTTCTTTTTTCCCCTCTTCCTTTCTTTCTCTCTGTTCTTTCTTTCGCTCTCTGTTCTTTTTCTTTTCCCTCTTTCTTTATCTCTGTTCCTCCTTTGTTTCTGTTCTTTCTTTCCCCTCTTTCTTTCTCTCTCTGTTCTTTCTTTCTCTGTTCTTTCTTTCTCTCACCTTTCTCTCTCTCTCTGTTCGTTCTTTCTTTCCCCTCTTTCTTTCCCTCTCTCTGTTATTTCTTCCCCCTCTTTCTTTCTTTCTCTCTCTGTTCTTTCTTTCTTTCCCCTCTTTCTTTCTCTCTCTCTGTTCTTTCTTTCACTCTCTCTTCTTTTTCTTTCCCCTTTTTCTTTCTCTCGGTCCTTCCTTTCTCTCTCTGTTCTTTCTTTCCCCTCTGTCTTTTTCTCTCTGTTCTTTTTCTTTCTCCTCTTTCTTTCTCTCTCTGTTCTTTCTTTTTTCTCTCTCTGTTCTTTATTTCTCTCTCTCTGTTCTTTTTCCCCTCTTTCTCTCTCTCTATTTTTTCTTTCTTTCTCTCTCTGTTCTTTATTTCTCTCTCTCTGTTCTTTTTCCCCTCTTTCTCTCTCTATTTTTTCTTTCTTTGTCTCTCTGTTCTTTCTTTCTCTCTGTTCTTTCTTTCTCTTTCTCCCCCCTCTTTCTTTCTCTCTCTGTTCTTTCTATCCCCTCTGTCTTTCTTTCTCTCTCTGTTCTTTCTTTCCCCCTCTTTCTTTCTCTCTCTCCGTTCTTTTTTCCCCTCTTTCTTTCTTTCTCTCTGTTCTTTCTTTCGCTCTCTGTTCTTTTTCTTTTCCCTCTTTCTTTATCTCTGTTCCTCCTTTCTCTCTGTTCTTTCTTTCCCCTCTTTCTTTCTCTCTCTGTTCTTTCTTTCTCTGACCTTTCTCTCTCTCTCTGTTCGTTCTTTCTTTCCCCTCTTTCTTTCCCTCTCTCTGTTATTTCTTTCCCCTCTTTCTTTCTTTCTTTCTTTCTTTCTCTCTCTGTTCTTTCTTTCTTTCCCCTCTTTCTTTCTCTCTCTCTGTTCTTTCTTTCACTCAATTCAAATTCAAATAGGCAGGACCAAAATGCAATTAGTGTTGCCAAAGCAAGAAGACAAGTGTGGCAGGGGAGTGGATTAGGGTAGTGGGGATGGGGTGTTGGGGGCAAAATTTGGGGAGTGATTGTCCATTTGAAGGTCTTTAGTTCCTCTCATCTTATGACATGTGGTGACATATTGGGCGGCGACCTCCACCATTGATTCTTCTTCCCCCAGTAGGATGCAGAGTTTCCTCTCCTCGTCCATGGATGGGAAGTCTGGGGTATGGGTCGTAAGTTTCTGGAAGTGGGAGTCCCTCACTGCTGAGTATTTGTTGCAGTGCAGCAGGAAGTGCACCTCATCTTCCAGAGCCCCCTGCTGGCAGTGCTGGCACAATCTGTTCTCTCGTGGCTTGTATGTCTGTCGGTGCCGCCCTGTTTCCACCTCTAGGTTGTGGGCGCTTAATCTGTATATACTCAGGGTCTGCCTGTCTTTGGGGTGGCGTAGCCTTTCCAGGTATGGAGCCAGTGTGTAGTCCCTCCGCAGTGACCGGTAGATGGTGAGTTTCTGGGAGTTCTCCAATTCACTCTTCCAACCCTCTATGTATTGCATCTTGCAGCTCTCTGAGATCTCTTTTATTTGGGCTTTAGTTAGGGTGTGTTGCTGACTTTGGTTGAGCTGGCTGCCGAGGTTCCTGGCTTGCTCTTGGCTCTGGCTCAGCAGGGCTTTATGATGGTAGGAGCTGGGGTTGCTGTTCTGTATATGCACCTGGTGTGATAGCGCCCTCTTGTGTATAGTGAGCCATAAGGGGAATCGGCCCAGCTCTGCCCGGCAGGCTATGTTTGAGGTGCTGCGATGTACCTGGAGGAGATATTTGCAGAACTCCAGATGGAAGACTTCGGTTGGGCTGGAATCCCACTTTTTCTGGTCTGGATAGGTTGCTGGACCCCATACCTCGCTGCCATATAGCAGTATAGGTGTGATGACGCTGTCGAATATCTTGAGCCAGACTCTCACCGGTGGTTTGAGGTGGTACATTTGTCTTCTGATGGTATAGAAGGTTCTGCATGCTTTCCCTTTCAGGGTCTCTGCTGCTTGCTTGAGGCTCCCGGTTTGGCTTAGCTCCAGACCGAGGTAGGTATAGCTGCTTGTCTTCTCTAGCGTGGCACCATTTAGTGTGAGGGAGGAAATGGAGGTTTCTTTAGAACTCCTCTTTTGAAACACCATGACTTTGGTCTTCTTTTGGTTGATGGGCAGCGCCCATGTGGTGCTGAATGTTTCCAGCATGGCCAAGCTATCTTGGAGGCCTCTCTCAGTTGGGGAAAGCAGCAGGAGGTCATCTGCATACAGCAGGATCTTCACCTCTCGGTCGTGCAGGCTGAGACCTGGGGCAGAGGAGGATTCCAGGGCCGCTGCCAGTCCATTTATGTAGATGTTAAATAGAGTTGGGCTCAGGCTGCAGCCCTGTCTTACCCCACGGCACTGCCGGAAGAAGGCCGTCCTCTTTCCATTCACCTTCACGCTGCACCGATTCTCAGTGTATGAGCTCTTGATGACGTCGTAGGTTCTGCCACCTATTCCGCTCTCCAGGAGTTTCAGGAACAGACCTGGGTGCCACACTGAGTCAAAGGCCTTCTTGAAGTCCACAAAACATGCAAATATTTTCCCCTGTGTTTTTTGATGGATGTGGGTCTTGATGAGGCTTTGCAGGGTGTAGATGTGATCCGTGGTGCGATGGTTTGGCATGAACCCAGCTTGGCTTCTGCTGAGGGTGTCCCGCTGGGTGAGGAAGGTGATGATCCTTTTGTTAATAATGCTGTTAAATAGTTTTCCCAGAATGCTGTTAACACATATTCCTGTGTAGTTTGCTGGATCATATCTGTCTCCATTCTTGTAGATGGGCGTTATGAGACCTTGATTCCAGCTTTTTGGGAAGTAGCCAGCACTCAGGATGTGGGTGAATAGTTTTGCCAGTGCTGCATGTATATCTGGGGAACTGAATTTGATCATCTCTGGCAGGATGCCGTCACTGCCCGCGGCCTTCTTGCATTTCATAAATTTGATACTGTCTTTTATTTCCAGCACACTGATTGGTATCTCCAGAGGATTTTGGAAGTCTTTGATTGTCTCCTCCATGTCTCTGAGTTTAGTGGTTAGGTGCTTCTGTTCTGGGGTTAGGTCTTCTTCTGGTATGTTCTTGTAGAGGCCTTTGAAGTAGCTGTGCCAGATGTTGCCATTTTGGATGTGGAGGGTGCTCTGCTTGGGCTTTGTGCCGATATGATTCCAGGTCTCCCAGAATGAGTTGTCCTGGAAGGAGTCCTCAAGCTTCTGTAGTTCTTGGCAGATATGCCTCTGTTTTTTCTCCCTGAGAGTGTGTTTGTATTGCCTCTGTAGGATGTCATGGGCCGCTCTTAGGTCCCTGTTGTTTGGATCTCTGTGCTTTTGGTTTGAGGCTACCCTTAGGGAGTTGCGTAGTGACTTACATTCTTTGTCAAACCATTTTTGGCCTTGTTTATTTGTTGGTTTCTTGGGGTTGATTCTTCTGATGCCTGCTAGCTCTGCCATGGTGTATAGGATGTTGTTAAAGTCATTCACTGCCCCGTTGACCCTCTCTCTTCTTTTTCTTTCCCCTTTTTCTTTCTCTCGGTCCTTCCTTTCTCTCTCTGTTCTTTCTTTCCCCTCTTTCTTTCTCTCTCTGTTCTTTTTCTTTCTCTCTCTGTTCTTTTTCTTTCTCCTCTTTCTTTCTCTCTCTGTTCTTTCTTTCTCTCTCTCTGTTCTTTCTTTTTTTTCTCTGTGTTCTTTATTTCTCTCTCTCTTTTTTCCCCTCTTTCTCTCTCTCTATTTTTTCCTTCTTTCTCTCTCTGTTCTTTATTTCTCTCTCTCTGTTCTTTTTCCCCTCTTTCTCTCTCTCTATTTTTGCTTTCTTTGTCTCTCTGTTCTTTCTTTCTCTCTGTTCTTTCTTTCTCTTTCTTTCACTCTCTGATCTTTCTTTCTCGCTGTTCTTTCTTTCTTTACCCTCTTTCTTTCTCTCTGTTCTTTCTTTCTCTTTCTTCCCCCTCTTTCTTTCTCTCTCTGTTCTTTCTATCCCCTCTTTCTTTCTTTCTCTCTGTTCTTTCTTTCCCCCTCTTTCTTTCTTTCTCTCTCTCTCCGTTCTTTTTTCCCCTCTTTCTTTCTTTCTCTCTGTTCTTTCTTTCGCTCTTTGTTTTTTTCTTTTCCCTCTTTCTTTATCTCTGTTCCTCCTTTCTCTCTGTTCTTTCTTTCCCCTCTTTCTTTCTCTCTCTGTTCTTTCTCTGTTCTTTCTTTCTCTGACCTTTCTCTCTCACTGTTCTTTCTTTCTTTCCCCTCTTTCTTTCCCTCTCTCTGTTATTTCTTTCCCCTCTTTTTTCTTTCTCTCTCTGTTCTTTCTTTCTTTCCCCTCTTTCTTTCTCTCTCTCTGTTCTTTCTTTCACTCTCTCTTCTTTTTCTTTCCCCTTTTTCTTTCTCTCAGTCCTTCCTTTCTCACTCTGTTCTTTCTTTCCCCTCTTTCTTTCTCTCTGTTCTTTTTCTTTCTCTCTCTGTTCTTTTTCTTTCCCCTCTTTCTTTCTCTCTCTGCTCTTTCTTTCTCTCTCTTCTTTTTCTTTCCCCTTTTTCTTTCTCTCAGTCCTTCCTTTCTCACTCTGTTCTTTCTTTCCCCTCTTTCTTTCTCTCTGTTCTTTTTCTTTCTCTCTCTGTTCTTTTTCTTTCCCCTCTTTCTTTCTCTCTCTGTTCTTTCTTTCTCTCTCTGTTCTTTCTTTCTCTGACCTTTCTCTCTCACTGTTCTTTCTTTCTTTCCCCTCTTTCTTTCCCTCTCTCTGTTATTTCTTTCCCCTCTTTTTTTCTTTCTCTCTCTGTTCTTTCTTTCTTTCCCCTCTTTCTTTCTCTCTCTCTGTTCTTTCTTTCACTCTCTCTTCTTTTTCTTTCCCCTTTTTCTTTCTCTCAGTCCTTCCTTTCTCACTCTGTTCTTTCTTTCCCCTCTTTCTTTCTCTCTGTTCTTTTTCTTTCTCTCTCTGTTCTTTTTCTTTCCTCTCTTTCTTTCTCTCTCTGTTCTTTCTTTCTCTCTCTCTGTTCTTTCTTTTTTCTCTCTCTGTTCTTTATTTCTCTCTCTCTGTTCTTTTTCCCCTCTTTCTCTCTCTCTATTTTTTCTTTCTTTCTCTCTGTTCTTTCTTTCTCTCTGTTCTTTCTTTCTCTCTCTCCTTTCTTTCTTTCTTTCTTTCTTTCTCTCTGTTCTTTCTTTGTTCTCTCTCTCTGTTCTTTCTTTTCCTCAGTACCAGTCAGTGTGCCCATAGTACCAGCCACTGTGCCCTCAGTACCAGTCAGTGTGATTAGCAGTGCTAAATGGGTGTGATTAGGGTGTGGATATGGGTGTGACTAGTTGTGAAATGGGTGTGATCAGGGGTGTGGCCCAAAATTTGCCGCGAGGCAGAATGGAGCACGGGGGCCAGAATGGAGCATGGGGACAGAATAGAGCATGGGGCCAGAATGGAGCACAGGGGGCAGAATAGAGCATGGGGCAGAATGGAGCAAGGAGGCAGAATGGAGTATGGGGGCAGAATAAAGCACGGGGGCCAGAATGGAGCATGGGGGCCAGAATGGAGCACGGGAGAGCAAATTTGAGCACGGGGGGGCAGAATGGAACATGGAGGGCAGAATGGAGTATGAGGGGGCAGAATATAACCAAGGGGTCAGAATGGAGCACGGGGAGGAAGAATGGAACACGGTGGCAGAATGGAGCACAAGGGGGCTATGGGCAACTATAGTCATTTTGCTATCAGGTCAGATTAATATTGAGGATCTGAGAGGCCAGTAGTACCTTTTTAACAACCCCCCTTTTTCTGTTCATTGGTTATAGGGCACTGCCTTCACTGTGGTACCCCTTTGTTTTTGTTGTTTGATTAATTTGGCTTTTTACAATTTTACCTAATATAGGCTAAGTTTTAATATCCACCTTGCTATACAGATAATCTATTTTGTGGATTGTTCTATTCCTGCTTTATATGCTAATTAAGGAATATTATTACTGCAGTGGGGGATGTGGTCCTGTTAATTTGCAAAGCGATATTGTCACTTTTTTTCTTCATCTGGTGTAGCTTAGAATTTGGGATAAAATTAAGTAATGTGTTCTGGAAGTGGTGCTCTAGATACCTGCAGAGATGAGCCCTAGCTGGAAGAAGTGACGGCAGTCTATGCTGGATGAAAGATGAAAAGCAAAGATGAAGGACTTCACCTAGAGACGTCACTGGTGAGTTAGAGTGTTACCTGTACACTGACACTATACACTGCATACTATATACAGCGGTTCTGTGTATAATGTCACCGGTGATCACTGTATTACCCATACATTATATACAGAGCTCCTGTGTATAATGTCACTGGTGAATACTGCATTACCTGTACACTGACACTGTATACCGAACTCCTGTGTATAATGTCACTGGTGATCACTATATTACCTGTACACAGACACTGCATACTAAGTACAGATCTCCTGTGTATAATGGCATTTATGTTGATGTTAGTATTGTGTTTTTTTGTTAATGATCAGTTTTGTAGTATTGAGTCACTATGTGGTGGTAATGTTGTCCGGCCATGGTGTGGCGATATTTGTTCCTTGTATGTGCTATTATTTGGTCATCATGTGGTGGTAATATGTGGTCTGGTCATGGTGTGGTGATATTTGTTCCTTGTATGTGGTATTATTCGGTCACTGTGGTGGTAATATGTTGTCTGGACATGGTGTGATGGTATTTGTTCCTTGTATGTGGTATTATTCGGTCACTATGTGGTGGTAATATGTGGTCTGGTCATGGTGCTGTGATATTTGTTCCTTGTATGTGGTATTATTCGGTCATTGTGGTGGTAATATGTTGTCTGGGCATGGTGTGGTGGTATTTGTTCCTTTGTGTGTGGTATTATAGGTCACTATGTGGTGGTAATATATGGTTTGGTCATGGTGCAGTGGTATTTGTCCCTTGTATGTGATATATTTGTCCCCTGTATGTGATCATTTTAAAAATTGAAAAATAAATAAAAATATAACTAAATTGTATTGGATATTTTAACAAATGTTTAATAGATTAGAGTAGAGTAGGGCCTGGCCAAAAGAGTCTACCTTGTCGTGGTGGCTGCTTAAAAATTCTTTTGGCCAAAACAAAAGCTGCTGGCTATATGTATGATCTGGTGATGGGAACTGTTAATGTTTGTTTGGTGAGTAGTGCAGTTTTTGAAAGAGAGGGCGGTGGGACATTGGACAGTTTGAGGAGTGGAGGCGGTGCTGGGGTGGAGCCAGGGTGGAGACTCAAGGGGGCCCCCAAAATTTTGTCAATAGGGGGCCACAAAATTCATAGTGGCAGCCCTATCTGTGTGCAGCCGGGACAAAGGAGAAATCTCCATTGTGCTTACAGCATTTGTTACACTATTACTAAGCACTAATTTATAAGATTTATCATCAGTTTTATTCACAATTTGTGTCAGCAAAATGGCCCCAAATCCTACACCCTGGGTACTGCCGATATATCCAGGTTGTCAGCCTCTTGTGCCATGATCCTAAATGCAGAAACACTGCGTTTTTCCACATTTCATCTTTAATATATATATATATATTTTGTTACTAACAATCTGCTCCGATTATTGGGTCATTTCTGTATTTTTTAGGTTTCCCAGTGTATGTATTTTTGGTGTAGATTTAATGCTGGGATTCTGAACTCTAAGCACTACTTTGGGTTTTTTTTTGGGGGGGTGCCCTGAAGTGGTGCTTCTAACCTAAGGTCCCTGCCCTGCTCCTATACTACTTGCTGCCATCTTCAACTTTTATCGGCGCCATCTTGTGACTGCAACTTCTGTCTGCGGGAAGTCAGAAGTAACAGAAACACTCAGGCCACATTCTCACGTTCAAAATTTTACCTCAGTATTTGCAAGCCAAAACCAGGAGTGGAACAATCAGAGGAAAAGTATAATAGAAACACGTCACCACTTCTGTGTTTATCACCCACTCCTGATTTGGCTTACAAATACTGAGGTAAAATACTGTCCAAATACTGACCGTGTGAATGTGACTTTAGGCTGGTTTCACACATCCTGATATTTCTGGTACAGGAAGAACCAGTACTGGAGATATCCGTGGCCGTGTGTGTAATACATGTGGCAACTGTGTGCCGCATCAGTACCACACAGACGGCGGCCGGGCAGAAGCGCTACAGTAAGCACTGTTCCCTGGCCAGGGGGGCACTTAAAATGAAGCAAGTTGATCACTTCACCTCAGGCGGCATTGAGTTCCTGAAGAAGTGTAATGATCGATGTTTCAAATATATTCCTATTTAAAAGTGTATGTATTTTACATGTGCATCACGTTAGGTGTTGTGAATTCACGTTCTGGCCTCTCTCTGGTTATTACTGAAGGTAGTGGAGCTGGTCAGATTGACAGAGGGGTTGCGAGTTCTCTTTCTGGGCTCCCTCTGGTGGTTACTGGAGGTAATGGAGCTGATCTGATTAACAGAAGCTTACCACCTTATAATGAGGATGACGATTGGAGATCTGGGGTTTCAGATCTGGGATTTAAGACAGCCGACTCCCTCTATCCCTGCTGGTGATTTTCTTCTTGCCTCCTGAGGTCCGATGTTTCCAGCTCAGTCCCTGCATGTTCAGCTAAGTGTTCATTTGCTATTCTGTTTGCATTTGATCTGGTTTTTGTCTATCTCAGTTTTGTGTGGGTCAGCCAGCTCCGGCTGGGGCTGTGCTGAATCACCGTCCATATGTTACTGCTTGTGCCAGTTTGTTTTTGTCCCTTATTAGATTGGCCTCTTTTTGCTCTGCTTTCAGAATATACCAGAGTGCTGATATAGTGGGCGAAGTCGTGCGACTTCACTGTTTTTTGCATCAGACGTGTTGGACTTTTTGCAGGGTTTTTTGCGTGATTGCAGACAGTGTCTTTCCTTTCCTGTCCTGTCTAGTCAGTGTGGGCCCCATCCTTTCCTGTCCTGTCTAGTCAGTGTGGGCCCCATCATTTGCTCAGTCTATTTTCCTGCCTGCGTTTGTGTTTTCATCTTGTCTCACCGAAAATATATGTTTGGGGGCTATCTATTCCTTTCTGGTCTGCTCTGGGGCAGTTTAGATTGCCCCTTTCTTGCTTTAGGCTTAGTTAGCTCTCCGGCTGTGCCGAGGCATCTAGGATCATCGTAGGTACGCTCCATGGCTACTGCTAGTTGTGTGGATAGGATCAGGGGTCTGCAATCTGCTTAGTTACCAACCTCTCTGGTTTTCTGTGGCTTAGCTTGGCTTGCTCTCCTCGGTGACCCAATCATAACAGTTAGGCTAGTAAAGAGTAAACCAGATTTATTTGTACTGATTTTACTTTGGGGGGGCGCTATTTTGCAGTTCGACTCAGGCAGCAGAGAGGATAGATTCACCCCTACTCACATACTTGCATCATGGCCCAATTTGGCAATTTTGCATGGAAGTACAGAAAAAAATAGCCATTTTTGTATTCTGTGACTTTTATTAAATATGCATATACAGGTGCTTCTCACAAAATTAGAATATCATCAAAAAGTTAATTCATTTCAGTTCTTCATTACAAAAAGTGAAGCGCATCTAATATATAATTGTCTAATTCTGTCTGTCTGTAACAGAAATCCCGCTGCGCTGATTGGTCGCAGCCGTAACCATTCAGCGACAGGCGCACTCCAGCCTCCCGCGTCGCTGATTGGTCACGGCCTAATGTGCGGATGGGAGCCAGGGTCCAGAGGAGAGGAGACTCCTCCGGACCCAGGGTACCATTAATCTGTAAAAAATAGAATTAAAATAAAAAATAGTGAGATACTCATCTTCGGACGGCCCCCGGACTTCCCATCTCTAACCACGCTCCCGGAATCGCGGTCCCAGTAATGCTTTGTGCCAAAGACCGCTGATGACGTTGCGCTCTCACGAGAGTGATGTGATCTTCGGTCCTTCGCGCTAAGCCTTACTGGGACCGAAAGATGCTGGGGCAGGAGTGCGCGTGAGAATTGCCCATGCGCATAGCGCTATCTGGCGCCATTTTTCTGAAGACACATTTGCAGTGTGTCTTCAGGAAAATGGCGCCGGACAGCGCAGTATGGGCATGCGCATACTCCTGCGCCAGTGCCACACTCCTCCCCGAGCCTCCGGCAGTACGGGACAGCGCTGGACCAAAGGAAAGATGGGTGAGTATAAATGTTTTTTTTGTATGTGTGCAGCTTCCTAGGGGTGAGGGGGACCATGCATACCAGGATAGGGGGGTGAGAGGTAGCATGCATACCAGGAAAGGGGAGTGACGGGACCATGCATACCAGGAAAGTGAGGTGAGGGTAACCTTGCATACCAGGAAAGGAGGGTGAGGGGGACCATGCATACCAGGAAAGGGGGGTTAGGGTAACCATGCATACCAGGAAAGGGAGTGAGGAGGACCATGCATACCAGGAAAGGGGGGTGAGGGTGACCATACATACCAGCAAAGGGGGAGAGGGGACCATGCATACCAGCAAAGGGGGGTAAGGGTGGCCATACATACCAGCAAAGGGGGGGTTGAGGGGACTATACATACCAGCAAAGGGGGGTGAGGGGGACCATGCATACCAGCAAAGGGGGGTGAGGGTGACCATACATACCAGCAAATGGGGGTGAGGGGACCATGCATACCAGGAAAGGGAGTGAGGGGGACCATGCATACCAGGAAATGGGGGAGAGGGTGACCATACATACCAGCAAAGGGGGGTGAGGGGACCATGCATACCAGCAAAGGGGGGTGAGGGTGGCAATACATACCAGCAAAGGGGGGTTGAGGTGACTATACATACCAGCAAAGGGGGGTGAGGGGGACCATGCATACCAGCAAATGGGGGTGAGGGGACCATGCATACCAGGAAAGGGGGGTGAGGGTGACCATACATACCAGCAAAGAGGGGGTGAGGGGACCATGCATACCAGGAAAGGGGGGTGAGGGTGACCATGCATACCAGGAAAGGGGGGTGAGGGTGACCATACATACCAGCAAAGGGGGTGACGGGACCATGCATACCAGGAAAGGGGGGTGAGGGGGACTATGCATACCAGGAAAGAGGGGTGAGGGGACCATGCATACCGGGGTAGGGGGGTGAGGGGTACCATGCATATCAGGATTGGAGGGTGAGGGGTACCATGCCTATCAGGATTGGGGGGTGCATTATTGCATTATTATTAAATCTTCATAAATAAACTACATACATATTCTAGAATACTCTATGCGTTAGAATCAGGCCACCATCTAATATATTATATAGAGTTACTAGAAACAGAGTGATCTGTTTCAAGTGTTTATTTCTATTAATGTTGAAGGCTTACAGCCAATGAAAACCCAAAAGTCATTATCTCAGTAAATTAGAATAATTAACAAAAAACACCTGCAAAGACTTCCTAAGCATTTAAAAAGACTACTTAGACTGTTTCAGTAATATCCACAATCGTGGGGAAGACTGCTGACTTGACAGATGTCCAGAAGGCAGTCATTGACATACTCCACAAGGAGGCTAAGAAACAAAAGTGTGTTGCTAAAGAAGCTGGCTGTTCACAGAGTGCGGTATCCAAGAATATTAATGGAAAGTTTAGTGGAAGGAAAAAGTGTGGTAGAAAAATATGCACAAGCACCTGTACATAGCATAATCAGTAGTGTTGAGCGATACCACCCGATATTGAAAAATATCGGATCGGATTGGATCGGCCGATATGAAAAAAAGTATCGGGTATCGCCGATTCCGATCCCGGAAGTCCCATTCAAGTCAATGGGACAGAAATATCGGATTAAAAAACCCCTTTCTTGCCTTGTACATCCTGTTCGGGAAGGGGGAAGAGTATGGGCGGTGCGTGGGCGGACACTGTGCGTGTCTGTGTGTGCGGGCCTCTCGGGGGTCTGCGCCGACTGTCGGGGGCCTGTGCCGGCTGCTGGTGGTCTCTGCGGGCCTCTCGGGGGTCTGTGCCGACTGTCGGGGGCCTGTGCCGGCTGCCGGTGGTTTTACGGGCCTCTTGGGGGTCTGTGCCGACTGTCGGGGGCCTGTGCCGGCTGCTGGTGGTCTGTACGAGCCTCTCGGGGGTCTGTGCCAACTGTTGGGGGCCTGTGCCAGCTGCCGGTGGTCTGTACAGGCCTCTCGGGGGTCTGTGCCGACTGTCGGGGGCCTGTGCCGGCTGCCGGTGGTCTGTACGGGCCTCTCGGGGGTCTGTACAGGCCTCATACAACTTACATATATACTACATACATGCTACATATATACTACATTCATACAGCATACATACATACTACATATATGCTACATATATACTACATTCATACAACATACATACATACTACATACATACTACATATATACTACATATATACTACATGCATACAGCATACATACATACTACATACATGCTACATATATAATACATTCATACAACATACATTCATACTACATACATACTACATATATACTACATTCATACACATACAACATACATACTACTTACATACTACATATATACTACATATATACTACATTCATACAACATACATACATACATACTACATACATACATACTACATACTTCATACATGCTACATATATACTACATTCATACAACATACATACATACTACATACATACTACATATATACTACATATAAACTACATTCATACAGCATACATACATACTACATACATGCTACATATATACTACATTCATACAACATACATTCATACTACATACATACTACATATATACTACATTCATACAACATACATACATACAACATACATACATGCTACATACTACATACATGCTACATATATACTACATTCATACAACATACATACATACTACATACTACATACATGCTACATATATACTACATTCATACAACATACATATATACTACATACATGCTACATATATACTACATTCATATAACATACATACAAACTACATACTACATACATACTACATGTATACTACATTCATACAGCATACATACATACTACATACTACATACATGCTACATACATGCTACATACATACTACATACATACATACTACATACTGCATACATACTACATACATACTGCATACAATACATTCATACAATACATACATAGACATACAGTACACATAACAAGTAGTATGTAGTATGTATGTATGTTGTATGAATGTAGTATATATGTAGTATGTATGTAGTATGTATGTTGTATGAATGTAGTATATATGTAGCATATATGTAGCATGTATGTAGTATGTATGTATGCTGTATGAATGTAGTATATATGTAGCATGTATGTAGTATGTATGTATGTTGTATGAATGTAGTATATATGTAGCATGTATGTAGTATGTAGTATATATGTATGTTGTATGAATGTAATATATATGTAGCATGTATGTAGTATGTATGTATGTTGTATGAAATTAGTATATTTGTAGCATGTATGTAGTATATATGTATGTTGTATGAATGTAGTATATATGAAGTATGTATGTAGTATGTATGTATGTTGTATGAATGTAGTATATATGTAGCATGTATGTAGCATGTAGTATATATGTATGTTGTATGAATGTAATACAGTGGGGCAAAAAAGTATTTAGTCAGTCAGCAATAGTGCAAGTTCTACCACTTAAAAAGATGAGAGGCGTCTGTAATTTACATCATAGGTAGACCTCAACTATGGGAGACAAACTGAGAAAAAAAAATCCAGAAAATCACATTGTCTGTTTTTTTTTCATTTTATTTGCATATTATGGTGGAAAATAAGTATTTGGTCAGAAACAAAATTTCATCTCAATACTTTGTGATATATCCTTTGTTGGCAATGACAGAGGTCAAACGTTTTCTGTAAGTCTTCACAAGGTTGCCACACACTGTTGTTGGTATGTTGGCCCATTCCTCCATGCAGATCTCCTCTAGAGCAGTGATGTTTTTGGCTTTTCGCTTGGCAACACGGACTTTCAACTCCCTCCAAAGGTTTTCTATAGGGTTGAGATCTGGAGACTGGCTAGGCCACTCCAGGACCTTGAAATGCTTCTTACGAAGCCACTCCTTCGTTGCCCTGGCGGTGTGCTTTGGATCCTTGTCATGTTGAAAGACCCAGACACATTTCATCTTCAATGCCCTTGCTGATGGAAGGAGGTTTGCACTCAAAATCTCACGATACATGGCCCCATTCATTCTTTCATGTACCCGGATCAGTCGTCCTGGCCCCTTTGCAGAGAAACAGCCCCAAAGCATGATGTTTCCACCACCATGCTTTACAGTAGGTATGGTGTTTGATGGATGCAACTCGGTATTCTTTTTCCTCCAAACACGACAAGTTGTGTTTCTACCAAACAGTTCCAGTTTGGTTTCATCAGACCATAGGACATTCTCCCAAAACTCCTCTGGATCATCCAAATGCTCTCTAGCAAACTTCAGACGGGCCCGGACATGTACAGGCTTAAGCAGTGGGACACGTCTGGCACTGCAGGATCTGAGTCCATGGTGGTGTAGTGTTTTACTTATGGTAGGCCTTGTTACATTGGTCCCAGCTCTCTGCAGTTCATTCACTAGGTCCCCCCGCGTGGTTCTGGGATTTTTGCTCACCGTTCTTGTGATCATTCTGACCCCACGGGGTGGGATTTTGCGTGGAGCACCAGATCGAGGGAGATTATCAGTGGTCTTGTATGTCTTCCATTTTCTAATTATTGCTCCCACAGTTGATTTCTTCACTCCAAGCTGGTTGGCTATTGCAGATTCAGTCTTCCCAGCCTGGTGCAGGGCTACAATTTTGTTTCTGGTGTCCTTTGACAGCTCTTTGGTCTTTACCATAGAGGAGTTTGGAGTCAGACTGTTTGAGGGTGTGCACAGGTGTCTTTTTATACTGATAACAAGTTTAAACAGGTGCCATTAATACAGGTAATGAGTGGAGGAAAGAGGAGACTCTTAAAGAAGAAGTTACAGGTCTGTGAGAGCCAGAAATCTTGATTGCTTGTTTCTGACCAAATACTTATTTTCCACCATAATATGCAAATAAAATGAAAAAAAAACAGACAATGTGATTTTCTGGATTTTTATTTCTCAGTTTGTCTCCCATAGTTGAGGTCTACCTATGATGTAAATTACAGACGCCTCTCATCTTTTTAAGTGGTGGAACTTGCACTATTGCTGACTGACTAAATACTTTTTTGCCCCACTGTATATATGAAGTATGTATGTAGTATGTATGTTGTATGAATGTAGTATATATGTAGCATGTATGTAGTATGTAGTATATATGTATGTTGTATGAATGTAGTATATATGTAGCATGTATGTAGTATATATGTATGTTGCATGAATGTAGTATATATGTAGTATGTATGTAGTATGTATGTTGTATGAATGTAGTATATATGTAGCATGTATGTAGTATGTAGTATATATGTATGTTGTATGAATGTAGTATATATGAAGCATGTATGTAGTATGTATGTTGTATGAATGTAGTATATATGTAGCATGTATGTAGTATGTAGTATATATGTATGTTGTATGAATGTACTATATATGAAGTATGTATGTAGTATGTATGCATGTTGCATGAATGTAGTATATATGTAGCATGTATGTAGTATGTATGTATGTTGTATGAATGTAGTATATATGTAGTATGTATGTAGTATGTTTTGTTTTTTTTACATTCAACACATTAGCCGGATGATGGGACTACTACTGTCCCATCATTGGCTAATGTGTCAATCACTGTCATTGTAGCAGGCATCGCCTGATGGGACTTGTAGTCCCATCGGACGATGCCTGCACACACACAAGACCCCCGGCAGGCCCGCACAGACCACCGACAGCCGGCACAGGCCCCCGAGAGGCCCGTACAGACCACCGGCAGCCGGCACAGGCCCCCAACAGGCCTGTACAGACCCCCGAGAGGCCCGTACAGACCTCCGAGAGGCCCGTACAGACCACCGGCAGCCGGCACAGGCCCCCGACAGTCAGCACAGACCCCCCAGAGGCCCGTACAGACCACCGGCAGCCGGCACAGGCCCCCGACAGTCGGCACAGACCACCGGCAGCCGGCACAGGCCCCCTACAGTCGGCACAGACCCCCTAGAGGCCCGTACAGACCACCGGCAGCCGGCACAGGCCCCCGAAAGTCGGCACAGACCCCCGAGAGGCCCGTACAGACCACCGGCAGCCGGCACAGGCCCCCGACAGTCGGCACAGACCCCCGAGAGGCCCACACAGAGCCCGCCCGCACAGACAAACACGCACAGTGTCCACCCACGCACCGCCCACACTCTTTCCCCCTCCCGAACAGGATGTACAAGGCAAGAAAGGGTTTTTTTTAATTCCGATATTTCTGTCCCATTGACTTGAATGGGACTTCCGGGATCGGAATCGGCGATACCCGATACTTTTTACATATCGGCCGATCCAATCCGATCCGATATTTTTCAATATCGGGTGGTATCGCTCAACACTACTCAACACTAATAATCAGTCATCATAATAATTATAACTATGAACAAACTTATAATCCATATAAAACAATGGACAACCATCTTTTCATAATTTTTATTGCATTAAGTCATAGATTATGTGAAAAAATTGCCCTTTTAGTTATTTTTTTTTTATGTTTTGCTTCTGCGAGCTGCTTTATGTCAAGTTTCAACAGTCTCCCTATTGACTTTGTCTCCAGTGTCTCCTGGGTTCTCCTAAATGTGTATCTAAGCTTATTTCTGGTCATATTAAATCAGATATTTGTGCTATAGTTTTTAAGATATTTTATAAATTTGTTCATTTGAGTAACTCAAGTTTGTTTTTTTCTTAGAAAAAATAAAATGAAATACTTGTAACCTTGCTCTAACTGGCTTAGGGCTTTACATACAAAAGATATGCACTTGTCACTGAGTCAATATGTGGGTTTTGAAATACAGAGTCCATGTTTATTCTCGGATTTCACTACTTGTTCTTTGGCTCTGAATTATAAACAGTTTAAAGGGGATTTCATATGGAGACCTATTTTGAAATATGAGGCTTTATTTATTATTATACAAAGGTATAATCCTTGTAGCAACTCACTTGCTTCAAATACATTGATGTTCCATAATCTAATAATTCAAAGATTTGCTGTCACAAAGGGAATCTGTCACAAAGTTTGAACTCCCCTTATAATGTACCTTTATAGTATTAAATACCTCTATTATAATTTATATTTATCGTTTATAACTTTTAGTATGCAGTCAGATGGCAGTGCTTCTTGCTAGAGGATCATTTAGCGATCCTTGGACTGGCTGTTGGCTCTCCTGACCTGACCATGCCAACTGCATAGAAATACATGCTGTAATGTTCAGTTCAGGAGAACCGACGACCAGTCCGAGGATTGCGATACAATCCTTGCACGAGTAATATGGCCATCTGACTGCGTCCTAAGAGTTATAAACGATAAATATAAATAATAGTAGGGATAATGAATACAATAAAGGAAAAATGCATTCAACTTTCACTGGGCTACATGTGCATAAAGTACACCTTTGCCTGTGCCTCCTGTACCTGGAGGAGATGCTCCTTCATGATAGGCATCACTTTCGCCATTCTCTCCTGAAGCTGGCCGACATGCCCTGTGATGCTCTGGTGTGGCATGAGCTCAGCTTCCCACATTTCCTTGATGATTTCCAGGAGCCCTTGCGGATGTCGACCATACAGGAACTCGAACAGCAAGAAGCCAGTAGAAACCTGGGAAACTCCATGACGGAGGTAGTCCCAGTCTCGACCATCCTTCTCAACGACTTTTTTGTGCATGACTTTCAAGGTTTTATTGATATCCAAGAAGTATTGTTTCTCCTTGCGGAGATTGACATGCTAAGCATGCCGAGATGAGGAGACTTAAAGCCACAATGCTCCTTTGGGAAATATGCAAATTGTCTCTTCAGAGAGGAAGAGGACTAAAACTCTAGTGCCACCTATTGGAAGTAGCAATCCTAAAAGTCAATGCAGACTTCTTGGATATTGGTCAGATGCCTCTCACACAGTCAAACCAGATCTCACACTTTGCACTGACGAGGGGCAGTACCCCAAAACATAGTGTCGACAAATTGAGATTATGGTTTGGATTTTTATTCTGTCATGTGACAAGGCTCGTTAAAAGGGTCGACATTGACTTTTAGGATTGCTACTTCCAAAAGGTGGCACTAGAGTTCTAGTCGTCTTCCTCTCTGAACATCAATTTGCAAGGTTTTATTGAAGCGTTCTACTAGGCCGTTGGTCTGTGGATGGTACACTGAGGTTCGCAGCTGGGCAATCTACGCAGTTCTTTCATTACCTTGCTCATGAAGGGGGTTCCCTGGTCTGTGAAAATCTCCTTCGGCAGGCCTGTCGTAACAAAAATATGGACAAGTTCCCAGACGATACTTTTAGCCGAAGAGTTCCTTAGGGGTACTGCTTCAGGGTACCGGGTTGCATAGTCCATGACCACTAGACTATATTGGTGCCCTTGTGCAATCTTAACTAAAGGACCTACTTGGTTCATGGCAATTCACTCAAACGGGAGCTTTATTACCGGTAACGGGACCAGAGGACTTCGGAAGTGCGGTTCTCTGGCAGGTGAGGCAGGGCCCACATTAATTCAGGGTCTCCCGGTAACATCCTGGCCAATAGAACCTCTGCAATATTCTCTCCTGCATTTTATCCACACCCATATGTTCCCCCAAAACATACGAATGGGCCATGTCTAGTATGCGCAGTCCCAAAATTTTCCCCAGAAACCCATAGCTCAGGAACCTCGGCCTCACTGGTCACTGGTTCATCCTTATCACCCGCTAGGAAATACAAGGGGAACTCCTCCACCTCCTGTGATGGGGGACTCATCAGGGTTGCGCTGGCTCCTGCCTGAGACACTAGGCACACCTGCTTCTCCCCACAAATCCCAGAATGGGGGGGTATTAAGTCTCTGACTACCCCTACCTCATGGAACTCTGTACCATGTCTTTGGCATCCCCATGGATACAGCGAACAAACACATTTCACTATTATCAACTGGTGGGGAAGCATGGACCTTATCTGGGACCAAGAGTCCTGACATCAGTACTCAGTTTATGGTAATGGGACATGACTGCGGCCCCTCTATGGGCTGATAGTCCACTCTGAAGGATGGGTATGCTGCCTAGGCTACAGCCCATCTGCTCGGAAGACATAGGACCACTGTCGGCTATGTGTTCAGGCTATGTGTCCAGGCCCGTGGCATTTCCAGCAGATCAGTTTTTTACCAGCAGTCTTTGGAAGTCCCTCAGCAGCTCCTGGAACCCTTTGTGGCTCTTTTACCCCTCTTTTGGGATTCAGGCTACCGCTTGGTACCCCAGTATGGAGATGTACCAAACTATGGCTTCCTTAGTGGGCTCTCGACCACCTGGTACCTTTCTACGAGGCCCACCAGGTCATCCACATTTTGGGGTCTCCCTGGGCAACCCAGGTCTGCAATGGCCTGGGGAGGGAGTAAATAAACCAGTCCGTGACCACCTGCTAGACCATCAGGGCTGGAGTGGAGGTCTCTGGCTGCAATCATTTCTGGACCAAATGCAATAAGTCAAATATTTGTGAGCAGGGAGTTTTATCACCATAATACGCCCAGTGATGATCCCTTTTAAAGACGTAGTGACCCCTGAGTGTACCAATATCTCTGTTTTTTGGCATATTCCTGGACATCCTGTAATGTCAAATCCTGTACAGTCAAACAGGGGGCCAGTACCTCTGCCCACTCCTTTGGTGGTAGCTTATCACTCTCCGCCACCCGCCCGAACACAGTAAAAAATGCCTGTAAATCATCCCCTAGGGTCATCTTTTGCATGGCTCATCTTACCACTTACTGGACACAGGAGTCATCACCTTGATGTGGGGAGGGGCGGTTTCTCTGCTGCAGCCATCTCCTGCCAGGAGTTCCATCTGCCTTTGTTGTTGTTGAATCTACTGCATCAGGAGTTTATTAGTCTCTTGCTGTACCTGGTGCTGTTGGCTCAGGATCAGGTGCTTGAGTAGGTCCTCCATTTTGTCTAACCGCTGTTCAAACCCTATAGCCACCTTCACCCAGGACATACAGTTTATCCACCACTGCTACCCGTGTTCCTGGAAACTTGCTCGCATTCTCCACTTGTGGAAGCTTGGTTCACTTAGCTGCTCCTCGAAGTAGACACAGTATCATGTGTTATGATTGGGTCACCGAGGAGGAAAGCAAGACCAAGCTAAGCCACAGAAAACCAGAGGGGTTGGTAACTAAGCAGATGGCAGACCCCTGATCCTATTCACACAACTTGCAGTAGCCGTGGAGCGTACCTACGATGATTCTAGACGCCTCGACACAGCCGGAGAACTAAATATGCCTAAAGCAAGAAAGGGGAAATCTAAACTGCCCCAGAGCAGACCCCAAAGGAATAGATAGCCCCCAAATACATATTGTCGGTGAGTCAAGATGAAAACACAAACACAGGTAGGAAAATAGGCTGAGCAAACGACAGGACAGGAAAGGAAAGACACTGTCTGCAATCATGCAAAAAACCCTGCAAAATATGCCCAGCATGTCTGATAGAAAAAATACTGAAGTCACTAGACTTTGCCCACTATATCAGCACTCTGGTATATTCTGAAAGCAGAGCAAAGAGAGGCCAATCTAATAAGGGACAAAAACAAACTGGCACAAACAGTAACATAAGGATGGAAATTCAGCACAGCCCCAGCCGGGGCTGGCTGACCACTCAAAACTGAAATAGACAAAACCAAATCAAATGTGAACAATAGCAAAAGAACACTTAGCTTGATCATGCAGGGACTGAGCAGGAAACTAAGACCTCAGGACGCAGGAAAAAATCACCAGCAGGGATAGAGGGAGTTGGCTGTCTTAAATCCAGTCAGAAACTCCCAATGTCCAATCGTCCTCCTCATTATCAGGTGGCAGGCCTCTGTTAATTAGATCAGCTCCATTACCTCCTGTAACCACCTGTAACCACCAGAGGGAGCCCAGAAAGAGAACTCGCGACCCCTCTGTCAATATGACCATCTCCACTTCCTTCACCAGTAACCAGAGGTAGGAATTCACAACAATCATGTTTGGTTAAAGTCTCTGGGTGGTTTATTACTTCATAAACCAAAAACCCAAACTGGAAACAGAAAAAACAGCCTTTCAGGCTCAAAAGAAAGTAAACAGTTCATACACAACCCTGCCCAGTACTGCTGGGACATCATATATGGCAGCTCTCTCAGGAGCTTCAGTATGGAGGCTTCCTTTCCTCCACACAACACAGACTGAGAAAAAAAAAATAGATGGACATTAAACTCCCTCCAGCCACACCCTAGAGGTGGAGATATGGTGAATAGGCATCTCACCCATCTGTGACCTACCCACCATGAAAGCTAGGCCCATATAGCGACTGGATTTGTGGTATCCCGTTACCCATTGTACTGCTGCTGAATGAGGCAGTTGTCGTGTGGCAGTAGATTTGTTCCAGTGTGTCAGAATTAGTTTGGACACTGTTACAAAATGTAATACATTGCGACTCATGAAAGTGCTTTGCGGCAATTTACTAGCCAATGTGTATATGAAAGTTAAGTGATTATTCTCCTCATAGCAAGCTGCCATAGACACGGCTGGGAGGAGCCTCCCAGCTCAGGACTCAAACACTCCCAGAGGTAACTTCCAGTTCTGGGCGTTTCAAGCTGCCTGAGGGAGCAAACACTACTGCTTCCATCATAGTTTTCCATGCGAGTCCACGTTTAGGGGACATCTTTCTCCACATAATCTCCCCCACAAAAGAGTGAAGTCTTCTAGTCAGGAGAGATAACACTGCACATGTGCTCTTCTGCATGATGGTTATCCTGCTTGCTTCTAGCCAGGACCAGATCCAGGTGGCTGCCACGCCACCGGCTTTGTTTAACCTACCCCCGTGATAGGGAATGGGAGGCTCGAAACTGTAAGTACTTCCACACTTTAGTGTTTCCACAAAGAGCCAATCTGTGAAGGTCCCTCCATCAGTGTAATATTTCTTGGACTGCGCATAACACTTACTCTAATAGCAAGTGAAGTGAACTCTGCTCCAGCTGCCCTGAGAGGCCATGACCTCGTTTGTCTCATGAAGAGAGAATCATTACTTTCATATGCATAATATACTGTGAACTTTGCCTTTAAGTGAGAGACTGTACCCAGTTACATCTATTGGTAAAATTGTTATGTTTACAAGTTCATCTGCTTATCTGGCTGCTTGAGATTGCACAAACAACATGGGCGCTCCAAAACCTGCACCCTGACACCAACGCTGCAGCAGTGCCACAGGGGGGGGTCCTATACCATTCACAAGTGCCACCTCCTGCTATTGACAATTGTTGTGGACACGAAGGAGGTGTTTATGGGTCCAGCGACCTACTTCAGCTACCGTGACATCACTATCTGCTGCCAGTGAGACTACATGCCTCAGTTGGCCATTCTGCAACATCTGGCTCCTCCCCAGTGGCCCACCACAGATTGTTCTCAACACATATCATGCTGGAAATGTGGCACCCTTCTGACAGAATAGCTGACGACGTATCATCTTCATGTAAAATACCAATATTCCTATGAATTATCTGTTTAACCCCTTAGTGACGGAGTCAAATTTTAAAAATCTGACCAGTGTCACTTTATGTGGTAATAACTCTGGAACACTTCGACAAATTCCAGTGATTTTGAGATTATTTTTTCGTGACACATTATACTTTATGATAATGGCAAATTTAGGTTGATATGTTTTGTGTTTATTTATAAAGAATATCAGAAATTTGACAAAAATGTAAAAAAAAATAGCAATTTTCAAACTTTGAATGATTATCCCTTTAATCCAAATATTCATACCATAGCAAAACATTAATAAATAATATTTCCCACATGTCTGCTTTAGGCTACTTTCACACTTGCTTTTTTTTGCAGCGCATTTTTCCCGCAAAAAAACGCATGGAAAAAACGCATACAAACACATACAAATGCTGCGTTTTTTTCAAGCATTTTTATGAGCATGAATGAAAAAAGCGCAGCATTTGTCTGCGTTTTTAGTGCGTTTTTACCGCATTTGCGGTTTTTTCCAACATTAGTTGGCCCCTCACACTAACCCAAACCATGACTTTAATAACCCTAACCCTAACCCTGACCCTAACCCTGACCCTAACCCTAACCCTTAACCAAACCATACCCTAACCCTAACCCTAACCCTGACCCTAACCCTGACCCTAACCCTAACCCTTTACCAAACCATACTAACCCTAACCCTAACCCTAAACCCTAACTAACCCTAAACCCTAACCCTTAACCAAACCATACTAACCCTAAACCCTAACTAACCCTAAACCCTAACCCTTAACCAAACCATACTAACCCTAACCCAAACCCTAACCCTAAACCCCCTTAACTAACCCCAACTATAACCCAAACCCCTAAATTCCATTGTCTAACTAATGGTCAACAAAAAAATGCATGCGCAAAAAAACGCATACATGAGCATGGCAATGCGCACATATGCGCACCCATAGACTTATAATGGGTGTCTTGCTGTAAAAAAATGCATTGCGCGCGCATGCGGTTTTTTGAGGCAAGTCAGACGCCCAAAAAATGCAACAGGATGCATTTTGTGCGCCCGAGCGCACACCACAAAAAAATGCATGAGCGGAAAAACGCATACAAATGCATGTGTATGCGCACATAAGAGCATCCCAAGCAAAATATAGGAAAAAAACGCATGCGTTTTTTAGCGCTAAAATCCAGCTAAAAAAAGTGTGAAACCAGCCTTACATCAGCATCATTTGTAACATGCTATTTTATTTTGTTAGCATTTTAGGAGGTTTAAAAATGTAGCAGCAATTTTTTTACTTTTTCAAAAAAATTTGCAAAATTATTTTTTTAGGGACCTATCCAGGTTTGAAGTGACTTTAGGGGTCCTATGTATTGCAAAACCCCCCAAAGTGATACTATTTTAAAAACCGCACCCCCTGACATACTAAAAACTGCTGTCAGGTAGTTTATTAACCCTTCAGGTGCTTTTCAGGAATTAAGACAGTGGCATGATAGGAATGAAAAAGTTGATTTTTACCATCTACACTACGCTGACTTTTGATCAGGTCAGTGTAGCCGTCAGACTCCAAGGACGCTATTTGCTCATGAATTGCCATGTCAAACATCAGGACCACACAATCATGATCTCAGGGTGCCGATG
The DNA here is from genome assembly GCF_039654945.1 of Dendrobates tinctorius. Classification (NCBI taxonomy): domain Eukaryota; kingdom Metazoa; phylum Chordata; class Amphibia; order Anura; family Dendrobatidae; genus Dendrobates; species Dendrobates tinctorius. The sequence continues at coordinate 26,295,652 of NW_027361679.1, forward strand.
GGGATGAAGAGGGAGAAATCACACTGTTTTAAACATTTATATGATAGTCACTATTGACATCAGAATCTAAGGGGTTAAACAGATATGGACGGTGACAACACTGATCGTTTGTGATACAGCAAGTTGTCAGCTATAGTGTACAGCCAACAGCTGCTGGATTGTCACCTATATGGGGATGATATTCTCTTAAATCTCAGGTCAGTTAAAAGAAGTATTGATGGTCATTAAGGGGTTAAAGGCATTAAATTGTGGGCTATAATTGATAGAACAGACTAGTTTTTTACTTTTCATGCTGTTAGTATTATAAGTCATATTATTGGTTTTTGCCGTCAATAATTAATCTCGTTTTTTATTATGAATGATTTTTTTTAGCTCTTTCAAGTGACCAATGAGGATAGCCTCTCATCCTAAGTCTTTCACAGCATGAATGAATTTCTTGTGCTAATGTACCTTCATTACTGCAATGCCTAGTTATCCTGGTCAATTCGCCTACTAGAATTGCCTTGATGGTATGATTAGGATGGCTACTTGTAGCATGTAGAATATTATTTCCAGCCAGAGGCTTACAATGAGTAGAAGTGACAATAGAGGAGCCTGCAATTCCCTGCAGCTTCAAATCTAAGAAAGAAATACATGTTGGATCAGTTTGGAAAGTGAAGCACAAATTAAAATTATTGTTATTCAAAAACCCAAAAAATTCTGGTATGGCAGATACATCCCCACCCCATATAATGAGTGCGTCATCAATGTATCTGCCATACCAGAAGATGTCAGACACGAATCTATTCTCAGTAGTACACAAAAATTGTTCCTCCCAGTAAGCCATAACTAAGTTGGCAATTGATGGGGGGTGTTTTCCCCATAGACACTCCTTTACACTGGAGGAAATACTGTTGGTTGAACAAAAAATAATTGCGCTTCATGATGAAACAAACAAAGAGAGAAAAGAAATAGGTCACAGACAGGGGATCACCCTAGGCAGGAAATAGCATATAAAATTCAAATTTTATTGGACACAGAAAAACAGACAAAAAATGTTAAAAACATTAAAAATGGTCACACATGTGACATACAAATTGCACAGAGCTCGTAATAGAGCAGACCACCTGCTGCCAAATACTCCACAATGAGTAGTACTTCTAACCCTAGGTCTATGTAAACAGAATGCCAAAGTGTGAAAAATACACACCCTCAAATAGAAACATTGAACCATACAAGAGCTAGAAAATAATAATCAATATGTAATTATAGTGGGTAGTGAATTCATAACCTGAAAAGGATAAACACTGGTTACCATAAGTCGCCACAAACAGAATTATATTGCCTAGAAAATATCTTGTCCAAATAAGGTGCATAAATCTGAAAGGCAATGCGATCTAGATAACCCCCTTCAGGAATATAAATACCCATGCCTCAAAGCTAGGCATGAAGCATACAAATAGCCCACATAATCTGAGCCCATAGGGAGTAGAGAAAGTTATATAGGCTAAAATAGCCTCCCACAATAGTCAGCACAAATGCATATCAGCAATATACAGAACCCATGTGGAGTGGAGCAGGCAGAATGGATAGACCCGACGCGTGTCGCCACTCTAGGTGGCTTCGTCAGGGGTACTAACTGCCCGTCTGCTGTGCCAATATATATAGTTATTTAATCATTTAATGAGGGGCAGCTGCGCTGCTGCTTGCCATAGAGGAATCAATAACAGGAGACACCTGAAGGAATAGACAAAGCCGGTAGTCCATAGCGGTAGCTGTAATCGCATGGTACCGGCGTTTGACATCACAGCGTGTGCAAGATTGTATCAACTGCACAGGCGTCGGCGTCTAAGAGGCTGGACACGCATCACAGATGGAAGGAAGTGATTAAACAAAACATAGTCACTGCGCAGGAGCTTGGAGTCGAGAGACCAGAAAAACATCATCTTGTTTACAGCTCAGTTGCTGTGGTAACTAGCTATGTGGGCGGTAACCGGGTGGATCAACCAGAGGCAGGGTGAAAAACCCAACCGCACAAGCGCCAGTTAAAGGAGGTGCTAATGAAATAAAGTACTGAAAAGAATTCTAGTATACATGCGCAGCATGTGGCCACTACATAGTCACGAATAATCGAATTTGTTGTTCTATTTGATCATGCTGCACACACGCTAGTAAAATGAGGCACTCAAATGGATTCTAGTACAAATGCGCAACCTGTGGCCACTGAAAAGGCACAAGTACTTGAATTAGATACAAAAATATCATTGTTGTTTTAATAGAACAGGCTACACAAATGCTAGTCAAGATAAAACATAGATAGTTTGATTACGCAAGCGTCATCAAGGAACACTGAAGAGGCGCTGATAATCCAATAGGAAAAGTATTCCATCAAAAGAACCAGATGACATTATTGTAATGACCGGAAGAGCTAAGCGCATAATAGTCAAGTTAGGATATTGACAATTCTAATAGGCGCACGCCAAATAGGAATACTGTCCAGGCACCAATAAAATGAGAGGAAACCCCTCATCAAATGCGTAAATGTTATAATTATAATCAATTGTGCTACGCACACAGGAATTAAGATCAGACACACACCGATCTATTACGCGGGTACTAGTCTCAAACATTGTACAGGCGCCGAGATTACAAATGGAGAAGGACATAATGACATGTATACAAACGGCGTTGCTATTAGAGAAAACCCCACTAAAGAGTATATCAAACCTGTGTTTTAGCAAAGGGTACATCATGGAGCTGTAATCATATTAACCATGAAGTCTGCCTTCCTCTGAAGAAAACCTTCCAAAGGAGGCTCCAATAACCTAGATGTAGGGCTGGGCTGCTACAGCCCCCAAAGGTACGGATATATCAATAATAAAGGCGAACGTATAGACACATAAGAAGGGACAACCTAACATAGATGTTATAGGACAAATAATCCACAGATAGTTATTGACGTGTCTCGTAGTACATGTATATACAAACATGCCCTAATGAGGCATTATTACCCATATGGCGAAGGCCTGAAGGGCCACATGTGCTGCAATCAAAGACATCCACAGATGGATAGGGACACAAAAACCCAAAGGTGGTTATCGGTGTCGCACATAGTATATATATATATATATATATATATATATATGCATGCCCTAGTCAAGCATTATTTCCCATATGGAGAAGGCCTAGAAGACCACATGTGCTGCAATCAGAAACATCCACAGATGGATGGAGACACACAATAAGATTTAATAGATGTAATAAAGACAAATGGCCAGAGGGCCATATTAGGAATTGTGGTTCCCATTCCTGCTTGATAAGGGGAACAACGGGACATATAGATAAAATGGTGCCCAATATAATATGCCAATCCCTATGTGCCTTAAGAAGGCCACATCTGTACACAGACGGTTATGGAGACGCAGCATTAGAAACACATTTTTAATATAGTAGTAAAGACAAACAGAACAGTCGCTTTAAGTGTAACCAAAGTCAGACAATATTTTAAATGTTATGCACGCCAGTCAATGGGGGCACAACCATGCAACAGATATCTATCACACAAGGCCCCCAAAACTACAAACACTACAAGCACTGCAAGCACTTAAACCCAAAGGGTAATGGAAAGTAGGTATTAGTATGTATAAACACCTCAATAGGAAAACGGGAACCCCATGAGGCGAGTCATAGAAAAAACATATGCAAAACAGAGCAACATTGTGGGTAGTAAAAAGTTATTATAATAAACCCACCATAAAAACCCATTAAGGAAATCAGTTAGATGAGGGAATGCTGTTTAAATAGACCAAATTGCGATACTGTTTACATGGACTCAAACAGAGAACAGTAGATTGCTATAAAGGATGAATATGAACAGTGTCACACAAAGAGCCACAGTATATAGATCCAGAAAAACAAAAAAAATTTGATCAAATCTGTTTATAGAACCCGGTAAATAGTAAATCCTCATTCAGGCCTGAGGGGACCAAACTTCTAAGATTAAAAATCCTCTTGGATTCCCGTCTGAGGAGTTCAAGGGTATTGTTCCCTCCCCTTATGTCCGATTGAACAGTCTCAAGTCCCAAAATCCTGGTACCACTCCACCGGGAGTTGTGTGTGTTCAAACAATGCGATGCTACAGAGGTGGGTGTTTTGCCCTTCTCCAAATCCTTCTTGGCTGTTATACTTGAGAACTGATGTTGTATTCTCCTCCTTAGTTCCTGCGTCGTTTGCCCAACATACACACCAGAGCATAGACCACATTACGGGATTTGCAATTAAAGTAGCTTCGTGTTGTAACCTGGAATGGGAAGATAGGCAAAGTAGGAACACTAGTACCGATGGAAAACGGGCAGATATTACAATTGCCACAGGGAAATGTGCCCATGAGTCGTACATCCCTATTGAGTCTGGTGACTGATCGTTTAAAATGGCTATGGCACAAACGATCTTTGAGATTACTAGCTCTTCTTGCAACCAGACTTGGTTGTACCGAAATGTGGGGCTTCAATCTGGGCTCACTCAGGAAGATCCCCCAATGTTTGGTGAGGATTCTACCAATATCATGCCACTGTTTGTTGTATGCAGTAACAACTCCAAGTGGTTTAGGGGTCCCTTTACCCGAGGCTCAAGCAAACAAACAATGCATAAACGGCTGCCAAAGGGAATCTAACCAATGGCTAAGATGTTCTGTAAGCGAGCCAATGCCAGAAACTATTGGACACATGGGGGGAGGTTTAATGCCCTTGTGCACCTTGGAAAGAGCGTATAGAATAGGAATCACTGGATGTTCAATTTTGATATAGTCAGATTGAGTTTTGGTGAGTACTCCAAGTGTGAGTCCTTCATCAACAAAACTAAATAGTTCTTTTTGAAATTTCCCTGTCAGATCTGCTGCCAATTTTACATAGGTGGAATCATCTCTTAAAAGCGTTTCAATCTGCTGTTTGTACATATCAGTATCCATCACTACTGTCAAACCACCCTTATCAGCTTTTTTCACTGTGATCTGAGACATATTTTTAATCTCTTCCAGCGCTCTACGCTGTTTCAAATTCAGATTATATTTCCCTGTATTAGAAAGGGCAGATTGATGGAGTGATCTCAGATCTCGTTCCATAGTGCATTGAAATTTTTCCATGCAGTCCACCCTAGAGTGGACTGGATAGAAAAATGGATTTTTAGTTGACAGATGTTGAGCCTGATTGACTGATCTATTCAATCCTACACTTTCATTATTCAATTCCTCTAGGTTTTTCAATGCAATTTGTTCATCAAACATTAAATTACTAAATACATTTTCAGGAACATTGTCACAATTACTTTCGCATGAATCCTCACCAAAGAAATGCTTTCTCACCGTTAAGTTACATATAAATCTGTTGACATCGAGTAGAGTCTGAAATAAATCAAAACATTTATCTGGTGCAAAATTTAGACCCAACGATTAAACCTGTAATTGTTCTGCTGTTAAAGTGCAACTAGAAATGTTCAATACATTGGAAAAATTATTCTGATCATTGGAAAAAGAAGAAAAAAAAATTTGTTACTTCTTGTTGCGGGTGGCCATTCTGGTGTGCACACCTGTGCTTACGCCCCCCGCGTTTTTTCCGTTTTTTGAGAACTGTCTCTTACGTCTCCTGTAATAAGAATTTCCTTTCACATAAAAATTATCATCCGAAGTATTGTCCTCATAATATACTTCATTCACACGGTTATTCAGCGATTCCGCATCTGATGAGCTGAATGAAAGATGGCGTTCCAATGTCTCTGCCAATCTGCTGTGATGCTTCAAAATTGAATGAGGCGTGGAAGGAGATTTAGTCCACCTGCCCCATTCATACACCTGATTTTCTTCTAGCTTAGTTTTCATAATAGTAATATCTGCTTGAATTTTCTTTAAGTTGCCTCTTCATGCTTCATAATAAGTTGCATGAGTTTAATCGAACAACTGCTTAAAATTTTTTCCAATCCTCCACAAATTTTTTGCAAATAAACTTTTTGAGCCGTAACCCTCTGGGAATCATATTTTTCTCAACATAATTGTCCAACGTAGTGAAATCCCACCAGATTTTCTCCATACAGTTCATGATGGGCCCCATAAGATGCTCCATTCAAAATATGCCCCATATAATGCTGCACAAAGGTTAATAATGGCCCCATAAGATGCTCCATAGAATAATATGCCCCATATGCTGCTCCATAAAGGTTATGGCCCCATAAGATGTTCCATAGATTATACCCCATATGTTGCCCCATAAAATGATCCATAGAATAGGCCCCATAAGATGCTCCATAGATTAAGCACCATATGCTGCCCCCATAAGATGCTCCATTGAATCTCCCACATATGCTGCCCCCATAAGATGCTCCATTGAATATCCCCCCATATGCTGCCCCCATAAGATGCTCCATTGAATATACCCCCATATGTTGCCTCTACAAGATGCTCCATTGAATATGCCCCCATATGCTGCCCCCATAAGATGCTCCATTGAATATGCCCCCATAAGATGCTCCATTGAGTATACCCCCATATGCTGCCGCTACAAGATGCTCCATTGAATATGCCCCCATATGCTGCCCCCATAAGATGCTCCATTGAATATGCCCCCATAAGATGCTCCATTGAATATGCCCCTATATGCTGCCCCCCATAAGATGCTCCATTGAATATTCCCCAATATGCTGCCCCCATACGATGCTCCATTGAATATGCCCCCATATGCTGCTCCCATAAGATGCTCCACTGAATATGCCCCATATGCTGTCCCCATAAGATGCTCCATTGAATATGCCCCCATATGATGCTCCATTGAATATGCCCCCATATGCTGCCCCAATTAGATGCTCCACTGAATATGCCCCCATATGATGCACCTCTGAATATGCCCCCATATGCTGCCGACCTTAAGATGCTCCACTGAATATGCCCCGTATGCTGCCCCCATAAGATGCTCCACTGAATATGCCCCAATATGCTGCCCCCATAAGATGCCCCATAGATTATGCCCCCATATATTGCTGCTGCCGCTACTGCAGGTATTAAAAAAAGACATACTCACCTCTCATCGCTAGGGGCCAGGTGCCGCTGTGCTGAGCAGGTGGAGACACCGGCGTGCTATGGGGGACAGGTGTAAGTGCTGGCTCAGGACCTGGCACCTGAGATATTCACCTGTCCCAGTTTCAACACTGCTCACCGCTGTCTGCCTACTGGGTCCCTCTGTCAGTGACTGTTCAGGCAGATGGCGTGCACTGATTATGTCATCGAGCCCTCTGCTGTCTGAACGTCACTGACAGAGGGACCCAGCAGGCAGACAGCGTCGAGCAGCGTTGAAACTGGGACAGGTGAATATAGCATATACTTACCTCCCCCTGGTGCATCTCTGCAGCCCCATTCTCCCACGGTCTCACTTCCTTCCTTCAGCGGTCATGTGGTACCACTCATTAAAGTCATAAATTTTTGCATATTCATGACTTTAATGAGCGGTACCATGTGACCTCTGTAGGAAGGAAAGGAGACTGTGGGATAAGCAGGGGGCTGCAGAGATCGCGTCAGAGGGGTTCAGTATGATGTAACATCCCTGCTCCTCATCCCCCACCTACCCCCTGGCTATTTGACTCGCGTATAAGCAGAGAGGGGGACTTTCAGCCCAAAAAAATGGGCTGAAAATCTCGGCTAATACGTGAGTATATACTGTAAATTATGCTGTCCCAGAACTGAATAATTTCATAATGAAGACTGGATATGTGTTATTAGGTGATCTCTTACAGGAGTTGTCTTGGAGCTTCTGCTATGCCAATATGCAATACTTTGAAAAAGAACTCATACCTTGTGAACCTTTCCACACAAACTTATATGTATTTTATTGGGATTTTATGTTATATACCAACACAAAGTATGAAGTATTTGTGAAGCATAAATGAAATGATACTTGGTTTTCTAATTATTTAAAAAACATAAATCTGAAAATTGTGACATGCATTTGTATTCATCTCCTTAGGGATCAAACAGCATCATGAAAAGCAAGGAAAGCACCACACAGGTCAGGGATAAAGTTGTGGAGAAGAGTAAAGCAGAGTTAAGTTATAAAAAAATAGCCCAAGCTCTGAACACCTCAAGAAGCACAATACAATCCACCATCCAAAAAATGGAAGGAGTATAGCACAAGACATGACCGTCCATCTAAACTGACATTATAAGCACTAATTGGAGAAGCAGCCAAAAGGCCTGTGCTAATGGACACAACTAGCATGTGACAGCTGGTGATCTGGTCAGATGAGACCAAAGTAGATTTTTCTGGCTAAATGCAAAATGCGATATGTTTTGGAAAATTGATACTGCAATTCACCCTGAAAATACCATCCCCTTCATCAAACATGGTGGTGGTAGCATCATGTCTTGGTGGAGGCTTTTCTTCCGCAGGGACAGGAAAGCAGGTCCGAGTTCTTGGGAAGATGGATGACGCTAAGTACAAGGCAATCCTGGAGTAAAACCTGTTGGAGACTGCAAAAGACTTGAGACTGAGGTGTAGGTTCAGCTTCCAGCAGGTCAACAACCCTAAACATACTGCCAGAGCTACAATGGAATGGTTTACATCAAAGCATATTCATGTGTTTAATTGGCCCAGTCACAGTCCAGACCTAAATCCCATTGAGAATCTGTGGGAAGACTTGAAAATTGATCTTCACAGGCACTTTACATCCAATCTCATTGAGCTAAAGCAAATGTGCGAAAGGTGGTCCTACAAAGTATTGACTCGGGGGGCTGAATAAAAATGCACTTCACAATTTTCAGATTTCTATTTTTAAAATATTTAGAAAACCATGTATCATTTCCATTAGATTTCACAAATACTTTCTACTTTGTATTGGTATATCACATTAAATCCCAATATAATACATTTAAATTTGGGGTGTAATGTGAAAAAATGTGGAAAAGTTCATGGGGTATAAATAATTTTTCAAGGTAATGTACAGGTATGTTTTTTGTCTTTTAGTATTCCAGCATGTAATGTCCTTCAACTATTTTCACTTAGTTGTGCCTGGTGGCGTCTGTGTTAAAGAATAGCAGCAAAAGAGCCATGGGTTGATGTGATCTTATATGCCATTTAGCTGGAGGTTGGAGGTTGGACAGCCATTCAATAAAGTAGGGACATAGGAGGCACTTTATTTGTGACTAGCTGAAGAGCCCAGCGCTGCCCGGGCATAGAAACTAACTACGGTTAGTTTTAACAAATTATAATGATTATATCTATATATATAAAGCTGAGTGTAGAGCCCCACCACTCCGCATAGCCACACTCACTATAATATCCCACATCATCCCGTCAGCCAGAGCTACCGGACTACTACCCCTTATATCTCACATCGTCCCGTCAGCCAGAGCCACAAGACTACTACCACTAATATCCCACATCATCCCGTCAAAGCCACCGGACTACTACCCCTAATATCCCACATCATCCCGTCATCCAGAGCCACCGGACTACTAACCCTAATATCACACATCATCCTGTCAAAGCCACCAGACTACTACCCTTAATATCCCACCAAACAGAGCCACCGGACAACTACCACTAATATCCCACATCATCCTGTCACAGCCACCAGACTACTACCCCTAATATCCCACATCATCCCATCAGCCAGAGCCAACGGACAACTACCACTAATATCCCACATCATCCCGTCACAGCCGCCGGACTACTACACCTAATATCCCACATCATCCCATCAGCCAGAGCCACCGGACTACTACTTCTAATATCCCACATCATCCCGTCAGCCAGAGTCACCGGACAACTACCCCTAATATCCCACATCATCCTATCAGCCAGAGCCACCGGACTACTACCCCTAATATCCCACATCATCCCGTCAGCCAGAGTCACCGGACAACTACCCCTAATATCCCACATCATCCTATCAGCCAGAGCCACCGGACTACTACCCCTAATATCCCACATCATCCTGTCAGCCAGAGCCACCGGACTACTACCACTAATATCCCACATCATCCCGTCAGCCTGGGGTCAGAACCAGAGCGCTGAGTGAAACGGTCCTAACTTCCATACCGGGGATCCCTTTAAGAGAGGCCTGGCATCAGAACCAGAGCGCTGAGTGGATTTGCCCTGACTTCCATACCAATGATCCCTTTAATAGAAGCCTGGAGTGAGAATCAGAGCGCTGAGGGATTTACCCTAACTTCCATACCGGAGATCCCTTTAAGAGAGAGGCCTGGGGTCAGTACCAAAGTGCAGAGTGGATTTGCCCTCACTTCCATACTGGGGATCCCTTTAAGAGGGGCCTTGGGTCAGAACCAGAGTGCTGAGTGGATTTGCCTTGACTTGCATACCAATGATCCCTTTAATAGAATAGTGGGGTCAGAATCAGAGCGCTTAGGGATTTGCCCTAACTTCCATACAGGAGATTCCTTTAAGAGAGCCTGGGGTCAGTACCAGAGCACTTGAAGGCAATTGCCCTGACTTCCATACCGGGGATCCCTTTAAGAAAGGCCTGGGGGTCAGAACCAAAGCGCTGGATGGATTTGCCCTAATCTCCATAACGGAGATCCCTTTAAGAAAGGCCTGGGGTCAGTACCAAAGTGCATAGTGGATTTGCCCAAACTTCCATACCAATGAGCCTTTAAGAGAGCCTGGGGTCAGAACCACAGAGCTGAGTGGAACGGTGTTACATCTAACTATCTACCTCCTGATGATCCTTTTAGGAGAAACGCGTTGAGGTTTTTGCCTATCCATCATCAAAACTTGAGTACCCTTTCTACTGTTATCAACATGTGTTGAAAATCTTTGATTATATTGTGGATTTTGTTATGCCTTCCAGAGATATTAATATGTCACCCTAATGTTTTATTATCAGTCATATCAGGGCGTATTGAGGGTGAGCCATCGTGGAGCGGGGGCGCCATTCCGCTGACCAGTAGGGTGCCAACCTCCACTGACAGAAAAGTATACAGTTACAGGGAACAGATAGTTAGGTACTCATTTGTTTTGCACATGTCACTTTATTGTCTTTGTCTATTGCGCTCTTTTTGCACTTTTTGTATTGTTGCCTACCCAACTACTACTTCTTTGACAACACCTATACACTCATTTCCTGGTTATTTGAGTGACCGTATGCTGCCCTAATCCAGGGTCATCTAGGAGCCATAGGGTACAGCCGTCGTTGAGCGGGGGCGCCAATCTCGAATATGTATGGGGTTATAACCTCCGCTGTTAGGCAGTGTGTTATCAGGATTCCCTTTTTAGGGTTTCAGTAGGTGACACAGTTGTTTGTGTTTTTGTGTGGTTGCTTTGTCTTTTATCAAGACGTTAATAAAGGTTTGGATTTTATATTCTACATCTATATTTTTGTAAGGCTCCTTGTAAATACAATTGAAGTTTTTTACCTTACTGGTTTATATACTCCTAAAACTTTTTTGAATGGTCCTAACTTAAATACTGGGGATCCCTTTAAGAGAGGCCTGGGGTCAAAACCAAAGAGCTGGATGTATTTGCTCTGACTTCCACACCAATGATCCCTTTAAGAGGGAAGATGTGCCTATGGGATGGAGGATGTGTAATGGGTATATGGGCATAGGATGGGGGATCCATTTCTGTCATGTGCTCTCCGCTCCTTTCAGGGGGGCAGACAATGGCCGGGAGCTTATGTTCCCAGGGATGCTAGATTTGTCCCACCACGTCAGTGTCTGCTGTTGCTCATAGCAACCAATCACAGCTCATCTTCTTTTAACCAGCTCTGGTGAAAGATGCTTCGTGATTGGTTGGTGATACACACATACATTTAGTTTTATATATAGAGATGTATCTTTAATTGGGTGGGCTTGGGGAATCTGTCTAAGGGCTCACTCACACAGCCGTAGTTTGTCTCATGCTAGAAATTATGCTAATGACACTTGGCTCAAATGTAATAATCTGCAGGGAATGATGATGTCACTATGGATCAGAGACAGATCAAGTGTTAAAGTGTTTATTTACAGGGGCTAGACTCTCCATGCAGGGAAAAGCAGTGGAGGTTAAAAGTGACAGGGTAAATGGTAAAACGGTACACAAAAGGCAAGGTAAAGCTATGAAACAGTTAAGCAAAGTAGAAATGGTTAAAGGGGAATTCTTGTAGCTTATCAGTCTGGTGAAGTCTTGATGGCAGGGTCTTTTTCCTCTAACGTTGGCACCATCAACAGCGGCACTTGAAGTCTCTGTAGTCTCTCCTCTCTTTGAAACTGAGAACTCCGAGGTTAAAGCAGGAAGCAGCGAGACACTGTGAACCTGAGTCTCCCCTGCTCTTAGTCTCTGTATGTTAAGCTAACAGTCTCTCTGCAGGAACAATGCTGCGCACACTGAAAAGTCTCTCTGCCACACTCAGGGGCTCTGGCAGGCACCGGGGCTGCGCGCACAGGTCACTCTCTCTGCACTGTCAGGGGGAGAGCCTCCTCTGGTCACAGGGGCTATTGAGTCCACGTACTCACAGACAGTGCTTTCTATATCTCGACCTTCAGCCCCAGTCTTCTGACGGGGAATCCTCTCTCTCCTGGAGCGTGGTGCTGTAGCCTGCTTCTTACGTGACGTGTGCTGCTCTCCTTCTGGCGCACTCTGCTTTCACGCCCTCAGCTTGCACAGCTTCCGGTCCACCGCCCCTTCTCTTCTCCGACTGCCCCTTACAGTCACATGGTGCAGTCAGTCCAAGTCAGTAAGTCTTCCCCCCGGCAACCCTGCTGCCTGTCCATGTGGTTCCGGACACGGAGTAGGAGAGGTAACCCCCTTCTGGCTCTTCTTCCTCTTCACCTCCTTACACAAGCATTGTTAGAGTTTTAGCCAACTGTCATGTTAGCGTGATTCGATTCTCGAGAATCGGAGCAGAGGTTGTGGAGAACTTAATTTCTTTATCTTCTTTTCTGAGTCCACGAATGTAGGACTAAACTCAGATGATATCCAAGTGTAGTCTGATGTTTTACACACATCTATAGACTTGAATGGGTGTGCTTGGTCCAATAATCAGATGCACTCACAGCATACTGCAATTTTTTTCTCATGCTGAATTGAAAAGATAAAAAAATTGAAGATCTGCACTGCCCCATAGTATAACATTGGGCCGAGTGCTATCTGATAAAACATCAGATAGCACTTGGCCGTCTTATACACTAGTGTGAGCGAGAAAGAAAGATTACAGTTTTTCTCATGGTGGGCAGTTGGGCAAATGCAGACTAATACTCACTGAGCAGTCTGGAAGCGTGGGGTCACTACAAACAGCTGGCAGAATACTGGAAGATATGACACAAACAACTGAATTGATGCTATAGAGTAGTACTGGAACAGAAAGAATTCCACAAAGTTTCAGGGCATCACTGTTGAGCCAAAAGGGGAAGTTTCTAAATAGTAGAGATACTAGAGAATTTTTCCAATGTGTTTAACCTTTAAGAGCCTTTGCTTGTACTGTACAACCATGAAAATCTTCTACTATCAAGTATTTTTATCTTCCACTGATCACTGGCTTCCTGTGTTTTTTCTCTTGCTGGTGGTCACTATAGGATCCCTCACCTGCAAGCATTATATAATACCTAACTTCATCATCTTACTGCTTCAGGTGTACAGTGGCTTGCAAAAGTATTAACCACCCACCCCCACCTTGGCATTGTACATACTTTGTTACATTACAACCAGTGTTTAAATATTTTTGTAGTACGATTTGTATGTGATGCATCAGCATTAAATAGTCTAAGCTGGCAATGTGAAGTTTGAAAAATAAAGGCATAAACTAAATTTATGGGATCAAAATAACTAAAAATTAGTATGCAAATATGTATTCACCCCTTTTGCTATGAAGTCCCTAAAATTTTTTGGTGCAAGAAAATTGTTAGGGTTTAAGGATTGCACCAAATGTAAATTATGAGAAGATGCCGGGGTCCACCGTGCGGAGATGGTGAAACCGCAGCTAGAGAACAATGGGGGAGTGTAGTCGCGAGTAAGCACGGTAAACACACCGAGTTAAACATCACTCTGTGTGAACAGAGTGCAAGGCGACTGACTCTGTTACTCCACAGAGCAGTTTGAAAACAGACAGCACTCTAAGCTATGCCCTGTTCAATGTTACAGGAGCATAGTGGAATAGACGCTAGTGGAGTCCCTATAATTCTCCCCCCACTATGCTGGTGATTGAACCTGCTCTGACACATGGTGGCTTTTGAACCCGTGCCTGAGGATGCCCAGTGCAGATGTTAGGTTCAAGCAGGAGTTCACACCCTACACTGCCTGTCTAGGAACACACTCGCAGTGCTATTGAACGGCACACATGCACACAGGGTGGTAACTGTCCAACCTCCACACACACAGCAAGTAAGTATGATCTTAGAACACTGACGGGCGTGCCAATGATCCTTTTATAGACTGTGCCAATCAAACAGGACCTTGCTCGTGGACCAATCTGGAAATCTGGAACCTGCACAGGACCTGAGCAACTGACGATCAACCACCAATAAGAGGTTGCCACCTCATGAGCATGCTCAGCAGAGCGAATCCTGGACTTTGTCTCAGGAATGACTGCTCGCTGCTTCCTATTGTTAGTTACCATAGCTTGACCTGGTGAGGCAGCGGTAACAATGCGCACAGCCCGTGTCTGAGCAAGATGCTGAGACTGACGTCTTTGCTGAGCAGCATCCACTGCGGTTGAGACTGAATGGGAGACTGCAGGAGAAGACAAGACTTGGGATCCATCCTGTGCAGAGGGAGAATCGCGGCGCCTAGCACAAATACCTTAAAAAGTCACCTGCTTAATGAAAGGAAAGACATCTCTTTACCATCTACATCTGTAAGTGTCACATGGTCTGTCAGTATATACACACTTTTTCTAATAGGCTACAACACCATCAAGCAATAGGCACCACTAACCAAACACCATGAAGACCAAGTAGATCTCAAAACAAGTCTGAAAAGGAAAAGTTGTTGAAAATTAAAGGTAATGTCAGGTAAGGGTTGGGTTATAAAAAAAAATCCCAATCTCTGATGCTCCCCCGAAGCACCATCAAATACATTATCATCAAAAGGAAAGAACAAGGTACCACAACAAACCTAACAAGAAAGTTCCGCCCACCAAAACTCTCAGCTCAAGGAGGGCATTATTCAGAGACACAGCACAGAGGCTAAAGGTAACCTTGAAGGAGCTGCAGAATTCCCTAGCAGAGATTGGTGTACCTGTCCATACGACCACAATAAGCTGTACACCCTATAGAAGTGGCCTTTATGGAAGATTGCGCAGAAAAAAAGCCTTTACTTACACACAAAAATTGTAAGGCTCATTTGGAGTTTGCACAGAGATTGAAGCTTCAGAGACTGGGAGTTCTGTGGAAACTGTTTGGGTAAGAATACAAGGACAGAACAATGGAAAGGACACCATTGTAGGCATTTACTACAGGCCGCCTGTGCAAGCTGAAGATATGGATGAACTCTTTATGCATCAAATGGCCATGTTCTCCAAAAAATATGACATAGTTGTCATGGGAGATTTCAACTATCCAGACATTTGTTGGGAATCTCTCTCAGGCAAAACTAACAGGTCAAGGAAATTCTTATTCTCTCTTGCTGACACCTTTATCTTCCAAAAGGTAGGGGAGAAAACAAGGGGAACTGCTACCTTGGATCTAATCCTTATAAACAGGGAGGAAATGGTTGAGGAGGTAAAAGTGACTGGGACCCTAGGAGGTAGCGACCATGCTATTTTAGAATTTTGGATAACTAGAGGAGGAAGACCTGTGAAGACTCAGACGTCAAGGTTAGATTTCAGAAAGGCAGATTTTAAGGGATTCAGAAAGAGAATTGGAGGGATCCAATGGCTGGATATCCTTAAAGACAAAAATGTCCAGGAAGGATGGGAAATCTTGAAAAATGAAATTCTCAAAGCACAATTGTTAACAATTCCGAAAAGAGGGAAGAATAGGAAGCATTTAAAGAAGCCAGGATGGATGAACACAGAACTTAAGTACATGCTAAAAAGGAAGAAAAAAATGTTTATAAAATAGAAAGAGGGAGGCATATCTAAAGAAGAATATAATACTGTCTGCAGAACCTGCAGGGCACAAATCAGATTAGCTAAAGCTGACAATGAATTGAGGCTTGCAAGAGATGTCAAAAGCAATAATAAAGGATTTGGGGGATATGTCAAAAGTAAAAGAAAAGTCAAAGATGCTATAGGATTTTTACAGGATGAAAATGATGAAATGGTAAGACAGGATGTTGAGAAGGCCGAACTTTTAAATTCCTATTTTGCATCTGTTTTCTCTCAGAAAGGAAATGTAACATCAACTGTTCTTCACTGTCCTATTAAGAGAATAGAAGAATCCAGGATATCTATAAACAGAAAGATAGTGAGGAAACACTTAGCTAACCTAAATGAATTCAAGTCTCCAGGTCCAGATGAATTACACCCCAGAGTACTGAAGGAGATAGCAGAAGAAATTTTTGAACCCCTCTCCATAATCTTTGAAAATTCTTGGAGAACAGGAGAAGTCCCCGAAGACAAATGTTGGTCCTATCTTCAAAAAGGGGAAGAAGGTGGACCCAGGCAACTATAGGCCGGTGAGTCTGACTTCTATACCAGGAAAGATCTTTGAACAAATTATTAAACAACATGTACGTCAGTACCTGGATAAGAATAAAGTTATTAAACAGAGTCAGCATGGGTTTGTAACTAATAAGTCATGTCAGACTAACTTAATTTCCTTCTATGACGGAATCACTGATTGGGTGGATCAGGGAAATGCTGTAGATATAGTATATCTTGACTTTAGCAAAGCATTTGACAAAGTATCTCATACAATCCTTATTGAAGAAATGACTAAGTATGGAATGGACAAGGCAACTGTTAGGTGGATTCATAACTGGCTTAGTGATCGGACCCAAAGAGTGGTCGTAAATGGCTGCACATCCAGTTGGAAGAATGTCTCAAGTGGGGTACCACAGGGCTCTGTCCTGGGCCCTGTATTGTTCAACATCTTTATCAATGATTTAGATGAAGGAATTGAGGGTAAACTGATTAAATTTGCTGATGACACAAAGCTAGGAGCGATAGCTAATACTAGAGAAGAGACAGAGAGGATTCAAAAAGACATAAATAAACTGAAGAAGTAGGCAGCAACTAAAAGAATGGTTTTTAACAGGGAAAAATGCAAAGTACTACATCTGGGCAATAAAAATGAAAAAAGCATATACAGAATGGGAGGAATAGGCCTAAGCAACAGCACATGTGAAAAAGACTTGGGTATACAAATAGATCATAGACTGAATATGAGTCAACAGTGTGATGCAGCAGCAAAAAAGGCAAATGCAATTCTAGGATGTATTAACAGAAGCATACAGTCTAGATCACGTGAAGTCATTATTTCCCTCTACTCCTCTTTGGTCAGACCTCATCTGGAATATTGTGTCCAGTTTTGGGCACCACATTTTAAAAAAGACATCAACAAACTGGAGCAAGTTCAGAAAAGAGCAACCAGAATGGTGAACGGTCTGCAAACCCTGTCTTATGAGGAAAGGTTGCAGGATCTGGGATTATTTAGTTTGCAAAATAGAAGACTGAGAGGAGACTTAATAGCTGTCTACAAATATCTAAAGGGCTGTCACATTGTAGAAGGATCAACTTTATTCTCTTTTGCACAAGGAAAGACTAGAAGCAATGGGATGAAACTGAATGGGAGGAGATACAGATTAGATATTAGAAAAAACTTTTTGACAGTTAGAGTGATCAATGAGTGGAACAAGCTGCCACGAGAAGTGGTGAGTTCTCCTTCAATGGAAGTCTTCAAACAGAGGCTGGACAGACATCTGACTGGGATGATTTAGCGAATCCTGCTTTGAGCAGGGGGTTGGACCAGATGGCCCAGGAGGTCCCTTCCAACTCTACGATTCTATGATTCTATGAAAAGCCTCTTGGGAAACTCCCCAAATGTATGGAGGAAGGTGCTGTGGTCAAATTAGACGAAAATTGAACTTTTTAGCCACCAAGGTAAATACTATGTCTGGCGTCAAACCAAGACAGCCAATCATGTGAAGAATACCATACTCACAGTGAAACATGGTGGTGGCAGCATCATACGTTGAGGATATTTTTATGAAGCAGGAACAGGCAAAATGGGCTGAGTCTAGGGGAAGTTGAACATGCGAAATATAGGGATATTCTTGAGCAAAACCTGTTTCAGTCTGTCAGTGATTTGAGACTGGTACTGAGGCTTAACTTCCCTCAAGATAATGACCCAATTAGCATACTGCTAAAGCAAAACTCAGGTGGTTTAAGGGGTGTAACGCAGAGATGTTCATATGTAGGTAACAGCAGGTACACAGGATGCAGTGACGAGAAGCGAGACTGGTTGAACTTTGGAAAGCAAGCTTTTATAGTTTGAAGCCGCTAGGGCTATGCTAAGCAACCAAAAAGAGAAACAGTTGTCCTGGCAGGGACTCAGTACAACCAAACACTATTTAAAGAGAACGTGACTAACCCGGCCGAGGCTGGTTACTATGGGGCCGCGGTATGGCCGTCTACGGGTCCTTATGCTTTATAATGTCACTTATCAGTCCTGACGTCCCTCGGCGTCTCTGTTGAAGCTGCGTTGCTGATGAAGCTGCTTTGGCATCTCTGATGAAGCTGCTTTGGCGTCTTTGATGAGGCTGCCTTGGCGTTGCAACCGCTGGGCCCAGCTGCTGAAGATCTGGCGCAGTCTTCGGGCGCCCCAGCGCCCAGGAGGATTTGGGGTACAACAGGCCCTGATGGAGTCCTGACATGGAGTAACCCCCTGTAGTAACAGCGAGGTTGCGCTTATTAGCGAGTTCAATGGGACTCCTGTCCCCAAGCAGGGTTGTGTCGCAGTTTCTAAGAGTGGCTCCAACTCTATCTCTGTGATCCCTTTGCCTTCTTGTCCGAATAGCAGAGAGTAAGGGGTATAGCCTGTAACTCGGTGTACCAGACTATTGTAAACCCATACTAGTTCAGGTACATATTCGGGCCAACGGGCCTTCTTGTCACTCTCCAGAGTATGTAACATTTGGATTAATGTCCGATTAAATCGTTCACAAGCCCCATTCCCCTGTGGGTCGTATGGCGTGGTCCGGGATTTGTCGATACCGTAGAGACGGTGCAGTTCCTCCATAATTTTTCCCAAAAAACATGCGCCTTGGTCTGAATGTATGCATTGAGGGCAGCCACATACTTGTATGAAGTTTCTATAAATTGCGGAGGCGGCCGACTCCGCGGTCTGGTCTCGAGTGGGAGTGACTACAGCGAACTTAGTGAAATGGTCTACCATGACGAGGCAGTGTTCATACCCCTGGAATGCGGGACCAATGGTCAGGTAATCCACTGTTAGAAGCTCGAGGGGCACGGAGGTCACTATTGTTTGTACTGGGGCTTGCTGTGCGGGCGGTTTGGCTAATTCGCATAGGCGGCAAGTCTCGCCACAACAGCATGCAAGCGTGGATGGTAAATTATCTGTTGCAACCATTGCCAGGTCTTTTGAGCTCCGAAATGAGCCCCTTTTTCGTGAGCTTCTCGAGCCAGCTCGCTAAGTTGGGCTCCGGGTGCAACTACCTGCCAAATTGTCATGGATGTTGTCCTTGGTGTCATTTTACGATACAATAGTCCCTTGCTAATAACCAGCTTCTCCCATTGTCATAACATCAGCGACATGTCCTGAGTCAAAGTCTGTCTTTGGGAGTCAGTGGGCAGTTTACCAGCGGCTACCCATTTCCGGAGAAGCCCAATTTCTTCGTCCTCTTGCTGCTGTTGGATCCATTTATCATGGGATTGCTCTAGCATGCCCCTTAGGGTCTCTGAGGGGAGAACTTTTTGTGTGGCAGCTGTGAGCACACCAGCGGTGAGGGCGAACGGTATCTCTTCCCCTTCCAGTTCGTCATCTCGGCTCTTCCCTGGGGTGGTATGTCGGATCCTGGAGAGGGCGTCAGTGTGTACATTCTTGGCCCCTCTTTTATAGATAATCTTATAGTTGAATTTCGCCATCCGGGCCACCCACCTTTGTTCCAGAGCACCCAATTTGGCGTTCTCCAAATGAGCCAGCGGATTATTGTCGGTCCACACCACTACTTCGGAGCCCACCAGGTACTCTGCGAACCACTCAGTCATGGCCCACACTACTGTGAGGAGCTCGAGCTTGAAGGAGCTATAGTTGTCAGGGTTGCACTCGGAATCATTAAGAGAGCGGCTTCCATACGCGATCACTCTCTCCCGGCCGTCTTGAACCTGTGACAACACAGCCCCCAGCCCGTGAAGACTCCCATCAGTGTGCAGGATGAACGGTTGTGAGAAATCCGCATAAGCTAACACCAGGGCACCCGAGAGTGCAGCCTTAAGGTCTTGGAAGGCCTCTTCTTGGGGTTGTAGCCACTGGATTTTCCATCCATTTGCCCCAGCAGAAGCCCCTTTCAGCAGGTCGAGCAGGGCTCGAGGTCGACATGCAAAATTCTTTACGAAACGACGGTAGTATCCGGCCAACCCCAGGAAGGCCCGCACGTCTTTTATCTTCTCGGGAGTATGCCACCCCTGGATGGCAGCAATCTTTTCCTGGGATGGCCTTACACCCTCCGCCGAGACGTTATGGCCCAGTTATTCGATCTGGATGCGAAACAGATGGCATTTCTGTGGTTTTACCTTCAACCGGTACTTTTGCAACCGGCCGAGTACCTGCCCCAACTGCTTCAGGTGGTCCTCAAATGTGGCGGCATAGATGATGATGTCGTCTAGGTATAATAACGTGGCCTCGAAATTGAGATCTCCCAGACACCGCTCTATCAACAGCTGAAAAGTCCCCGGGGCGTTAGCCAGTCCAAACGGCATCAGATTGAACTCAAATAGTGCCATAGGAAGTATGAACGCCATCTTAGCCCTATCTTCTTCTGACCTGGGCACCTGCCAATACCCACTGGCCAAGTCCAAAGTCGAAAAATACGACGCCATCCCCAGGGCGGACAAAGATTCTTCTATATGGGGTAGCGGATATAAGTCTTTGATGGTACAAGCATTCAGCTTCCGATAGTCCACGCAGAACCGTAGGGTGCCGTCCTTTTTGCATACTAACACAATGGGAGCCACCCAGGGGCTTTGGCTTTCTCGGATAATTCCCTTCCGTAGCATTTGTGCCAACAGAGTTTTCACTTCTTGGTAGAGTTGTGGAGGAATCTGTCGATATCGTTAACGAATGGGGGCTGCTCCTGCCGTGGGAATTCCATGGGTAATGGCGGTGGTTAGTGTTGAGCGATACCGTTCGATACCCAAAAATATCGTATCGGATGGTATCGCCCGATACGAAAAAAATATCGGGTATTGCCGATTCCGATACCGGAAGTCCCATTAAAGTCAATGGGACTTCCGATATCGGAATTTAAAAAAGCCCTTTATTTCCTTGTTGGCTAATTATACATAATTGAAAACAAATAAGAATCATGTAGAATGTATTGTGGGAGGTGGAAGAGACATTAAAGGCATAGTGGTTTATTCAAATCACATGGCATAGCATTAATTCCAATTTTTTTTTCAAGACGTTCGGAGTTAAAAAGATATTGACTATGTTAACCTTTTTTATATTTTGTCAAATATGTATGTTTCACAACTTCCATGCTCTTCACCTTCTTTTGTACTTCTCCCACACTTTCTCCTTCATGATCCGCAGCAGTAGCATTTTTTTCATCAACTTTTTCTTCACTTTATTCATCTTCTTCTTCTTCATCTTCTTCCCATTAATTTTTTTTTCCATTCTTCATATTCTTCTTATTCAGCTATTATTAATTTTAATATGCTATTTCTTCATCTTGTTCCTATTCTTCTTTGTCTTCATTTTCTTATGGTGACAGGCATTCCTGTAGTACTTATCTATAAAAGTTATAAGATTACACCTTACGTTCTGCCTGTCACTAAAGATTTACAACAGGATTTGTCCGCGTTCAGTTTGGCCTGCAGCAGCAGGCATTTTCCAGGGGCACCACGAGGAGGAACGGACTCACCCCCATTTACTGCTTAGTCTTCTTCTGCTTATAATTTTGATTTCTTCTATGCTGATTTTTAGTCTTATGCTTAATGTTCTTCTGCTTTCTGTTCTTCTGCTTTTGCTTCTTCTGCTTCTTGTTCTTCTGTCTTTTGTTCTGTATCTTGGTGGTTGTCTTCATGTTCTTTGTCCTCTTGGTCTTATTATTTAGGGTCATATTTCTGGTCTTCTTTGGTGTGGTCTTCAGGGTCGTCGTCATCAGGGTCGTCGTCATGGAGATCAATAAGGATTACCAAAGACAATTTCAAAAAGCTTGATCTTGGAAATGTAGCAGAAGGTACAAGAAGGCTGAGAAACTGGCGAGAACCAGCAGACAGTGCTGGCACCCGGATGGGTAGCAGAAGGAACAAGAGCCAATGGCACTACCGAGGACCAACTGACGGTGCTGGACCACGGTTACTAAGCAGAAGGTACCTGTGCTAAAAAGCACTACCAAGGACCAGCTGACGGTGCTGGACCTCGGATACCGAGATGGAGGCACCTAGGCCAAAGGCTCTGGCGAGAACCAGCAGACAGTGCTGGCACCCGGATGGGTAGCAGAAGGAACAAGAGCCAATGGCACTACCGAGGACCAACTGACGGTGCTGGACCACGGTTACTAAGCAGAAGGTACCTGTGCTAAAAAGCACTACCAAGGACCAGCTGATGGTGCTGGACCTCGGATACCGAGATGGAGGCACCTAGGCCAAAGGCTGTGGCGAGAACCAGCAGACAGTGCTGGCACCCGGATGGGTAGCAGAAGGAACAAGAGCCAATGGCACTACCGAGGACCAACTGACGGTGCTGGACCACGGTTACTAAGCAGAAGGTACCTGTGCTAAAAAGCACTACCAAGGATCAGCTGACGGTGCTGGACCTCGGATACTGAGATGGAGGCACCTAGGCCAAAGGCTCTGGCGAGAACCAGCAGACAGTGCTGGAAGCTGGGTGGGTAGCAGAAGGTACCCATTCAAAGCAAAGTAGCCAGGCCGCAAGCCGGCCGCAGTTACCGAAACCCACAGTCCTACAGGGGGTCCATGTCCCATTGGCACTACGGATCCAGCCTTCAGTGCCAGTTCCCGCAGCCCACATAGGAGTCACCTAAACTGCAGGCACCGTAGAGTCGGCTAACCCGGCCGCAAGGCGACAGGACAACGGATTGGTGGCATAGTGACCTTGACACTACCCGGAAACAGCAGGCGTGCTGAAAACAGGCTGGGCAACAGGGAGTACCCATGCCAAAGACACTGCCGAGAACCAGCTGACGGTGCTGGAACCCAGATGGGTAGAAAAAGCTACAAGAGCCAATGGCACTACCGAGGAACAGCTGACGGTGCTGGACCACGGTTACTAGGCAGGAGGTACCTGTGCTAGAAAGCACTACAAGGACCAGCTGACGGTGCTGGACTTCGGATACTGAGATGGAGGCACCTAGGCCAAAGGCTCTGGCGAGAACCAGCAGACAGTGCTGGAAGCCGGGTGGGTAGCAGAAGGTACCCATTCAAAGCAAAGTAGCCAGGCCGCAAGCCGGCCGCAGTTACCGAAACCCACAGTCCTACAGGGGGTCCATGTCCCATTGGCACTACGGATCCAGCCTTCAGTGCCAGTTCCCGCAGCCCACATAGGAGTCACCTAAACTGCAGGCACCGTAGAGTCGGCTAACCCGGCCGCAAGACGACAGGACAACGGATTGGTGGCATAGTGACCTTGACACTACCCGGAAACAGCAGGCGTGCTGAAAACAGGCTGGGCAACAGGGAGTACCCGTGCCAAAGACACTGCCGAGAACCAGCTGACGGTGCTGGAACCCAGATGGGTAGAAAAAGTTACAAGAGCCAATGGCATTACTGAGGAACAGCTGACGGTGCTGGACCACGGTTACTAGGCAGGAGGTACCTGTGCTAGAAAGCACTACCAAGGACCAGCTGACGGTGCTGGACTTCGGATACCGAGATGGAGGCACCTAGGCCAAAGGCTCTGGCGAGAACCAGCAGACAGTGCTGGAACCCGGGTGGGTAGCAGAAGGTACCCATTCAAAGCAAAGTAGCCAGGCCGCAAGCTGGCCGCAGTTACCGAAACCCACAGTCCTACAGGGGGGCCATGTCCCATTGGCACTACGGATCCAGCCTTCAGTGCCAGTTCCCTCAGTCCACATAGGAGTCACCTAAACTGCAGGCACCGTAGAGTCGGCTAATCTGGCCGCAAGACGACAGGACAATGGATTGTGGCATAGTGACCTTGACACTACCCGGAAACAGCTGGCGTGCTGGAACCAGGCTGGGCAACAGGGAGTACCCGTGCCAAAGACACTGCCGAGAACCAGCTGACAGTGCTGGAACCCAGATGGGTAGAAAAAGCTACAAGAGCCAATGGCACTACCGAGGAACAGCTGACGGTGCTGGACCACGGTTACTAGGCAGGAGGTACCTGTGCTAGAAAGCACTACGAAGGACCAGCTGACGGTGCTGGACTTCGGATACCGAGATGGAGGCACCTAGGCCAAAGGCTCTGGCGAGAACCAGCAGACAGTGCTGGAAGCCGGGTGGGTAGCAGAAGGTACCCATTCAAAGCAAAGTAGCCAGGCCGCAAGCTGGCCGCAGTTACCGAAACCCACAGTCCTACAGGGGGTCCATGTCCCATTGGCACTACGGATCCAGCCTTCAGTGCCAGTTCCCTCAGTCCACATAGGAGTCACCTAAACTGCAGGCACCGTAGAGTCGGCTAATCCGGCCGCAAGACGACAGGACAATGGATTGGTGGCATAGTGACCTTGACACTACCAGGAAACAGCTGGCGTGCTGGAACCAGGCTGGGCAACAGGGAGTACCCGTGCCAAAGACACTGCCGAGCACCAACTGGCGTTGTTGGAGCCCAGGGACAATCATGGTGCAGGCCGAGGCCTACTTGGTGGCAGTTTTTGATTGTTTGTAGGCTACAACAGACTGTCAACGTGCTCCAATTAGGCATCTGTCTCCACTCTGTTTCCAGGATTTCACGTGACCACCAACACCGCCAGTTTATGCGTACAGCAGCCGTCTGCCCAATCCACATGTGTTCCTGTGTTACTGGGGTTCTGTAATGTCAGCAGATCCCCTGATGTGTGTCTGCCACTGTCTCCTGCTCTGTCCACCTTCCCACCGCTTGCAGTGGGAAGGTGGACAGCGCAGGAGACAGTGGCGGACACACATTGGGGGATCTGCTGACGTTACAGAACCCAGGTAACACAGGAACACGTGTGGAATGCGCAGACGGCAACTGTGAGCAGGAACTGGCGGTGCTGGAAGTCAGGGGAAATACTAGAGACAGAGTGGAGACAGAGGCCAAATCAGAGAATGTTTAAATCTGAAGTAGTTACAATTTGGAGGCAGCAGCAGTTTGCCCTCCACACAGCAGGGGATCAGCTGACGTTACTGACCCCCACTTTCACATGAACAAGTGTTTTTTTCTGTGTGGACAGCACTTCCGAGCACCAACTAGCGTTGTTGGAGCCCAGGGACAATCAGGGTGCAGGCCGAGGCCTACTCGGAGCCAGGTGTAAAGCTGAGGTATTTTGACTTTGGAGAGAGCAGGACACTTTGCCCTCCACACAGCAGGGGATCAGCTGACGTTACTGACCCACACTTTCACATGAACAAGTGTTTTTTTCTGTGTGGACAGCACTTCCGAGCACCAACTAGCGTTGTTGGAGCCCAGGGACAATCAGGGTGCAGGCCGAGGCCTACTAGGAGCCAGGTGTAAAGCTGAGGTATTTTGACTTTGGAGAGAGCAGGACACTTTGCCCTCCACACTGCAGGGGATCAGCTGACGCTACTGACCCCCACTTTCACATGAACAAGTGTTTTATTCTGTGTGGACAGCACTTCCGAGCACCAACTAGCGTTGTTGGAGCCCAGGGAAAACCAGGGTGGAGGCCGAGGCCTACTTGGTGGCAGTTTTAGATTGTTTGTAGGCTACAACAGACTGTCAACGTGCTCCAATTAGGCATCTGTCTCCACTCTGTTTCCAGGATTTCACCTGACCACCAACACCGCCAGTTTATGCGTACAGCAGCCATCTTCCCAATCCACACGTGTTCCTATGTTACTGGGGTTCTGTAATGTCAGCAGATCCCCTGATGTGTGTCTGCCAATGTGTCCTGCTCTGTCCACATTCCCACCGCTTGCAGTGAGAAGGTGGACAGCGCAGGAGACAGTGGCGGACACACATTGGGGGATCTGCTCACGTAACAGAACCCCAGAGACACAGGAACTCGTGTGGAATGCGTGGACGGCAACTGTGAGCAGGAACTGACAGTGTTGGAGGTCAGGGGAAATACTAGAGACAGAGTGGAGACAGAGGCCAAATCAGAGAATGTTTAAATCTGAAGTAGTTACAATACAATTTGGAGGCAGCAGCAGTTTGCCCTCCACACATCAGGGAATCAGCTGACGTTACTGACCCCCACTTTCACATGAACAAGTGTTTTTTTCTGCGTGGACAGCACTTCCGAGCACCAACTAGCGTTTTTGGAGCCCAGTTACAATCAGGGTGCAGGCCGAGGCCTACTAGGAGCCAGGTGTAAAGCTGAGGTATTTTGACTTTGGAGAGAGCAGGACACTTTGCCCTCCACACAGCAGGGGATCAGCTGACACTACTGACCCCCACTTTCACATGAACAAGTGTTTTTTTCTGTGTGGACAGCACTTCTGAGCACCAACTAGCGTTGTTGGAGCCCAGGGAGAACCAGGGTGCAGGCCGAGGCCTACTTGGTGGCAGTTTTAGATTGTTTGTAGGCTACAACAGACTGTCAACGTGATCCAATTAGGCATCTGTCTCCACTCTGTTTCCAGGATTTCACCTGACCACCAACACCGCCAGTTTATGCGTACAGTAGCCTTCTGCCCAATCCACACGTGTTCCTGTGTTACTGGGGTTCTGTAATGTCAGCAGATCCCCTGATGTGTGTCTGCCAATGTCTCCTGCTCTGTCCACATTCCCACCGCTTGCAGTGGGAAGGTGGACAGCGTAGGAGACAGTGGCGGACACACATTGGGGGATCTGCTCACGTAACAGAACCCCAGGAACACAGGAACACGTGTGGAATGCGTGGACGGCAACTGTGAGCAGGAACTGGCGGTGTTGGAGGTCAGGGGAAATACTAGAGACAGAGTGGAGACAGAGGCCAAATCAGAGAATGTTTAAATCTGACTTAGTTACAATTTGGAGGCAGCAGTTTGCCCTCCACACAGCAGGGGATCAGCTGACGTTACTGACCCCCACTTTCACATGAACAAGTGTTTTTTTCTGTGTGGACAGCACTTCCGAGCACCAACTAGCGTTGTTGGAGCCCAGGGACAATCAGGGTGCAGGCCGAGGCCTACTAGGAGCCAGGTGTAAATCTGAGGTATTTTGACTTTGGAGAGAGCAGGACACTTTGCCCTCCAAACAGCAGGGGATCAGCTGATGTTACTGACCCCCACGTTCACATGAACAAGTGTTTTTTTCTGTGTGGACAGCACTTCCGAGCACCAACTAGCGTTGTTGGAGCCCAGGGACAATCAGGGTGCAGGCCGAGGCCTACTAGGATCCAGGTGTAAAGCTGAGGTATTTTGACTTTGGAGAGAGCAGGACACTTTGCCCTCCACACAGCAGGGGATCAGCTGACGTTACTGACCCCCACTTTCACATGAACAAGTGTTTTTTTCTGTGTGGACAGCACTTCCGAGCACCAACTAGCGTTGTTGGAGCCCAGGGAGAACCAGGGTGCAGGCCGAGGCCTACTTGGTGGCAGTTTTAGATTGTTTGTAGGCTACAACAGACTGTCAACGTGCTCCAACTAGGCATCTGTCTCCACTCTGTTTCCAGGATTTCACCTGACCACCAACACCGCCAGTTTATGCGAACAGTAGCCATCTGCCCAATCCACACTTGTTCCTGTGTTACTGGGGTTCTGTAATGTCAGCAGATCCCCTGATGTGTGTCTGCCAATGTCTCCTGCTCTGTCCACTTTCCCACTGCTTGCAGTGGGAAGGTGGACAGCGCAGAAGACAGTGGCGGACACACATTGGGGGATCTGCTCACGTAACAGAACCCCAGGAACAGAGGAACACGTGTGGAATGCGTGGACGGCAACTGTGATCAGGAACTGGCGGTGTTGGAGGTCAGGGGAAATACTAGAGACAGAGTGGAGACAGAGGCCAAATCAGAGAATGTTTAAATCTGAAGTAGTTACAATTTGGAGGCAGCAGCAGTTTGCCCTCCACACATCAGGGGTTCAGCTGACGTTACTGCCCCCCACTTTCACATGAACAAGTGTTTTTTTCTGTGTGGACAGCACTTCCGAGCACCAACTAGTGTTGTTGGAGCCCAGGGACAATCAGGGTGCAGGCCGTGGCCTACTAGGAGCCAGGTGTAAAGCTGAGGTATTTTGACATTGGAGACAGCAGGACACTTTGCCCTCCACACAGCAGGGGATCAGCTGACGTTACCGAACCCCACTTTCACATGAGCGAGTGTTTTTTTCTGTGCGGACAGCACTTCTGAGCACCAACTGGCGGTGTCGGAGCCCAGGGAAAATCAGGTAGTAGGCCGAGGCCTACTTGGAGCCAGGTTTTAATCTGAGGTTGTTTGACTGTGGAGGGAGCAGGACACTTTGACATACACACAGAAGGGGATCAGCTGACGTTACCGAACCCCACTTACACATGAGCGAGTGTTTTGTCTGTGCGGACAGCACTTCTGAGCACCAACTGGCGGTGTCGGAGCCCAGGGAAAATCAGGTAGCAGGCCGAGGCCTACTTGGAGCCAGGTGTAAATTTGAGGTTGTTTGACTGTGGAGGGAGCAGGACACTTTGCCATACACACAGCAGGGGATCAGCTGACGTTACCGAACCCCACTTACACATTAGCGAGTGTTTTGTCTGTGCGGACAGCACTTCTGAGCACCAACTGGCGGTGTCAGAGCCCAGGGAAAATCAGGTAGTAGGCCGAGGCCTACTTGGAGCCAGGTGTAAATCTGAGGTTGTTTGACTGTGGAGGGAGCAGGACACTTTGCCATACACACAGCAGGGGATCAGCTGACGTTACCGAACCCCACTTACACATGAGCGAGTGTTTTGTCTGTGCGGACAGCACTTCTGAGCACCAACTGACGGTGTCGGAGCCCAGGGAAAATCAGGTAGTAGGCTGAGGCCTACTTGGAGCCAGGTGTAAATCTGAGGTTGTTTGACTGTGGAGGGAGCAGGACACTTTGCCATACACACAGTAAGGGATCAGCTGACGTTACTGAACCCCACTTACACATGAGCGAGTGTTTTGTCTGTGCGGACAGCACTTCTGAGCACCAACTGGCGGTGTCGGAGCCCAGGGAAAATCAGGTAGTAGGCCGAGGCCTACTTGGTGGCAGTTTGTGATTGTTTCTAGACGACTACTAACTGTCAACGTACTCCAATTAGGCCTCTGTCTTCACTCTGTTTCGAGTATTTCCTCTGGCTTCCAACCAAACCAGTTGCTGCTCTGAAATGCCGTCTGCACAACCCACACTTGTTCCTGTGTTACTGGGGTTCTGTATCAGCAGTTTCTCCCTAGAGGTGAGTCAGGCAATGTCTCCTGCTCTGTCCACATTTCCACTACAAGTAGTGGGAATGTAGACAAAGCAGGAGACATTGCCGTGCTCACCTCTGGAGATGAGCAGATGTTACAGGACCCAGGTAACACAGGAACAAGTGTGGATTGTGCAGACGGCACTTGAGAGCAGAAACAGGCGGTGTTGTAGGCCAGAGGAAATACTCAAAACAGAGTGGAGACAGAGGGCAAATCAGAGAACATATTAAATCAGAGGTAGTCAGAAGTTGTAGGCAGCAGAAGAGTTTGCCGTACACACAGCAGGGGATCAGCTGACGTTACCGAACCCCACTTACACATGAGCGAGTGTTTTGTCTGTGCGGACAGCACTTCTGAGCACCAACTGGCGGTGTCGGAGCCCAGGGAAAATCAGGTAGTAGGCCGAGGCCTACTTGGAGCCAGTTGTAAATCTGAGGTTGTTTGACTGTGGAGGGAGCAGGACACTTTGCCATACACACAGCAGGGGATCAGCTGACGTTACCGAACCCCACTTACACATGAGCGAGTGTTTTGTCTGTGTGGACAGCACTTCTGAGCAACAACGGGCGTTGCTGTAGCCCAGGAAATAAAGTTCAGGTCATAGAAACATGAACACAACAGGAGACCTGGATCCTGTTGCCAGCCAATTATTTATTCTGGAAGAGGAGTGGCAAATTCAGGTGAGATCCAGGCCTTGTTCATTTTCAGAAAAGTAAGCCGGTCAACATTATCGGCCGATAGTCGCGTGCGACGGTCTGTTACCACACCACCTGCAGCACTAAAGACACGTTCCGATAATACACTGGCAGCAGGGAAAGCCAGCACCTCCAATGCATACTGGCTAAGCTCTGGCCATGTATCCAGCTTAGAGACCCAATACTTGAACGGGGAAGAGCCGTCTGGGAGAACACTAACAGGGCAAGACAAGTAGTCTGTCACCATCTGACGGAAACGTTGCCTCCTGCTGACTGGAGCCGTCTGTGATGGTGTAGCCGTTTGTGGCGGTCCCACAAAACTTTTCCACATTTGGGCCATACTGGCCTTGCCTTGTCCTGCGGCACTGCCTCTGCTACCTCTTTGTGCAGAGCTTCCTCCACTGCCTCTACCCACATGGCTGCTTTGAAAAGCACTACCAGCAACACTTGCGGGGGGAATGGAGAACATGATGGCCTGCACAAGTGTTTCTTGGTACTCCCACATTTTTCGCTCCCGGTTCAACTGTGGTATGAGGCTTTGTAAGTTGTCCCGGTAGCGAGGATCAAGGAGGGTGTGCACCCAATAATCAGCCGTGTGGAGAATGTTGGCGATGCGGCGGTCATTTAACAAGCACTGCAGCATGAAATCAACCATGTGCTGCAAACTGCCAACTGGACTGGAAACGCTGTCCCCAGCTTGAGGCAGCATCTCTGCCTGCTCAGCATCACCCCACCCTCGCTGTACACACTGACTACTAGAGCCTTGTCTACCTCCCTCCTCTGGAGAGATGTGTTCCTCCTCCTCCATTGACTCCTCGTCATCCTCCTCACTAAGTATCCCCTGCCTGGGCCTTTGTGTGGAAGCACGTTGCGCAGACTTGCCAGAAGCAGATGGCATTTCTGACTGCTCATCCTCGACCTCTTCAAAACCTCCTCACTTAGTGCTTGTAAGGTTTTTTGAAGCAGACAGATGAGGGGGACAGTCATGCTGATTAGTGCATCATCTGCACTGGCCATCCGCGTGGAGTCATCGAAGGCACGCAAAACTTGGCAGATGTCCCTCATAGTGGCCCACTCAGTGGTGGTGAAGTGTGTCCGGCGCACAGTGCGACTTGTTTGCGCCTGATGCAGCTGGTACTCCATTACTGCTGCCTGCTGCTCACACAACCGCTCCAACATATGTAACGTTGAATTCCACCTGGTGGGGAGGTCACATATGATGCGATGTTCTGGCATGCGGAATCGGCATTGCAGAGATGCAATGCGCGATCTTGCCATGCTGGAACTACGCAAGTGAGCACACTCTAGGCGAACCTTGTGCAGCAGTGCATCAAGATCCGGATAGTCCCTCAGGAAGCTCTGCACGACCAAATTGAGCACGTGTGCCAGACATGGTATGTGAGTGAGGTTGCCTAGGCCCAGAGCTGCCACTAGATTTCGGCCATTGTCACTCACTACCAAACCTGGCTGGAGATTCACTGGCACAAACCACACATCGCTCTCCTGCTTGATGGCATTCCAGAGCTCCTGTGCTGTGTGGCTCCGATTCCCGAAAGAAATTAATTCAAGGACGGCCTGTTGACATTTGGCCACACCTGTGCTCATATCTGGCCTAACAGGCTCACGCAGTGCTGATTCCGAGGAACTAGAGTAGGAGGAGGATTCAATATGTACAGACTGCATTCCTGCAATCCTTGGAGTTGGCAGAATACGTACAGAGCCACTCTCCAGATCTGTACCCGGCTCCACAACATTGACCCAATGGGCAGTGAGGGAAAGGTATCGTCCCTGTCCATGGCTACTGGTCCACGCATCGGTGGTCAGGTGGACCTTGCTACTGACGGCATTTAGTAGCGCATTTTTAATTTTTCCCCCCACATGCTTTTGCAGGGCAGGGACGGCTTGCCTGCTGAAATAAAAGCGGCTGGGCACATTGTATTGTGGAACTGCCAATGACATCAAGTTCCGGAAGGTGTCAGTCTCCACCAGCCTGAATGACAGCATCTCAAGGGCCAGTAGTTTGGCAATGCCGGCATTCAGAGCCAGTGCTCGGGGATGGTTTGCCGAGTATGGCCGCTTTTTCTCCTATGCCTGTGCTACCGATTGCTGGTGAGTGGCCTGGGAGTGTGCTGATGACTGCGAACGTGGTTCAGTGGGTGTAATTTCACTGGGTCTCTGGACAACAGTGGCAGTGGTTCTTCCATGGCGTTCCAGTGAGGAAGCCGAACCAGCTGTGTGTGAGCTGGAGGAAGAGGCCCCAACACGAGCTGAAGAGGTGGTAGGTGCTGCTGAAGGTTGGCCTACATCTTCAGTGTGTCTGTGTAACTCCACCTCGTGCTTGGTACGCACATGTTTCCACATATTTGTGGCATTGAGGTTGCTCACATTTTTCCCTCGTTTCACTTTCTGATGACACAGCTTGCATTTGACAAAGCAAATGTCATCTGCAACTGTGTCAAAAAAAGACCACGAACTGCAAGTCCTGGGAGCGCCCGTTTTGTGTTTTGGAAGAGGATTGCTCCTCACGGGTGCCAAAGTTGAGGCTACAGGCAACCAAGTCTGCCCCCGCCCTCTCCCTCCTCTTTTGGCTGTTCGGGGAATCTCTTCCTCAGAGCTGCTCCCACCACCTTCCTGTGGCTGACGCCATGATGGGTCAAGGACCTCATCATCTCCACTCCCCTCTTCAAGCACCGGCTGGTCCTGGGTTGTCTCGCCCGCACCGTACGCACCAGAAATTGGCAACTGAGTCTCATCATCATCAGATGAGCACTGAGGTGTGCTGACAATAGGCACTGGCCCACCTGCCTCTTCAGATTCAGAGGGACAAAGCAGTTGCGCATCACTGCATACTCCCTCTTCTTCACGCCCTAGAATGCTGCTTGGCTGGCCACCTCTTTCCAAGCCAACAGATTCTGAGAACAGAAGTAAAGATTGAGATGGCTCCTGTCCAGGGCTCTCAGACTGCCTGGGCAATTTGGCAGGTGGTGAAGAGACAGATGGTTGCTCTTCAGTGCTCTGGCCTTGGGAGGATGCGGAAGTCATTGAAGTGGATGCGTTAGCTGCCATCCATCCGACAATGGCTT
Organism: Dendrobates tinctorius; assembly: GCF_039654945.1. Taxonomy (NCBI): domain Eukaryota; kingdom Metazoa; phylum Chordata; class Amphibia; order Anura; family Dendrobatidae; genus Dendrobates; species Dendrobates tinctorius. The sequence continues at coordinate 26,329,023 of NW_027361679.1, forward strand.
CAATTTGTTCGTCACGCAGCAGTGGGGTACGGCGAGGTCCTACAAAGCTGCGCATGAAGGACTGTTGCCTGGTAAAAGTGGGGGATGCCGGGTCACTGGTGGCCGCAGCAGACACCGAATCCCCACGTCCTCTCCCTGCTGAATCCCCCCGTCCTCTCCCTGCTGAAACTCCACGGCCACGACCACGTGCCTTACTCCCTGCCTTCTTCATCTTGGTAGACTGATAAAGATAGGCAGAAAAGTAAAAAGGGGTGGCTTAGTGTTCTTATTCCTGAACACCTGCTATCCAGTATAAGAAACACTAATTTGGCTAAGAGTGTGTGTACTACACTTTAATATGATCTAATGTGGCCTAGACAACTTGAATTTGGAGTGTTTGGTGAACTTTATGTCCTTTTTTTTTGGGGGGGGGGGGAAGAAAAGGATGTGACCAAAGTTTGAAAGCTATAGTATCACAAACTTTTTGGAGCGATTACAATGCAGGAAGCTAACCTACAATGCAATTGATGAGGCTCCAAAAAATAGGGTGATACTAGTCTGGCTGGCCCTGAAGGGCACAAGCCAGCAAAAAGGCTCCTCTATCTAATCCTATATAGTGTTTGCAACCAACCAATGACAATGGATGCGGTTGGAAGCACACTAATATAGGAGCAAAAATCTGGCTCAATTAGCTGCAAAAAAAGGACTATGTATGAGGCAGTGACGCACGCTGAGCGGACTACAGCTAGCGGTGGCTGTAGAACACACTGCAACGTGAGCTTCACTCACACACAGAGAGACCTATCAGACAGCCAAAAACAGTGCAGAGAAATGGGCTATAGCACTGAAAGGCTGCTGAAAGGCTCCACTGTCCACTCCTTTAGTGTTTGCAACCAACGTATATGGATACGTATGGAAGCACACTATAGAGGAGAAAAAAAAAGCAGCAATAAAAGAAAAATGTGTATGAGGCAGAGACACACGCTGGCCGGCCTACAAGCAGACGTGCCTGCAGGACACACTACACAGCGTGGGTCTGCACTCACACAGCCCTTGCAGACAGCTATTAAAACAGCGCTGCTGGGCTACAAAAATGCTACAGTGGTGGATTATGTAGCCTGGGTAGAGCAATAGATATTTTGGATGATCGCTATTTCTAACTGTCCCTCACAGTCTTCAACAGCAGCCTGTCCCTAACTGAATTCACAGCAGAGTGACCAGAAATGGCAGCTGCAGCGGTTTTTATAGTGCATCATGACATTATTTCAGCAGCCAATCACAGCCATGCCAGTAGTTAACATGCCTACATGCCTAACAGGATGTGCCCACACTTCTGAGGATCCCCATTGGCTGAATCAAATCGAGCGGGCTCCTAGCATTATGGGAACTTCCGATTCCGGTATTCGATATGAAAAAAGTATCGGAACTAAGTATCGGAATTCCGATACAGCTAATATCGGCCGATACCCGATACTTGCGGTATCGGAATGCTCAACACTAGCGGTGGTACATCCAAAATCTTCTTCATGACTAGCAAATACCTCATGGTACTGTTCGAGCAGTGTTTTTATCTGAGAGAGCTGGGCTGCAGTTAGTCCGGAGAGTTCGGCCCACATTTGTTCCAGGATGGTTCGCCCCTTTTCCTGAGTTGAAATTTCGGTAGCCTGTAGAGTCCGGATAGTTACTGCCCAAGGGTCCTCGGATTGCACTCTCAATTGAACCGCAGGGGCTGGTAGCACTTCTTCAAAAGGCCTTACTAGCTTGGCCAGTTCGGTCCAGGCTTTCAGGACAATGTCTTGGTCTTCAAGGTTGACGCAGCGCACCAGGACGGTCCCCTTCTGCACTGTGGTCAGGGAACAAGCCACCAGTATGCCAGATGGTAAGCGCTCCGAGTAGCATGGCTCCACCTGCATCTCCATGCCTTCCAATGGTATTGTGGCTCGGATGGGCAGGGCCACCACTGTCTGCCCAGGGGGCAGCACAAGCAGGGGGGCCGCTGGCGCGAAGACTTTGCCCAGGGCCTCGCCCTCCTGGCAGTCCTGGAGGACTCGTGTTTCCCTCACCAACTGCTGGATTACCTGTCCTTGGGCCATGCGGGAGCCCCACTGTTTCAGGGTCTCATGCATGGGATCATTGAGGAGTAGGTTGCCAAACTCCCGCAGTATGTTCATGTCCAGGATGACTGGATGCTTTTTATCTGTTTCTCCTTGTGTCAGAACAACTCCTCTGCGGCTGAGGGATTTACCGCACAGCATCACCTGTACCCACACCACCCCGGCAACAGGAAATGGTAGTTGATTGGTGGCTACCAGTCTGATCATGGGCCCCCACTGGGGTCTCGCTGACTCAGGGAAATTCTGCCGGAAATAAGTTGCAGGCATAGTTGTTACTTGTGACCCCGTATCCACCAGGCACTGGACGGCACGGCCCTCGACTTCTGCCCATACCACCAGACACTTTGCGACCAAATCTTCGGGACTTCCACCACCTCTAATTGTGGTTTCTGGCTCCGAGCAGCATCCCCCCAGCCCGGAGCCCTCCAGTTTAATGGCTGTCGGGGTGGGTATCTCCCACGATGCGGACACTCTCGGGTGAAGTGGCCTGACTCCCCGCACTCATAGCACCGGTTCCGCGAGGTCTGTCCGCCCCGGGTGAGACGGGGTTCCCAGGAACCAGGGTTGAAACTAGGCCGTCCAGTCCAGGACTCAGTCCTTCATTTCACTTCAGCCAACTCGCCCTGGATGTATTTCAACTCCTGTTTCATTTCCTCTACCCATTGAGGCTCCGCAACTGTGTTCAGGGAAGCCTCCACACTCCGGACCTTCCCCATGGGGACTGCCATTCCCTGCTCCTGTTCGAGCGCGTGCTTGACTTCCCACCTCGGAAAAGTCTATACGTGGATTCATTCTAATCTGCTCCCGTAATGCCTGCTTTAGTAACGGGTCCCGCAGTTCAGTCACCAACAGGTCGCGTAGTGTAGTGTCAACAGGTCCTACCCCTACGCCATCCTTTCTTTCGATGGCCGTGTGTAACTCTTGGAGGACATTCATATACTGAGTGATGGTCTCCCCCTCCCCCTGCATCCGATTGAACAACCGGGTTCTTAACTCTCCCACATTAGTTGGGTCCCCGTGGGTCTGTTCTAAAATTTGCAAAACCTTATCAAAGGTGTTGCGGTGTCCCGAGGGTCTCAACATCACTGAATTCTGAGCCTCCCCGTCTAATGCCATGAGAGCTACTTCTGCTTCCAGGTCAGGAGTCATCGGGTGCATTCGAAAGAGCCCCCACATTTGCTCTGTCCAGCTCCATAGCCTGGTATTGGAGCTGGAAAATCTAGGCAGGTTGCTCAGCATAGCCCCCAACAAAATGCTGGAACGAGGGCCCTCATCAACTGTTGAGTTCACGGCCCTGCCCTGGTCTGGGGCATCGTTGTCCACGCTCGGAGACACATCCTGCCGACTACGCCAAGTGCAGGTAACAGCAGGTACGCAGGATGCAGTGACGAGACGCGAGACTGGTTGAACTTTGGAAAGCAAACTTTTATAAATTGAAGCCGCTAGGGCTATACTAAGCAACCAAAAAGAGATAACAGTTGTCCTCGCAGGGACTCAGTACAACCAAACACTATTTAAAGAGAACACGACTAACCCGGCCAAGACCGGTTACTATGGGGCCAAGGTATGGCCGTCTACGGGTCCTTATGCTTTATAATGTCACTTATCCATCCTGACGTCCCTCGGCATCTCTGTTGAAGTTGTATTGCTGATGAAGCTGCTTTGGCTTCTCTGATGAAGCTGCTTTGGCGTCTTTGATGAGGCTGCCTTGGCGTCGCAGCCGCTGAGCCCAGCTGCTGAAGATCTGGCACAGTCTTCAGGCGCCCCAGCGCCCAGGAGGAGTTTGGGCACAACAGGCCCTGATGGAGTCCTGAGATGGAGTAACCCCCTGTAGTAACAGCGGGGTTGCACTTGTTAGAGAGTTCAATGGGACTCCTGTCCCCAAGCAGGGTTATGTCGCAGTTTCTAAGAGTGGCGGTTTTCTGGCCACACGCACAGCCTGGGGCTGTGTGCAGAGTGTCTCTGATGATGAGGAACAGGCCCCAACTGCTGACTGCAGCGGGGTGAAGGCGGCAGTGAGCGGTGATGGACAGGCCGCAAACATGGGCTGAAGTGAAACGGCGGCGTCCGCGGGTGGCAGCGGGCAGGCCACAACCGCAGGCTGAAGTGGGACGGCAGCAGCCGGGAGAGGCAGCGGACAGGCCGTGGCGGGCTCGGACTCAGCGGTAACGGCTGAGGATGACCGGGGGGCAGATCATGACCCAGGATTGGGGTGAAGATGCAGTCCCCTGTCGGTAAGCACGGTGCCTCTTTCCTGAGGGCCACTGCGTATCTACCCTCTGCCGCTGGTCTCCTCTCTGAACTGTCTGTGTCCTTCTCTCACGCCCCCTCCGTCTCCTGCTCCGTGTCTGACGTATCATCAACTGCCCCTCTTGCGCGCTACCTGCTCCTTTTAAATCCGACCCTCCCCTTGCTGTCCTGTCACTCACAGCCGTCCCTCTTCCTTCTCTGTTCCCTTAGGAACTTAGATGGCGGTCTCCTTGGTTCCTGCCTGGACACTCTGCGTGTTAGGTGTCGGGTTTCTGCATCTGCTCTGCAGGAATCCTCACATTCTGCGGTCTCCTGCTGTCTATCTACTGCAGAGGAGATTACTTTGCAGCAGACCGCTCCAGAGACTAAGTCCCTCTGTGCTCCTATTGGGCATGCTCACGAGACGATCTCCCATTGGAGATCGGGAGTCATATGCTCAGGTCCTGTTTCTGATCTCATTGGTCCATCTCGGAGATCTGGAAGGTCCTGCATGGCTATAGAAAGCACGCATGACCGTTCGGCCATACGCTAGTAGAGGCTATACTTGCTAGATGTGTGAATGGTGACGTATGTATGATTCTGGTGACTGACTCATTTGAAACCCCTTCCCTCTGATATTACGCATGTGGATAAGGAATTAGTTCAGCAGTCAGCGCCAGTCAGTGGCAAGCCTTAGGCCACTGTGCACACCGCACCTCTACGCTAGCGTCCAACATTGCGCTTGCTTTCTATCTTTGTCGTCGAGCGGCAGTGTCCTACGCCGTGCTGCAGTTGCAGCCCTTCTTGGCGCTCGCAGTAGCGACGCCGCACACACGTTAGGTCTAGACAGACGCAGCTCTTCTGTCTTAGGTCCTGCTCCTGTGACCAGATACCGTGTGTGCATTTACCTGAGGCCTGTGACACTAACAGGCTCAGCGTTTTCGTATGTTTATGTTGCGGCGCCTCTGTGTGTGAACAGAGCCCACTCAGCGCACTTCGGGTGAAGTTGAACCCGTGTGCATTATACCGCCATATTGCTCATCTTTCATTACCTAGCAGCGGTGTAACACCTACTGCACGGTGGACCCCGAGCGGCGAACGCACTTTATTTATTTTTATTTAGTGCGTTCCGACTTTATTTTTATTTAGTGCGTTCCGACTTTCCTAACACTGCAAGGGTCCTTCCCCCTACACATACAGTGCAGTAAAGAGGCAGTGACCCAGGTTAGTCCAACTTAAAAAGTTTTTATTTTCAAAACTCACAAAGTAAAGGCAAACATTATCCTCCAGATTGCAGCCTGGTCATCCAATACAGTCTGTACCAAACTTGTTGCCATGGACAACTGCACTGCTGTATCACTCGTGGGTTCACACAGACCTGTCCTGCACAGAGCTCCCTGCTCAGATGCTTGCAAACACACTGACATATCCAAATCAAAACAAAAAGTTTAAATGGGTTTTATGGACATGGGCCACTCCCAAAACCCAGAGTGAAGGGAAAGATTTGCCCCATTACCAATCCTGCAAATTTCTCCAAAAATAAAAGCATATGTCCAGTTTTCCTAAAATTAAACAGTTTGTCTAAATTCACACTCTTTTATTCTGCATTGTAACCACAGGCATTGCTGTACTCACAATGCACTCCAGCGGGTTCAATATGTCTCTAAGCACATCCAGGGGGACTGTCACACAGGGAAAATATGTAAATGTTTTGAAGTGGCCTAGTCAAAGCCCAAACCTTAATCTAATTGAGAATTTATGGTCAGACTTGAAGATTGCTGCTCACTAGAGGAAACCATCTAACTTGTAGGAGCTGGAGCAGTTTTTGCCCTGAGAAGTGGGCAAAAATCCCAGTGTCAAGGTGTAGAAAGCTCATAGAGACTTATCCAAAGCGACTTGCAGCTGTAATTGCTGCAAAAGGAGGCTCTACAAAGTACTGACTTTAGGAGGGTGAATAGCTATCCGCATTGAAGTTTTCAGTTATTTTGTCCTATTTGTTGTTTGCTTCACATTAAAAGGAAAACCAAGTGTCACAATTGTAGGCATGGTCTTCCCATGAACTGATGCAAACCCTCCAAAAAACAGTGAAATTCCAGGTTGTGAGGTAGCAAAACATGTAAAATGCCAAGGAGTGTTAATACCAGGGGTGGGACTACCGCGGTCGCAGCTGCGATGGGGCCCGGAGTCCTCAGGGGCCTGATCACAGAGCTGCAGCCGCTCATTGGCTGCAACTGGCTGCTCTGTGCGCCTCTGTCTGATGCCCCTGATCATGTGACCACCTGAATCCTCCCCTCCTGTGACCTCAGCACAGGTCCTGTGCACACAGCCCTCAGTGTATGCAGGACTCTGCTGTGCTGGTTGTCATGGTGCAGTGCTGGATGAGGGTAAGTTTATGTGTGGGGTGATGGGTTTACAGGGTGGATGTAGCAGAGCCGTGTGTGTATGAGGTGTGGGGAGCCATATGCAAAGTGTATACGAGGTGTGTACGAGGTGTGTACGAGGTGTATGGAACGCAGCCGTGTGTGTACGAGGTGTACGGAGCGGAGCCATGTGTGTACAAGGTGTACGGAGCAGAGCCGTGTGTGTGAAGTGTACGGAGCGAAGCCATGTGTGTACGAAGTGTACAGAGCAGAGCTGTGTGTGTACGAGGTGAGCGGAGCCCTGTGTGTACAAGGTGTATGGAGCGGAGCAGTGTGTGTACGGAGCTCAGCCATGTGTGTGTGTACGAGGTGTACGGAGCGGAGCCGTGTGTACGGAGCACAGCCTCGTGTGTACAAGGTGTACAAAGCGGAGCCGTGTGTGTACGAGGTGAGCGGAGCCGTGTATGTATGGAGCGAAGCCGTGTGTGTACGAGGTGAGCGGAGATGTGCGTGTATTTTGGCGTTGGGGGGGCCCATTTGAAAGTTCGCACCGGGGCCCATAACTTTGTAGTTACGCCACTGGTTAATACTTTCACAAGCCACTATATATACAAGGTTAATGCTTCTGTAACTTTAGTCATTGGCATTTTTAGGCAATGTTATATCTGCATTGTATATTATTTCAATGACCACCATGTATAATAAGAAGGATGTTACAAAAAATGGATATTTCAATTAATCTTATAGATACATTTTGAATTCTCATATTCTTGTATTCTTGTCATAGGTATTTTAGCTTTTTCAGCCTTTGACATTACAAAGGTCAATTGACTTTGATTTTTGGCAAGTTGTCTAGACTCCTGTTATGTAATTCTTAACACAATCCATTTGTTTGATTTAGTGTTAAGTGCCCTTTATTCCTATTTGGCTTTAGATACCACTGTGTGTAAAAGAGATTTATACCTACTACTTTCCAGAATTATTCAGAAGTTTTGCGCCAAAAATTGATCTTACTCTCAATGAGAACCTGTGTTTGCTGCGCTGTTACGCAAATAACAGTGGCGCAAACAATGGATGTTCGGGTCCCTCTTCATCTGAATGGGGTCTTGGTTCGGGTACTGTGCTGTACAAACTCTGACAGCGGCATTTAACATGCACTTCCGGCAATTACGCCGGAAATCCACACACCGGTAACCCCGTCATGTGATTGTGGGTCACCGGTGGGTTGGCATGACAACCACAGGTGTAATGGAGACCTCTTGTCATGATCCAGGACGGGGTTTCACTTTGGCCCGTCCTGGTCTGATTGGGGGTTAATTGTTCCGCCTCTCCCTGGCAGAGGGCGGCTATATTATGCTCACTGGACCTAGGTCCAGAGTCAGTTATAGTCCTGCCCTCGGCTGAGTTAGTTGACCTTGTGCGTACATGTGCCTTGTGCCTGATATCTTGCTTGCTTGTTTGGTTTTGATCCGGTTCTGTCCCTGTTACGAGTTCTGTCTGTCCCTCTTGTACTGCGCTACCTCTCGTGTATGACTCTGTGCTTGTGACCCAACTTCTCTCTGCTCATCCCCTTGGTACCACGTCGCCCTCTTGCTTATGACCTTTGGCCTTGTCTGACCTCCCGTCTGTTTATCCCTCCTGTACCTCACTGTCCGTACTGTGTATGAACCCCGTTTTGCCTGACTCTGAGTTTTCTGTCTTCTCTGAAAGCAGGATGCTAAGCCCCCCCCTTGCAGTCATGTGACCGTAGGTCCCGTGCCGGCTTGCTAAACTTCATCACTCAGGTCCTGTGCATTTATACTTTCTAGCTGTCCTGATCCCCAGGGGTCCCTACAGTGCGGGCGAGTCCCTGCTCAGAGGAGGCTGTACGCCGGCACTGTCAGGATCCTGATACCTCTGTGGTTGTCACTGCCAGCTTGCTGTAAGCACTGCCCAGTGGTTGGCGCTCATAGCAAGTGAGTAATTCAGCTATATATAGGCGAACTGATCATCGCCTGTATGTAGCTGAGCCGATCAAGTTATGGCACCTTCTAGTCTCCCATGGAGACTGTTGAAGCATGACAAAAGTTAAAAAAAAGAAATTCCTGAATTGCTGTTTTTTGTTAATTCTGTCTTCCAAAAATCGGATCAGAAAGCGATCAAAAAATGTCATGTGCCTGAAAATGGTACCAATAGAAACGTCAGCTTGTCCTGCAAAAAACAAGCCCTCACATGACTCTGTCGTCCGAAATATAAAAATATATAGCTCTCAGAATATGGTGACGCAAAAATTAGTTTTCGCAATGAAAAGCATTTTAGTGTGTGACAGCAGCCAAACATAAAAACCTGATATAAATCTGATATCGCTGTAATCGCACCGACCTAAAGAATAAAATCACCTAATCACTTACATTGCACAAGGAACGGCATAAAAGAATAAATAAAACCAAATCTTTGCATGCTGTTGATTTTTTCATTCTGCCTCCCAAAGATTGCAGGAAGGCTCAGTGCACGTTTATCCTGTGCTTTGCACTGAGAGCTTACACCTGGGTTTCCGTGTAAGTATCTTAAATATGTGATTAAGACAGAACCCTCAGTGGAAGATTCCCTATAATGAGGCAGATGGAGGCACTGTGGCCAGACGGAGTCCAGAGTAACTCTGCTGCCTCACTTTAGTGAATGGATCCATCGGGAGTTTCATCTGAATCATGTCATTCGGCGATTCAAGTGGAAACCCCAAAGTAAATGGTCAGCATAGGGCGCTGGATAAATGTGATCCCAATTGTTATGTAAAATGTTCTCAATAAAAGCTTCCACTCAATCCACATAAAAAGCAAGTCACCACTCAGATCTGTCATCTGTTAACGGAAATATAGGGGGGCTTCCATGTTACTGGTAGCACAAAGACTCTGGAAAAGCAAAATGGCTCCTCACCCGCCAAAAGAAATTCAGCAAATTCTCCGCTCCCAAATCCAAATACCCCTCTCCCTTCTCAGCCCCAGAGTGCCTAAACCACATACAGTACAGCGCCCACATGTTTGGCATTTCAGTAGTGATGAGAGCCCACCTAATCTTACAGGTATGTGTCTCCAGAAGCATGAGCTGGGCATAACGTACTGGTGACTGCACCATACTGATCCCTACAGCATACTGGTCACTATAACGGCAGTTTGCAATTTTCACTCAGCAACATCCACTGCTGCTTGTTTCTGGAATACACCCATGGAGTCAAAATCGTCACTACATCTGTAGATAAATTCCCAAAGGGTTATAATTTCCAAAATGTGGTCACTTGAGGGGAGATTCTGCTTTCCTAGCACTTAGGGGCTCTTTTTATGGAATCCATAAACTAGTCTAGGAAAATCTGTGCTCCAGGAAGCACAGTGGCTCTTGCTCTGGCTCTTTGTGCAGAAAGGGTGGCTTCTACGGCATTTCGTCAAAGCCCGGAAGCCCCTACAGCTCCATTTCAGTGATGCGGTGGCCTCCGGGAAAATGGCCGCTAAAGGCGGCGTATGCTCAGCTTCAGATCTTGTCCCGAGATCTCAGGAGACGAGATCTGAATCTGAGCATGCACTGTCCCCAGCAGCCATTTTCCCGGAGGCCACCGCATCGCTGCAATGGAACTGTGGGAGCCTCCGGGCTTTGACAAAATGCCGGCAGAGCCCCTCTCGCTGCACAAAGAGCCAGAGCCGCCGCCCCAGCACAGAGAGCCGCACAGAGCACCGCTGCCGCAATACGGTAATAGTGATACTTTACTTACACCTTCCCGGTGAGGCGCCCCCTCACCTAGTCATCGGGACCACTCCCCCCTACTATATGCGGTGACCGCAGATTGCTCCGCACCCGCCCTATAAGACGACACCTGGCGTATAAGAAGACTTTTAAGAAGATTTATATTTTAACTGGAAAAGTTGGTGGTCGTCTTATACGCCGGAAAATACGGTATATATTTTTGGACATTATAGTATAGCTATATTTCTGGACATTATATATTATAGATTTACCTGAACATTATATATTATAGATCTCTCTGGACATAATATATTATAGATCTGTGGACATTATATATTATAGATAGACCTGAACATTATATATTATCAATCTCCATGGATATTATGTATTATAGATCTCCCTGGATGTTATATATTATAGATCTCTCTGGACATTATACATTATAAATGTCACTGGAAATTATATATGATAAACTGTACATAATATATTACAGATAATTCTGGACATTTTATACTATAGGTCTCCTTGTACATTATATATTATAAATAGATTTATAATATATAATGTACAAGTAGATCTATAATAAATAATATACAGGGAGATCTATAATATAAAATGTCCAGATTTATCTATAATAAATAATGTATATGGATATCTATAATATACAGTAAAAATATATTTAACATTGCAAAATATAGGAGAATTTTTGTCATTTATTTATGTATCCATCCTTAAAAACACTTAGGCTGTGTGCACACGTTGTGGATTTTGATGCGAATCCGCAGCGTTTTTGGACGCGCGGAATTGCATCAAATTCGCAGTGTAGTGCTCAGCCAATGTTAGTCAATTGGAATTTGAGAATTGTTGCGCACATGCTGCGGAAAAAGACACGAAAATTTGCAGCGTTTTATTTTCCGCAGCATGTCAATTCTTTTTGCGGATCTGCAGCGTTTCTGCACCCATTGACTTCCATTGAGTCAGTCAAATCCGCAGCAAAACTGCAGATGTAAAAAAGATCTGCAGATTTGCTGCGGATGTGGGTGCGAGAAATGATGCAGATCGGGAGAAGGCAGTGTGTGGGCGGAGACTGTGTGAGTGTATGTGTGGGCAGGGCAAACACTCTTCTCCTGGGTTACAAACATGCACATTAAAGTAAGCTGGAACCATAGTTGATTATAATAACCCTTGAGCTGATGGGTGGGGTGCAGAATCAGAAAGGAGGAGGTAACAACCTCCAATGGATAACTGCATAGAACAAAAAAAATTATAGATTTTGTGTTCGCATATACAGGGTGGGCCATTTATATGGATACACCTAAATAAATTGGAATGGTTAGTGATACTGTAACTTCCTGTTTGTGGCACATTAGTACATTAGTATATGGGAGTGGGAAAGCTTTTCAAGATGGGTGGTGACCATAGTGGCCATTTTGAAGTCGGACATTTTGGATCCAGCTGTATTTTTTTCAATGGGAAGGGGATCATGTAACACATCAAACTTATTGAGAATTTCACAGGGCAAACAAAAGAATGGTGTGCTTGGTTTTAATGTAACTTTATTCTTTCATGAGTTATTTACATGTTTCTCTTTGTTTACATCCATTGACATGCCGTAGAGGTTAACATGTGAGGAGTGGATAGCAATTGTGTTGATGTCTGGTGAACGCAGTACCCAGGTCATTGCAGCAGATTTCAATGCAAGACACCCTATGAGACCACCCATCTCCCATGCTACAGTTAGCAAACTGCTTGCCAAATTTTGTGAAACAGGTTCAATGTTGGATTTGCCAAAATGTGGACGCAAGAAAACTGTCACTAATGAAGAAACATCAGTGGCTGTCCTAGCTTCATTCAGCAAGATCCCACAGCGTAGCACTCGCCGCATGTCACTGGAGAGTGGCATCAGTCAAACATCCCTTCGGCGGATATTACCTACTCACAAATCGCACCCTTACAAAATCCAGCTGCTGCAGCATCTCAACGAGGATGACCCAGATCGGTGCACTGAATTTGAAGAATGGGCAAAACAAAAATTAGAACAAGACCCTCAGTTTACACAGAACATTATATTCAGTGATGAGGCAAACTTTTTTGTGAATGGTGAAGTTAAGAAACAAAACCACTGCTATTGATCTGACACTAACCCACAGTGGATAGAGCCTTCCGAGACTGTTAGAACACAAAAATTGACGGTATGGTGTGGCATATGGGGTACAAAGATAGTGTGGCCATTCTTCATCAACAGAAACTTCAATGTCACTGGATATCTGAAATTGCTACATGATGATGTGTTGCCCTCTTTATGCACTGAAGATGGCACGTTCCCTGAGTTTTTCCACATTATGGGTGTCAAGTCTGAGCATTCCTACATGAACAGTTTCCTGGAAAGAGGATTGGTTGTCTGGGCCAGTTGAATGGCCACCAAGGGCTCCCAATCTGACCCCCTTGGACTTTTATCTTTTGGGTCATCTGAAGGCAATTGTCTATGCTGTGAAGATACGAAATGTGCAGCATCTGAAACAATGGATACTGGAAGCCTGTGCTAGCATTTCTTCTGCGGTGTTGCTATCAGTGTGTCAAGAGTGAGAGAAGAGGATTGCATTGACAATCCAAAACAATGGGCAGCACTTTGAACACATTTTATAAGTGGTCATAAACTTGAAAATAACTCATGAAAGAGTAAAGATATGTTAAAACCAAGCACACCATTGTTTTTCTTGTGAAATTCTCAATAAGTCTGATGATTCACATGACCCTCTTCCCATTGGAAAAAATAAAGTTGATCCAAAATGGCTGTCATGGTCACTATCCATCTTGAAAAGATTTCCCCCTCCCATATACTAATGTGCCACAAACAGGAAGTTGATATCACCAACCATTCCCATTTTATTTAGGTGGATCCATATAAATGGCCCACCTTGTGTAACGCTCGTACCCTGACTGGTTGGCATGAGCATGGGGGTGTGGCTCAATTGTGTCACAAACCAGACTACCCTGGAAGGGGCATGGCTAAGAAGCTATCTTGGTGTTCACTGGAGCCTCTGATGGTGAGGATAGGCTTGTAGCTGCCAGGTACTACTCCAGGGTGGTGTCTGGCTGTAGCTGCTGATCCCATTGAGAGACGGAATGCTAGGGCAGGAGCGGGCTCAACTGGCGGACAGGCAGAGAGCACTGCTGGTACTCTGGTGGGTAGCGGGCACTGCTGAGACACTGGCAGGCGGGCACATCTGAGACACTGGCAGACGGGCACGGCTGAGACACTGGCAGGCATGAGCAGTGTATGGGAACAGGTGGAGACCTGTTCAGACTGGAGAAGCAGGAACGGACTCAGGAAGGACAGAAGCACATTCAGGTAAGAGTAGTGTGTGGGAACAGGTAGGGACCTGTTCATACAGAAGGAGCAGGGACAGATAAAGAGCCACAGGAAGTGGAATAAGAGCGAAGCAGAACCGCAAGGTTGCGGAGCGGAAAGCAGAACAGAGTTGCTGAACTACAAGGAGTGTGGAGCAAAGGTAGAACCGCAGGAGTGCGGAGGAAAGGTAGAACCGAAGGAGCGCGGAGCAATGTCAGAAACGCACGAGCGCAGGGCAAAGGCAGAACTGCAGGAGACAGGAACTCCTGCAGGGCAGATGGAGAGGACACAAGGATAGACACAACAGGGAAAGGAGCCACAGACAAGGAGACAAACGGACAGAGGGTAGGACTGAGTTCAGACTAGGTTAGGAACAGGAACGGGATAAGATACAGGAATAGGGCACAATACAGACAAGGACGGACACAGGAACAGATACAGAACAAGGACACAGGCCTGAGTATGCAGCCCTCAGGGAGATGGGAGCATAGGACACAAAAGCGCACAGCAACAGTTCTGGGAATGCATCCCCCAGAAAAGGCGAAAAGAAGACAGGACCTGGCACCTCAGCAGCAAGACACTGACTGAGGGAAATAGTTGCTCAGGCATCCTCCTATGGGCAGGGAAGCCTTAAGTAGTTGAGGCCTCTTGACAATTGGCTGGGGGCATCTTAGGAAGGTGCACACTGACTCTATAAGAGCCAGAGAGTGTCGGCGCCGCCCCCCTATTCACACAGCCAGGAAGTATGCAGAGAGCAAGCAGAAGGCAAAAGGCACCCAGCATGGAGCCGGCAGAAGGCAAAACTCACCGCATGGGGCAGAGTAGTGAGTAAGTTGGTGTGTAAGGTAGGTGGGGATGGGAGGCCACGCAGTTATGCCGGCAGGGTTGTTGCACCCTGTTTATTGGTCTCTACAAAGTGCTGCTGTGTTCCTCCTTTTTTGTGCATCAAATACAGTGAAAGAAATAATTATTTGATCCCTTGCTGATTTTGTAGGTTTGCCCACTGACAATATTTTTGATATTCTATGTCTTAATGATAAAATTAACCTACCGTTAAAATTATAGACTGTTCATGCCTTATCAGTGGGCAAACATACTAATTCAGCAAGGGATCAAATAATTATTTCCTTCACTGTTCATTATTCTGTGTGTTAGATCTTCATCCTCACAGTCTTTATCATATGCACTAAAAAATACACTGTTTTATTAAACTCTACAGATTTACGAGGTTGTGTAAAGATTACTCTGTCAGCCTTTGGCAGACCTTGTCGAAGAACTTTGTGTCTCTGACACAAACAAACAGAAAAGTACATTTGTTGAAGGACAGTGCTAGGATGATAAAAGCTCTATGCATTTTTTTTTTCACACAAAAATAAGATTGAATCCACAACCATGAGATTTATAAATATTTAACAATTATTCCCTGCTTTGGCTATGCTGCTTTTTCTAGAAAAGGTCAGCTCTAAAACTGGGCTAAAGCTTTGTCTACACAACTGGTCCACAACATTTCTTAACCAAAGAGCCACATTCAGCTCTGACAGATGGTCACGAGCCACATCCAAAGCCCTGCGATTAGTGACACCCAGAGTCCTCGTTACCTATATAATGAAAACCAAAGAAATTACACTGATACTCTATAACGCCTGTCTTATAGACAAAATGGATTAAAAACACATGTGACATGCACAAATGTGAACAAGTCGGTCGGACAGTGTTCACACCACCCACTGACTGAAACACAAAAAGAAAACACAGAATGACAAATGTGCAAAAATACTCTGCAGTAAAAAATATGACAGTAGTCAGCCCGTTGTGGTAAAAAGATAACAAATACAGTGTATTTAGTCGATACGTTTTTTGCAAAAAAAGTATACAAAATAAAATTAAGAAAAATAAAGTGACAAATGTGATACATTTATATGACAAAAAATAAAAGAAATAATGAAAAAATGAAGAATTCTATGCATCACTCAAGAATCGCGTTTTAATTATGTAGTGTGTTGCATGTTTGAACATCAGTTATGTTGATCATAATTGGCTTTCATCTGTATTTTGCTTGTTATGCTATCTTAGCGCATATTATTTCACCGATATTATTTTGGTATTATCACAGTTCAAGATTATTATAAGCTATTTACAATCACATCATATTATTTTTTGTCATATAAATGTATCACATTTGTCACTTTATTTTTCTTAATTTTATTTTCTTATTTTTATCTTCACTCATTATATTATGACTTAGTTTTCCCTATATTTCCTCTAGTGGATGACACAATGTATTGCTTAAACCGCTTTGTCTAGTGCGCATGTCTGGCTTGGTCTAACTCCGACCTCTGGCAGACGGACAATTGGAAAGCAGTGCGCTTGCGCTGTCGTCTTGACGACGCGCCGCCGCTTCTGCTCCTAGTCCGTTAACCTGTGGTCCTGTTTCAGGGAGTGTGACGTCAGCGGCACATGCGCCATGAAGGCAGGAAGCGGTAATATGTAGTGGGGATGGGCCGTACGGTAATTTAGTGACGTGCACATTTTTTCAACTTTTGATTGGCCGTCCAGTATATTTAATGCCCACCTACCTGGCCCTTAGACACGCCTCCTGACGAAGAAGCGAAACGCGCGTTGAGGCGAGGGGGAAGCCAGCGCCATTACTTATATCTTGTAAGTGCCCTCTTCTGGACTGTCCACATGTATTTATACTGTTTTTCCATTATAGCGCCTGTGTTCTGGGCGCTCTTAGTAATTGATATGTAATCATGTATTGGCTATGTTTATTCCCACTGTGGAAAGCACTGTGAGTTCAGATGCATTTGCGCTGTTCTTATTCTGATAATGGTTACTATTTTGAGTGCAGCATACTTTATGCCATCCCATGATTAATAATTATAATTATTTTTATTTTTACATGTTCATTTGGGCACGTGTGCAATATGGCTCCCTCTTTGGATAGCAGTGACCCATTTTTGTAATTTTTATTTATTCATTTGTTATGCTTTTGCATTCAATAAAATTTGTACTTATGGCAATTTATACTTATTTTTGTGGTTTATGATATGAAGTATGTATGTAGTACTGTATGTATGTATGTTATATGAATGTTGTATATATGTAGTATGTATGTAGTATGTATATATATATATTTTTTTTTTACATTCAACACATTAGCCGAATGATGGGACTACTACTGTCACATCATTGGCTAATGTGTCAATCACTGTCACTGTAGCAGGCATAGCCCGATGGGACTTGTAGTCCCATCGGATGATGCCTGCACGCACACACAACCCCCGGCAGGCCGGCACAGACCCCCGGCAGGCCCGCACAGACCCCCGGCAGCCGGCACAGACCCCCGGCAGGCCCGCACAGACCCCCGGCAGCCAGCACAGACCCCCGGCAGGCCCGCACAGACCCCCGGCAGTCCGCACAGACCCCCGGCAGGCCCGTACGGACCCCGCCCGCACACACAGACACGCACAGTGTCCGCCCACGCACCGCCCACACTCTTCCCCCCTCCCGAGCAGGATGTGCAAGTAAAGAAAGAGGTTTTTTAATTCCGATATTTCTGCCCCATTGACTTGAATGGGACTTCCGGTATCGGAATCGGCAATACCCGATACTTTTTGGGTATCGGTCCGATCCAATCCGATCCGATACTTCACAGTATCGGATGGTATCGCTCAACACCAGTAAGAGATGTAACCAAGCCAAATTTTTATATCCTTTTTTGGACTGTTATATACCACCAAAACGTGACAGAAAGCACATAATACTCTGTGGATGAGTTTTACATACAACCGTAATGCAACAATAACCATGCTAAACTGTATGGATGACTCATTGAATCCATAAAAAAAAATGTAGAACCTAAATATTTTGAAAGTGTGAAAGTGCAAAGCCAGGCAAAATCAATAAGGAGGGTCATACATAGAACCACAACTGGTGGGCCTCATTCAAATACTGAATGTTAAAAATACTTTATGTGCTGCTATCATCTGGTGGTGTGGGAAAGTATGGGCTAATCCAGGCTTTGTTCATTTTTTATGAGAGTGAGCCTGTCAGCATTCTCAGTTGACAAACCAAAGTGCCTGTCTGTTCTAACCCACTAGTGGCACTAAAAAACTTAAGACAAGACACTAGCAGCAGAGCAGCATAACACCTCCAAGGCATAGGGGGACTGTTCATGCCAGGTATCCAGCTTTGAGACCCAATAGTTGAAAGTCGCAGAGGAAGTTTGGGGTACGCTGGATTGGTAAGCCAGGTATTGCTTGTCGATATTTAAAAAGTTTTCCTTCCTTATCAAAAATACCTGGTCACCAGGACCTGGACGCTGGGCTGAAGTCATAAAATTGGCCGACGTCTTTGACAGTGTACCTCTGACTCTGCTGTGTGTCTCCTTCACTTTTCCTCCTTGATTGGACAATTGTTGTCTGATGGGAATTTTTCCAACATATTTTCCCAGATGGCCTTCTCATATAGCACTATTTTTGAAGACCTCTTCACCTCAGGAAGAAGAGATGAAAAGTTCTCCTTGTAGCACGCAGGGTGAACAACCAGTACCATTTTTTGGCCAAGCTGAATGTAACGCGGATGTCATGACACAGCTGTCAGTTGACCTGGGACCAGGGGCTCCTTCACTGTCCCTAAGACTAGGGGGCGCCCTAGCTCACCTTCCTCCCCAGGATACTTCCGAAGGTGAATATACCTGGGCCTCCGCACTTGCCTTATCTCCTGAGTTAGCTCTTCGTCTGTTCTCTTCCCCTGCCAAGGGAAGAGGGACGCTACGGTGCACCGAAGTACACCAACGCGACAAACAAGGCAACACAAACAGCAGGTAACAGAAAACTCCAGGCATACAAAATATTCACTCACATATACAGAGGCGTGCACTGGGGTGGGAAGGTAGGGGGATAAACCAAAATAGAGAAGTTTAAGGAATTACCACGCAAACCAAGCAACAGTCACTAATAACTCCTCCAACTCTCGTCATAAGAACTCATCTCCCTCTGTTAGCCATTCAGTTATAAAGCTATCTCTGACAAGTATTTTTATCAGAGCCCAGATTATAAAGGGAAAAGGAGTGGCTTACCGAGCTCGGTTGTGAGCACAGGCATTTCCAACATGGCCAATTAACCCCTGTTCAGCCAGAAGGAATAAAAAAATATAAATTGAAGGAGAAGGGCTTCTTCTCAGCGCCAGAGTAGGAGCAATCAGACACTGCGGTTTTGTGGCTCCAAGCTGTCACTGTAACCCTGTGATGACCCCCTCTTCAACAAGGGACCTCTGGAACCTCAGGGGTGAGCCACGTGAAAAGCTTAGACCAGTCTGGCAATATGAACATCAGATGCTGATACCCACATCCTCTCCTCAGGTCTGTTTCCCATCCAATGTACCAGATACTGAAGCAACCAACGAACAAGTCGTGAATCCAAGATCTTCGCAATCTGAAACTCCATGTTTCCATCGAAAATGACAGGAGATGGTGGTAGAGGTGATGGTACTGAGGATGCAATGTATTTTTTGAGGAGAGTACAATGAAATAATTATGGATCCTAAAGGTAGAGGGTAAAGCAAGGTGAAATGCTATGGGGCTGACTATGGCTACGATCTTATAAGGACCAATAAACCTGGGACCCAGTTTCCAAGATAGAACCTTCAGCTTAATGTTTCTAGAGGAGAGCCACACCAAGTCACCAACACACAGGTCCGGACCCACCAACAGTCTCCGATCAGCCACGCTCTTATATTTGGGTCCCATCTTCCCAAATTATTTGTAACCCCATGCCATATAATAGAAATAGAAGATGAAACCCATTCTGCCTCTAGTAATCCAGACGGGCGATTAGCATTGAATGAACTAAGCTGAGGATGAACCCCCAAATACCCCAAAAAATGAGGACTTACCGGTCAATTCCTGACAACGATTATTTACAGCAAATTCGGCTAATGGTAAATACCGTATATACTCGAGTATAAGTCGATCCGAGTATAAGTCGACCCCCCTAATTTTGCCACAAAAAACTGGGAGAACTTATTGACTCGAGTATAAGTCTAGGGTGGGAAATGCTCCATAGATTATTCCCCCATATGGTGTCCCCAGAAGAAGCTCCATAGATTATTCCTCCATATGCTGCCCCCATTAGAAGCTCCATATTGTTCCCCCATATACTGCCCCCATTAGAAGCTCCATATTGTTCCCCCATATACTGCCCCCATAAGCAGCTCCATAGATTGTTCCCCAATATACTGCCCCCAATAGAAGCTCCATATTGTTCCCCCATATACTGCCCCCATAAGCAGCTCCATAGATTGTTCCCCCATATGCTGCCCCCATAAGCAGCTCCATAGATTTTCCCCCATATACTGCCCCCATTAGAAGCTCCATATTGTTCCCCCATATATTGCCCCCATAAGCAGCTCCATAGATTGTTCCCCCATATACTGCCCCCATTAGAAGCTCCATAGATTATTCCCCCATATGCTGCACCCATTAGAAGCTCCTTAAGATTATTTCCCCATGTGCTGCCGCTGCTGCTGCATGTAAAAATAAAAAAATGACATACTCACCTCTCCGTCGCTGGGTGTCAGATACTCACCTGTCCTGCGTCCATGGCTGCTCACCGCTATCTGCCACGTCATCAGTCAGTGACGTTCAGACTGCAGGGGGCGCGGCGCGCACTAATCACGTCACCGCGCCCTCTGCTGTCTGAAGTCACTGACCGATGACAGACACAGACAGCAGCAAGCAGCCATGGACGCAGGACAGGTGAGTATCGCTATACTTACCCGTCCTGATGCTGTGTCTTGAGCCCCCAGCTTCTCCCCGTGCTCTCTCTTCCTGCCTTCAGCGGTCACGTGGTACCGCTCATTAAAACTCATGAATATGCGCATATTCATGAGTTTTAATGAGCGGCACCACGTGACCGCTGAAGGCAGGAAGAGAGAGCACGGGGAGAAGCTGGGGGCTCAATAGACAGCGTCAGGACGGGTAAGTATGACCTGCCACCCCCGCCCCCCCTCCCCCTCCAACCCCCTTTGTATATGACTCGAATATAAGACGAGAGGGGGACTTTCAGCCCAATTTTTTGGGCTGAAAATCTTGACTTATATTCGAGTATATACGGTAGGTAACCCAGTTCTCCCGATTTTCAGATACAAAGCACCTTAGAGCTCTAGATTCTGGTTAACCCGTTCTTTCTGCCCATTAGACTGTGGGTGAAATACGTAAGTAAATGGCAAATGGATCCCCAGACAGGTGCAAAATGCCCTCCAAAACTTGGAGACAAACTGCTTCCCCCGATCAGAAACAATATCGGTCGGGATCCCATATAATCTAATTATTTCCCTTATTAAAATTTGCACCAAGAATTTGGCATTCGATACAGCTGGTAAAGCGATAAAGTGAGACATTTTATTGAATCTATCTATCTCGCTGACACGGGTAGTTCCGTGTGAGTCCAAGGCTTGCTGGGAATCTCCAATGGTTGGAGAGCCCCCGAAGGACAACTATGAGAGGACTTAGAATGCGCACAGACACTGCAGGCGGCAGCATACTCCCGGACATCTTGATGAGCACCTGGTCACCAAAAACACCCAGTAAGCAGATTAGCAGTGGCTTTATTGTCAGGATGTCCAGCCAACACTGAATTGTGATGTTGAGGACTCTAAAGTGGAGATAAAAAGGAACAAACAGTTTACCAAGCGGAAAGGCAACAAGGGCATCCCCCTGAGTGTCAACAAGCTCTCTTTCTAGATCAGAGCATATATACACCATAACTTTTGAAGAATAGGCACCGGTTCACACTTATTTCCTCCCCAGGAAAGCTACAGGATAAAGCATCTGCCTTAATATTTTTGTTCCCTGGCCTATATGTGACAAAAAAGTTAAACCTGGTAAAGAACAATGCCCATCTTGCCTGTCAAGGTGTTAGACGTTTAGCTGATTCCAAGTATCCCAGATTCTTATGATCCGTGATTACCATAACTGGGTGAACCACTCCCTCCAAAAAATTACGTCACTCTTCAAAAGTCTACCTGATTGCTAAGAGTTCCCTTTTACCAACGTCATAATTTTCTCAGCCGGTGACAGTTCTTTTAGAAAAATAAGCACATGGTTTCCATTTACCAGGAGAAGCACCCTGTGACAATACAGTCCCCACTCCCACCTCAGACGCATCAACCTCAATGATAAAAGGCTGAGAGACATCAGGCTGAATAAGAATCAGCGCAGAAGAAAAACACCTTTTAAATGTATCAAATGCCTCCCTGGCAGGACTGGACCACTTGGAGAACTCCATCCCCTTCCTGGTCATATCCATAAGAGTTTTGGCAACCACCGAAAAGTTCTTTATGAACTTATGGTAGTTGTTGGCAAAAGCTAAAAACCGTTGTAATGCCTTCAAATCCTCTGGGCAATCCCAATCCAATACAGCCTGGACTTTCGCCGGATCCATGCGGAAACCGGTGGAAGACAACTCATATCCTAAGAAAGGGATCTCCTCATCCGAGAACATATACTTCTCGGGTTTGACATATAATTTATTGTCTCGGAGTATATGTAAGACCTGCCTGACATATTCCTGGTGTGGCTCAAGGTCAGGTGAATAAACTAGTATGTCATCCAGATAGATAACCACAAATCTGCCTACCAGGTGACTAAAGATATAATTTATAAAGTGTTGAAAGACGGCGGTCGCGTTTGTCAACCCAAAAGGCATCACAAAATTCTCATAGAGTTCCTCAGGCGTATTGAAAGCTTTTTTGCACTCATCCCCCTCTTTAATGTGGATGAGATTATATGCCCCCTGAGGTCCACCATAGAGAACCATTTTGCCCCTACAATATGGTTAAAGATGTCTGGAGTGAGAGGGAGCAGATACAGATCATGGACATTGATCGCACTTAGTTCACGAAATCCAGGCAAGGGCGTAACCCCTATATTTTTCCTTTGCAAAAAAGAACCCCGCAGCAAATGGGGATAAGGATGGTCTGATATGAAGGAAACTTCACTCTGTTGTGTCCTCTAGTTATTCCTGCATCACCTATCCAACTCTGCTACATCTATCATCCTCAAACATATCATTTTCACTACCACAGCTGCCCTGGGACAAAGCTCTGCCTGTGGAGAGCTATACCAACTCTGCTGCATCACCATCAGTACCAGAGGATCTGCCCTGCAGCGCTGGTCACCTCTGATCAGACACCACAGGTGGCGTCATGAACACGTTACAAACTCTTTATTTTTCCTTTGTAAAATATCCCCTTTTATTGGACACCCAGGGCCACCGACTGGGTCACTGCCGCTGTGACACTGCCCCTTTAAGATGTGGCTCGGTACCAAGTACACCATGGCCCTGGCGGGCGCTCCAGTAAGTCAGAGCAATATTGCTCCACCGGCTGGCCTCCTTGCTGAAGTTGACATAGTGAGGGCTCAGCTAAGGAGACGCAGTCAGGGTCATCATATATAAGGCCCAATGCCTGAAAAAAATCCCTCCACCATCTGAAGCAACTGAGAGTCAGATGGGAGAAAAAACGCCCTTGCTTGGGGGTTCCCCTGAAGGAGCGAGATTAGTATCCCCACACGTTGCTCCTCTGTACCTGAGGAAACTGGACGTAACCTGAAGTACAGTTTACAGGCCTCTCTGAAAACAACAAACTTGTAACGCCCACCAGAGAACCTGTCAGGCAACGTGACCTGTACTCCACTATGGTTTGCCTGAGAGATTCCAGATGTATTAGGGTGCTGCAAAACAACTGTGCATAAATCCACCATCTCCAGACTGAGCTGCTACAATTGCCCCATCAGAGTAGTGATTGGATCCACCATGGATCAGAGAAAATGGTTGCTGTCAGAGCTAATGTCACAACACATCTGTCAGATGACCAGGGACCAGGGGCTCCTTCCCTGTCCCTAACACCAGGGGGTACCCTAGCTCACCCTTCTCTCTGGGATACTTCCAAAGGTGAAGATGCCCGGCTTCCGCTAACGCCTTATCTCCTGAGTTATCCATCTGTCTGTTCTCTTCCTTCACCCAGGGAAGAGGGGCGCTATTGTGCACCATAGTACACCAACATGACAAACAAGGCAACACAAACAAGATTTAACAGAAAACTAGAGGCATACAAAATATTCACTCACATATAACCAAGGAATGCACTGGGGTGTGAAGGTAAGGGAATAAACCAAAATAGAGAATGATAAGGGATTCCCATGCATACAAACCAAGCAATAGTCATTAATAACTCCCCCAACTCTCCTTCTCATAAGAACTCATCTCCCTCCGTTAGCCATGCAGCAATATAGCTAGCTCTGACAAGGATTTGTATCAGAGCCAAGATTATAAAGGGAGAAGGAGTGGCTAACCGAGCTCAGCTGTGAACACAGGGATTTCCGGCAAGGCCGATTAACCCCTGTTCTGCCAGAAGGAATAAACACATTTAAAATGAAGGAGAAGGGCACGTGGTCTGGCTATGGAGGAGTGAGGACATGCAGCTGTCCAGCTCTGGCCTGGCTGCAGACCAATATTAGAAGCATTATTTGTCACCAAATGTCAGCTAAGAAGCGTACAAGTTATGGCCCATCAAGCAGATGTCTCCGGTGGTATTGTAGGGGGAGGACTGACCTATGGACCTGTCTGATAAAGAGAAATTGTAAAAGGTGATGAGTACAATGCTTTATTCTGACTTGAATGTATATGTGTGGGACAACAGCTAGAATTAATGAAAGATGGTGTAGTACCGGGTTTTGGCCACAAGATGGGGACATACAGTAGTGAGCAAAGGACTCAACAGCAAGCTTTAAGCTAGGGAATCTGCAGAGTCATGGTGGACGGAGTTACGGGACTGGGAAGGGGATTTCCAGGATGAGGAGATAAAAGGAAGGAGGGCAGACACCCAGGAGGAGACAGAAGAGAGAAGAGCTCAGGAGAGGATGGAGGAAGGAAGAGTTCAGGAGAGACAGAGGAGAGAGATGGATACTCTGAAAGGGGGTGGCCCTGAGAGGACAGCTGCAGAAGGACGCTGATGAAAGGAGGCCTGGGGTACCGGACAGCTGGACACTGAAGAAGCAGTAAGAGTCACAGCGGGCAGACTCGGTCGGGGGAAGCGCTGTGGCCGTGGGCCTAACGGCAGCCACAGTGAAGGAACCTAGGGGTCTTCGCCGAACAGGAGTAGGAGGAGGTGATAGGTACCCGGGCCTAGGAGCAGAAGCTGTCGTGTTTGCTGTGGATGTCAAGAGGACACCCAATAAAGTTGGACCTGATTGAACGGATTTCTGCGTCTGTCTACAGTCTGTTCCGCAGTCGAAAGGGACCACCCCCCAGTCAGCACACGTACTACAGTATCAACATCAGGAATCTCCCGGTATTTGAGAAGCTCAGCAGGCTCCACTCAGAAGCTTATGTTTACCAAGATGGCGACGGCCCATGTTGTTCAGAGCGTGCCAGAGGAAAAGATTGAGGAAGAAGCCCCTGGAGATGTAGTTATCGCCTCCTACCTCTCTGAAAATGAGATGGTAGATAAGGAGACGCGTTATAAGCAGAGATCGTGAGTCACATAAATAAGGAGGACAGGCTTCACATGATGCAGTCTTCTAAAGACAACATGCAGGGACAGAGGGGGATGTCTCATCCTTCCTATACACAGGCAGTGAGCACTTCCCTGCCCATATGGAGGGACTTGTCTCAAGGCATATCTGTGCAGCCAGAGAGCCTGACATGTGATTTAACACAGGCACACAATGTATGGGAAGACCTTATGGCTCTGTTGTGAGTTCATTTTCCTCTTCATTACTGAGGCCCGAGGAACTCCCTCTTCTGGTAAAGAAAGGTAGTGAGCCTGATTATCAAACACCTGAGGCTGATGATGATGACTGGCTGAGTGGAGTTACTGACTGGATATAAGGCTGCCGACGCCCTTCTGCCCTGCGGGTGATTTCTCTGTGGGATCCTTGGAGACCAGTCTGAATTCCTGCTCCTCTAAAGCTAAGTTTGCTGCTCGGCCTTTTGCTTTGGTGCTTTGACTTTGTTTTGCTTTGTTTTTCTGGATTTCTGCCATTCCCTGCTGGGGTGTGCTGAATTCATTTAGCTCTGTCTTCTGAAAATACCTGAGTGCTGATTTAGTTTTTGAAGCCTAGCTGCTTCAGGGCCTTTTTCATATCAGCTTGTTGGCTTATGTCTTTGATAGGGTTTTGGCAGATTGCAGACAGCAGCCTTCCTGTCCTTTCCTATCTAGGTAGTTTTGGGCCCCGTCTTTGCTCAGTCTATCTTTCTGTCTGTGTTAGTATTTTCATCTTGCTTCACCGTCATTATATGTTGGGGGCTGCCTATTGCTTTGGGGTCTTCTCTGGGGCAGTTTAGATTTCCCCTTTCTTTCTTTAGGCCTATGTAATTCTCCGGCTGTGATCGAGGGGTCTAGGGCATCGTAGGATCCCCCCACGGCTACTGCTAGTTGTGTTGATAGGTTCAGGGGTCTGCAATCTGATAGTTGCCAACTTCTCTGGTTTTCTGGACTTAGCTTGTATTTCTGCTTTTGCCTCCTACGGTGACTCATTCATAACAGAATCACCAGCCTCTGTTATGAATGAGTCACCGTAGGAGGCAAAAGCAGAAATACAAGCTAAGTCCAGAAAACCAGAGAAGTTGGCAACTATCAGATTGCAGACCCCTGAACCTATCAACACAACTAGCAGTAGCCGTGGGGGGTTCCTACGATGCCCTAGACCCCTCGATCACAGCCGGAGAATTACATAGGCCTAAAGAAAGAAAGGGGAAATCTAAACTGCCCCAGAGCAGACCCCAAAGCAATAGGCAGCCCCCAACATATAATGACGGTGAAGCAAGATGAAAATACTAACACAGACAGAAAGATAGACTGAGCAAAGACGGGGCCCAAAACTACCTAGATAGGAAAGGACAGGAAGGCTGCTGTCTGCAATCTGCCAAAACCCTATCAAAGACATAAGCCAACAAGCTGATATGAAAAAGGCCCTGAAGCAGCTAGGCTTCAAAAACTAAATCAGCACTCAGGTATTTTCAGAAGACAGAGCTAAATGAATTCAGCACACCCCAGCAGGGAATGGCAGAAATCCAGAAAAACAAAGCAAAACAAAGTCAAAGCACCAAAGCAAAAGGCCGAGCAGCAAACTTAGCTTTAGAGGAGCAGGAATTCAGACTGGTCTCCAAGGATCCCACAGAGAAATCACCCGCAGGGCAGAAGGGCGTCGGCAGCCTTATATCCAGTCAGTAACTCCACTCAGCCAGTCATCATCATCAGCCTCAGGTGTTTGATAATCAGGCTCACTACCTTTCTTTAGCAGAAGAGGGAGTTCCTCGGGCCTCAGTAATGAAGGGGAAAATGAACTCACAACAGTTCGATCGGCGTTTGCGCGAACGCAAAGCTGCACGAGAGGTGTTGCCACCTGTTGAACAAATGTCTGAACCTATGCAATGTGATAGAGTTTTTTCCAGAGAGCAGCATCAGGAGTTCAGAAGGCGTAATAAGTTGTGTTTTTTCTGTGGAGATGCCTCGCATATTATTTCTGTCTGTCCTAAACGAGAGAAACGCTTTGCACACACGTTTTCTGTTGGGGGTGTTCAACCTAAGTTTCTTCTGGCTATTACTCTGATCTGCTCCCTGTCCACATTTTCCACCAAGGCTTTTGTGGATTCGGGAGCAGCCCTAAACCTAATGGACTTGGATTTTGCTAAACGTTGTGGATTTCCGATGACACCTCTGCAGACGCCTATCCCTTTGAGGGGGATTGATGCTACTCCTTTGGCTAAAAATAAACCTCAGTTTTGGACCCAGGTGGTAATGCGGGTCGCCCCAGACCATCAAGAAAATTGCAGATTTTTGGTGTTGCATAATCTGCATGATACTATTGTTCTGGGGTTTCCCTGGTTACAGATTCATAATCCAGTTTTGGATTGGAAATCTGTGTCTGTGGTGAGTTGGGGTTGTCGGTGTGCCTTTAGTGAGGCTCCAGTGTTTTCCACCTCTCCTCAGTCGCATGATGTTCCTCATTATTTGGCGGACTTTTATGATGTATTTAGTGAGAATGAGTCTGCGTCTCTGACTCCTCATAGGAGTTATGACTGTGCAATTGAACTGAGCCCGGGGTGTAAATTTCCCAAGGGTCGGCTCTTCAATTTATCTGTACCCGAGCACGAGGCTATGCGATCCTATATTAAGGAGGCGTTGGAGAAGGGTCATATTAGACCATCCTTGTCACCCTTAGGTGCCGTTTTTTTTTTTGTAGCCAAAAAGGATGGATCATTAAAACCTTGTATTGATTATCGTGCACTCAACAAAATTACTGTTAAATATCAGTATCCGTTACCCCTGATTTCTGATCTGTTCTCCAGAGTTAAAGGTGCTTGCTGGTTTACCAAGCTTGACCTCAGGGGGGCGTATAATCTTATTCGCATTAAGCATGGGGATGAATGGAAGACGGCGTTTAATACTCCGGCGGGACATTTTGAGTACCTGGTGATGCCTTTTGGGCTCACTAATGCCCCTTCTGTCTTCCAGTGCTTCATGAACGATATTTTCCGAGATTTTGTCAATAAATAAATTTTTGATTATCTATCTGGATGATATTTTGATCTTCTCCAAGGATTGGGATTCTCATGTGGAACATATTCGGACTGTGTTCCGGATCTTGAGGGAGAATTCCCTGTATGTCAAAGGATCTAAATGCCTTTTTGGAGTACATAGGATTTCTTTTTTGGGATTTATTTTGTCCCCGTCAACTATTGAAATGGACCCGGCCAAGGTACAGGCCATTCACGATTGGGTTCAGCCCACTTCTTTGAAGGCCCTCCAGAAGTTTTTGGGTTTTGCTAATTTTTATCGGAAATTTATAGCAAAATTTTCTAGTATTGCCAAGCCATTGACTGATTTGACTAAGAAGGGTGCTGATGTGTTAAATTGGTCTCCGGAGGCTGTTTCTTCCTTTCAGGAGCTGAAGCGAAGATTCACCTCCGCCCCGGTTTTGCGGCAACCTGATGTCTCACTTCCATTCCAGGTAGAGGTGGATGCTTCTGAGATTGGTGCAGGAGCTGTTTTGTCCCAAAAGGATCCTGTAACATCTAAAATGAATCCCTGTGCTTTCTTTTCCCGAAAGTTCTCTCCATCTGAATGTAACTATGATGTGGGGAATAGGGAACTGTTGGCCATGAAATGGGCATTTGAGGAGTGGAGACATTGGTTGGAGCTAAGCATCAAGTCGTGGTCCTCACTGACCACAAGAATTTGATTTACCTAGAGTCGGCTAAGCGCTTGAACCCTAGACAGGCTAGGTGGGCCTTGTTTTTTACACGTTTTGATTTTGTGGTTTCTTTTCTTCCTGGAACAAAGAATGTCAAGGCAGACGCCCTCTCTAGGAGCTTCTTTTCTGATTCTCCTGTGGTGACCAAGCCTGCTACCATCGTAGGCGAAGGGGTAGTTCTTTCTGCCATCTCGCCCGATTTGAGACGTGCTCTGGAAGAGTTCCAGGAGGACAAACCTGAGCGTTGTCCCAGTGGAAAGTTGTATGTTCCTGACCAGTGGAAGAAGAGAGTGATGTCTGAAGTTCATTGCTCTGCTTTGGCTGGTCATCCAGGTATATTTGGTACTAGAGATCTGGTGAGTCGCTTTTTTTGGTGGCCCTCCTTGTCTCGTGATGTCAGGAATTTTGTGCAGTCCTGTGGGACGTGCTCCCGGTCTAAATCGTGTTCTCGCTCTAGTGGGTTGCTGATGCCTTTGCCTGTCCCCAAAAGGCCATGGACCCATATTTCAATGGATTTCATCTCTGATATGCCTGTCTCTCAGAGGATGACTGTTAATTGGGTGATTTGTGATAGGTTCTCTAAGATGGTTCATCTTGTACCACTCCCTAAGTTGCCATCTTCCTCTGAGTTGGTGCCCCTGTTTTTACAACAGGTGGTTCGTTTGCACGGGATTCCTGAGAACATTGTATCTGACAGAGGAGTCCAGTTTGTGTCTAGATTTTGGAGAACTTTCTGTTCCAGGCTGGGAATTCAGTTGTCCTTCTCCTCTGCTTTTCATCTTCAGACCAATGGGCAGACAGAGAGAACAAACCAGACCTTGGAGTCATATTTGAGATGTTTTATTTCCGCAGATCAGGATGATTGGGTTTCATTTTTGCCCTTGGCCGAATTTGCTCTAAATAATAGAGCTAGTTCTGCCACTTTGATGTCTCCTTTTTTTTGTAACTTTGGGTTTCATCCTCGATTTTCTTCAGGGCAGGTGGAGCCCTCTGCCTGCCCAGGTGTTGACACTGTGGTGGAGAGAATGCACCAGATCTGGGACCAAGTGGTGGATAAGTTATCTCTCTCCCAGGAAAAGGCCCAGCGGTTTTCCAACCGACATAGGACCATTGGTCCCCAGTTTAAGGTTGGTGATATGGTGTGGTTATCATCAAAAAAATATTGCTATGAAGGTGGCTTCTCCTAAGTTTAAGCCTAGATTTATTGGACCTTACAAGATTGTGGAGATTATTAATCCGGTTTCGTTTCGTTTGGCTCTTCCTGTCACATTTAAAATCCATAATGTGTTCCATAAATCTTTGTTGAAGAGGTTTGTTGAACCTGTTGTTCCGGGGGTGGCACCTCCAGACCCCGTATTGGTTGAAGGTAACATGGAATATGAGGTAGAGAAAGTACTGGATTCCCGCCTGGCTAGACGGAGACTCCAGTATTTGGTTAAGTGGAAGGGTTATGGTCAGGAGGATAATTCCTGGGTCTCTGCCTCTGATATTCATGCCAAAAGATTGGTGCGTGCCTTTCATCGGGCTCACCCTGATCGCCCTAGTGGCGTAGTTGAGGGTTCGGTGACCCCTCCTCAAGGGGGAGGTACTGTTGTGAGTTCATTTTCCCCTTCATTACTGAGGCCCGAGGAACTCCCTCTTCTGGTAAAGAAAGGTAGTGAGCCTGATTATCAAACACCTGAGGCTGATGATGATGACTGGCTGAGTGGAGTTACTGACTGGATATAAGGCTGCCGACGCCCTTCTGCCCTGCGGGTGATTTCTCTGTGGGATCCTTGGAGACCAGTCTGAATTCCTGCTCCTCTAAAGCTAAGTTTGCTGCTCGGCCTTTTGCTTTGGTGCTTTGACTTTGTTTTGCTTTGTTTTTCTGGATTTCTGCCATTCCCTGCTGGGGTGTGCTGAATTCATTTAGCTCTGTCTTCTGAAAATACCTGAGTGCTGATTTAGTTTTTGAAGCCTAGCTACTTCAGGGCCTTTTTCATATCAGCTTGTTGGCTTATGTCTTTGATAGGGTTTTGGCAGATTGCAGACAGCAGCCTTCCTGTCCTTTCCTATCTAGGTAGTTTTGGGCCCCGTCTTTGCTCAGTCTATCTTTCTGTCTGTGTTAGTATTTTCATCTTGCTTCACCATCATTATATGTTGGGGGCTGCCTATTGCTTTGGGGTCTGCTCTGGGGCAGTTTAGATTTCCCCTTTCTTTCTTTAGGCCTATGTAATTCTCCGGCTGTGATCGAGGGGTCTAGGGCATCGTAGGAACCCCCCACGGCTACTGCTAGTTGTGTTGATAGGTTCAGGGGTCTGCAATCTGATAGTTGCCAACTTCTCTGGTTTTCTGGACTTAGCTTGTATTTCTGCTTTTGCCTCCTACGGTGACTCATTCATAACATGGCTGGTTTTACACTTACCATGTGTCATGATCCAGGACGGGGTTTTGTCTTTGGCCCTTCCTGGTCAGACAGGGGTTAATTGCTTCTGCCTCTCTCTGGCAGAGGGCGGCTATTTAGTGGCCACTTGACCTAGGTCCGGTGTCAGCTATACTCCTGCCCTCGGCTGAGTTAGTTGACCTCTTGAATAGGTGTGCCTTGTGCCTGATAACTTGTTGCTTGTTTGGTTTTGATCCGGCTCTGTCCCTGTTACGAGTTCTGCCTGTCCCTCTTGTACTATGCTATCTCCTCTGTGTATGACTCTCTGCCTGTGACTTGACTATTCTCTGCTCGTCCCTCTGGTACCGCGTCGCCCTCTCCGTTTATGACCTCTGCTTGTCTGACCTACGTTTCCCTCTCCTCTACTACAGTATCCCTGCGGTTAGTATATTCCATCATCTGCAGCAGTAGGACGCTAAGCCCCACCCCCTGCAGTCACATGATCGTAGGTCCTTGTACTCCTTACAACTTTCAGTGCCGCAGGTCCTGTCTGCTTGAACTTTCACTGCAGTATCGGACCCCGGGCCCTCCCGTAGTCTGGGTAAGTCACCCTGCTCAGCTGTGGCAGTTTGCCGACGCTGACAGGATCCTGACACCGTCTTTTATGTGGGCCGATTTTGCAGCCCCAATAGATTTCTATGGGGCCGCAAAATCGTCCCACAAAAATTTCACGGCGCACCATACGGCCGTGAAGGCCGTTTTTGGGGCCGTGCTAAAAGATCGAGCCTGCTTGACTTTTTATACAGCGTACAGACAGGGCCCCCATTGTAACCAATGGGGCCGCAAAGACAAATGGAAGTTTGTTTTTGCTGCGCACCGTGACTTCCGGTTTTGTGGAATGCCTTTTTTTCCAATACTATTTCCATAGTATTGGAAAAATTAAAAACGGTGCTCTGCAAACTTTTTTGTGGTCCTTTATTGCGGCAGACCACAAAAAATATGTGGCGATATGGCCTGCCAAAACGGGCCGCAATAACGGGCCTCAAAAAAAGCGGCAAGTGTAAAAGCAGCCTTAGGCCCACGTAAGCGTTATCCCCACAAAGGAAGATATGGATAATTACATTTCCAGACTTGAATCCTCTTATAGAGCTGAGGCTGCTGCTAGTAAAGTGGAACTACAGCAGATTTCTGAAAGGGTAATAATGAAGGTCACACCAAGGCCATCTCTGAGATTACATGCACAGGAACAGATAACTGCATCTCACTCACTTCAACTGTTTGGCTGAACTGGTAGATGATATGGAAAACAGAGGGAGACGTAATAATATCAGGATCAAAGGTCTGCCAGAGTCGGTGGAGCAAAACAAGTTAGTGGAATCCCTGCATTATATTTTTAATTCTATATTGAATGTACCACGTGACTCTGACATAGAACTTGACAGGGCTCATAGGTCCCTAGGACCCAAATCCACTGATTCAGCTAGATGGAGAGATGTAATATGTCAGATACATAGATACAAAGCAAAGGAGAACATACTTGCTAAGGCTAGAACAATGGAAACCATCTTATATAAAGAGCACGTTAACCAAGTTATGCATGATCAGTCCAGGTGCACACTCCAGAAAAGACGTACTCTGAGACCCTTACTAGACATACAGAGACAACATAAAATCCTTTTTTCTTGGGGCTTTCCCTTTAAACTTCAAGTGAGAATGTCTGGAAGTTTGCATGTTTTACGTACTCTGGGAGACTTGCTGAAGTTCATTAATGGTCTGGGAATTCCTTCAGTCCAGATTTCTCCATAAGAATGGCCAGGCCTACCTAGAGGCCTAGGAATAGACAATGTACCTTGTCCTCAGAGAAGGAGAAACAGCAACTTTGGCATGAAAACCAGGGGGGGGGGTGTTGCAATATAGAGGAAATGGGCCCTTCAACCCTAGATTGACTAATTTCACTTAATGTTTTTGTTTCATTTATTTGCCTTTTATTTGTAAGAGGTTTACAGGATTAATATGTTATCGTGGGTCTCTTGTTTGATCTCAGGAGGGAGCTACCCTCTATGGAAATGTAAGGGGATGAACAGGACCAATGCCATCGGTCCAGAATACACTATGGAGCCGGAACTATCGGGGCCGTCATCACTGTTGCAGGGGGGTGACTTGCCTGGGCGGGGAGAGCCCGTGCACCTGACAGAAAGGGGCGTGGGAGACTTAAAAGGAGCTGAGCACGGGAAGGGGAGAGACTTGGCAGGAAGGTGACTACAGAGCAGGACGAATGTTGACTCCCTCTCCTCAACTGTCACCACTGATACCAGCCCTTTGCAGACTGTCCGCCTTTTACTCCCTTTACCCAGTGTCCCTTCAAGAACGAGACCCGTAAAGGGTAGTGGAGCAGACGTACCTACCTTTCCTGGACGTTGTGATCCTGCACGAGGCCTTGTCACCCCTGCGGCCTGTGCGGCATTGTGCTCCCGGTGTACCGCGTCACACTCTAGGAACCCACTGAAGGAACTGTACTCTCTCTTGAATGGACCCAAGTTCAACGGACTCAAGACCAGCGCACCTGGATACTTCGGCACGGTCAGGAGACAGTGCATCTCATTTCTACACAGCCGAGCCAGAGACTTTGTTCACAGACTGCGACACCATTGGGAGCTGTTCCAACCACTCTCCAACAAAACTTCCAATCGATAAGTCATTACTTTCACTTTTACCCTCTTCATGTGTTTTGCTTTAAAATTCACTGGTTGCCTTAACTCCTCCCTGCGCGGAGGTTTCCTTTAATACATATTCAATATTTGCTTAAGTAAACTTTGTTAACCCCTTCTCTGCCTCCTGCTGCTTCCTGTATCCAACGAACCTTTACAGAAAGCGCGCTTCCACTAAGGGGATCTTCATTCTGCTAGACGGGTGTGGAATTTTATATTTCCCCCTATCAGTAATTTTCTTTGAGGACTTTCTTTGCGGGTGGGAGGGTCTCCCATCCAATTGTTTTTATTTTTATTTTCTTTCCAAATTCTTGTTACAAGAAATATATTTTAAATCTGATCATGTTTCTAAGTTAAAAGATAGGTACTTCAACACCTGGTTCCATAGCACAAATCCTGAATCAAAATCCAAAGGTGTCTCCATAGCAGTCTATAAGTCATTAGCATTTTCTCTTATTGATACATTTCTAGACATACAGGGTAGATATATCTTTCTCAAGATAAAAATTGCAGACTCCATATACACAATTGCTAACTGGTATCTTCCTAATAAGGGCCAGATCCCAGCATGCTGTGCGTTCCTAACCTCACTCTCTAGTTTTGCAGAAGGTACACTGCACCGTTAACCTGCAGGTGTTCTCAGCCAGTTCTACTAGCCCATTCACTTGTAGGCTTGCAGCCCAGGAGAGACATGTTTGTCCATTATAATAGGTTTTTTTTTTAACCTGAAAGTGGCATATATAGTAGGATATGGTAGGGTTCAGACAGGACCCGTCAGAGAAGTGTCACCTTGCCGCGGTTGACGGGCACACATGAATTGGCCAAATCATGCACTAAGAACCTTCGCTTTTGTAAGTACATCTTGCTGAGGGACAGAGCGTTTGGAAGTTTTTATTTTCATTGACATTATATGTCTTGGCATTCACAGGGTGCTGCTGTGCTTTTTTTTATATATTTTTTTTATATATATCTATACATATAACTATCAAGAATTAGGGGCAGCAGGGTGGCTCAGTGGATAGCACAGTGGAGTCCTGGGTTCAAATCCAACCAAGGACAACATCTGCAAGGAGTTTGTATGTTCTCCCCGTGTTTGCATGGGTTTCCTCCGGATACTCCGGTTTCCTCCCACATTTCAAAGACATACTGATAGGGAATTTAGATTGTGAGCCCCATCGGGGACAGTGAAGATAATGTGTGCAAACTGTGAAGCGCTGTGGAATATGTTAGCGCTATATAAAAAATAATGATTATGTGTTTTTTTTACACTTGAGCACACTAGCCTAATGATGAGACTAATAGTGTCCCATCATTGGTTAGCTGTCACTCTAGCAGGCATAGCTGGATGGGACTAGTAGTCCTATCGGGCGATGCCTGCCCACCAACAGGCCTGCACACACACAGCCCTGCACACACACAGCCCCGCACACACCCGCAGACCCCCTCACACACGCGCACATACCCACAGAGACCCGCACACATTCTCTACACACATATAGCTCTGCCCACACACATAGCTCTGCCCACACACATAGTCTCTGCCCACACACTCTTCCTCCTCTCTATCTGCAGCGTTTCTCGCACCCACATCTGCAGCAAAACCGCAGATTTTTTTTAAACCTGCGGTTTTGCAGTGGATTTGCCTGGAAGTCAATGGGAGCAGAAACACTGCAGATCGGCAAAAAGAATTGACATGCTGTGGAAAATAAAATGCTGCAAATCTGCGCGTATTTTTCCACAGCATGTGCACAACAAATCTCCATTTACCATAAATTAACATTGGTGATGCACTACACTGCGGATTTGATACAATTCCGCAAGTCCAAAAACACTGCGGAAACGCATCAAAATCCGCAACATGTGCACACAGCGTAAATATATCCCTTTCTCAGAATGAGGTCCTTCAAATTATGAATACATTTCCATTTAAATGGCAAGGAGAGTCATTTAAATATCTTTTTGGTCATGGACCCTTCTGATCTTGATATAGAAGGGTTAATGATTTGCCTTTGAATGCCTAACTGCCTTTAATTCTTCATTTGCCTTTTGCCTTTCATTTATTCTTATGACACTGCAGTTTTGCCTGTCTGCTCTTCAAGGGAAAAATGCTTCTTATCATATATGTTCTCAATAGTCAGCCACAACGTGTTCTGGGTACATTGTAAACATGGTGTGACCCTGAGGTGATAGTGGGGGCCACATGAGCTCCATAGAAGTACATATTGTTGTAAATGGTATAAAAGATTGCCTTGTGTTTCTTTACATCAGATAAAGTGATTTGCCCACGGCCCGTGTGTGCAGTCTCTTTTGTCTCCAAGCGCTTGTAAATTAAGGGCATAAAACTCCTAATTCGGCCTCACTGGTGATCTGGCATATCTGACTTTGGTGAGAACGAAAACAGCTACGACAATCTTAATAAATTGTTCAAGCTCAACTATTAAACTTTATTAAGCAGAACATACAGAGACCTAGTGAATTATAGTAAATTTAAACTATCCTGGTTTAGAAGAGTGAATGCTATCAAAATGGACATTTTACTCCTTTTTTCACACATATTCCAAACACTACCGATTTCCTCCCTCAAACCTTGCATACAGACTCTTTCTCAACCTAAATCTATAGGTGTTGCAGGTCTTCCCAATTTTAGGAGGTACTTCCAGGCTACTTCATCACTTAGGATTCTAGACTGGTACTTTCAAACTGATGCTAAACGGTGGATGGGTGTGGAACAGGAGGGTTTAGATGTCGCTTTAAGACATCTGTTGTGGTGTTCCGGGGAATCATTGACTATAGTCAATTGAAATCTAACTAGAGACACACTTAAAATACGGCACACTCTGAGAAAGAAGAGGTTCCCAGATAGGAATATTAGCCCACTTATGTCAATGTTTTTCAATCCATCCTTTCTCCCTGGATACTTGCGCAGATGTTTTCTTGATTGGAGGGCAGTGGAGCATACCTGATTGTTTCAGGTGCTAGAAGACGGGGAGTTGCCTTCTTTTGTCTCTACTGTATACAGGCTCAGTTTCCAAATGAAAAAATTAGGTGGTTTGAATACTTGCAATTACAATCCTTCCTAGTGACACATAATTTTGATAAAATTTCAATTTCAAACTTCACCTTTTTTGAGAAATTCTGCTTAGAAGAAAATAAGCCGTTTCAAGCTATATCGGTGATTTATGGGGGATTGAGCAGAGAGGGTGAAGCGGAGAAGTTAACATTTCAACAGGCATGGGAGAGAGATTTGCAGATAAATTTGTCTTCTCAGGAATGGGAAAGGGGGTTTCTCTTCACTCAAACTTACTAGCGCTGGGATTGCACAAGAGAAGAACTATAAAATACTTATGAGATTGTACCCTTCTAAACTACACGCAATATATCCAGCAGTTTCAGAGGTTTGTTGGAGATGCGAGAGGGAGGTGAGCTCTATGATTCATATTTGGTGGGAGTGCTCTAAGATCAAGCCATTCTGGGAGAAGGTTTTTGACAGTTATCAATGAATCATGGGAAACAGTGTAGTAAGGTCCCCTCAAATATTTCTTCTGTCAATTTTACCTTCTTCAATAGGGACTCAGAAAAGAGATATACTTTGGCTTTGTCTAACAGTAACACGAATTGTAATCCCGCAGTTTTGGAAACTTACAAACCCCGCTGACATATTAGACTGGTATAAGAAAATGGTCAATCTGTGTAGAATAGAGGAGCTGTCTGCAGACTGCAATGGAACAAACAATAAATTTAGAAGGATTTGGACTGGATGGATTTTATTTCAGGACTCGCCTGATTTCCATAATTTGTTCCGCTGACTTTTACTTTTACAGTTACATAAGAATTTGTGCATTAATATATATGATTAAGGACCCCTTTATCCATAACCCCTTTTTGCTCCACCTTTTTCTTTTATTATTATTTTTTTCTTTTTCCCTTGTCTTTCTTTCCCTCTTTTGTTATCCTATGTATTTCTTCTACATAATATAGAGGATACTTTCTTTCTTGAATACCTTGTTAGCGTTCGCCATATAGTTACTGTTATTGTCTACCATGGTATGTTTGATTTACTGTTAAAAGTGGTATTCTCATTTTGAATACTATTCTATGATTCTATATATTATCATTTTTCATATAATATATTTTTTGTTTGTGAAATGTTCAATAAACTAGCTTGAACATCAAATGAAAGAGAAGTGCTTCTTCTCAGTGCTGGAGTAGGAGTAATCAGATACTGCTGTCTTCTAACTCCACACTGTCATGGTAAACCCCATAACAGCAGAAAGGCAGCGGTGCATAAAGTTGACCATATGTCTCAAGCTTCACACAGTCAACACTTCCCTGTCTCTACCATGATGACAACTCTCCATATTCTCTTCCTCCTCCCTCTCTTCCTAATTCCCATCCTCAGCCCAACCACTCAGGATAGACGGGACAAAGTTTGTGTGGCTACTAGCCACTGTTGCGCTATCCACCAGCACTTGTTTCTTCTCTTCCTTCACAAAAGCATTCAACTCCTCATTGTTAACCAATCTGCGCTAAGCAGTCAAGACTAGGCTGGGTTGAGTAGAATCTCTGCGTTATGGCTTCCTCCATCCCCACCTGGTCCAACGATCCTACTTCTATGACTACAGATTAAGTAGGCACAGAAGTGGGATAATTTCTCTGAATATGGAGTCATTGTCGCTCACTACCTTTGTGGAGTCCTCAAAGTCTTGGAGAACTGCACAAATGTCAGACATCCATGCCCACTCTTCAGTTGTTATGTGTGGAGGCTGACTAGAATACCTATGAAGCCTTGCCAGCATGTGCAGTATGGAGTTCCAGCAGCATGGTAACATCACACACCAGTTGATGAGTTGGCACTTGCATGCGCTGCGGCTGCAGCACTGCCAGAGCGGTGGCAGCTTAGCCAACTTGCAAAAATGGATGCTGACGTGGCGTAACTTGACCAGAAGCTGTGACAAATCTTGGTAGGTTTTCAGAAACAACTGAACTACCAAGTTGAACACATATGCCGAGCATGGTTACATGTGTGAGCTTGCCAAGCTTCACAGCCGCCACCAGGGTACCTCCATTATCACACACGATCATGTCGGGTTAGAGGTTTAGAGGCAAAAACAACAGATCTGGCTAGTAGGTTATTCATTTAAGTAACTGTTGCGGTGCACGGTTTGTCTCCTAGACAAATTAGCTTCAGTAGAGCCTGTTGCCACTTCGCTGAGGCAGTGCTGAAGAGCTTCCAGTCTCCGGCTGATGTGGATGACATGCTCTGAGATAACACATCGGAAATAGAGGATGAGGTGGAGCAAGAGTAGAGGGCAAGAACTTCTCTAGGAGGTGGAGGAAACCCTGATCGAAGTAGGGCCACCAATCCTCGGCATCAGGAGCACATGTGCAATGCCAGGGATTGACTCAGCCCAAACCTCCACAAAGTTTACCCAGTGTGGAATCAGGGAAATGTAGCGTGCATGACCAAAAGCATTGTCCATGTGATGGTCGTGAAGTGGACAATCCCAGTACATTTGATAAATGCACCAGTGATGTTACTGGACACGGTTCTGGTAGAAGGCGGCGACAACACACCAAGAAAAAAAGTGGCAGCTGGGGACCAAGTACCGAAAGTACATCTGATCATGAAATACTGTATGGCTGAGAAATTTAAGCCTGTAAAAAAAATGTTAAGCTTTTTTTCTGTATGATAGATCACAGAAATGTATTACAGATCATGGAATAGTGTATGGATGAGAATTATAATCCAGTAAATTTTTAATGATTTTTTTGTAGTGATGCATAAAATCACAGAAATTTACCCCAGACCACA
Organism: Dendrobates tinctorius; assembly: GCF_039654945.1. Classification (NCBI taxonomy): domain Eukaryota; kingdom Metazoa; phylum Chordata; class Amphibia; order Anura; family Dendrobatidae; genus Dendrobates; species Dendrobates tinctorius. The sequence goes on from NW_027361679.1 coordinate 26,368,912, forward strand.
GAAAAGTGTATGGGTGAGAAATGTAATCCATCTAATTTTTAGCGCTTTTTGGAATGTTAGATATCACAGAAATGTACCACAGACCACGTAATACTGTATTGGTGACAAATTTAACCATGACAATTCTTTAAATGCATTTTTTTAGTGTTACATAATATCACAGAAATTTACCCCAGACCATGGAATAGTCTATGGGTGAGAAATGCAATCTAGCTAATTTTGTAATGCTTTTTTGGAGTGTTAGATATCACAGAAATGTGCCACAGAACACGTGATACTTTATTAAGAAATGTAAGGCTGCAAAACTTTTTAGCTCTTTTTTCAGTTTCTTTGATCACAGAAATTTACCCCAGACCAAGTAATACTGTATGTGTCATGCCTCTGTTGTTGAGTTTCTCGAGACTAGGGGCTCCTTTCCTGTTACTAATGCTAGGGGCGCCCTAGCACGCCCTGTTTCCCGGATTACTTCTGATGGTAAAGATGTCAGGGCCACGTACCTTGGCTTAGCTTCTCAATTCTCCCTTAATCTGTACACTTCCCCCTCCCAGGGGAGAGGGAAGTAGTAGTGCACTGTTGTAAACCAACCAGACTAGCAAGGTAATATGAACATGGGTAACAAAAATGCCAAACATGCAAATATACTCACACATACAACAGAAGAATGGATCGGGGAGTGGAGGATGGGGTTAAACCATAGTAGGAAAAGAAAGGGAATTAGCACACACTCAAACCCTAAAAACAGTCACAGATAAATCCACCAAATGCGTTTTCCAATAATAATCACCAACAACCTGCAGCCATGCAGCCTAAACTTCCAGGAGCTCTCAACTAAGCGGATTAAGCCCTGCACTGCTAAAATAAATTTATACCATTTAATATCAAGGTGAAGAGCTTCTAATCAGTGCAGGAGTAGATAACATGCTGTGGTCTTCTGGCTCCTATCTGTCGCCGTACACCAATGACAGTACCCCCCTTCTATGAGGTATCTCCAGAACCTCAAATACAGGTTTATCAGGGTGTGCCACGTGAAAAGACCGTATCAGCCTGGCCGCAGATGATGGTACTCACATTCTCTCATAAGGACCGTACATATCCCTTCCAGTGTACAAGATACTGAAGCAACCAATGAACTAAGTGAGAATCAATGAACTTAGATATCTGAAATTCCAAGTTTCCATGCAAAATGACAGGAGATGGCAGTAGCGATGCTGATACAGAGAATGCAACATATTTCTTGAGCAGAGATTGATGAAACACTTATGGATCCTAAAAGTGGGCAGCAAAGCAAGGCGGAATGCAATGGGATTGATGACGGCCACAATCTTATAAGGACCTAAGAACCTGGGACCCAGTTTCCAAGAGGGAACCTTCAACTTAATGTTCTTTGAGGACAACTACCCCGAGTCACCAACACACAGGTCCAGACCCACCAAATGTCTCCGATCAGCCACACTCTTATATTTGGATCCCCCATCTTCCTCAAATTACCAAGAACCCCTTGCCGCACAGATATAATTGATGATGAAATCCGTTCTTCTTCAGGTATTCCAGAAGAATGATTCCTATTAAATAACCAGAGACCAGGTCACATTTCAGAATCTAAATCCTTTCTGCTAATAGTGTAGGACATACACCAGGCCACATTTCAGAATCTGAATCATTTGTGCTAATAATGTGGTCCAGCGAGGAGTCCACATTTCCAAATCTAAATCCTTTCTGCTAATCGTGCTGGTCATACACCAGGCCACATTTCAGAATCTAAATCTTTTATGCTAATAGTGTGCATCAGAGACCAGGCCACATTTCAGAATCTAAATCATTTGGGCTATTAGTGTAGGCCAAACTCCAGGCCACATTTCAGAATCTAAATCGTTTCTACTAGTAGTGTGGGCCAGAGACCCGGTCACATTTCAGAAAATAAATCATTTGTGCTAATAGTGTAGTCCACACAGGAGTCCACATTTCAGAATCTAAATCGTTTGTGCTAATAATGTGGACCAGAGACAAGGCCATATTTAATAATTTAAACCATTTGTGTTAATAGTGTAGTCCAGATACCAGCCCACATTTCTGCATCTGAATCCCTTCTGCTAATAGTGTGGTCCAGACACATTATCTCAGCAAATAATCTCTTCCTCCTGGTTCCTGTGCTGCTCCGAGCTCCTGCTCATCTCTGGCCGCACAGCGTGAATGCCCTACAGGGCTCCCAGCACAGCAGGCTTACAGCGGTCCCTCATCTACCTCGTCTAAATTTGATCATAAATTCAAAGCTCTAAATGCTGGCCCAGACCCTGATACCTCATGCTTGGTCCGTGGCTGACTGCTGCTGTGCCATTATCAAATTTCTACTGTGGGTCAATTGATCAGTCAACTACCTTTTTTACTCTCCTTAAATTTTTCTATCTTTAGTAGTCTGCGAAACTGATGTTTGTGGCATTTCTGCTATGGGTCAATTGATGCCACTTTTCCTGGTGTCTACCCCTATTGTTTGGAAATGTTTGGACTTCAAGTTGGCTCTCCTTCATGTGTGTTGCCTGAATTTGGCAGGGCTCTCAAAGCACTAGGCCTACACCTTTCACTCATCCATCTGTTACTGATCAATTTTTAAGCTAGAAATGCTGGTGCAAGCCCTTTCCCAAGCCCTGTTCCATGCTGCTCAGTTATACTATTTGTATTCTGGGTCAATTCATGCCAATTTCTGGTGTCTGTCCCTAATTTGAGCTGTTTTAGAAGCTTCCCCTCCTGAAGGTGTTGTCTATGCGTTTGGTTTTGCCTCCCATTGAATTCAGTGAGGTTTTGATATGTTTAAAGAACTGTTCGGTGAACATAGGGACGTTCTCCAATCCGGACTGAACCAATCCTTGAAAGGTTCACTCATCTCTACTTAAAAACAGCATGAAAGCACCAACTTTTCTAGATACACGTGCACATAGATTTTGAAGGATCTTGGAGAACCAAATTAACTTAGCTGACTGTCTATGGTTCTCAATGTTGCCATACCTGGGGGTCGGCGGGGGAGGGGGAGCGGAAGTGTCAGAGATCATACTGACCCCCCTGACGCATCTCTGCAGCCCCCTGCTTCTCCCATAGTCTCCCTTCCTTCAGCGGTCACGCTGTACCGCTCATTAAACTCATGAGTATGCGCATATTCATGAGTTTAATGAGCGGTACCACGTGACCACTGAAGGAAGGAAGGGAGACCATGAGAGAAGCGGGGGGCTGCAGAGACAGCGCCAGGAGGGGGTAAGTATATCCAATATTCACCTGTCCCCGGTCTATCGCTGCTTGCTGCATCCTGTATGAGTGATGTTTAGGCAGCAGAGGGCACGATGACGTGGTTAGTGCGTGCCGCGTCCTCTGCTGCCTAAACAGTCACTGACAGAGGACGCAGCAGACAGCAGCAAGCAGCGATGGATCGGGGACAGGTGAATATCTCAGGTGCCGGGTCCTGAGCGAGCAGCGACACCGGCACCTGTCCCCCATAGCGCGCAGGTGTCCCCGCATGCTCAGGACCTGACACCTGACCCCAGAGATGAGAGGTGAGTATGTCATTTTTTTGCAGCAGCGGCATATGGGGTATAATCTATGGAGCAGCATATGGGGGCATATTCTATGGAGCAGCATATGGGGGCATAATCTATGGAGCATCTTATGGGGCATAATCTATAGAGCGTTTTATGGGGGCATAATCTATGGAGCAGCATATGGGGGCATAATCTATGAAGCATTTTATGGGGGCATAATCTATGGAGCATCTTATGGGGGTATAATCTATGGAGCATTTTATGGGGCATAATGTATGGAGCATCTTATGGGGCATAATCTATGGAGCATTTTATGGAGCATTAATCTATAGAGCATCTTATGGGGCATATTCTATGGAGCATCTTATTGGGCAATAACCTTTATGGAGCAGCATATGGGGCATATTATTCTACGGAGCATCTTATGGGGCCATTATTAACCTTTGTGCAGCATTTTTTGGGGTGTATTTTGTATGGAGCATCTTATGGGGCCATCATGAACTGTATAGAGAATTATATGGGGCTCCTGATTCAATATGGATATTCAAAAACATTTAACCTACTGATGTCTCAATTAATTTTACTTTTATTGGTATCTATTTTTATTTTTGAAATTTACCAGTAGCTGCTGCACTTTCCACCTTCGGCTTATATGCGAGCCGATAAGTTTTCCCAGTTCTTTGTGGCAAAATTAGGGTGTCGACTTATATTCGGGTCGGCTTATACACGAGTATATACGGTACATCAAGGATGCATCTGAATGACTCCACAGTTTTTCTGCAGCTGGTCAGTAATTCTAAACATACAGTCAATGTCATTAAGTATTATCTTCAGCATAAAGAAGAACAAGTCAAAAGGATTAAATGGCTCCAAAGAGCACTGATCTCAACATTATCAAGTCTTTGGGGATTACATGAAGAGACAGAAGGATTTGTGTAAACCTACACACAGAAAATCTCCAAGATGTTTAGAATCTTCCTGCTGAGTTTCGTCTAAAATTATATGCAAATGTACCGTGATAAAAAAATAAACTACATGAAAATATTCTCACTTTGCATCATTTTTTTTTCCACACTTGCCTTAACACTTTTGTACCTTATTGCAGATCATGTCCATAGGTAATGCAAAAAGAGACCTCCACTGTGTAAGAACTTGGACCAGATAACAAGGAAGTTAATTTATGGTAGAATGTTTTTTTAGCATTTTGATAGGCAAACAGAACATTTTACATCCATTTTAGGACTTCCCCTGACATGTTTGTTAGGCATTCTTCAGTCTCTTGCAAAATCTTTCAGCTAAGCCACTGATAATGTGTGATTTGTTTGTGAAGTATTCTATTTAGTCTTAATTTCTTTAAAAACTGTCAGACACAAACTGAGCCCCATTGTTATTAGTAAGTTGTTCAGAGGCACCTAATCTTACTTTATTCTGGTACTGTATGTATGTTAGGAGCCTTCCTCTGTTACTAAGTATATTAGCTTGGTTCTGATGCTGTATATACAGTATGTACTGAGGTTAGTTCAGGTGATATATAAAGTATATCTGGGGCCCCAGGAGTACAGTCGCCACAGTGGCATTACCTCCCTCCTAGGGAGTGTGATGTCATGCTTGGAAGCAATGAAGGATCTCTGTCAGGTAGTTCCAGCACACAACACAGTTCCTACTCCAGGCCAGCAGAGGGAGCTCTGAACCTAACTGCTGATGAGCTGCTCTCTGTGGTCAGGAGGAAGGAAGTTGGTTAGTTGGTGCAGAGAGAGGGAAGAGCGTGGACTTGTGGAGACGAGCTGGGGACTGGAGCTGGAGTCAAGCTCACCCCTAAGCTGAAGCGCATTGACCAGATCCCGGCGTCCGAGGCTGTGTGGATACTACAGGTCCCACAGCAGAAACCAGAGGAACAAGAAGCTGTAAATGCTCTGCTCCCAACTGAAACTCGACGACACAACAGCAACGTGTGTGAGCCAGAGAGAGCGGGCTACAGCTGCCTGTCATGTGAGTGGAGTTCTAAGTAAGAGCAAGCAAGAGGAACTTGAGTGTAATTCATAACTACAAGTACTTCAGATTAGCGCTAGAAAGGAGACTACACAACCCATCTGCATAGAGAGATTCCCAAGTTGCTTCCAGGATGACCGACTCCTGTACCATCTATGATCTGAATCATGAACTGTACCTACAAAGCACAGTAAAAGGTAAAAGAAACTGCACTCTGTTGTGTTCTTTGAATTCTTCCTGCAACCCCTTCAGCACTGCTATATCTCTGTGCCTAAACACTACATCATCTACTACTACTGCCCTGGGTCTGCAGCTCTGCCTGTGGAGAGCTTTACCAACTCTGCTGCATCATACCATCTGTCCCAGTGGAACTGCACTGCAGCGCTGGTCCGCCTTCTGACCAAATACCACAGGTGGCGTCACAAACTATCTACCTATAAACTTAATTCAGCTTCATTCCACCTATTTTACATGGACACTAAGGGCCATGGACCGGGTCACTGCCACCACGACACATCCCTTTAAGACACTGGCCCGTTACCGAGTAAACCCACAGCCCTGGGGGTGATCCATTTTGGCATCACGAACAGGATTCTGAAGCCCGGTGCCACTGGGTCCTGTGTGCCAGAGACTGTACTGTGTACCATTGACTGATTGTGAAATTGCCGCCATTACCCCACCACATGGCGAGCGTGGGAAGCTGAATGGGCATGCTGTCGTGGGCGGAGCCTGCGTTAAAAGTGAAGTGCTGCGGGCGAAGATATCAGCGGGCGGAAAGTGAGAAGCTGAGGCCTGCAGTCCCGGCATGCCCCGATCATCCATCCTGCGGATTTGGAACCTGGTAAGCCAGTGGAAACATGGAGCCTGGCCAACATTGACTAGGGGGGAAGAGAATGTCTGAGGCAGGAGAAGATGTAGCGGTGGATGCCACTGTACCCTCCACAGCGTCACAAGATGCAGGGACAAGTGCAGCCACGGCTTTAATAGCGCCGCAGAATCCAGGGGCCAGCGCCGCCTCCAGAGCGCAGCAAGATCAAGCCACCACCGCCGCAGTAGCCATAATGCTGTTATCCATGCCATATATACTGGGAGCGGCCTGGCAACCGCAGTACTCAGGGGAGTCACATACCCTGAGTGATTTTAAAGAGAGACTGTGCAGTTTATTTGACGTATATCCTCTGTCTGAAAGCCAAAAAGTAAACATCCTTATTGGGTAGCTACCTAGTGCAGCGCAAAGAGAAGTAAAGTCTTGGCAGGACACTGATAAAAAGACTGTTAAGCAAGTTGTGGCTAAGCTAAGGAGCACCTTTGACACCTGCACTGCAGCAGAAATAAAAATGAGATTCTTTGGGTGCAAACAAAGGGCGCAAGACAGTATATGGGACTATGCTCTTAACCTGCAGGAGGCGCTGCGGACCATAAAGCAAATTGACCCAGACAGTGTGGAAGATGGAGACAGACTGTTAAAGGAACAATTTATTGAGGGACTTCTATCTAGCACCCACAGGACACAGCTACATATCATGGCCCTACAAAACCCTGATCTGGGCTTTGCAGACTTTAAAGACAGGGCTTTTCAGGTGCTGCATGAACCAAATGTCAGCTGCCCGGCACCCCCTAGGCACCCAACAATTACATACCACCAAGAGGCAGCATGTTTCCCTCAGAGTCCTGTGGAGGCTGATGCACAGACTCTAGATAGTGACCAATCTGCAGAACTACGCCTTCAGGTCCAAGAGCTGACCAAAAATATGACTGCAATTGCCCAAACTGTGCAGTCCATGCAAGTGTCCTCAAAAGGAGAAGATCCAGCTGGTCTCCAGTCCAGAGGACATCCCGTGGCTACAGAAGAAGAGGTTCCCGCCGCTCCGAGGGAGAGACGATTGTTATGACCAGAATGGACGTCCCATCTGTCACCACTGCAGCAAGGCAGGCCACATTGCAAGATTCTGTTATTTAAATGAGCAACCCCTGGGGCAGAGGCCCAACCCCCAGGAGTAGGACAACAAGGCCCAAAGAACTGGCGAGCCAAGTATGCTAGAGGGCGACCGGTCCTCCCAGTGGTGATTGATGGTATCCCCATGAACGCTCTGCTGACACCGGCTCTCAGGTGACAACTATGCCATATATTCTTTACAAACGGTATTGGGCTGACTCTGAACTTACTCACGGCCCAAGTGATGAGCTGACAGTAGTTGCCAGCAATGGTCAGTCTTTGCCGCAAGTGGGATGTAAAGAGATTACCATTAAGGTGGGGCGAGTAGAGATAAAAAACCAAGGTCTGATAGTTGTAGACATTGATCGACAGGAATGTAATCCAATAATGACCTTAGGTACTAATGTGATTGAAAATTGCCTTGCCGAGGTTATTGTTTTGTTGTGACAGGTAGCTGAGACTGCGGGTTCCAGTGAACAACGAGTCCTGCAGAAGGAGATCAAGGCCCTGATGCAAAGACAGCAGGTAGAACTATCTGGCGGAGAAATTGGCAGCATCAGAGTGAGTTATTCCTTCCCCATTGCAATACCCCCCAGGGGTGAAATGTTAATTTGGTGTTGGGCAGCCATAGGAAAGGGAAGGATTACCAAGCCCTGGTAGAACCAGTGTACTCTGATAGCCAGCCCACTGTCCTGACAGCCAGAAGGGTAGTTGACATCCACAAGGAGAGAGAACCTGTATGCATCTTAAATTGTGGGGAGGAATAGGTCACAATACCTCGGTATGCCAAAGTTGCTAAGCTGTTTATTGTCAGTAACAATGCAATATAGGCAGCAGAGCCCTTGGTCTCATCTGACCAGGCGGAGGACAATGGCTCTGCAAAGCAGCTGGAGGAGTGATGTCAGCAGCTGCATGTGGAAACGGACTCCCCCCCTTCACACCAAAAGAATGGGGTTTACCAGGTGGCTCAGGAGTATGAGCGGGTATTCAGCAAACACCCTCTAGACTTTGGGAAGGCAAAAGGGGTCCAACACCATATCCCCACTGCAGATCATCCACCTGTTAAAGAGCGGTACCGGTCTATACCCCCAACACAATATCAATGTGCCAAGAGTATGTTGCGGGAGATGAAAGAACCTGGGGTGATCAGAGATAGTTGTAGCCCCTGGGCAGCTCCAATAGTCTTTGTGAAAAAAAAAGATGGTACCATGAGAATGTGTGTTGATTACAGGAAAATTAACAGCATTACACATAAGGATGCCTACCCATTACGCAGAATTGAAGAGTCATTGGCTGCACTGAAAACTGCTAACTATTTTTACTATTTTTCTACCTTGGATCTCACTAGTGGGTATTGGCAGGTTCCCGTGGCAGAGGCAGACAAAGAGAAAACAGCATTTACTATACCAATGGGTCTCTGTGAGTTTAACTACATGCCGTTCGGGCTCTGCACAGCCCCAGGGGCGTTTCAACGGTTAATGGAGTGCTGTCTTGGACACAAGAACTTCGAGACAGTTCTGTTGTATCTTGATGACGTCATTGTTTTCTCCAAGACTTATGAAGACCATTTGGAGCACCTGGCTGAGGTGTTTGAAGCCTTGTCCAACTTTGGCCTGAAAGTGAAGCCATCCAAATGCAACCTTCTGAAGCCCAAGGTGCAGTACCTTGGTAGGTCATGCTATCTTTTTCCCTGAGGAAGCCACAATTGTGGCGATACGCATGAGAACCTATCCCACACCATCTTTCCCCCTTCTGCCCGCGCCCTGGCTCAGACTCTAGGATCCACACTCACTCTGGTGTGTAAGCATACTTCAGCCCAGGAATGGGTTTGTTATCGTCCCTAAAATTGTGTGCTACTAGTGTAGTGAAACCTCCACCAGGGGGATCTGGTGAGGGAAAAGATGTTACACACTAAGAGTTGCAACACGGAGCAATAGCACAGGTGAGTCAGGTAACGAGAGAGAACGGTCAGATGAACCGAGTTAGAAACTAGCAGGATCAGACGTACCAGAAGGAGCAGCAATACACGTAGTCAAAATACCAAGCCGAGGGTCAGAAAGCCAAAACATGAGCACGGGGTCCAAAACGTGAGACGAAATACGTGGTCGGGGTACAAGCCAGGAAGTCAAATGCCAGAGAGGGAACTTAGGAGCGGAGACGATTACCAAGAGACGGGGTCAAAGATCAGTCCCGGTCATACACGTGGATACTAGTCAGAGGCAGGAGAATTACCAAGGTACAAGGGTCAGAGGCTCTAAACTGGAAACTTGAGCTATCACTAACACCGTTCAGCAGGCTGTGATTGACTGAAATAGCCCAGCTGGCACCAGAACGAGGCTGAGGAGATTAACCCCCGCATGACCAGTCCAGAGTGAAGACAGCAGAACATAAACTCCGGACTGGATCATGACAGTACCCCCTTCTCAATGGGGGGCCACCGGACCCCTAGGCTTCCCTGGATGACGAGCGTGAAAGGCCCAGACCAACCGATCCGCATGGACCGAACGCGCCGACACCCATGACCGATCCTCAGGACCGTATCCTTTCCAATGGACTAAGTACTGAAGTGAACGGCAGAGCATACGAGAATCCACCACCTGTTCCACCTCGTACTCGGTCTGGCTATCTACCTTGACAGGTGGCAGGTGCGAGGGAGACTCATCAGAGGAAGGCACCAACGGCTTCAGAAGTGCCTTATGGAACACATTAGGGATCTGCAATGACGGAGGCAACCGCAGGCGAAAAGCCACAGGATTAATCACCTCTAAAATTTCATATGGACCAATAAACTTGGGACTCAACTTAGCAGAGGGAATTCTCAGCCTTATATTTTTGGTGGATAACCATACCTTATCCCCCACCTGATAAGCCGGCCCCACAGAGCGTCGTTTATCCGCAAAAAATGTATATTTGCCTTGAGCCTCCCCAATGTTCCTCTGAACTTCCTCCAAACCTCCCCCAACCGCAAAAAGCCTGAATCAGCCCCTGGACACTCCGAATCCAGTCGGGAAAATTCACCAAAATGAGGGTGAAACCTGTAGCTGCAGAAGAAAGGAGAAGTTCCAGTAGACTGATTGACACGATTATTGAAATCAAATTCCGCTATAGGTATCACAGAGCACCAATCATCTTGTCTGGATGTGACCAGACACCGTAGAATCTGCTCCAAAGACTGATTGGTCCTTTCAGTCTGAACATTGGTCTCGGGATGATAGGCCGATGAAAAGGTCAGACTGATGCCTAGCCTTTTACAAAAAGCCCTCCAGAATTTTGCCACGAACTGCAACCCTCTATCAGACACCACACTGACAGGCACACCATGCAACTGGATCACATGTTCAATGAATAGTTTAGATAGAGTCTGAGCATTGGAAAGGCCCGTTAATGGTACAAAATGTGCTTGTTTGCTGAACCTATCCACCACTACCAAGATCACGGTTTTGCCATTAAAGGGGGGGAGATCGGTGATAAAATCCATGGACAGATGAGTCCACGGTCTATCCGGAATTGGCAGTGGCACCAATTCCCCGGCCGGCCGGTTGTGGGAGGCTTTAGCGTGGGCACAAATTTCACAGGAGGACACAAAGCCAGTGATGTCAGAAGTCAGCGAGGGCCACCAGAACAGCCAGGTGATGGCTTTACGAGTGGCCGAGATTCCAGGATGCCCACTCAGCCGAGTCGTGGAACTCCCGAAGCACCCTTAATCGATACTGAACAGGCACAAAGAGCTTATTTTCCAGTATGGACATGGGAGCAAGAAATTGGGCCTCACAAATCTCCTGCTCCAATCTCGGGGACACCACAGCCACCACCACCCTGTGCTGAAGAATGGAGGAAGGAGGTTCAGGAGGTGATACAGGATCTAGGCTGCGAGACAAGGCGTCCGCCTTCACATTCTTGGAACCTGGTCTGAAAGTGATGACAAACTGAAATCAGGAAAAAAAAGTGACCACCTTGCCTGTCTTGGAGTCAGACGTTTGGCGGACTCGATGTAAGACAGGTTTTTGTTATCTGTAATAACAGTGATACGATGGACCACCCCCTCCAAAAAATGCCTCCATTCTTCAAAAGCTAACTTAATGGCCAACAACTCTCGGTTACCCACAAAATAATTCCTCTCCGCAGAGGAAAAATTTTTAGAAAAGAAGGCACAACATAGTTATTAAGGTTGAAGGAAGACTTTAAGTCCATGTAGTTCAAACCATATCCTATCCTAACTTGCCCTAACATTTTGATCCAGAGGAAGGCAAAAAAAACTCATGTGGCAATCAGTAAGCTTCACATTGGGGAAAAAAATTCCTTCCCGACTCCACATACGGCAATCAGACTAGCTCCCTGGTCAACGCAATATTAAGGAAACTAGTGTATATACCCTGTAATATTATACTTTTCAAGAAAGGCATCCAGTCCCTTCTTAAATTTTAGTAGGGAATCACTCATTACAACATCATATGGCAGAGCGTTCCATAGTCTCACTGCTCTTACAGTAAAGAATCCGCGTCTGTGATTATGCTTAAACCTTCTTTCCTCCAGGCGTAGAGGATGCCCCCTTGTCCCCGTCACTGGTCTAAGAGTAAAAAGATCATTAGAAAGGTCTTTGTACTGTCCCCGCATATATTTATACATTGTAATAAGATCACCCCGAAGCTTTCGATTTTCCAAACTAAATAACCCCAAGTGTAATTACCGTACCTATCTTGGTATTGCAGACCCCCCAGTTCCCTAATAACCTTAGTCGCTCTTCTCTGCACCAGCTCTAGTTCAGCTATGTCTTTCTTATACACCGGAGACCAGAACTGTACGCAGTATTCTAAGTGTGGTCGCACTAGTGACTTATATAGAAGTAAAATTATATTCTCTTCATGAGCATCTACAGTGGGGCAAAAAAGTATTTAGTCAGTCAGCAATAGTGCAAGTTCCACCACTTAAAAAGATGAGAGGCGTCTGTAATTTACATCATAGGTAGACCTCAACTATGGGAGACAAACTGAGAAAAAAAAATCCAGAAAATCACATTGTCTGTTTTTTTTTCATTTTATTTGCATATTATGGTGGAAAATAAGTATTTGGTCAGAAACAAGCAATCAAGATTTCTGGCTCTCACAGACCTGTAACTTCTTCATTAAGAGTCTCCTCTTTCCTCCACTCATTACCTGTATTAATGGCACCTGTTTAAACTTGTTATCAGTATAAAAAGACACCTGTGCACACCCTCAAACAGTCTGACTCCAAACTCCACTATGGTGAAGACCAAAGAGCTGTCAAAGGACACCAGAAACAAAATTGTAGCCCTGCACCAGGCTGGGAAGACTGAATCTGCAATAGCCAACCAGCTTGGAGTGAAGAAATCAACTGTGGGAGCAATAATTAGAAAATGGAAGACATACAAGACCACTGATAATCTCCCTCGATCTGGTGCTCCACGCAAAATCCCACCCCGTGGGGTCAGAATGATCACAAGAACGGTGAGCAAAAATCCCAGAACCACGCGGGGGGACCTAGTGAATGAACTGCAGAGAGCTGGGACCAATGTAACAAGGCCTACCATAAGTAACACACTACGCCACCATGGACTCAGATCCGGCAGTGCCAGACGTGTCCCACTGCTTAAGCCTGTACATGTCCGGGCCCGTCTGAAGTTTGCTAGAGAGCATTTGGATGATCCAGAGGAGTTTTGGGAGAATGTCCTATGGTCTGATGAAACAAAACTGGAACTGTTTGGTAGAAACACAACTTGTCGTGTTTGGAGGAAAAAGAATACTGAGTTGCATCCATCAAACACCATACCTACTGCAAAGCATGGTGGTGGAAACATCATGCTTTGGGGCTGTTTCTCTGCAAAGGGGCCAGGACGACTGATCCGGGTACATGAAAGAATGAATGGGGCCATGTATCGTGAGATTTTGAGTGCAAACCTCCTTCCATCAGCAAGGGCATTGAATATGAAACGTGGCTGGGTCTTTCAACATGACAATGATCCAAAGCACACCGCCAGGGCAACGAAGGAGTGGCTTCGTAAGAAGCATTTCAAGGTCCTGGAGTGGCCTAGCCAGTCTCCAGATCTCAACCCTATAGAAAACCTTTGGAGGGAGTTGAAAGTCCGTGTTGCCAAGCGAAAAGCCAAAAACATCACTGCTCTAGAGGAGATCTGCATGGAGGAATGGGCCAACATACCAACAACAGTGTGTGGCAACCTTGTGAAGACTTACAGAAAACGTTTGACCTCTGTCATTGCCAACAAAGGATATATCACAAAGTATTGAGATGAAATTTTGTTTCTGACCAAATACTTATTTTCCACCATAATATGCAAATAAAATGAAAAAAAAACAGACAATGTGATTTTCTGGATTTTTTTTTCTCAGTTTGTCTCCCATAGTTGAGGTCTACCTATGATGTAAATTACAGACGCCTCTCATCTTTTTAAGTGGTGGAACTTGCACTATTGCTGACTGACTAAATACTTTTTGCCCCACTGTATGCCTCTTTTAATACATCCCATTATTTTATTTGCCTTTGCAGGAGCTGCCTGACACTGGTCACTAAATGTGAGTTTGTCGTCCACCCATACACCCAGGTCTTTTTCAGTGACAGTTTTGCCCAGTGTTTTACAAATAAGCACATAATTAAACATCTTGTTTGTTCTACCCAAGTGCATGACCTTACATTTATCCCCATTAAAGTTCATTTGCCATTTATCAGCCCAAGCTTCTAGTTTACATAAATCCTCCTGTAACATAAAGTTGTCCTCCTCAGTATTGATTACCCTGCAGAGTTTAGTGTTATCTGCAAATATTGAAATTCCACTCTCTATGCCCCTTACAAGGTAATTAATAAATATGTTAAAAAGAAGCGGGCCCAATACTGACCCCTTTGGTACCCCACTGCTAACCGTGACCCAGTCCGAGTGTGCTCCATTAATAACCACCCTTTGTTTCCTATCCCTGAGCCAGCTCTTAACCAACTTACACATATTTTCCCCTATCCCCATTGTTCTCATTTTATGTATAAACCTTTTGTGTGGCACCGTATCAAAAGCTTTTGAAAAGTTCATGTACACCACATCCACTGCATTCCCTTGGTCCAGTCCGGAACTTACCTCTTCATAAAAGCTTATCAGATTAGTCTGACAGGAACGGTCCCTCATAAACCCATGTTGATATTGGGTCATGAGGTTATTCTTCTTCAGATACTCCAGTATAGCATCTCTTAGAAAACCCTCCAGGATTTTACCCACAGTTGAGGTTAAACTTACTGGCCTATAATTTCCAAGTTCAGTTTTTGTCCCCTTTTTGAATATTGATACCACATTTGCTATACTCCAGTCCTGTGGTACAGACCCTGTTATTATGGAATCTTTAAAGATTAAAAATAATGGTCTATCTATGACTGTACGTAATTCTTGCAGTACTCGGGGGTGTATCCCATCAGGGCCCGGGGATTTGTCAATTTTAGTGATTTGTAGATGCCGCTGTACTTCCTGCTGAGTTAAGCAGGTGATGGAGTGTTAAATATTAATAATTCGTTAAATATTTCTTATTACACCCAGTTCTGTAGAATGCTTTAGCTTACATGACATAGGCTATTTTTAAGCTTGGCTCATGGTAGAAAGACAGCTCCATATATGTAGAGACCACGTGCTTTAGGAGACGTATATAATTCATGGCTAACTGTAGAGGTGGCTCTTCTTCTTCCCTCACCATCATGAGACACAGACGCAAGATGACATAACTCAACAGCTGGTATGTTACTTTATTACGAAGAAGCCGAACTGAGAGACAGACGCCATTTGCCATGTGTGATCTCAGAGTATGAACAATGGACAATATCTCTTTCACTTATTTTTATTCACCTGTTTTTCTGTAATAACCTTTCTTTGATGGAAGAATCCAAATAAACCACTATATTTTTATCTGGTAACTAGTCCTGAATATTTTACAGGATATGCATTATTTTACATTGGAGAGCCAGCCAGATCTGAATTTTTGTACTTTTTTGCGGATTTCCCTCAACTTGCCCACACGGGGGATTGGACTTTGCTAACGTCAAATCATATGTGCAAGTTATCGGGAATTCCACTACTTACAAGAATCACATAGAACCTAGAAGTAAGAAGTACCAGATAGATTGAGAAGTACTACAAGTGCCAAAAGTACCAGACGTAAGCCAGACGTGTAAAGACAGGAACCCAGCGTTGTCCATCAAAGGGAACAAGCTGAGACATTTCAAGGTAAGATAAAATGGATGTCATTAATTGTCTTGCTAAGCAGAGTAAATTGAAATTTAAGTCTGTAGACAATTCTAATTCAGAAGTTCTATGGTTAAGTTTATATGCCGAGTGTGAACTCGAGAATCAAAGGTTAGATTCTACGTTTTTCAATAGAGAAAGAGAGAGATTAAAAAATATTCTACAGATGGTAGATATATTTCATAGATCTGTGTCAGAGAAATCCAAAAATGATTGTTGTGATGTTCTCGAGATTGGCTGTAAAGTTAGGGAGATTGACTATAATCAAGTGTCTGTAGCGGCCATTGAAGGTGACCTTGCAGACGTGGAACAAGATGGAGAAGTAGGAGGAGACTTCAGAACTGACGTAGAGGACGTACAAGGGAAAGACGTACCACTAAAAATAGAAGACTCACGGGCCCAAATCCGAAGTAGCGTGAGGAAGAATTTGATAAAAATATGCCAAATAATTCCTGCTTATGACAACAAAATAGATGTTTGTAGAAACTCTGAGATTTATGAAAGTTGTTCTGATAAATTTGATTTATCTAACGAGGAGAAGAATCAGTTGTTCAAAATGTGGATCCCTGTAAATTTTGTTAGGAGATTGTCTTTAAAGTTATCTGGTGAAACACATGAGAATTTAACTGATAAAGACAGATTAAAAATTCTCATTTTTTGTTCATCAAATGAAAATCATCCAGATATTGGTATTCTTCAAAAATTAAGGATTGGTCGGAAGGAATGTATTTTTACGTTCATGTCCATATATGAACGTTTGTATAGAATGCTGAGTGAGAATGTCAAAACACCGTCCCTCATAAGGAGTTTTGTAAGCAAATTTTGGTTTCTAAATCCTGCATCTCGTGTTATTGCGTCACAAAAAGATTCTTTGTTTGAATGTGCGCAATCCCTTGATTTTGCCAGAAAACACGAGAATCGTGAGAGGAAAGTAAATTGTGCTAATTTTGTAAAGACAGGCAGAGTAAAATTTTATCAGAAGCCTGTATTAGCAAAACCTTCTAAAATGAGTTTTCCCCAAAATCAAATCTACGAAGAAAGAAAAAGAAAATCACATGTTTGTTATAAGCCATATGGAATGATGCAAAAGAACACCGAAAAGACACAAATTGAATTAAGAAAAATGATGAGTTCTGATTTTCTTTCTGTAACAAAGATGGCCGAATGTGACAGACAGAAACAGGTGGTGAGTGACATCATGGCCTGTAAACTGAATACTCTGCTCCAAGAATCTATCAGCTTTAAAATGGCAAGAACCTTTCAGGATATTTTTTGCAGAGAAATAAGTATGGGTGTAGGAATTGGCTAGGAAAAGTAATTATATATATATATATTTTGTGTAACAGTGTTATACAATTAGTGAGTTATATGTAATTATTTTATAGAGTATAATCCTGTAGTTTTATGGTTTGTGGATATATACATAGTCATACAGTATATATAGAGTGTTTGTAGAAGTAGAAATAGTAGAACTGTATTTTTTAATGAAAATTAAAATCTACATCAGTAATAATATTTAGAATTATATGATATTAACCTTATTTTTTATGTTTCCTTAGAATTTTCATTTCAAAGCAGGACTTAATCGGGAAAAATTCTATTCCAAGGATTTATGCCTTTATTTACACTAGAAGTTGCAATAATTGCATGATTTTATATATCTAACCCTTAAAAGGAAATAACTGATTGCTTTTTAAAAAAAAAAAAATGTTCTGGGTGTGTGCTTTACTGCATGGTTTGAATGACAACCACAGCAGGGGAATTTGAACCTTGTTCTAATAATACAAGTATACCAGTATACTATGTCCCTGTTCCTTAGGAAAAGAATTTTAAAGGGGGTCTCAACTTTTGCAAAGCAATGGAATTTTTTTTCCAGGCCTAAATGTCAAGTATAGCTATACATATATATTTATGTCATGTGTATTTGGGGAATATTCAAAGCAATATTAAGAGACTAAATTGAAATAGTTTACAATGCATTGATAATTAGGATAATTTGGGTTAAAATACGTATATTCATCACACCTTCATATGTGAGGTATTTGGTTTAAAGTTAATATGTGACACAGTCTGAGTGACAGTGACTGAGTGTATGAGCAGCTGCTGAGCGAGTAATGTGATACGTTTGTATGAGGCCTCAGGATTCTGAATGAGGAAAGAAAAAAAAAAACCCCAAAAGCTTTTATCTTTAGGAGAAATATGCAGATCAGTTAAATTATTAGAATATTAGGATATATAATGAAATATTATCTATACAACATATATTTCTATATTTCTATAGTAATTATTATTTCTTGATTTAGTTAATTGTGGATAAGTGCAAAGTGCAATTGCACATCAAAATGGTTTATGCAAATTAATTTTTCCAAAGGATAATTTTATGATATTCAAATTAATTTTAATGGTTACACATGTTCAGACAAATAATGGTATAAACAAGTATAAATTTACATAATTTATAAATTAATTATTTTTAATTTTAATTTTGGTTTTGATAAATGAATTATTTCATAGAACAATATTTTTTGGTATTAAGGGGGAAAATATGTTTTTGATCCTGACTACATCATCACATTTGATTAATACCTCTTCTTCACACATTTTAATAGGAAAAAATATTAATAAGGTACAATGGTATAAGTATTGGGTATAATAACAAGTATTATAAAGAGTCATTTCTTTACACTAAGAGGAATTATATGCAAAGTTGCATAATTTGAATATTTTGATAACACAAGTTTATGACAATTATGAAATAATCCAGATCATGGAAATATTAAGGGTATATGTTACTGAAGATATAACTACTCTGCATCAACATAAAGGCCTTATTCTTATTTTTATTTTTATTCTTATTTTTCATTATTTTTAATTCTTTCACCAATATTTAGTAAAGTAATATCTACTGAGAATATTGCTTCATTAAATATAGCAATTATATGGTTCTATTACTAAGGAAAATGTTTCACTTCTGAGTTATATGCAACAATTCTTTTATTCATTCATTCGCTCACTCATATATTCTTATTTTGGTTCATGGCTATACATTCCTACATATTATTAGTATAATGAATATATTCCTTATTAATAAAGATGATAACACTGGTTACATAAAACACAGTGACACCTATGGGTTGAAAAAGGTAATTACACCTATGACATAAAAAAATGTTCTATCACATGAAAAATGCGGATAATAATGTATTATCGTTTATTATTTCAAATATTGAAATCCATATATGGTACAAATTCTGATAATAATTATATGGATATTACTGATTGCTATGGTACGCTGTGATATTATGGGATAGGGAAATTACCAGATTTGGTATAGAATAGGGAATGAAGACTTCAAGCAAGATACTGAAATTATGTTAATAAAGACTTTTCACATTTCTAAACTTCATTGATTTTTATCAGTTGCAAGAAGAAGAATGCCGCGATCCAGAAGTCCCAGAAGGTAACAAAGCTATGATTACTGAGTAATAGACTGTGTTAATTACAAATGCAGTATTCACCACTGACAGTCACAAGTGCAGTATCCACCACTGACAGTCACAAGTGCAGTATCCACCACTGACAGTCACAAGTGCAGTATCCACCACCGACAGTCACAATTAAAGTGTCTAACCTGACAACCAGAGGACGATGATCCTATGATGCTGAGATGAACTGTGTTATCACGTTCTTATCAAGTTCCAGAGGTTTTCAATCACCTGAAAAGCTTCGATGAAAGCTGGTGAACAATAAAGGTAATTAACCCTGACATATGTCCTGTGCATTAGGACAAGGACTGGTTATGGTGCTATGTTTAGCAAGGAAGAGTCATTTTAACCCTTGCTTTGCTGACCAAAGACGTCACACCTGTTCAAAGACCAGTGCCGATGGAGGATTCCAGAATATCCAAGGCGAGCCAATGTAAGCCCAGGTTTTTAAAGGTGACACTGCACAGATATTAAAGCTGCATTTCATCTATAGACTTTGTTTCTTATTGACATTTGAATTTATGGACTTTGATTTTATATACAACACGATTTCTACAACATCTATATGCTATAAGAAAAACTGTATTTTTAAAAGAACCAAGAAGAAGACAGAAGACATCAAAATGAAGACCAGATGACACCAGATGATGATGACTGGACCTGAGATGCTTCAATTTAGACTTAGGGAAGTATAATTATACATATTTTAAATGAATATTGTTCACGGCTTACCATAACATGAATTCAATTATGTCATTGAGTACTTATAACGGTAATCTGATATTATTATTATTATTATTGATATTAAATTATTTTGTCAAAGAAGAAGAAAAGAAGAAAAAAGATCTTGTTATATTTGAGGGTTCCAATTAATGTCTGTCTCCCTCAAAAGGGGGAATTGTTAAATATTAATAATTCGTTAAATATTTCTTATTACACCCAGTTCTGTAGAATGCTTTAGCTTACATGACATAGGCTATTTTTAAGCTTGGCTCATGGTAGAAAGACAGCTCCATATATGTAGAGACCACGTGCTTTAGGAGACGTATATAATTCATGGCTAACTGTAGAGGTGGCTCTTCTTCTTCCCTCACCATCATGAGACACAGACGCAAGATGACATAACTCAACAGCTGGTATGTTACTTTATTACGAAGAAGCCGAACTGAGAGACAGACGCCATTTGCCATGTGTGATCTCAGAGTATGAACAATGGACAATATCTCTTTCACTTATTTTTATTCACCTGTTTTTCTGTAATAACCTTTCTTTGATGGAAGAATCCAAATAAACCACTATATTTTTATCTGGTAACTAGTCCTGAATATTTTACAGGATATGCATTATTTTACATGGAGAATTAAATAATAAATAATTAAAGAATATTTGGGGATTATTTTTACTTTCTCTGGCAATGAGTCTCTCTGTCTCAATCTTTGCTATCTTGATTTGCTTTTTACAGAATTTATTTAATTTTCTGTATTTATTTAATGCCTCATCACTACCTACTTGCTCTAATTCTCTAAATGCTTGCTTTTTGTCCCTTATTGTGCTCCTTACAGCTCTATTTAGCCATAGTGGTCTCTTACTATTTCTCGCATGTTTATTCCCATACGGTATATATTGTGCACAGGTCCTATTGAGGATGCTAATAAACGTCTCCCATTTTCTTTGTGTATTTTTATGTCTCAGGATATCGTCCCAGTTAATTGCACCAAGATCATCTCTCATCCGTTGGAAATTTGCTTTCCTGAAGTTTAATGTCCTTGTAACCCCTCTACTACACATCTTATTAAAGGATACATGAAAACTTATTATTTTGTGATCACTATTACCCAAGTGACCCTCAACCCTTATATTTGGTCTTAAGTTAGTTAATGTGGTGGGGCCCTGGGACAACACAGCCCCCACTCCCACATCAGAGGCGTCCACTTCTATGATGAATGGTTTAGACAAATCAGGTTGAACCAGTACCGGAGCAGTCATGAAACGTTTTTTTAACAAAGAAAACGCCGCTGGAGCTTTTGAGATCAGCCCCCTTTTTGGTGAGATCAGTGAGGGGTTGGACCACTTGAGAGAACCCCTTGATGAATTTTCTATAGTAATTGGCTAAACCCAGAAAACGCTGAAGACCATTGAGATCTCTGGGTTGCACCCAATCCACAATGGCCTTTACCTTCCTAGGGTCCATACGAAACCCCTCAGTGGACAGGATGACCCCTAGAAAGGACAATTCTTGAGTTAAAAATGAGCATTTCTCCAGTTTGGCAAAGAGTGAGTTCTCCCTGAGCCTCTGGAGAACCGCACGAAGATGACCCATGTGACTTTGTCTATCAGAAGAATATATGAGTATATCATCAAGATAAACTACTACAAAGCGCCCAATAAAATCAGAAAAAAACATGGTTAATAAAATTCTGGAATACCGCTGGTGCGTTGGTCAAACCGAACGGCATAACCAAATTTTCAAACAGACCCTCAGAGGTGAGAAATGCAGTTTTCCACTCATCCCCCTCCCGCATACGGATGAGATTGTATGCTCCCCTGAGGTCCAACTTAGAGAACCTCCTGGCCCCCGACAATTGATTGTACAAATCAGGTATCAGTGGGAGAGGATAAGTGTTTCTTATGGTTATCTTATTCAGTTCTCGAAAATTGAGGCATGGGCGTAAACCACCATCGTTTTTTTTTTACAAAAAAGAACCCCGCCACAGGAGAGACAGATGGCCCTATATGCCCTTTACGGAGGCTCTCAGAAATATACTCCTTCATTACAGCCCGCTCAGGGCCAGAGAGATTGTACAGACGGGCTTTGGGCAATTTGGCACCGGGAACAAGATCCACGGCACAATCGAATGGGTGGCTTGGTGGTAGAACCTCAGCTTCCTTTTCGGAGAACACATCCTCAAAATCCTTCAGGTACTCCGGAATACCCTCCAGATTGACGGATGACAGACACAGTGGCAAGACAATTTTCCGTACAACCAGGTCCCCATTTAACAATATTCCGGGACCCCAGTCAATAACTGGGTTATGCCGTTGCAACCAGGGAAACCCCAACACCAGGCCAGCAGGGAGGTTATCCAAAACAAAGGCTGACATGCGCTCCTGGTGTAGGGCCCCCACCCTGAGGGTGAATTCTTTAGAACTGAAATGGAGACCATCCTTAGTGAGAGGTGTAGCGTCAATAGCCACAATTTTAAAGGGAGTCTCAAACCTAACTGTCCCTAATCTACAGCGGGCCACCAGCTTGGAGTCAATCAGGTTCACGGATGACCCACAGTGCACAAAAGCCGAAGTATGGAAAAAGCCATTCTCAACACCAAGTTCCACCTTTAACAGTATCTTTGAAAATGAAGAAAAAGGTACCTGGGAGGCTGGGTGACCTCCACGATGATCACCCAGACTCAGCCGCTTGTTAGTCATTGGACAGGAGGGGCAGTCTTTTTTCCAGTGTCCGGGATCACCACAGTAAAAACATAACTTTCCATCACGTCGCCGTCTCCTTTCTTCCTTCTGGGGGTTGGTGGCTCCCACCTCCAGGGGTTCAGATGGAAGCACAACATCAGGGTTAGCAGGGAACAACGGAATCCCTCGCTGAGTAACACCTCTCTCCCGCAGTCTCCGATCCATGCGGATAGCCTGAGTCATGGCCTCCTCCAATGAGCTGGGAGGTGGATGGAGAGCCAGAGCGTCCTTCAAGCAATCCGATAGCCCCTTCCTGAACAGACATCTCAGTGCGGAGTCACCCCAGGACACCTCAGTGGACCATCGACGGAATTCGGAGCTGTACCATTCGGCTGAGCGCTTCCCCTGCCCCAGACCCATAATAGTGTCCTCTGCCACCCTAACATGGTCCGGTTCATCATAGATAAGTCCTAGGGCCTCAAAGAACCTATCTACTGACATCCGTTCAGGGGCAGTGGGGGCAACGAGAAAGCCCAGGATTGGGGACCCTCCCTAAGTAAGGAGATAATAATCCCCACTCGGGGATAATTTACAACTCTCCTTGAATATTGAATTTTATCTTTTTCGCCAAAAAACGTGTCAGGGAGTTTATCTGAGGGTTCGGGAGAGTGCAAAATAACATCTACAGAGTCATCTGGTGGACTAGCAACATGAGAGGCGTTTCCCTGCATCGTCTTAATAGTCTCTGTCAGTTCTTTCTGTAAGACATGACAATAGACTGATGATTCACAGAAAAATCCTGCACCATCTGCGTCAGACTGGACATTTGATCTGCCAAGTTATGCAGCAGATCCATGACCAGAGAAAAATCCCGTTTAAATGTATTGGTTGTGGTTAGTGATAATGTAGTGAAACCTCCACCAGGAGGAGCTGGTGAGGGAAAAGAGGTTACACACTAAGAGTTGCAACACGGAGCAATAGCACAGGTGAGTCAGGTAACGAGAGAGAATGGTCAGACGAACCGAGTCAGAAACTAGCAGGAGTAGACGTACCAGAATGAGCAGCAATACACGTAGTCAAAATACCAAGCCGAGGGTCAGAAAGCCAAAACATGAGCACGGGGTCCAAAACGTGAGATGAAATACGTGGTCGGGGTACAAGTCAGGAAGTCAAATGCCAGAGAGGGAATGTAGGAGCGGAGACGATTACCAAAATACGGGATCAAAGATCAGTCCGGGTCATACACGTGGATACTAGTCAGAGGCAGGAGGATTACCAAGGTACAAGGGTCAAAGGCTCTAAACTGGAAGCTTGAGCTATCACTAACACCGGTCAGAAGACTGTGAGAGACTGAAATAGCCCAGCTGGCACCAGAATGAGGCTGAGGAGATTAACCCCCGCATGACCAGTCCAGAGTGAAGACAACAGAACATAAACTCCGGACTGGACCATGACAACTAGTTTCTTTTCTTAGGCTATGTTGAGGGACCTGTATTTAACAGGTTTATTACTTTCTTCTCACGTGCCTTTTTGTGTCTCTCTGGGCCCATATGGTACTATTGTTATGCATTTCATAGCCATTTAAGTTTTTTTTGTCATCTTTTATAAAATATGTGCGCTTTTGGTATTTTTACCTTTGGCCATTGCTGAGAGACCTGCATTCAACAGGTTAAATTACTCTCTTCTCATAAGCTTTTTTTGTATGGATCTCTGGGCCCACATGGCATTTCTCATATGCACTTTATAGCCACTGAAGTATTATCTGATGCTGCTACATATGTATTATATTTATGATGTGCAATACCTTTGACAGTGGCTTTATGTACTTATCTGATTCTTTGGGAGATTAGTAGGTGTGGTAAGTCATTGCTTCTATAATAAGGCATGACTCATTGTAGGTCCTTTTTGTATTTTAAATGTTTTTAATATACATTGTGTGCTTTTTTGCTTTTTGTAATATTTGTCTAATAAAGTGTCATTATTCTTTATATATACAATTGAGGTGCTCCTTTGTATATGGGCATGATCTTTTTTCCTGCTCTTCTATGTCATGTTTTTTCCAGGCCCTTAGTGAGCCCTCTTGTTTTGAAATTTATGAGTGGTGCCCTCCACTTCTCCAATACTTATCACCTTGGTCATGTAGTGAGCGCAGAAGGTGTGGCCCCGGATCCTGACAAAGTCACTGTCATCCGGGACCAGCAGAAGCCCAGCATCCTCCATGAAGCACGTCAATTCCTCGGGTTGGTAGGCTACTACCGAAGGTTCATCAAAGGCTTCACTGAGATAGCCACACCCATACAAAATCTTGTAGTGGGCCAGCCCAAGAAAGCCAGAAAGAAGAGTCCTACATTTGAATGGAATGAGGAACTGGAAAGGTCTTTCACTCGACTGAAGATGGCTCTCACCGGAGATGAAGTTCTGGCCTACCCAGACTATGACTAACCATTTGTTCTTTATAATGATGCCAGCAATGTGGGACTGGGAGCGGTACTGTCACAGGTACAGAATGGCAAAGAAAGAGTGATCTCCTACGCCAGCAGGAAGCTTCGTCCCACTGAAAGGAACCCTGACTACTACAGTTCCTTTAAACTGGAGTTCTTCGCAATAGTCTGGGCTGTGACTGAACGATTCAAAAATTACCTAGCTGCAGCCAAGTTTACCATCTTCATGGACAACATAGAATCATAGAATCGTAGAGTTGGAAGGGACCTTCTGGGCCATCTGGTCCAACCTCCTGCTCAAAGCAGGTGTTAGCGTGGGTGGTCAGGAGCGGGAGCTCCGAGAGTGGACCCTCTGGACCGTGGCACTGAGGGACCCCGGGCGAGCTGCCAGGTGGAACCGACCCCTATACAGGGACCGTTAGGAGCAGGCCCAGGGGTTCGAGTACCACGGTAGCCGGTACCGAGAGGGGCGGCTCAGGATGGACCGGAGTAAGACTGAGACTGGAGTAGGACGGCAGGAGCACTGAAGACAGGACTGGAGTAGGACGGCAGGAACACTGAAGGCAGGACTGGAGTAGGACGGCAGGAACACAAGGCAGGACTGGAGTAGGACGGCAGGAACACTGAAGGCAGGACTGGAGTAGGATGGCAGGAACACAAGGCAGGACTGGAGTAGGACGACAGGAACACGGGTAGCAGGACTGAGAAGCTGCTGGGAGGAGCAGCCGAGACAGGAACTGCAGGAGCAGAGTGTGCACGATGGAGCGAGGCCAGAGTGTCAGGAAACACAACGATCAGGCGCCTCCCTCAGGGGGAAGCGGCCTGATATGGCTCCGTCTGGTCAGTCATTGGTCCAAATGTGCTTCCGGGTCAGGGCACAGCCGGAGCATAAGAAGCAGGAAGGAGGCGCGGCCGCGGCCTATGGCGCATGCGCATAGCATGCAGGGAAGGCATCGGTCGCGGGTCTGTCTCAGGTGACCGCCGCGGCCGTCGGGTGGAGAGAGGCTGCGGCGTGGGAGCGGAGGGCGACTGCGGCGTGGGAGCGGAGGCCGGGTAAGTATGGCGGAGCGGTGTAACAGTACCCCCTCCCCTAAGCCGCCCCCCCGGAGATTAACAAGAAACCTCTTGAGGATACGGGGAGCATTAATATTCTCCCGAGGCTCCCAGGATCTCTCCTCAGGACCAAAGCCCTTCCAATCAACGAGAAAGAAAGTCCTACCTCTAACCCTTTTCACAGCGAGGATGTCCTGCACTTCAAAAACGTTGTCGGCACCCACCGGCTGAGGACCAAGATCAAGCGAGGAATGGAAACGATTCAGCACCACAGGTTTCAGGAGAGAGACGTGAAAGGTGTTCGGGATCCGGAGCGAAGCAGGCAGCCTCAATTTGTAGGCAACTTCGTTAATACGTCCCAGAATTTCAAACGGACCGATGTAGCGTGGACCCAACTTGTAGGAGGGCAGTTTTAGTCGGATGAATTTGGAGGAGAGCCAGACCTTGTCGCCAACACGATACGGAGGAGAATCCAACCTCTTTTTGTCTGCATAGTTCTTCATCTGATCAGCGGATCTCTTGAGTGATGTGTTGGTCTCAGCCCAAATCTTAGAAAATTCCGAGGACAAGGCATTGGCCGCGGGTACCTCAGAGGCAGGGGTTATCGGAAGAGGGACACCAGGATGTCTGCCAAAAACAATGAAAAATGGAGACTTGGCCGAAGACTCACCAGCATGGTTGTTATAAGCGAACTCTGCCCAGGGGAGTAAGCTGACCCAATCGTTCTGGTGGGCGTTAGAGAAGTGGCGTAAGTATCCCGTAAGCGTCTGGTTGGTACGCTCTACTTGTCCGTTGGACTGTGGATGGTAGGCCGAGAAGTCGAGGGAAACGTTCATAAGCTTACAAAGCGAACGCCAGAACTTGGAGGTAAACTGAACCCCTCAGTCAGACACAATGCGTCGAGGTAGTCCATGAAGCCTGAAGACTTGATGAATGAAGATCTCGGCCAGCTCTGGCGCTGAGGGAAGACCGGGCAGAGGGATGAAGTGAGCCATCTTGGAAAAACGATCCACCACCACCAGAATGACTGAGCAGCCCGCAGAGCAGGGTAGGTCGGTGATGAAATCCATGGCGATGTTCTCCCAAGGAACCGTAGGGACAGGCAACGGAAGCAACAAGCCAGACGGAGATCTCCGTGGTACCTTGTTCTTTGCACAGGATGGACAAGAAGCCACAAAATCGAGTACATCTTGGCGAAGTGAGGGCCACCAGTAGTGACGTTTGATAAGATCAAGGGTCTTCTTAGTTCCGGCATGGCCGGCCAGTTTGGAGGAGTGGCCCCATAGAAGAACCTTTTGCTTGAGATTCTCTGGCACAAGCGTCTTGCCAGGCGGAGGAGTAAGCCAGTTCACTGGAGCCACTGTGATGATCCTAGTGGGATCAATGATATGTGATGGTTCCTCCGTGGATTCGTGTGGTTGGAAGACCCTGGACAGGGCGTCGGCTTTGGAATTCTTGTTGCCGGGACGGAATCGGAGCTCGAAATCAAATCGGGCAAAAAATAAAGACCATCTGGCCTGGCGAGGGTTTAGTCTCTGGGCAGACTGGAGATAGGCCAGATTCTTGTGGTCCGAGAAGATGACAAAAGGATGGACAGCTCCTTCCAGGAGGTGGCGCCATTCCTCCAAGGCCAACTTGATGGCCAAAAGTTCCCGGTCACCGATCGAGTAGTTACACTCGGATGGAGAAAAGGCCTTCGAGAAGAAGCCACAAGGGTGCAGGCGACCGGAGGCGGTTCTCTGGGACAGCACCGCCCCGGCACCAGTCGAGGAAGCGTCCACCTCGAGTACAAAAGGTCGATCGCTCTCAGGGCGATGCAGGACCGGAGCCGTGGAGAAAGCCCGTTTTAGGGACAGAAAGGCCTCCTCTGCCTCAGGAGACCAATCCTTGGAAGTAGACCCTTTACGGGTGAGCACAGAAATGGGTCTTGTGATCGCGGAGAAGTGGGAGACAAATTGCCGGTAATAGTTGGCGAACCCGAGGAATCGTTGTATCGCCTTTAATCCGACGGGGCGAGGCCATTTGAGGATGGCAGACAACTTCTCGGGATCCATCCTTAGACCAGCGTCGGAGATAATGTATCCCAGAAATGGCAGAGAGGTCTGTTCGAAGAGACATTTCTCGATCTTTGCATACAGACGGTTCTCCCGAAGACGCTGAAGCACCAGGCGGACACTCTTTCTGTGGGACGAGAGGTCCGGCGAGAAGACGAGGATGTCGTCTAAGTACACGACCACACAGGAGTACAAGAGATCCCGGAAGATCTCGTTGACGAACTCTTGAAAGACTGCAGGAGCATTGCAAAGACCGAAGGGCATGACCAGGTACTCGTAATGGCCATCTCGAGTGTTAAAAGCGGTCTTCCACTCGTCACCTGCACGGATACGGACCAGATTGTAGGCTCCTCTGAGGTCCAGCTTGGTAAAGACCCGAGCCCCTCTGAGACGGTCAAACAGTTCCGGAATGAGTGGAAGAGGGTACCTGTTCTTGATGGTAATCTCATTCAAGCCCCTATAGTCAATGCATGGCCGTAGAGTCCCGTCCTTCTTTTTGACGAAGAAGAACCCGGCTCCCGCGGGCGAAGAGGATTTCCGTATAAAGCCTTTGGCGAGGTTCTCTCGGACGTACTCGGACATGGCGGTGGTCTCCACGGGAGACAGAGGGTAGATTCTGCCCCTTGGGGGGGTTGAACCAGAAACAAGTTCAATTGGGCAGTCAAACGGCCGGTGTGGAGGGAGGACCTCCGCTTCCTTCTTATCAAAAACATCGGCGTAGGAGCTGTAAGCTGGAGGAAGACCCGGGAGGTCTGGAGGTGACCGTGGAGCGGCCGCCAGGCGGACAGGAGTCAGACAGCGAGCTTGGCATGGGTGCCCCCAGCAGAGTATCTCCCCAGAAGACCAGTCGAGAACAGGCTGATGAGTCCTTAACCATGGAAGACCGAGTAGAATGGCGTGAGAGAGCTTAGGTAAAACGTAAAAGGCTATCTTCTCTCGATGTAAGGCTCCGATTTGCAATTCCACCTCTTCAGTGACCAAGGTGACGGTCACCTGTAGCGGTTTGCCATCCACGGTGGCAATCTGAATTGGGTTAGATAGAGTGACTACAGGAATTTGGTATTTGTCTACCTCTTCCGGCCGAATGAAGTTACCCGCTGAGCCCGAATCCACGTAGGCCACCTCGGAACCACGCCTCCCTCCTGAAACCAAAAGCACAGAAATCGTAAGGGGTTGAGAGGAATCATCATCATCACCTAGGAAGGCCTCTCTTACCTGACTTAGGTGGAGTCGTTTCCCTGTCTCTTAGGACAGGTGCGGATATAGTGTGACGAATGACCGCAATAGAGGCACAGACCTTGTGCCCGTCTCTCTCTCTGACGTAACTCGGCCAACCTGAGATGATCTATCTGCATGGGCTCACCCGAAGAGAGGGAAGAAGATCCGACTGAACATGAGCTGGCCGACTGAGTGAAAGGAGAAACTGACCTGGAGGAGCGCCTGTCTCTCACTGACTCCCGAGCGCGCTCCAGGAAGCGCAGGTCAATGCGGGTAGCCAGCGAGATAAGGTCCTCTAAGGTGGACGGGGTATCTCGACCAGCGAGTTCATCCTTTATTTTACTAGAAAGACCGCGCCAGAATGCCCCCACCAAAGCTGCGTTATTCCAGCCGAGCTCAGAGGAAATAGTGCGAAAGCGAATAGCGTACTGTCCGACCGTGAGAGAGCCCTGGTGTAAGTTAAAGAGTGACTCAGTGAGAGAGGCTAACCGGCCCGGCTCATCGAAAACCTTACGAAACGTATCCAGGAAAACCGGGAGACTCGAAACGACCGGGTCGTCACGTTCCCAGAGCGGGTTTACCCAAGAAAGGGCCTCTCCCTCCAGATGGGACATGATGAAGGCCACTTTGGCCCGGTCCGAGGGATATTGCTGCGGCAGCCATTCAAAGTGGAGACTACACTGATTTAAGAACCCCCTACAGAGCTTGGGATCCCCGGTGAAACGAGGCGGCTTGGCGAGGCGGGGCGTCGGATGAGCAGCAGACGCAGGGGGAGGAGTCGGCACTGCAGCGGCAGCCTGGAGGGCCGACAAGCGACTATCAAAGGAGGCCATGTAGGACAAAATGTGGGTTTGAGTATCTTGCTGCTGACCCAGCTCCTGTTGGAGACTGGCCAGCTGAGTGGCATTTCCAGGATCGGCCACCTGTAAGGCCGACAAACGGGTGTCCATCGACTTCATGATTGACATAATGCGCCCCTGATTCTCCCGTAGGAATAGCAACTCTTTCTGGGTAGCAGCCGTAGTACCGGCGGAGTCCATGGCCTGATCGTACTGTTAGCGTGGGTGGTCAGGAGCGGGAGCTCCGAGAGTGGACCCTCTGGACCGTGGCACTGAGGGACCCCGGGCGAGCTGCCAGGTGGAACCGACCCCTATACAGGGACCGTTAGGAGCAGGCCCAGGGGTTCGAGTACCACGGTAGCCGGTACCGAGAGGGGCGGCTCAGGATGGACCGGAGTAAGACTGAGACTGGAGTAGGACGGCAGGAGCACTGAAGACAGGACTGGAGTAGGACGGCAGGAACACTGAAGGCAGGACTGGAGTAGGACGGCAGGAACACAAGGCAGGACTGGAGTAGGACGGCAGGAACACTGAAGGCAGGACTGGAGTAGGACGGCAGGAACACAAGGCAGGATTGGAGTAGGACGACAGGAACACGGGTAGCAGGACTGAGAAGCTGCTGTGAGGAGCAGCCGAGACAGGAACTGCAGGAGCAGAGTGTGCACGATGGAGCGAGGCCAGAGTGTCAGGAAACACAACGATCAGGTGCCTCCCTCAGGGGGAAGCGGCCTGATATGGCTCCGTCTGGTCAGTCATTGGTCCAAATGTGCTTCCGGGTCAGGGCACAGCCGGAGCATAAGAAGCAGGAAGGGGGCGCGGCCGCGGCCTATGGCGCATGCGCATAGCATGCAGGGAAGGCATCGGTCGCGGGTCTGTCTCAGGTGACCGCCGCGGCCTTCGGGTGGAGAGAGACTGTGGCGTGGGAGCGGAGGGCGACTGCGGCGTGGGAGCGGAGGCCGGGTGAGTATGGCGGAGCGGTGTAACAGCAGGATTCGCTAAATCATCCCAGACAGATGTCTGTCCAGCCTCTGTTTGAAGATTTCTATTGAAGGAGACCTCACCACCTTTCGTGGCAGCCTGTTCCACTCATTGATCACTCTAACTGTCAAAAAGTTTTTCTAATATCTAATCTGTGTCTCCTCCCATTCAGTTTCATCCCATTGCTTCTAGTCATTTCTTGTGCAAATGAGAATAAAGATGATCCTTCTACAATGTGACAGCCCTTGAGATATTTGTAGACAGCTATTAAGTCTCCTCTCAGTCTTCTCTTCTGCAAGCTAAACATTCCCAAATCCTGCAATCTTTCCTCATAATACAGGGTTTGCAGACCGGTCACCATTTTGGTCGCTCTTTTCTGAAGTTGCTCCAGTTTGTTAATGTCTTTTTTAAAATGTGGTGCCCAAAACTGGACACAGTATTCTAGATGAGGTCTGACCAAAGAGGAGTAGAGGGTAATAATGACTTCACGTGATCTAGACCAGTGGTCTCCAACCTTTTTTGCACCAGGGACCATTCTTCCATGGCCCGGCAGGGCGGGGATGGAGGTGTGGCAGGGGCGGGGCTTTGGTCATACGGAGGCGGGGCTATGGACACGGTTGTAGTTTAGCAGTGCATACTTATCATTTAATTATAACATTTATAATGTGACTCAACTCACCATAGGTTTTGAATGAGTGGGAGTACCTGGCTTCTTTCTCTGTTTCAGTGGAAGCAATGGGCTACTTCTACTGATGACCGTCACTGCTAATGATGATTGGAACCCACAAGGAAATGGAGCATTGAGCACTTAAGAAAAATTGTACAGGAGTACTGTACATGCTGATTATTTTCAAATCATCAGAAAATGTATGTGTGGTTCCCCCCGTCCTGTCCAGCTCTGTGTGGCTCCCCCTGTTGTATGCATGGCTCCCCGTTGTATGCATGGCTCCCCTGTCCCATCCTTGTATACATGGCTCTGCTCCCATCCTTGCCTACATGGCTCCGCTCCCACTCTCCCATCCTGTATGCATGGCTCTGCTCCCACTCTCCCATCCTGTATACATGGCTCTGCTCCCACTCTCCCATCCTGTATGCATAGCTCTGCTCCCACTCTCCCAGCCTGTATACATGGCTCCCCTGTCCCATCCTGTATGCATGGCTTCCCTGTCCCATCCTGTATGCATGGCTCCCCTGTCCCATCCTGTATACATGGCTCCCCTCCCACTCTCTCTCCCTTGTGTGCATGACTCCGCTCCAATTCTCCCTCCCCTGTATATATGGCTCTGCTCCAACTCTCCCTCCCTTGTATGTATGGCTCCATTCCCACTCTCCCTCCCCTGTATATATGGCTCTGCTCCCACTCTCCCTCCCTTGTATATATGGCTCCGCTCCCACTCTCCTTCCCCTGTATATATGGCTCCGCTCCCACTCTCCCTCCCTTGTATATATGGCTCCGCTCCCACCCTCCCTCCCCTGTATATATGGCTCTGCTCCCACTCTTCCTGCCTTGTATATATGGCTCCGCTCCCACTCTCCCTCCCCTGTATATATGGCTCCGCTCCCACTCTTCCTGCCTTGTATATATGGCTCCGCTCCCACTCTCCCTCCCTTGTATATATGGCTCCGCTCCCACTCTCCCTCCCTTGTATATATGGCTCCGCTCCCACCCTCCCTCCCCTGTATATATGGCTCCGCTCCCACTCTCCCTCCCCTGTATATATGGCTCCGCTCCCATTCTCCCTCCCCTGTATATATGGCTCCGCTCCCACTCTCCCTCCCCTGTATATATGGTTCCACTCCCACTCTCCCTCCTTTGTATATATGGCTCCGCTCCCACTCTCCCTCCCTTGTATATATGGCTCTGCTTCCACTCTCCCTCCCTTGTATATATGGCTCCGCTCCCACTCTCCCTTCCTTGTATATATGGCTCCGCTCCCACTCTCCC
Source organism: Dendrobates tinctorius (assembly GCF_039654945.1). Lineage (NCBI taxonomy): Eukaryota > Metazoa > Chordata > Amphibia > Anura > Dendrobatidae > Dendrobates > Dendrobates tinctorius. Next base: position 26,402,030 of record NW_027361679.1, read on the forward strand.
TCCCTTGTATATATGGCTCCGCTCCCACCCTCCCTCCCCTGTATATATGGCTCCGCTCCCACTCTCCCTCCCCTGTATATATGGCTCCGCACCCATTCTCCCTCCCCTGTATATATGGCTCCGCTCCCACTCTCCCTCCCCTGTATATATGGCTCCACTCCCACTCTCCCTCCTTTGTATATATGGCTCTGCTCCCACTCTCCCTCCCTTGTATATATGGCTCCGCTCCCACTCTCCCTCCCTTGTATATATGACTCCGCTCCCACTCTCCCTTCCTTGTATATATGGCTCCGCTTCCACTCTCCCTCCCTTGTATATATGGCTCTGCTTCCACTCTCCCTCCCTTGTATATATGGCTCCGCTCCCACTCTCCCTTCCTTGTATATATGGCTCCGCTCCCACTCTCCCTCCCTTGTATATATGGCTCCGCTCCCACCCTCCCTCCCCTGTATATATGGCTCCGCTCCCACTCTCCCTCCCCTGTATATATGGCTCCGCTCCCAGTCTCCCTCCCCTGTATATATGGCTCCGCTCCCACTCTCCCTCCCCTGTATATATGGCTCCACTCCCACTCTCCCTCCTTTGTATATATGGCTACGCTCCCATTCTCCCTCCCTTGTATATATGGCTCTGCTCCCACTCTCCCTCCCTTGTATATATGACTCCGCTCCCACTCTCCCTTCCTTGTATATATGGCTCCGCTTCCACTCTCCCTCCCTTGTATATATGGCTCTGCTCCCACTCTCCGTCCCTTGTATATATGGCTCCGCTCCCACTCTCCCTCCCTTGAATATATGGCTCCGCTCGGCTCCCCCATCCTCCCCCATCATACTTACCCTCAAATCGCTGACCTTCCTTCCCGTCGCTGAACTTCTCTCCCTGCATCTCGCGGCGCTTCAGCTCCTGTGCGGAGCGGTCACATGCTACCGCTCATTAAGGTCTATGAATATGGACGCCACGCCTATGGGAGATGAGTGGCGTCCATATTCATGACCTTAAATGAGCGGTACACTTGACCGCTCAGCGCTGGATGAAGCCGCCGTGCCAACAGGGGCCGCTAGGTGAGTATCAGCTGCTGCACCGCCGCCGGCTCCCCTTGTGTCCGCGGACCGGCAAGGGCACTGCAATGGCCCGGTGCTGGGCCGCGAACCGGTGGTTGGGGACCCCTGATCTAGACTGTATGCTTCTGTTAATACATCCTAGAATTGCATTTGCCTTTTTTGCTGCTGCATCACACTGTTGCCTCATATTCAGTCTGTGATCTATTAGTATACCCAAGTCTTTTTCACATGTGCTGTTGCTTAGCCCTATTCCGCAAATTCTGTATATGCTGTTTTAATTTTTATTGCCCAGATGTAGTACTTTGCATTTTTCCCTGTTAAAAACCATTTTGTTAGTTGCTGCCCACTGCTCCAGTTTAATTATATCTTTTTGAATCCTCCCTCTCTCTCTTCTCTAGTATTAGCTATCCCTCCTAGCTTTGTGTCATCAGCAAATTTAATCAGTTTACCCTCAATTCCTTCATCTAAATCGTTGATAAAGATGTCGAACAATACAAGGCCCAGGACAGAGCCCACAACAATCCGCTGACTCACCTGGAAACTGCAAAACTAGGTGCACTGAAGCAGCGATGGATGGCCCGGCTGTCTAACTATGAGTTTACCATCAAGTACCGAGCGGGGCACAAGAATGCCAATGCTGATGCACTGTCCAAAATGCACAATCTGCCAGATGGGGTAGAAGATCCAGAAGCACTCAAAGAAATTGAGTTACCTGCTGTTCACCAGCCAATTGCGGCCCAACGCACCCAAGGAGTGAAAAACAAACACTATATCGTGAAAGAGGCCACATTAAATCCATTGCCTCATCATGAGTGGGCAGAAACGCAGGATAGGGACTCCTACAGTCCGTCTGGTAAAGGAGCTACTGACACAAGCTGACGTACGCCCAGGTCCAGATGCTCCTGAAGAAACCCTGCAGTTGTGGAAGGAAAGAGGCAGGCTGTTCATCTATGAGGGAAAGCTGAGTCAGAGGAGTATCAATGCCCGCACTCACGAGCTGGTCTGGCAGGTGGTAGTCCCAAAGAGAGAGGCATCAATGGTCTTGGAAGCGTACCACAATGGAGCAGGACACTTCGGATGGAAGAAGTTGGAGGTCTTGCTCCGGGAGAGATTTTACTGGGCTGGTATGAGGAAGGCCATTGAAAATTGTTACCGGGAGTGTGGACAATGCAACCTGCGCAGGATGGACCATAACAGCCAGCGAGCTCCATTACAGCCAATAATAAACAAACAGCTGTAGGGTCGGTAGGCCGGGCTGGGGGGTGGTCCCTCTGTATACCGCGCAGTAACGTACAGACACAAGCTGGAGGCAAGTTTCGGGTGCAAGAGGTACAATTTTATTCTTTCTCTCGCCGTCCGCCAGACGGCCTCACAGCACACCGCACTTTTCTTCACAGCTCTTCGGTTACAGAACACATTGTGACACCGTACTTTCTCCAGGGATGTATATATACGCACCGTCCCCTTTACCCTCAATGACGCTCTGACAGCTCCGTCACTGTGGCTGCCCTAGGCCTATACACCAACAGTAATTTTACCGGTCAAACGTCGTTCCAATACGGTGTCCCACACCCGGAGCCTCGTCTATCCTGCGGTACTTCGTCTCAGGACCACCCCCCTGGTCTTTCTTTCTCCTCAGTCACCTGGTTAGGTTTTCCTCACAGTGCACCAACTGTCACAGTCTTGTTGCCACTTGAGCTCCCCCTGGGGACTGGAACTTTCTGGAACCCGCCTGTCAAATTTATAGCTTTCCCGCTTCCCTGTAACCCCACCCCCCCATGACCAACGGTTTCTTAGCCCTAAGCTGATGTCAAGTCCTATGCTCACACTCCTCCCTGCCCTCTAATGGTCAACTCAAGGTACTGCACATCACCTACACTTTCCTAGCTGTTTTCCCTTCTGAAATCTAACCAGTCAGTCCGTCCATTAGGTCACCTTCCCTACACTCTCCCTTCCTTTGTCTATTGTCATCCTCGACAATTGTCGTCCCTGCCTTAGTCGTTCTGAAGCTTCTACTACCATCTGTTGTCGGACCAGTTGTTGGGCCAAACCCGCTATCCACGGGGCCAAACCAAACCGGGAGCACCATGCTCCGAGTGGCCTACTGCCACTCGCCAGCGCGCACGCCACATGACAACGTCTTTCAAAACTGGGCTAGGTACACCTAGATTCTTTCCCTCCAGTGTGTACCTTCCCCTACTCTCCCCTTCTGTCACCTTCCACAATCCGGTACGCCATGATCGAGGCCTTACACCTACCAGATCATTACCAGCGCCCGACTTCTTCTTTCTGGGGTGTCTGTGGTGTCAGGGACCTGACCTGGGACTACTGTCTGCTTCACATCTTCCATCTCTCTTTCTCTCTCTCTTGGTTACCAGTCATGGTCGGCGTCTCGGTCTCCCAGACCTTCTCAACTCATACACCCCTTTAGTCTCACGTTTCCTTCGGTCACACAGACCTTCCCTTACCCGAACCTGTTGCATTTTCTCATGCCTAGTATACTTCAAAACAACTTTATACCAGCACGAGTACCCCTTTTTTTTATATTTTTTTTTCTATTGCTTTAAAACCATTACACAACAAAAACAATAAAACATAACAGATTTTTCTCCCCCTTCCTTTGACATGGACACTTCCTTTCTCATTACATCCCCACTTTGTCAGGCTTAAAACACAAAAAAAACTTCAATTTTTACATTAAACTTTTTTTTATTAACTTGGATGCAAACTGTCCTTGTGATCTGCACAACGGTGCAACAGAGTCTCGAAAGTTCAAGCCACTTCTCAGTGGCTGGCAGCAGGGGGTCCCACAGCCGTGGAGTTCCTGGGATGTAAGGAGTGTCCTATGCATCTTTGCTATGGGGGCTCAAGGTCCTCTGGCTCGGCGAGCACGGCTACCGCATAATAGCCGCGGGGGCAATACTCCTTATAATAGGACACCAAGTCCCCCTCGTGTAGAGCCCAGTCGTGGCGAATAGAGGCCACATTAACATAAACCTTCTGGCCGGTAGCCAGATCGAGTTTGAACCCATACCCCTTGGGTATATTCGTGTACACGAGCCGTCCCAAAGATCGTGTAGCCGCCATGTCAGCCTCCCCCTTTGCATGGAGTATGTTCCATACCTCCTGCTCCCTGGCTTTCTTCTTTTTTACCACTTCTGCGACCCAAACGGAGGGTCTGGTGTGAGCCCGGGAGTCCGGTGGGTGGGACTTAGCCAGGGGTGAAAACAGGGCAAAGGCGGCAGATGATGTCAGCGGCCCAGCAGCCGCTGGGGCCGGGTGGCGGATAGGGGCAGACAGGTTTTCCGGAGGTTGGGCAACAGGGCCTGACAAATAGGCCGCAGTCAGTTCCAATGCCGGCATAGCTGCGGCCGCAGGGTGGACTGCATCCGGAGCTTCAGCCGGAGCCGTCACAACCGAAGTAACAGCTGGTTCCGGGGAGGATGTCATCACTTGCAGGGGGGACGCAACAGCGTCTTCTGGAAACAGGCTCCGCACCGGCGACACCGAGCGTGGCGTCACCGGGCGGGGTGGCTCGGGGCTGGGAGTGGAGGGCCCACTCAGCTCCGCATAGACAGTGGGGTCTTCCTTGTCCAGCCTTTCGGGATCACAGGAGGCCGCGTGCTGCGGCTGAGTGGTGGGGGCCGCTTGCGGAGCTGCTGGCAGAGCCGGGGGAACTCACCTTCCCTGGCGTCGTGGTCTCCGTCACATCTTTCCGCGGCTGCTCCCGCAGTTCCCGCTCTTCACTCCACCGTCAGAGATTCCGCAGAGAAGCTCTCTGCTGGTATCTTTGGCGGCCGCTCCCGTGGGATCCGCCATGGCTCCGCTCCTCCACCCGAGATTGGACTGACTGATCGTGACTCCGAGGTATGGATCTTCTGGCAAAGCTCGTCCTCCTGCCGCCATCGCCACTCCAGGCGGCCGATGCCTCGACAACCACAGCGTCGCATCCCGTCCAGTGGGCAGCAATCGAATGGTGCCAAACAGCCACAGACAATCTTTTCCTCTGTGCCACTCCCTCTGCTGGGTGGGGCAACGGCCGGCCTTTCCACCCACCTGTCAGGGTCCAGAATGTGGGAGCGTGGCCTCCTGGTACATATTGCTGTCCCCAGGGGTACGAAGGAGGGGGTCCCAGCCCATTGGGAACAACGGCAAACACCTGGACCTCTCCTCTGTGCTGAAGCAGCACCGCCATCTTGCTCTGAACCTGGTACCACCCCAGATCTTCAGCTAACAACGCAGTTACGCCACAGCACTCCCAATTTGTATTCCACAGGTTGGTAATTTGTAATCCACAGGTGTTTATAATCCAAACAGTACAGTCCAAGTCCGTTTCCATTCCTCAGAGGCAGGCCTGCCGCAGAAGATATTGTATTAGCGGCGTTGATCCTGCCGACTACGCCAAGTGTAGGGTCGGTGGGCTGGGCTGGGGGTGGTCCCTCTGTATACCGCGCAGTAACGTACAGATACAAGCTGGAGGCAAGTTTCGGGTGCAACAGGTACAAGTTTATTCTTTAGGGTATGTCACACTAAGAGGTATCGCTAGCAATATCGCTATAACTAGTGACGTAGCAGCGATATTGCTAGCGATATCTCTGTGTGTGATACTTACCTACGACCGGCTCCCCCGCTGGTTATCGCTGATCGCGCGAGAATGTTCAGGATGTTTCTCGTCGTCAGCTTCCTGTGGCGCTTCCTGCTGTGAGGACGAGCGATGCGTTGAGCCAGGCGGGAGGACGCAGGATCGCCTCGTCTGACAGGTAAGTAGCGATCCCCGTCCCCAGCGATGTCGCTGGTGAGATCTGCCTGTGTGGCAGCTCACTAGCGACCACTTAGCGATGTACCAGCGATCCTGACCACGTCATATCGCTGGTCGGGATCGCTGGTACATCGCTAAGTGTGACAGTACCTTTTCTCTCACCGTCCGCCAGTTGGCCTCACAGCACACCGCACTTTTCTTCACAGCTCTCCGGTTACAGAACACATTGTGACACCGTACTTTCTCCAGGGACGTATATATATGTACCGTCCCCTTTACCCTCAATGACGCTCTGACAGCTCCGTCACTGTGGCTGCCTTAGGCCTATACACCAACAGAAATTTTACCGGTCAAACGTCGTTCCAATACGGTGTCCCACACCCGGAGCCTCGTCTATACTGCGGTACTTCGTGTCAGGACCACCCCCCTGGTCTTTCTTTCTCCTCAGTTCCCTGGTTAGGTTTTACTCACAGTGCACCAACTGTCACAGTCTTCTTGCCACTTGAGCTCCCCCTGGGGACTGGAACTTTCTGGAACCCGCCTGTCAAATTTATAGTTTTCCCGATTCCCTGTAACCCCGCCCCCCATGACCAACGGTTTCTTAGCCCTAAGCTGATGTCAAGTCCTATGCTCACACTCCTTCCTGCCCTCTAATGGTCAACTCAAGGTACTGCACGTCACCTACACTTTCCTAGCTGTTTTCCCTTCTGAAATCTAACCAGTCAGTCTGTCCGTCAGGTCACCTTCCCTACACAGCCACTCGAGTTGGTAGCCCAAGACCATGTGAAGCTGGTCTCAAGCCGTTCAGGCTATGTTTATGCTCTTACAGTCGTTGACCACTACTCAAGATTCCTGGTAGTCATGACTGTCAAGGATCAAACAGAAAGGACAGCAGCCGGAGCATTCCAACAGCACTTTTGTCGATCACATGGTTACCCCGAGTGAGTGCTTACAGATCAAGGCCCAGCCTTTGAGGCCGAAGTGTTCCAGGAGCTCTGTAACTTGTACGGCTGCAAGAAGATTAGGTCAACACCATACCTTCCACAGACCAATGGCATGTGTGAAAAAATGAACCAAGTGGTAATCAACCTATTGAAGACCTTGCCCTTGGAAGAAAGAAATCTGTAGCCAGAGTAGTTGCCGGATCTAGTAGATCTCTACAATCACAATCCTGTAAATTCCGCCAACTGTACTCCAGCCTACTTAATGAGAGCAAGGCCTGGCAAGTTACCTATTGACTTGGTCATGGTAGTCCTGACACCTGAGGTGACATCACCAGATGCTGACTGGGATACAGAGTGGCAGCAGCAGTACCATAAAGTGCAAGAGTGCGTAGAAAAGAGTCTAGCTCAGGCAAGACAAAAGCAGGAAAAGAACTACAATCAACATGCACCTGCAGTTCCCTTGTCACCAGGAGAACAGGTCCTAAGGAGAAAAAGGAGGATGCACAAATTAGATGACCAATGGGAGGCTGTACCCTACACCGTCCTACCATCATACTTTAACAACACGAAGGTGTGCCTTATCAGTAAGGATGGAGGAGAAACCTCATCAGCAGTGTCGATAGATCATCTGAAGCTGTGCCCTGACCAACTAAAGGAAAGGATGGAAGAGCAAAACAACCTTCAGCCCATAGAAGAAGAGAAGGTCAGCACTGTACTCGGTGAATTCCCTGCAAATTGGACAAGAGTGAACCAAGCCATCATAGTTCCTGTCCTAATCTTTCCCCAATCTACTGCAAATGAAGTAGCAGAAACTCAAGACAACCCTGAAAATCAGCAAGTTCAGGCAGCGGATGCCACACCAGCACTGGAGCCAGAGAATCCTTGCCCTGCCAGTGGTGAATCTGTCATGCCCACAGTGAGTCTAAGAGTTCGCAGACGGCTACTACCCAGTTAACCAACAGCAGTAACAGGCCCACTAAACCTAATTAGGCAATTCGAAGTACCAATGCTGCGCAGATCTACCCGTAGTACAAAAGGTGAGATCCCAGCTAAGTATAGAGATTAAAGTGAAAATAGAAAATGTAAATATGATATGTAAATATGTAACTTTTCAAGTATATGTGCCTACAGAGACTCTGTAAGAACCTTAGAGCAATTTTATTTTGTTTTTATGGATGATTGGGCCACAGGACTATGTGTGGCCAGGGCTCTCCTTGTATATAGTTACCAACTGCTCAGGAATGGACCATGGGCAATGACGCATGGACTAATCGTCACAAGGACTATTTTTGGGCTATGGTTTTTGTAATTTTTCATTTTTTAACTCTTGTAACAGTTATAATTGTTCATTTGTTTATATGCTTGCTTATGTTTCCTCAGTCCAGGAGTACTGAATTGTACTAGGGGGAATGTGGCGCCCCCAGGAGTACGATCGCCACAGTGGCATTACCTCCCTCCTAGAGTGTGATGTCATGCTTGGAAGCAATGAAGGATCTCTCTATCAGGTAGTTCAAGCACACAGCACAGTTCCTACAGCGCTGGTCCCCCTTCTGACCAGATACCACAGGTGGTGTCACAAACTATCTACATATAAACTTTATTCAGCTTCATTCCACCTATTTTACATGAACACCCAGGACCACAGACTGGGTCACTGCCACCGCGACACATCCCTTTAAGACACCGGCCCGGTACCGAGTAAACCCACAGCCCTGGGGGTGAGCCATATATATATATATATATGTATATATATATACATACTATAAGTAATGTCCAGGAGCTGAAAAGTTTTGGTGCTGTATACATTTTGTAACCTTCTGATTCTGTTTTGCAGCTAGGAGAAAACTGATGAGCAAGAGTTAAGCAGTGTTGGGATACACAGAGGGCTTAATAGAAGAGCTAGTTTGGTGATGAAGCAGCATTAACTCAGTGTTGTAGAACTTCTGAAGCAAAGCTGAGCTGCACAATGATATAGCAGAGTTACCCAGCATAAATTTCAGAAGTAACAGAGCTGGAATTATGACAAAGCCAAAGCCTGAGCAGTGTTGACGCGGCAGTATAACAGAAGTGAGTTTGTATCATAGCTTAAAATAGAGTTGGCACAGTAGTATGGCAAAGTCGACTCAGTGATATAGCAAAGCTGAGTTTGTCAGCAGTGTAACATGTCGTGTAGAACAGTTGCCCCCTATGACAGCACCATGGGTGTAGAGGTGTAACAAGCATGCTGCATCTCTATTCAAAGTGTCAGGTAACCATATGGGGGAAAATAGTGTGAGGGAACGATATGGGGGAATAGTGGTAAAGGAAAATATGGAGACAAAAAAGTGAGAGGGAACAGTTTGGGGGAGAAATGTGTAAGGTACAATATGAGGGGAGAAAAGAGAGGAGACAGTATGGGGGAAGAAAAATGTGAGGGGACAGTTTAGGGGATAAAAGTGTGAAGAGACAGTATGGGGGAAGTTTAAGGAAATAATATGGGGTTGGACTGTTAGGTGAAAATATGGGGGGGAGACATGTCAAGGGACAGTCAAAACGTAAATAATGTGATGGAACAGTGGGAGAAGTGTGAGCAGACAATATGAGGGAAAGTGTTAGGGGACAGTATGGGTGAAGAAATGTGTGAGGAGAAAATCTGGTGGAAATACTTTGAGGGACAGTATGAAGAGAGAGAAAAGTTTAAGGAGACATTATGGAGAAAATGTGTGATTAGAAAGTATGGGGAAGAAATGTGTGAGGGGAAATGTGATAAGACAGTTTGTGAGGTGTTTGAGGAAACAATATGAGGGGAAGTGTGAGGGGACAATAAGGGTAGAAATATATGAGGGGGCAGTATATCGTATATGGGAATATTGCGAGGAGGCAGTTTAGGTGGATAAAAGTGTGAGGAAATAGTATGGGGTTTGTGAGGGGATAGTATGAGGGATTAATGTGTGAGGGGACATCATGGGGTAAGTTTGAGAATGGGGAGTAAAGTGAGAGGACATTTGCACTGTTGTATTTCTGGTCATGTATTTCTGTACTGATGGTGGTTCTGATGATGCATTTATATACATATGGTAATTGTAGGGTGCTGTATTCATGTACTTATGGTGGTTCTGGTGATGTGATGGTGCTTCTGGTAATGTAGTCATGTACTGTCGATGGTTCTGGTGATCTATTTCTTTAGTTATTGTGGTTCTGGTTATCTATTTGTGCACTCATGGTGGTTCTGTTTCTTCATTCCTGTAATGTTATTGATCTGTTATTGGTTCTGTAATTTTATAGGTTTATGTCCGATTTTTTCCTCCAACAGAACCGGTACAGGGAGAAAAAAATCGCAGCATGTCTGAATTTTATCTGATATTTGGATCGCACTGGTCATGCAAGCTAATGAGTCTGTGGAAAACATCGGACTGCACTCGGATGACATCTGAGTGCTGCCCAATTTCCATGGACTGACAGCATAGAGAAGATGGAGACATTTTTTTTCCATCTTCTCCTCATCAGAGAGAATTGGCTCACACTATGTCACTGGGATACTGCTAGAGAGAGATGTCAGAAAATCACAGTGTCTGGCTACACATGCACCTGCACTGATTGGATCTGCTTGCCTTCCAGTTAGCTGTGCAGATTTCCATTGCTCTGTAGTTGGAAGGGTTAAACTGCTGTGTTTTTCCTAGAGCTGATTTTGCTGAGATCTCTCAGCTGTTCTAATTTCCCCACTCCCCTCCCCTCATGACTTACCTGAAGAAGTTTCCAGTGATAGCTTGCTATACCTTGGAGTTAGTTTGGGAGCTGTGAGCCATGGAAAGAGAAGCCATTTAGGAGTTGTTTCTGAAGATTGCTGTTTGGAAGCTTGTCTGGTGTTTTCCTTCTCCATATCTCTCTTTTTAGTTTGCCTCACCTTTCCTCTCCCAATTTTTATCTTTCCATAGTCTTTTTGCTCTGAGAGTGATTGCTGATCATTTTACCTTTGTCTATTTCCCTTTGGGTCTGTATTATAGAGTAGGACTAGCGTTCCTGCTGCCCCATGCGCTAGCCAGGGCCATGCATAGGGTAAGACAGTGTGTCATGTAGTGACTAGGTGGCACCCTAGTCTATCCCTGTCCCCCAGATTAGCCTGGAAGGTGGAGACGCCGGAGTCATGTACCTTGCTATGCTTCTATCTTAAACTTTATATGTTCCCTTCCCCCACACAGAGGTGTGAGGCTGAAATGTATAGGATTACACTAACCAGACACGCAAAGGTAGACAGACAAAGATGAAAGAAAACTACAATCATACAAATATATTCACAAAACAACAGCGTGAAACACAGGGGAGGGATAGGTAGGAGAAACCAAATAGGAAAGCGTGATGATAAGCATGAAACCAACTCCAAGCAGAAATCTCCTGAACAACTCTCCAACTGCCTACTCCAAAAACTGAATTTCTCCTCCAACACCTAATCTGAAAGTAGAGCTATCACTGGCAAATCCCAATTGCCTGTGGCAAGCATATTTACCAGAGGGGAGTGGCCAACACAGAACAGCTGAGGAAATTCAGGATGAAGAGCACCAGGAGATCAATTGAACTAATTAACTCTTGCCATGTCAGAGCAAGGAAAAAACTGCACTGTTTAATAGGATAGAGAAGCAGTTCTAATCAGTGCAGGATTTCGTGTAACTAGACGATGCAATAACTTGGCTCCTCTGTCACGGTATCCATGTGACACAGGGACCAGGAACAAGATCACTGCACGGGTGAAAGAACCTTTCTAGTGACGTCAGGGAGCTCAGGGTTGAGCAGGGCGAGATTCAGGGGTGCCATTTTAATCCTTTTCTAGTTACAGTGCTTCCCTTTCCATCCGTCTCACCATGAGCCAGAGTGGAGCGTGACACGCTATGATCACACTCTGATCAAACACTGATCGGAGATTGATCAGTGTATGAATTGCAGAATCAACCAGATTCAATTGGATTACAGAATATACGGTTGTGTGGCCCTAGCCTAATAAATTTTCCACCACATCTCCTGCATCGAGGAATCCTGGTCAGTACAGCTATTGCTCTCTCTTTGGCGGGACAAAATGATAGTACTAAAAAGACATGCTATTTTTTTATACCACAAAAATGAAATGTACGGTAATACATACAATAAAGTACAAGCACATACTGCAGTAAGCATATTTTCAGATCCTTTTACACTTGTTTTCTTAATTACAATGTGGTACTATTCCAATAAAAGACAAAGTTGACAGCAATACTTTGCTTACCCACATGCCACGCAAATCATTTATCACTTAAAATATCACTGAACTCTTGAGCTTAAAACAGTCAATATTTGATCGCTAATATAAATTTACACAAGTAACATTTCAAATGAGATAACAGATCATTTCCAATTGGCTCTGAATGGACATCTGATACACTATTTTGTCAAAGATCAGGTTTTCTTACACAAGCATTGATTACTATTTTTTAAGCTTTATCAAGAGACATTGTATAATCTTTTGAAGCTACTTTGCTAAAAAGGGGTATTCTCAAAATAGTATGTAATGGATAGAGGGAAACTTATTAATCATTGTTCTTGGCTTCTTCCAGGAGTCCTATAGACAACAAATGTACCAAAAATCGAACATGCGTATATCTCCTCCATTCAGGATGGGACTCTGACTGCAGAGTCCAGATTTCAGGTTCAATTAATCATTTTTTTAGGATTGTAGGGGTTTCAGTTTTTTAATCGCAAATTAAACAAGGACTCTGGCATATCTAGCTTAGAAAATCTCTTCAATGGTAAAAGGAAATGAAGTATGAAACATAAGGAATTGTATAAACAGCAACCCTACTGATATTAACTGCTTACCAACTTTTATTTCTCTGCCGAGAGAGACATATGACGGCTTGTCTTTTTCAGGATGAGTTTAAAGGCCCCGTTACATTTAGCGATGCACCAGCAGAAAACGCATTTTAAATTTTTTCCAAGCGATCTGTAGCATCGCTTGGAGAACTGATTGACAGGTTGGTCACACTCGTCAAACATAGTGTTTGACGAGTGTGACCAACTTTTTACTATTGAGGCTGCCTATGCGGCATCAGTAGTAAAAGATAAAACGTAAAAAATAATAAAAGAATAAAAAAAATTGTTATTCTCACCTTCCGACGGCCGGCGATGTTCTTCCTGCCTCTCTCCACGCTCCCGGCATCTTCCGGTCCTTTGCGCGAATGACAGCGAGATGTCGCGCTCCCGTGACGTCATCGAGAATGACCGCGAGACGTCATGCTCCTGCGATGTCATCGCAAATGACCGCGAGACGTCGCGCCCCCGTGAGCCCGCGACGTCATCGCGGTCATTCGCGCAAAGGATTACTGGGACCGGAAGATGCCGGAAGCATGGAGCGAAGACGATCGCCGGCCGTCGGAAGGTGAGAATAACAATATTTTTTATTTTAATTCTATTTTTTACAGGGATATGGTACCCACAGCCCGGAGGACAGTCTCCTCTCCTCTGGACCGTGGGTACCATCCGCAAATGTTCTGCTTACTTTTCGCATGGTGGGCACAGCCACATGCGGAAAGTAAGCAGAACAATACATTCCTATGTGTGCGGGATCGCCACGATTCCGCAAAATTAATGAGCATGCTGCGTATTTTACCGTGATACCGCCGCGGGAAAATCCGCAGCGTTAGCACAGCATTGCGGAATCCCATAGGATTGCATGGGATGCTGTTTTTTTTCGTTTTCGCGGCAAAATCACGCGTTTAAAATCACTGCGAAAACGCAAAAAAAAGCTACGTGTGAACTCAGCCTAAAGATGGAAAACCTGTGTGTTTATTTCATTAAAAGACTTTATTCTTATTGCGTGTGTGTTTATTTAACCCTTGAATAACTAGGATTAGTAATGGATAGGTGTCTTATTGACACCTCTACATTACTAACCAGGGCTTAATGTCACCTTACAATAGCAAGGTAACATTAACCCCTTATTACCCAACTTGCCACCACTACAGGGCAAGTGGGAAGAGTCGGGCAAAGTGCCAGAATTGGCGCATCTAATAAATTTGCCTTTTCTGGGCAGCTGCGGGCCGCTATTTTTAGGCTGGGGGGGCCAAGATCAATGGCCCCTTACCAGCCTGAGAATATCAACCCCCTAGCTGTCAGCTTTAGCAAGGCTGGTTGTCAAAAATGGGGAGGAACACACGCCGGGTTTTTTTATTATTTATTTAAATAATTTAAAAAAAAAGCGTGGGAACCCCTCTATTCTTGATAACTAGCCTTGCTGTAGCTGACAGCTGAGGGTTGCAGCCCCCAGCTGTGAGTTTTGTCTGACTGGTTATCAAAAATAGGGGGAGACCCATGCCATTATTTTTATTTATTTATATTCAGCGCAGGAGCGGCAGATGAATACTCCCATCCGCCGCTCCTACTCTCACTGCAATTAGTGGTAATAGGTGTCGGATGGTGGGATCAGTGGTCCCATCAGCCGACACCAGTGACCAGAGGTAAACTGAGCATGATCAGTTAAATAAAATGGACATCGACGGATCCGTCGCCCATAGGCGTCCATTCTAGCAGACAACGGATGGAGACGGATCCGTCGCCGTCCAATTTTTCGACGGAGAAAAAACGTTAGGTTGACCGTCGTCTCCATCTGACAGACAAAGAATTTCCAACGGATCCGTCGAACGACGGATGAAACGTGTGGTCATCCATTGCAATCCGTTGCTAAATCAAGTCAATGAGAAAAAAATGGATCCAGCGGCATCAATTTTTTTTCAAAATTCAACGGATTGTGACTGATGGCAAAAAAACTGATGTGTGAAAGAGGCCTAAGCACATCAAGTAATTTATCATAGATTGCTCAGTGAACATAGTTTACTTTGGTCTGTGTAAACAGGTTATTAAACAGGTAAAGGTTTACCAATCAGCGCTTGTCTAGTGTCGCCAGTCGATTCATGTAAATGGATGCTTAACCATCCTGCATGGAGGCAAATAAACTGAAAGGACTAAAGCTGGAGTCACACATAGCAACTTACCAGCGATCCCGACAATGATATCAACGTGTCAGGATCGCTGGTAAGTCGCTATGTGATCGCTGGTGAGCTGTCAAACAGACAGCTTCACCAGCGATTAGCACAGCGATGCCGAGCGCGCGGCATCGCTGTGTTCGTTAGCGCTGATGCCATGGATCCATGTAAAAAATAGAATTAAAATAAAAAATATTGTTATTCTCACCTTCCGACGTCCCGCGCAGCATTCCCGCCTCTCTCCACGCTCTGGTCCCAGTAATCCTTTGCGAGAATGACCGTGATGACGTCCGTTCTCGCGGGATCGCGAAGTCTTGCGGTCATTCTTGGGACCGGAGCGTGGAGAGAGGCGGGAATGCTGCGCGGGACGCCGGAAGGTGAGAATAACAATATTTTTTATTTCTTTTATTATTTTACAGCTGATCGCTGGTCTCCCGCCTGTCACACGCAGCGATGCGTGTTGGCCAGCGGGAGATCATCGACGAAAAAAATGTCCAGAGGTTTCTTGCAGCGATCAGCGATACCGGCAGGGGGGCTGGTCGCTGGTGAGATCGCTGTTGTGTCACAAAACTTGTGACTCAGCAGCGATCTCTCTATGTGTGACGGGGCCTTAAGAAACCATTGACACGTACAGGAATAAAAATTGATAAAGTCAATGAAAATAAAGAGATACAAAGTTTAGAACTTTTATAATTTGGGGCCACATAGACCAATTTTTCAGCCTGGGAAATATAGAGCAACCCTTTAAATAGATAGGCAAAAAAAGTGTATTATAAAGTGAAGGGGTTTTTCTATATGTTGTTATATAATTACAATATTAGACTTAGTACGGTGTCTATAATCAGAAAAAATATATTGTTATAATAGACCTCATAGGAAACAGATTTGAGCCACTGGTTCGAACAACGCTGAAACACGCCTGACACCTAGTGGTGGACAAAAATATTTCTTGAAAAGAATCTATTCTACGTAAAGAATTGTGTGTTCATATGTCACCCAATGATAATATGTGAATAGTAGAGTTGAGCGACTTTTGGTTTTTTAGGGTCGCGTTTCGTTTCGTGAAACCCGACTTTTCCAAAAGTCGGGTCGAGCAAGATCGTCCGATTATAGGGAAAAGTCGGGGTCGTCCCGAAACACGAAACCCAATGTAAGTCAATGGGGAATAAAAGTCGTCAGTGAGAGGAGGACAGGAAACACACCTACAGTGCCCATTTGAATGCCAAAAGCATCAATTCTTCTTACTTAAGCTTGTCAACCTTAATTAACTTCATAATACAAGTTACGCACTGAAAAATGGGGGTTATTTGGCTAAAGTTGTGGGGGGGGGCTGGCTCCAGGTTTTCATGTGCCCTGGGCGAAAGAGCGCCCCTTTAACACATACCAAAACTCATCATGCTCCGATACGGCAGAGAAATAGCGGTATAGTACAATGAAAAATACTTCACTTTTTACATCTCATGACGAGGCCCATCTATTTCTCCATACAGAATCATTGGTCCCATATAATGTTTGAAACAGTATATGATGAGCTCCACATAATGCTACAGTAAATGTTGGTCCCCATGGATGAAGCTCCACTGTCTTATGGGCCCAAATAATGCTCCAAACATAATGGGCCCCATTTCTAATGCTCTAGTGTATAATGGGCCCTGTAAATGCTGCTCCAGTGTCTGATGTCCACCTTTGGAATGTTCCAGTGTATGGTGGGCCCCATCTATCATTCTCCAGAGTAACGTGCTTCCCAAAAATTGCTGTCCCAACATTGAAAACAATCAAATAAGTCTCCTCGCTAGGGAATCCCTGTACTAGTCTGGACTCCTCGTCGTCCCCATCTTCCATCTCACTGCACAGTATTTCAACCTTGCAAGTGCTGTGATCCTGAGCAAGCAGGGGGGGCCCACTCGTTGGCGACGGCACTGGCACAGGGCCCCTGATAGTACGGTGGTCTGTCTGATGGCGGGTGGGCCGAACCTGCACTTTCATCTGCAGCTTCCTCTTTGTCACCGTGTAAGATGGAACTGTATATGGGAAGGGTAACCTGAGTTTCATCAGGGTCAGATTCAGGCCGTGTAGCGTGCGAGGCGAATGTAGTGGTCTGGGTCAATGTACCAGCAGATTCATCGAGCAGTGGCTGGGCATCAGTGCACTTGTGTCGCCCCCAGGAGTACAGTCGCCACAGTGGCATTACCTTCCTCCTAGGGAGTGTGATGTCATGCTTGGGAGCAACAAAGGATCTCTCTAGCAGGTTAACTGATTGGGCGGCGTTATTCCCACGAGTCATGACCCTCAAAACAGCGTTCATGAAGGCAAATTGTTTGTTTTACGTGGGCAGTATGGTTGCAAAGCTGAACCTTAAAGGAATGTCCAGAAGGGCACCACCAGGAGTGGAGCCTACGGTTAAATTCGACTCCACCTGGGAAACCTCAAGCATGCCAGCTACAGAACAGATGCACACATTGCAAGCTTAATTCCGTTAACGAACGAGACTCCGTCATGCCCCGCGGTCCGAGTCCGGCTTACTAGAGGGACACGTGAGGCTCTGGAACATGAGATTGGCCAATAACTGGTGTGTCATGCCCTTACATGTCAGTGGCTGCATGTGCGCTACACTGAAAAGGCCAGCGTTTGTCGCTTACAGGTGCAGATAACCCGCTGAACAACGTTAGTGATGGGGATCACTGATTACAATTATTACCCGCGAACAATGATTTCCCAGTAAGTGCAGGTCAACTGCAGTTCCGGAATTAGGCCTAACCGTCATTCCTGAAAAAATGAAACACTTACGTGTGCAAACCACAGGTGCTGTAGCTTGCTTAACAGCTCGCCAGCCGTTCTCACGCCCAGTATGGATTACACGTGATTGCACAAAGGTTAGAAAGGGTACCGTATCCCCAGATAACATGTATGGATAGCGTACACATTCAAAATATATGTCTCAGGAGGCAGGCTCAGACGGTGTTAGGCCCAGTATGGATTGCACGTGATTGCACAAAGGTTAGAAAGGGTACCGTATCCCCGGATAACATGTATGGATAGCGTACACATTCAAAATATATGTCTCAGGAGGCAGGCTCAGACGGTGTTAGGCCCAGTATGGATTGCACGTGATTGCACAAAGGTTAGAAAGGGTACCGTATCCCCGGATAACATGTATGGATAGCGTACACATTCAAAATATATGTCTCAGGAGCCAGGCTCAGACGGTGTTAGGCCCAGTATGGATTGCACGTGATTGCACAAAGGTTAGAAAGGGTACCGTATCCCCGGATAACATGTATGGATAGCGTACACATTCAAAATATATGTCTCAGGAGGCAGGCTCAGACGGTGTTAGGCCCAGTATGGATTGCACGTGATTGCACAAAGGTTAGAAAGGGTACCGTATCCCCGGATAACATGTTTGGATAGCGTACACATTCAAAATATATGTCTCAGGAGGCAGGCTCAGACGGTGTTAGGCCCAGTATGGATTGCACGTGATTGCACAAAGGTTAGAAAGGGTACCGTATCCCCGGATAACATGTATGGATAGCGTACACATTCAAAATATATGTCTCAGGAGGCAGGCTCAGACGGTGTTAGGCCCAGTATGGATTGCACGTGATTGCACAAAGGTTAGAAAGGGTACCGTATCCCCGGATAACATGTATGGATAGCGTACACATTCAAAATATATGTCTCAGGAGGCAGGCTCAGACGGTGTCAGGCACAGTATGGATTTGACGGCCCAGATTACACAGCGGAGGAGCAGGGAGAGGTAAAGATTGCAAATGCTGGGGCCCTGCCCAAGCAAGGGGGGCCCACTCGTGGGCGTCGGTACTGGCACTGGGCCCCTCATAGTACAGCGGTGTGTCTGACGGCGGGTGTGCACCACCACCGTCAGAGACACTTGATTGCACTATGAGGGACCCTGTGCCAGTGCCTGCGCCCAAGAGTCGGCCTACCCACCTGTCCAGGGCAACGGCACTCGCACGGTGTCGTGCGCTAGGTGGTGACCCCGGCCATGGGGGGGGAGGAAGCACAGTTAGGGAGTTTTAGAAAGTGGCATATGTTGATGTTGGACATTCAGCTGATGCAAAAGGCGAAATAGGTCAAGTCCCAGGAAGAGGTGGACCAAAGCAAGCCATTTTTCTGTCACCCTATGTGTCATCAGGGGAAGGTGGGACAAAATCCTTGGAAACCCATGCGTGGTTCATTTTAATGAAGGTTAGATCATCCACATTTTGGGTTGACAGACGGGTCCTTTTTTCTGTCAGGATTGATCCAGCTGCACTGAAGACTCTTTCCGATAGCACACTTGCAGCTGGGCAAGCGAGCTCCTGTAAGGCATATTGGGCCAATTCAGGCCAGGTGTCCAGTTTAGCGGCCCAATAGTCAAAGGGGAATGACCTGTGTGGGAGAACATCGATATGGGAGGAAAAGTAGTTTGTAACCATGGTTGACAACTGCTGTCTCCTGTCACTTTCCATCGATGCAGTATTACCAGTTGTGTGAGCGGTATTTGAAAAATCAGTCCACAACATTGTCATGAAACCCCTGTCTCCAACGCCACTTCTGCTGTGTGCACCACGAACACCTCAGCCAAGCTGCCCCCGGCCCGTACGGCTCGTGTGAGAACCATCACCGCTGCTGTGTGCTGGGAATGCCTCAAGCAACCGATTTACCAGAGTTGCTTGTTTATTAGCCAATATTAGGTCAAGGTTCTCCTGTGGCATGATGTTTTGTAATTTGCCTTTATAGCGTGGATCCAGGATGCTGGCCAACCAGTAGTCGTCATCGTTCATCATTTTGGCAATGCGGGGGTCCCTTTTTAGGATCCGCAAGGCATAATCTGACATGTGGGCCAATGTTCCCGGTGTCAATGATGCACTGCGAGTGCTGGTTGGAGGAGCACTTTCTGGCAAATCCACATCCCTCCAGTCACGCACAAACCCTGTACCAGACCTTGCCACGCCAACATTTTCACTTGCCCCACGAGATGCATCCTCCTCCCCTAAGTAATCATCCCCATCATCATCCTCCTCCTCCTCTTCTTCCTCCACCTCGTCCAGGAGAGGTCCCTGAGCAGACAATGGCTGAATGTCATCAAGGATTCCCTCCTCCTCTTCCTCCTCATCAACATTGGCTGCAGACGCCTGCTCCTTAAGGTGCTTCAAAGTTTGCATGAGCAGACGCATAAGTGGGATGCTCATGCTTAGGATGGCGTCGTCTGCGCTTACCAGCCGTGTGCATTCCTCAAAACACTGAAGGACTTTACAGAGGTCTTTCAGCTTCGACCACTGCACACCTGTCAACTCCATGTCTGCTCTCAAAGTGCCTGGCCGTGTATCCTCCCACAAATGCATTATGGCCTGCCTCTGCTCGCACAGCCGCTCCACCATGTGCAGGGTGGAGTTCCACCTTGTTGCAATGTCGATAATGAGGCGGTGGTTGGGAAGGTGGAGCAATCGCTGCAGCTTCTGCATACGAACGGAGTGTACAGGCGACCGGCGGATGTGCGCCCACAGTCTTCGCACCTTCTGGAGCAGGGCTGTTAACTCCGGATAATTTTTGAGGAAGCACTGCACCACCAGGTTCAAGGTGTGAGCCAAGCAAGGTATGTGGCTGAGTTTTGAAAGGGCTATGGCTGCCACAAAATTACGGCCGTTATCACTAACTACCTTGCCTGCCTCAAGATGTACACTGCCCAGCCATGACTCAGTTTGTCGCTTCAAGTACTCGGCCAGCACCTCGGCGGTATGTCTGTCGCCCAAACACATCATCTGCAACACAGCCTGCTGACGCTTTCCACTAGCTGCTCGATAGGGGGACACATCGTGTGCAACAGTGGCAGCTGCAGATGGAGTGCTCGTACGACTGCGCTCTGTGGACGAGCTTTCGCTTCTGGAGGAGGAGGAGGAGGAGGAGGGTGGAACGCCTACAGCCAACTGTTTCCTATACCGTGGGCTAGGCAGCACTGTCCCACCACCGCTGTCCCCTGTGGACCCTGCATCCACCACATTAACCCAGTGCGCAGTGATGGACAAGTAACGGCCCTGGCCATGCCGACTGGACCATGCATCAGTAGTGAGGTGCACCTTTCCGCTCACTGACTGCTTGAGTGCATGGACAATGCGGTCTTTCACATGATGGTGGAGGGCTGGGATGGCTTTGCGAGAGAAGAAGTGGTGACTGGGTAGGTCATAGCGTGGTACTGCATAGGCCATGAGTTCGCGGAAAGCTGAGCTTTCCACCAACCGAAAGGGCATCATCTCAAACGAGATTAGTTTGGCAATGTGGGCGTTCAAACCCAGTGTACGCGGATGAGAGACTGAGTACTTTCTTGACCTACTCATAGTGTCTGGGAGGGTGAGCTGGACTTGAGAGCTGCATATGGTGGAAGTAGCGGTGGACAGGGCGGACTGAGAGAGGGTTGATGATGGTGATGGAGTTGGTGTTCTTTCTGATGGCCTAGAATCAGTCTTTCGTTGATATAACAGTGGGATTCCCTGACTGCTGTGGCCTTGCAACGACACCTCAACATTTGCTGCTGTGCTAACCGGTGGGCTTACAGTGGGGGAAACAATGTAGCATTGCTGACTACCTTCGTTGTGATCAGTTGCACATGTGGCACTTGAGGTTTGGTGTTGTGTCCACGCTTGCAAGTGCATGCTGGTTAAATGTCTAAGCATGCAACTGGTATTCAAATTTTTCAGATTTTTCCCTCGGCTAAAGGTCTTTGCGCACTTCTTACAGATAACCTTGGCCTGATCATGAGGATTTTGTTCAAAAAAGTGCCACACTGCACTCTTCCTACTTTGGCAGACATTTTGCGGCCTAGCACGCTGTGATCTTTTGACCCTCTGGACAAGCTGTCCAGCAACTCTTTTGATGTTTGGAACCTGTCTTTGGAGTGCTCCGGGCCTGCCAGATAACAGCTGTTGCGATGTCTATGTCTGCTGTGGATGCTCCTCATCTGAGCTATTGGAATCAGCACCCTCTTCCCCCAATGGATGCCAATCTGGGTCAACAACTGGGTCATCCATCACCTCCTCTTCTATGTCATGTGCACCTTCCTCTGTGTCACCGTGTATGGTGGTATAGTGTGCGGGAAGGGGCACCTGAGTCTCATCAGGGTCAGAATCTGGCTCTGTACACTGCGAGGACAATGTAGTGCTCTGAGTGAATGTACCAGCAGAATCATCCATCAGCGGCTGTGCATCAGTGCACTCCATGTCAAATTCATCTTGGCCTGGGTAATTCACCATTTCACTTGATAATCCAGGCATGGTATGTGAAAACAGCTCGATGGAGTAATCAGTAGTATGGCCTGCGTCATCCTTCAATCTTGGTTGGGGTGAAGGACACAAGGAAAGGTGTGGTTCATGAACATGAGCCTCCAATGACGACTCAGTGCTTTTACTTTTTACAACTGAAGAAGAGGAGGCGATAGAGCTGGAGGCTGAGTCAGCAATGTAAGACAAAACTTTTTCCTGATGATCTGGCTTTAAAAGCTGTTTGCCAACTCCTAGAAAACTAAGCGTTCGAGGCCTTATGTAGCCAGACGATGACGCAGGCTCAACACCTCCTGCATTCGGTCCTATTTTGCTCTTGCCACTACCATCAGATCCACCACCAACACCATCATTACCAGCTGCCAACCCCCGCCCAATTCCACGGTCTCTTCCACCAGCCTTCCTCATTTTTGGTAGAAATGTAGACAAAATCCAACAAACTATATAGTATGTAAAACAAGGTACAAGGTGTCTATAGGACAGGGGAGATTTTGAATTTCTGCACACACTTTTGGACACTGGACACTTTTGGATTGTGTGAGGCCCACTGATATCTGAGCACTATGTGACAGGCTCGATGGCACAGCTGTGACCTAAGTGACTAGAGGATAAGTGAGATTTTGAATCTCTGCACACACTTTTGGACACTGGACACTTGTGGATTGTGTGAGGCCCACTGATATCTGAGCGCTATGTGACAGGCTCGATGGCACAGCTGTGACCTAAGTGACTAGAGGATAAGTGAGATTTTGAATCTCTGCACACACTTTTGGACACTGGACACTTTTGGATTGTGTGAGGCCCATTGATATCTGAGCGCTATGTGACAGGCTCGATGGCACAGCTGTGATCTAAGTGACTAGAGGATAAGTGAGATTTTGAATCTCTGCACACACTTTTGGACACTGGACACTTTTGGATTGTGTGAGGCCCAATGAATATCTGAGCGCTATGTGACAGGCTCGATGGCACAGCTGTGACCTAAGTGACTAGAGGATAAGGGAGATTTTGAATCTCTGCACACACTTTTGGACACTGGACACTTCTGGATTGTGTGAGGCCCAATGAATATCTGAGCACTATGAGACAGGCTCGATGGCACAGCTGTGACCTAAGTGACTAGAGGATAAGTGAGATTTTGAATCTCTGCACACACTTTTGGACACTGGACACTTTTGGATTGTGTGAGGCCCACTGATATCTGAGCGCTATGTGACAGGCTCGATGGCACAGCTGTGACCTAAGTGACTAGAGGATAAGTGAGATTTTGAATCTCTGCACACACTTTTGGACACTGGACACTTTTGGATTGTGTGAGGCCCACTGATATCTGAGCGCTATGTGACAGGCTCGATGGCACAGCTGTGACCTAAGTGACTAGAGGATAAGTGAGATTTTGAATCTCTGCACACACTTTTGGACACTGGACACTTTTGGATTGTGTGAGGCCCACTGATATCTGAGCGCTATGTGACAGGCTCGATGGCACAGCTGTGACCTAAGTTACTAGAGGATAAGTGAGATTTTGAATCTCTGCACACACTTTTGGACACTGGACACTTTTGGATTGTGTGAGGCCCACTGATATCTGAGCGCTATGTGACAGGCTCGATGGCACAGCTGTGACCTAAGTGACTAGAGGATAAGTGAGATTTTGAATCTCTGCACACACTTTTGGACACTGGACACTTTTGGATTGTGTGAGGCCCAATGAATATCTGAGCGCTATGTGACAGGCTCGATGGCACAGCTGTGACCTAAGTGACTAGAGGATAAGGGAGATTTTGAATCTCTGCACACACTTTTGGACACTGGACACTTTTGGATTGTGTGAGGCCCAATGAATATCTGAGCACTATGAGACAGGCTCGATGGCACAGCTGTGACCTAAGTGACTAGAGGATAAGTGAGATTTTGAATCTCTGCACACACTTTTGGACACTGGACACTTTTGGATTGTGTGAGGCCCACTGATATCTGAGCGCTATGTGACAGGCTCGATGGCACAGCTGTGACCTAAGTGACTAGAGGATAAGGGAGATTTTGAATCTCTGCACACACTTTTGGACACTGGACACTTTTGGATTGTGTGAGGCCCAATGAATATCTGAGCGCTATGTGACAGGCTCGATGGCACAGCTGTGACCTAAGTGACTAGAGGATAAGGGAGATTTTGAATCTCTGCACACACTTTTGGACACTGGACACTTTTGGATTGTGTGAGGCACAATGAATATCTGAGCACTATGAGACAGGCTCGATGGCACAGCTGTGACCTAAGTGACTAGAGGATAAGTGAGATTTTGAATCTCTGCACACACTTTTGGACACTGGACACTTTTGGATTGTGTGAGGCCCAATGAATATCTGAGCGCTATGTGACAGGCTCGATGGCACAGCTGTGACCTAAGTGACTAGAGGATAAGGGAGATTTTGAATCTCTGCACACACTTTTGGACACTGGACACTTTTGGATTGTGTGAGGCCCACTGATATCTGAGCGCTATGTGACAGGCTCGATGGCACAGCTGTGACCTAAGTGACTAGAGGATAAGTGAGATTTTGAATCTCTGCACACTCTTTTGGACACTGGACACTTTTGGATTGTGTGAGGCCCAATGAATATCTGAGCGCTATGTGACAGGCTCGATGGCACAGCTGTGACCTAAGTGACTAGAGGATAAGGGAGATTTTGAATCTCTGCACACACTTTTGGACACTGGACACTTTTGGATTGTGTGAGGCCCAATGAATATCTGAGCACTATGAGACAGGCTCGATGGCACAGCTGTGACCTAAGTGACTAGGGGATAAGTGAGATTTTGAATCTCTGCACACACTTTTGGACATTGGACACTTTTGGATTGTGTGAGGCCCAATGAATATCTGAGCGCTATGTGACAGGCTCGATGGCACAGCTGTGACCTAAGTGACTAGAGGATAAGGGAGATTTTGAATCTCTGCACACACTTTTGGACACTGGACACTTTTGGATTGTGTGAGGCCCAATGAATATCTGAGCGCTATGTGACAGGCTCGATGGCACAGCTGTGACCAAAGTGACTAGAGGATAAGGGAGATTGGATTGCTTTTAAAAAAGCAGTTTGCGGAGCAGTGGGTAAACAGCAATGCCAGCCTGTCAGGAAGCCTTAAAAGGCAGCCCAACAACCAACACTACTGATACACCACAATATAGCCTCCCCTTGCACTGCACACACAGTGACTGGTGTGTAGTGCATGCCAAATTGCTATCAGCAGCAGAAGCAGTTTTTTTTTCTTCTCAGCAGGACAAAAAAAAAAAATTGGGATTGCTTTTAAAAAAGCAGTTTGAGGCCCAATGAATATCTGAGCGCTATGTGACAGGCTCGATGGCGCAGCTGTGACCAAAGTGACTAGAGGATAAGGGAGATTGGATTGCTTTTAAAAAAGCAGTTTGCGGAGCAGTGGGTAAACAGCAATGCCAGCCTGTCAGGAAGCCTTAGAAGGCAGCCCAACAACCAACACCACTGATACACCACTATATAGCCTCCCCTTGCACTGCACACACAGTGACTGGTGTGTTGTGCAGGCCAAATCGCTAGCAGCAGAAGCAGTTTTTTTGTCTTCTTCCCTGCCTATCGCTCTCCCTACAGAATCAGCAGCAACCTCTCCCTATGCTAAGATCGGCAGAAGTAAGATGGCGGTCGGCGTGCACGCCCTTTTATACCCCCTGTGAAGCCCACCAAAGCAAGCCAATCACTTGCATGCCCTTCTGAAAGATGGTGGTGACCCGTGCCTATGTCATCACGTTGCCCACAGTGTCCGTGGATCCTGATTGGCTGAAAAAGAGCGCAAAACAAACTTTTGAAACGCGACTTTGGCGCGTAAGTCGCTGACCTCGTGGCCGACCTCATCCTAGGGTCGGGTTTCGTTTCATGAAACCCGACTTTGCCAAAAGTCGGCGAATTTTGAATTTTTTCGACCCGTTTCGCTCAACTCTAGTGAATAGTGATGACAGAGCACCAAAATGCTCGGGTGCTCGTTGCTAGAACAGAGCAATTCCTACTCCCATGCTTGTTTCGAATAAGGAGTGTAATGGGAATCAATGGGAAAGTCGAGCGTTTTTCCGGCAGACCCTGCAAAGAGATCTGGGGTGCAGTGAAATTGTTCAAATGGATGGGAAAAGTGCTGAATGGAAAGAGAACAGGATGGGGAAAACCACTAGAATCATCTCTGTCTCCCAGATCGCTCCTGAGAATAATTGTGTCACACTTTTACTCCACTTTGAGGACTGACAGTAAAACATTCCAAACCAACGAGAATTGCATTTTACAGGAAAAAAGCAAGTTGGGAAAGATTTTTTCCTGTATAATGATTTGTATGTAAAGGAAAATTGAAAAAAGATTTTTAACCCCTTTACCCCCGAGGGTGGTTTGCACGTTCATGACCAGGCCAATTTTTGCAATTCTGACCACTGTCCCTTTATGAGGTAATAACTCTGGAACGCTTCCATGGATCCCAGTTATTCTGAGAATGTTTTCTCGTGACATATTGTACTTCATGACAGGGGTAAAATTTCTTTAGTATGACTTGTGTGTATTTGTGAAAAAAAATGGAAATTTAGCGAAAATTTTGAAAATTTCTCAATTTTAAAATTTTTAATTTCCAAGCCCATAAATCACAGAGCTATGTAACACAAAATAGTTAATAAATAACATTTCCCATATGTCTACTTTACATCAGCACAATTTTGGCACCAACATTTTTTTTTATTAGGAAGTTATAAGGGATAAAATTTGACCAGCGATTTTTCATTTCTCCAACAAAATTTACGAAACCATTTTTTTTAAGGACCACCTCATATTTGAAGCAACTTTGAGGGGTCTATATGGCTGAAAATAACCAAAAGTGACACAATTCTAAAAACTTCACCCCTCAAGCTGATCAAAACCACATTAAAGAATTTTATTAACCCTTAAGGTGCTTTACAGGAATTAATGGAATGTGAAAGAAAAAAATGAACTTTTAACTTTTTTTCACTAAAATGTAACTTTAGACTATTTTTTTTTTATTTTCACAAGGGTAACAGGAAAAAATGAACCCCAAAATGTATAATGCAATTTCTCCTGAACCTTATGATACCCAATATATGGGGAAAAGTCACTGTTTGGGTGCCTGGCAGAGCTTATAAGAGAAGGAGCGCAGTTTGACTTTCAACGCAAAATTTGCTGGAATTGAGATGTCATTACGCGTTTGGAAAGCCCCTAATGTGCCTAGAGAAAAAAGAAAAATTTTCCAGCTTCCAAAAAAATTCCAGTTTATTGTAGATAAAACAACATGAAAAAAATAGACAGCAGTTCACATGGTATGAGATAAGGCTACGCGTTTCGAACAGAACACTGTTCTTTCTCAAAGCTCAAACAGAGCCTAAACAGAGGAAACCCCACAAGTGACCCCATTTTGGAGACTAGACCCCCAAGGAACATATGTAGATGTGTGGTGAACACTTTTGACCCCAAAGTGCCTCACAGACGTTTATAACCTAGAGCCGTGAAAATAAAAAATCATCTCTGTTGTCACTCCTTCTGAGCATCTGCCCAATTAGTGTTTTTGGGAGGCCTCTCTGATTTTTGCAGACAGTATCGCAGGATGTGGTACCTTGCACAGAGAGGGATTTGAAGAGTGGAATGCTGGTTTAAAAGTTGTCCACATAATGTTCTTATTATTATTTATTTATATAGCACCATTGATTCCATGGTGCTTTACATCAGAATGGGTTACATACAAACTACAGATTTCACTTACAGTAAACAAATTAACAATCACAGACTGATATAGAGGGGAGAGAGGACCCTGCCCTTGCGGGCTTACATTCTACAGGATGGTGGGGAAGGAGACAGTAGGTTGCGGGGTTGCAGCAGCTCCAGTGATGGTGAGGTGGTAGGTCCAGTAGTGGTGAGGAGGCAGCGGGGATCATTGCAGGCTGTAGGCTTTCCTGAAGAGATGGGTTTTCAGGCTCCATCTGAAGGATCCGAGTGTGGTTGATAGCCAGACGTGTTGGGCAAAGAATTCCGGAGGATGGGGGCTATTCGGGAGAAGTCTTGGGTAACCTTTATCCAGCAGTGGATGCACCAAATCCCACCCAATTTTCCCACTCAATCTCAGGACAGGGGGGCATTCAGAGGGTTCAGTCCGGTTGTCCCTTCATAAACTCCAAACCTATGGGTGTACCCTGAGGTACTCTCAAACAGCTAATAGAGTTTAATTTTGCACCTGGCCCTCTTACTGGGCAGAATTTACTGACAGAATTTGAGCCTCCCATTGAAATGAATTAGGGACTCATCCACGCAGATGTCCCTTTGGGGCACGTGCACTTCAGCAAACTTTTTCTTGAAGTGTTCGATCACCAGCTGAACTTTGAACAGATGGTCAAAGTTGGGGTCATCTCGATGAGGATACCATGCATTATCAGTATAATTCAGGAATTTGTGGATGACTTCCAAATGTTTCCGGGCCATGACCATTCGGAACATTGGAGTGTTGTATAAAACATCAACACTCCAATATTGCCGAAGTTCTGGCATCTTCAGGATCCCCATGCAAAGGACCAGGCCCCAAAACAGCATCATTTCAACTGTGTCTACAGGAGACCAGTTAGAAAATGATGAAATGGGTTTTTTTTGATAAAAAGTGATCAGTGTACAAATTAGTTTGGCCCACCATGAAGGTAGCAAAATCCTCAGAGAAAAAGACTTTGAAAAAGTCTAGTTCTGTGAGGCCGGAAATGTCAAACTTGATTCCTGATTTTGCCACAAAATCAGGAATCAGTGGCTCATAACTTTCGAGGGCGAGGTCCATAGAGGGTTAATAATTGGGGCGCTGGTTCATCTTCTGGAATGGGGGGGTGCTGCTTCACCTTCTGTCCAAAATGAGGGTCTGCCTTATATCTTCCAGGCTGTTCCCTCCCACACTCTGCTCCCACCCCTGGGCTTGTGTAGCCTCTCTCCCCCATGTCTGAGAATATGATTTTCTGCCTAGAACCGTGGAGGTTCATAACTTTCTGCGCGAAGCTCTGAATGAAATGGCAGCGATGCCACTAGATTCTGCAGGATTTTATCTGCGCATCAAGACCAAATATACCTACCGTATGTAATTCCTGTTAGCTATGCTTTATAACTCCATAATGCAGGGTCCTGGAGGTGGCTAAATAATATGGGTGTGTGGGGAAAGGAATGCCGATTCAGATTATGTGCTCGGCTAGTCTCAGAGATATTGAATTCTGTTATTATAGGTCATTTTCCAGATTCAATACCTCAGAGCCTGCTGTGACTTGTTGTACGCGCTGTCACCATGTGCTTCAGTCACACACAAAGGAAGCCAGCTGGCTGCAGCTGCTGATGAGTTTGCACCCTTGTGCTAATTGGTGGGGACCAAGCGTCAAAGAATTTTTAATTAAAGAAAAATATTGCATTACTTTTTATGACCTGGGGAAATGCCAAGGTGGGGGCACATTCCAGGAGGGACATCTCCCTCGTCCCTCACACCTCCCCACTTTAGAGGGCGCTAGGGGTATCACATTTCTGTGCTCCCCCAAGCGCACTCCCGCAATCTCTCCTTCCCGAGATAGCCCATCAGCATTGCCATGGTCACATCCCATTTTGTGGCGAATGGAGAAGTGGTACTGCTGGAGCGCCAGGCTCCAATGCAGCAACCATCCATTCATCCCAGAGACCGTGTGCAACCAGCTGAGGGGGGTTGTGGTCCATCTCCACGATGAAGGGATGCCCGTACAAGTATGGTTGCAGACGCTGCAGAGCCCACACAATTGCCAGGTACTCCTTTTACATGGTGAAGTAGGCCACCTCTCTCGGCAATAGCTTCCTGCTCAGGTACAGGACAAGATGCTCCTGGCCTGCGGCATTGACCTGGCTGAGCACTGCACCGAGGACAAAGTCACTTGGATCAGTTTGTACTACAAATGGTCGCGCAAAGTCAGCAACTTGTAGTACTGGGGAGCTGGAGAGAGCGGTCTTGAGCGCCTGAAAAGCGGTCTCGCAGGCAACTGACCAGTCTACCGGGAGCGGCAGCTTTTTCTTGGTGAGGTCCATCAGGGGCTTGGCCAGGGTGCTATAGTGTGGAGCAAACCTCCTATAGTACCCAGCAGACCCCAGGAAGGACATTACCTGTTTCTTGGTCTTGGAGGTGGGCCAGGATGTGGTGGCATTCACCTTCCTGGGTTCTGGCTTCCCCACCTTCCCAGTGACCCAGGTAGAGGATCTCGCTCATGCCTAGCTGGTCTAGGGTAACCAGGTACGTGACGTCATTGAGCCGCTGGTGCACAAGGTATGGGCCCTCCCAGGCTACCTGAAGCTTGTCCTGTGGTACGGAGACCAGTACTCAAACTTTCTGACCCACCTGGTAGGTCCTTTGACAAGCGTTCTGGTCATATCAGCGCTTCTGGTCTGCCTGAGCCTGGGCCATATTGTCCTGCACCAGCCATGACAAGGCCGTCATTTTGTCCTGGAAGCGCACGCGTACTCAACGACCGACACTCCAGGGGTGGCCAAGTCTCCTTCCCATGCCTCTTTTACCATAGCAAGGGTCCCTCATACACGTCGCCTATACAGGAGCTTGAAGGGGGCGAACTCTGTTGAGGCCTGTGGAACCTCCTGGAAGGCAAATGGTAGGTGTGGGAGGTACCACTCCCATGGGAGTCAACCAACATCCTAAGCATCAGCTTTTGGGTGCCATTGAACCGCTTGCACAGACCATTAGTCTGCGGATGGTACAGGCTGGCCACCAGATGTTGCACCTGTATTTGCTTACAAAGGGACTCCCATCAGCTACGACATGAACCGGGTCCCTCGGTCAGTTAGCATTTCCTGGGGAAATCCCACTCTGGAGAAAATCTCCAGTAAAGTGGTGGCCACCTTGTCGGCCCGAGTGGACGACAAGGCTACCGCTTGTGGGTACCAGGTGGCATAATCCACTACCGTTAGTCTGTATTGTTTCCCAGAGCAGCTGGGAACGGACAGTGGTCCTTGAGATCCACAACCACCCTCTGGAAAGGCTCGTCAATGATGCGTAATGGCACCAGTGGGGCTTTGGGGAGTCGCCCTGCCTTCCCCACTCTCTGACAGGTGTCACACGAATGGCAGTAGGCAGCCATATTGGTCCCCATTTTAGGCCTTTTAGAAATGCAGGGCTAGCCTGGCCTTCTTCTTAGCGATCCCTAAGTGTCCGGCCATCGGAACCTCATAAGCGATCTGCAACAACTCCGCCCGGAACGGATAGGGTACCACTAACTGTCGGTCCCTAGGCCACACCTCTGGTGACTCTTGTTGAACCGACACCTGGTACAGCCGTCCCTAGTCCCAGACCACCTGCTAAGTCCATGAAAGGCTGTGCTGCCTGCTCCTTAAGGTCCTGCAGGCTGTCGTCGGCTTCCAATGCTGCCTGAAACCCCTGACTAGACGTGGCCAGAATGGACGAAACTGCCACGTCTTCTGTCAGTTCCCTGGGACCCATTTCTAGGCCTCCCTCTGGCTCAGCTGTCACTTGTTAAGAAGGGGGAAGGCCGTTGGACCTCTATGAGGCTCCTTGGGCTCCAGCACTCCAACTTCTGGTTACAGCAGTCATGACCGCTGTAACCCTGTGTAGTGCCTGCCTCCCCTCGGCTTCCACACAAGTCGCCGAGTCAGTTGGACCAACCTGGTATCCTGGCATCTCGGGTGTGGGGACCTCCTGCCCTGGGGCCTTACCTGGGAGCTCCACCTCTCCTGTGACAGCCCCAACCCCATTGGCATGTTCCCCTTCCTGCCCCTGCACAGAACCCAGCAGTTTGGACTCATTTAGGGGCCCTACAATCCCTGCGGCAGCCCCTCCCACCAATTCTGGTTCTGGCCTTGCAGCCACCTGCCCCCTGCCTCTCCCTCCAGAGCACACTGTCTCATCACACCTGGGGGCATTCTCACACCTTCCTGTGTCTTCTGGCTCTGTCTCATCTGCGCACGTTGCATGTGTTCTGTCAGCACTGGAGTGACTCTCAGCTCCCACCTCCCCCCTTGACGCAGAGGGAACAGGCAACACACTTACAACATTATTAGCAGTAGACAAATCAAGACACAGTGGGGGACCAGGATTTGGGGTCTCAGTAGTCACATACTGTGACACTAACCACCCCAAATCTGTCCCAAATAAAACACTGGTGGGAATATTCGCCGACACTCCATGAACCCTGGTGACGGTTCGACCCCTCCAATCCTGGAGACGACAAGGGTTTTTTCAGGTAACAAGTCCTGAGGAGACACCATCTCAGGCCGCACGAGGGTCATCTTGGCGCCAGTGTCCCGCAGTCCCATAGCACTGGCGTGGTTTACGGTGGCGGGGTGGTAATTGTCACGAGACCTCCCACCACCCCCACCCACACACATGACAGGGGACGGTTTTGGAAATGAGGATGGGGCCTTGTGGCGCTGGGGACACATGGCCCTGAAGTGTCCGGGTTGTTTGCAGAGGTGACACTTCCTGGGTTCTACCCCTGGCCTGGAGAGGGAAACAGAGGGGGGTGCCCCTTGCATTCTAGGGGCTGGGCAAACAGGGGCAGGATGAGTCTTACCCCCTCTGTTATTGGCATAGTCATCTGCCAGATCGGCTGTAGCAGCTGCTCCTTTTGGTTTCCGGTCATGGAGGTACTGTTGGAGGTCCTCTGGGCAGTTCCACAAGAATTGCTACATGACAAACGCCTCCTGGATCTCCTGGCTGGTGGTGAGCTCTAGACCCTTGATCCAGTTTGATCCAGTGCCCTGTAGCTCTCATAAGGGACCGCGTGTGGTCGGTCCACATGTCTTTGGGGCCTTTTTGCAGGCTCCGGAACTTCCTGCGGTAAGACTCTGGAGTGAGGTTGAACTGCTGGATCAGGGCTTGTTTGATGATCTCATAGTTCTGTTCCAGCCCGGCAGGTAAGTCACCCAAAACTTCCAGAGACTTACCCCTCAAACGGGGGGTCAGGTACTGGGCCACTGATCCGAGGTGAGATGGTGCTGTCGGCAGGTCCGTTCAAAGGCTTGCAGAAAAGAGTCCAGGTTTCCGTCCTTCTCCAGCAAGGGGAAGTCCTTAGCTCGGACTTTGGCTGTCTTGGGTTCCGGAGGTGCTGTGGTGGGCGGGAGGAGACCTTGCTGAGCCAACTCCAGCTGATGCTGTTGCTCTGCAGCTTCATGACATTTCACTGCCTCGTGCTCTGCTTGGCGTTCTGCCGCCTCCTGCTCTGCAGCCGCACAGTGTTCTGTCGCCTCTCGCTCTGCCTGGTGTTCTGCCGCTTTCAGGAGGGCTGCGGAGGCCTCCTCACGCCCCGCTTCGAGACTTGCCAGGGCAGCTTGAAAGAGTGCCTCCCACCTGAGCCATCTGGGGAGAAGGGAAGTAGGAGGGCGTTCTCCTGCAGGGTAATGCACTGGCGGCGAGAGCCCAGACTTGACCCCCCTGGTTCACCCCTTCTCCGAAACCAGTACAGTCATTCTCGGCATTACGGGGTAGCTCTGCGGACATCATTCTGGTCCGGCTTCGAATGTTTGCAGACAATCTTTTCAGCTCTCGGTCACGGACACAGCAGCAACCCGAGCACTCACAAAAGTACAGTACTTTGCACTCGGACTGTCTAGTGCTGAGCTGATCTTAAGACCCCAGCAGCAAAAGCTACTGCTGGTAGTCCTTAGTGTCTGGGAGTAGGGATCCCACGCACACTATTATCTCAATCCCACCATGCTGCCACCATTCTGTGAGGGATCTCACATTGGAAGGGGGCATCGACTTCGCTCTCCTCGGGGGAGGGGAGAGAAGAACATGCAGGGATAGGTTCTCTGGTGACACCTCTTGCTTCAGGTCAGTCAGGGAACTGCACCAAGTGGAAATAGTCACCATAAAGGCTTCCCATATAGGTATGAGTTAGTGAGGCGCTCCCAGTGGGGGGGATACATATCACTAGTCCAGGCTGGGAATATATTTAAACCTCCTGGCCGTCACTGCCAGAGTTCCACACTAAAACAATACGGTGTTCTGCCACCAGTTCCTCTTTCAACACAAGCCCCTTCCAACAACAGGCTTATATCGGGTCAGAAACCAACCCGGTTAGCGTACAATTTACCAACCAAGCGTGCGGACATGGGGATTCATGAATTGACATAAAAGAGCAGCCAAGATTAATTTTAGATTTAATCGCCGAAAAGGCAAACTAGAAATTTACAGGTATATATTTACAAGAACAATATACAGGTGTACAGTCACAAGTGTACAAGGAGAGGGTATAGTTAGGTTGCAATTACCGTGTTATGTTGTATGTGACCACAGGGAGGCGCTGATGGATCACAGGTCCAAATCTTAGTTGTCGGCTTTCCTGGCTGCGTAAGCTAACGTATCCTCCGGCTATTAGAAAAACGAAGCCCAAAATAAGGGTCTGCCTTATATCTCCCAGGCTGTTCCCTCCCACACTCTGCTCCCAACCCTGGGCTTGTGTAGCCTCTCACCTACCATGTTTGAGAATGTGATTTTCTGCCTAGAACCGTGGAGGTTCATAACTTTCCGCCCAAAGCTCTGAATGAAATGGCAGCGATGCCACTGGATTCTGCTGGATTATATCTGCGCATCAAGACTAAATATGCCTACTGTATGTAATTCCTGTTAGCTATGCTTTATAACTCCATAATGCAGGGTTCTGGAGGTGGCTAAATAATATGGACACGTGGGGAAAGGAATGTCAATTCAGATTATGTGCTCGGCTAGTCTTAGAGATATTGCATTCTGTTATTATAGGTCATTTTTCAGATTCAATACCTCAGTGACTTGTTGTACGTGCTGTTTCCATGTGCTTCAATCACACACAAAGGGAGCCAGCTGGCTGCAGCTGCAGATAAGTTTGCACCCTTGTGCTAATTGGTGGGGCTCAAGCGTCAAAGAGTTTTTAATTAAAGAAAAACATTGCATTGTTTTTTATGGCCTGGGGGAATGCCAAGGTGGGGGCACATTCCAGGAGGGACATCTCTGTCGCCCCTTACAGGGGGTGAAAACGAAAAGTGGAAAACAGCAGGCACGAGTGCTAATGGGTGAACAGCGTAACCAATCAACACTCGGCAGCTGCTGGATGTGCGCACGGAGGTGGCGCAAAGTGGGTTGGAGGGGGTAAAAAGAGGGTGAAGAGGGGGATTGGGGTGGATGAGGAGAGATTGATCAGGGATCAGAGATCAAAACACTTACACTTGTCTTTCTTCTGTCTTGTCTTCTTACTTCAGCAGGGATTGTGGTGTCACATGCTTATGTGGCACCACAAGGCCCAGCACAGCGCAGATCCTATAGAAGTGTTGAGTGTTCACTCTGCAGAAATCCTCAGCTACTGTGAGGACCTGCAGGGCGATCACAGACAGGTCACAGAGTGGTCACACCGCTGCTATGTCCTGTCATTGGTGTGATCGATGATAACATCGATCGCACCAATCAGAGCTGGCACTGATGACGCTGGTGTTGCCAGGAAACCGCCTAGGATCGGTGCTCTCACAGCTCCGATCCTAGGCAGGTCACAGCCAGGGCACAGCCACGTCACAGTGCAGTCACACCGCGCCCTGTGATTGGCACAATCAATGTACTCGTTGATCATGCCAATCAGCGGGGCCAGGCCATGCCTGCCGTTGCCAGGTACCAGTCTAGGATCGGTGTTCTTACAGCTCCAATCCTAGGCAGGTCACAGGCAGGGCACAGCGCAGTCACACAGCAGCTGTGCCCTGTGATTTATGCAATCAATGTAATCATTGATCGAAACAATCATAGTGGGTTCAGCGATGCCTGGTTTTGCTAGGCACCAGACTAGGATCGGTGCTCTTGGAGGCTCTTAGGCTGGGACAATCTGATTGCCTGAAACACTGAAAAATGCTGTGACTGGCTTTCAGAATGACGGCACCATATCATAGAATCACAGAATCGTAGAGTTGGAAGGGACCTCCTGGGCCATCTGGTCCAACCCCCTGCTCAAAGCAAGATTCGCTAAATCATCCCAGACAGATATCTGTCCAGCCTCTGTTTGAAGACTTCTATTGAAGAAGAACTCACCACTTCTCGTGGCAGCCTGTTCCACTCATTGATCATTCTAACTGTCAAAAAGTTTTTTCTAATATCTAATCTGTGTCTCCTCCCATTCAGTTTCATCCCATTTCTTCTAGTCTTTCCTTGTGCAAATGAGAATAAAGATGATCCTTCTACAATGTGACAGCCCTTGAGTTATTTGTAGACAGCTATTAAGTCTCCTCTTAGTCTTCTCTTCTGCAAGCTAAACATTCCCAAATCCTGCAACCTTTCCTCATAAGACAGGGTTTGCAGACCGATCACCATTCTGGTCGCTCTTTTCTGAACTTGGTTCAGTTTGTTGATGTCTTTTATAAAATGTTGTGCCCAAAAACTGGACACAGTATTCCAGATGAGGTCTGACCAAAGAGGAGTAGAGGGAAAAAATGACTTCACGTGATCTAGACTGTATGCTTCTGTTAATACATCCTAGAATTGCATTTGCCTTTTTTGCTGCTGCATCACACTGTTGAGTCATATTCAGTCTGTGACCTATTAGTATACCCAAGTCTTTTTCACATGTGCTCTTGTTTAGCCCTATTCCTCCCATTCTGTATATGCTTTTTTCATTTTTATTGCCCAGATGTAGTACTTTGCATTTTTCCCTGTTAAAAACCATTCTGTTAGTTGCTGCCCACTGCTCCAGTTTATTTATATCTTTTTGAATCCTCTCTCTCTAGTATTAGCTATGTGTCATCAGCAAATTTAATCAGTTTACCCTCAATTCCTTCATCTAAATCGTTGATAAAGATGTTGAACAATACAGGGCACAGGACAGAGCCCTGTGGTACCCCATTTGAGACATTCTTCCAACTGGATGTGCAGCCATTTACGACCACTATTTGGGTCCGATCACTAAGCCAGTTATGAATCCACCTAACAGTTGCCTTGTCGATTCCATACTTAGCCATTTTTTCAATAAGGATTGTGTGAGATACTTTGTCAAATGCTTTGCTGAAGTCAAGATATACTATATCTACAGCATTTCCCTGACCCACCCAATCAGTGATTCTGTCATAGAAGGAAATTAGGTTAGTCTGCCATGACTTATTAGTTACAAACCCATGCTGACTCTGTTTAATAACTTCATTCTTATCCAGGTACTGACATACATGTTGTTTAATAAATTGTTCAAAGATCTTTCCTGGTATAAAAGTCAGACTCACCGGCCTATAGTTGCCTGGGTCCACCTTCTTCCCCTTTTTGAAGATAGGAACAACATTTGCTCTTCTCCAGTCTTCTGAGACTTCTCCTGTTCTCCAAGAATTTTCAAAGATTATGGAGAGGGGTTCAAAAATTTCTTCTGCTGTCTCCTTCAGTACTCTGGGGTGTAATTCATCTGGACCTGGAGACTTGAATTCATTTACGTTAGCTAAGTGTTTTCTCACTATCTTTCTGTTGATAGATATCCTGGATTCTTCTATTCCCTTAATAGGACAGTGAAGAACAGTTGATGTTACATTTCCTTTCTGAGAGAAAACAGATGCAAAATAGGAATTTACAAGTTCGGCCTTCTCAACATCCTGTCTTACCATTTCATCATTTTCATCCTGTAAAAATCCTATAGCATCTTTGATTTTTCTTTCACTTTTGACATATCTCAAAAATCCTTTATTATTGCTTTTTACGTCTTTTGCAAGTGTCAATTCATTGTCATCTTTAGATAATCTGATTTGTGCCCTGCAAGTTCTGCAGACAGCATTATATTCTTCTTTAGATATGCCTCCTCTTTCCATTTTATAAACATTTCTTTCTTCCTTTTTAGCATGTGCTTATCTTCTGTGCTCATCCATCCTGGTTTCCTTAAATGCTTCCTATTCTTCCCTCTTTTCAGAATTGTTAACAATTGTGCTTTGAGAATTTCATTTTTCAAGATTTCCCATCCTTCCTGGACATTTTTGTCCTTAAGGATATCCAGCCATTGGATCCCTCCAATTCTCTTTCTGAATCCCTTAAAATCTGCCTTTCTGAAATCTAACCTTTACGTCTGAATTTTCACAGGTCTTCCTCCTCTAGTTATCCAAAATTCTAAAATAGCATGGTCGTTACCTCCTAGGGTCCCAGCCAGTTTTACTTCCTCAACCATTTCCTCCCTGTTTATAAGGATTAGATCCAAGGTAGCAGTTTCCCTTGTTTTCCCCCCTACCTTTTGGAAGGTAAAGTTGTCAGCAAAAGAGGATAAGAATTTCCTTGACCTGTTAGTTTTGCCTGAGAGACATTCCCAACAAATGTCAGGATAGTTGAAATCTCCCATGACAACTATGTCATATTTTTTGGAGAACTTGGCCATTTGATGCATAAAGAGTTCATCCATATCTGCAGCTTGCACAGGCGGCCTGTAGTAAATGCCTACAATGGTATGCCCAGAGGTAAGATGGTGCCGGAATTTCAATGCGATCACCGCGACTTTGGTCGCAGTATCGCATTAAAAAATGATGTAGTATTCCGTCCATGGTCAAATAGGCCCAGGTCACATGAACGGAATATTACGTCTGGTGTCAGAAAGGGGTTAAACAGTATAATTTAAGTAAACCAAATTTGATTTTTTAAATTAAAAAAATAGGAAATTTCAGTGTAATTTATAAAGAAAACAATAAGTGCCAAAAGTAAGGGACTGAAATAAACTTTGCATTAGACATAAAAGAGAGCCTCAAACACATTCTGTTAAAATTCTCATGTATTGGTACTTTTAGAATCATATAAAGGTTATGCACTTTTGAGGGTTATAGGTGCTTCTCACAAATTGAAATATCATCAAAAAGTTAATTTATTTCAGTTCTTCAGTGCAAAAAGTGAAACTCATCTCTATATATAAAAGTGAATGTATGTATGTGTGTGTATCACCAACCAATCACAAAGCATCTTTCATTTCACCAGAGCTGTTTAAAAGAAGCTGAGCTGTGATTGGTCACTATGAGCAACACCTTTCCTTGCAACCAATCACTAAGCAAAGAAGCTGAGCTGTCATTGGTTGGTATGAGCAATAATTTTCTCACTCCACAACAACACCTCAGCAGACATTGCCATGGTGGGAGAAATCTAGCATCCCCAGGAACATAAGCTCCCAGCCATTGTCTGCCCCAAGAAAGGAGCAGAGAGCACAGGATAGAAATGAATCCCCCCATAGGCACATCTTCCCTCTTAAAGGGATCATTGCTATGGAAGTCAGGGCAAATCCATCCAGCGCTTTGGTTTTGACCCCAGGCTTCTCTTAAAGGGATCCCTGGTATGGAAGTTAGGATGTGGGATATTAGGGGTAGTAGTCCGATGGCTCTGGCTGACGGGATGATGTGGGATATTAGGGGTAGTAGTCCAGTGGCTCTGACGGGATGATGTGGGATATTAGTGGTAGTATTCCGATGGCTCTGGCTGACAGGATGATGTGGGATATTAGGGGTAGTAGTCCGGTGGCTCTGATGGAATGATGTGGGATATTAGGGGTAGTAGTCCGGTGGCTCTGGCTGACGGGATGATGTGGGATATTAGGGTTAGTAGTCCGGTGTCTCAGAAGGGATGATGTGGGATATTAGTGGTAGTAGTCCTGTGGCTCTGGCTGAAGGGATGATGTTAGATATTAGGGGTAGTAGTCCAATGGCTCTGGCTGACGGGATGTGGGATATTAGGGGGAGTAGTCCAGTGGCTCTGGCTGATGGGATGATGTGGGATATTAGGGGTAGTAGTCCGGCGGCTGAGACGGGATGATGTGCGATATCAGGGGTAGTAGTCCAGTGGCTCTAGCTGATGGGATGATGTGGGATATTAGGGGTAGTTGTCTGGTGACTCTTGCTTACAGGATGATGTGGGATATTAGGGGTAGTAGTACAGTGGCTCTAGCTGATGGGATGATGTGGGATATTAGGGATAGTTGTCCGGTGGCTCTGGCTGACGTGATGATGTGGGATATTAGGGGGAGTAGTCTGGTGGCTCTGGCTGATGGGATGATGTGGGATATTAGGGGGAGTAGTCCGGTGGCTCTGGATGATGGGATGATGTGGGATATTATAGTGAATGTGGCTATGCGGAGT
This sequence comes from Dendrobates tinctorius, assembly GCF_039654945.1. Lineage (NCBI taxonomy): Eukaryota > Metazoa > Chordata > Amphibia > Anura > Dendrobatidae > Dendrobates > Dendrobates tinctorius. The sequence continues at coordinate 26,442,163 of NW_027361679.1, forward strand.
GGACGGAGCTGTACACTCAGCTTTACACACACACATATATATATATATAATCATTATAATTTGTTATAACTAACCGTAGTTAGTTACTATGCCCGGGCAGCGCCAGGCTCTTCAGCTAGTATTATATATAGTCATTACATACAGAGTGATCTATTTCAAGTATTTATTTATGTTGATGATTATGGCTTACAACCAATGAAAACTCAAAAGTCATTATCTCAGTAAATTAGAATAATTAACAAAAAATATCTGCAAAGGCTTCCTAAGCGTTTAAAAAGTCCGTTAGTCTGTTTCAGTAGGTTCCACAATCATGGGGGAAGACTGCTGACTTGACAGATGCACAGAAGGCAGTTATTGACACACTCCACAAGGTGGGAAAGCCACAAAAGGTCATTGCTTTTCACACTGAGTAAAATTTCTGCACCATTTTTCCATCTCTTGGCAGGAAAAGGCAGCTGCAAAAATGCAAGTTTTTCGTGCATTTTTGTATGCGTTTTTGGTTAATTTGAGTGAAGTCAACCATGAAAAATGCAGGGCAAAAACACACAGAGAATTGACATGCAGCTGATTATTTTCTGCACCAAATCTACAAGTAAAAAATATGTCAGGTCAGGTTTCTCATTCACTTTACTGGCATCAGGTTTTGCCAGAAATTTTTGCAGAAAAAAAACGCAACAAAAACACACCAAATCTACAATGTGTGCATAGAGACTAAAATTTGTAAGACTTTTTTGAGGGTTATATACCAACTAAATCTACCCAAGAAGATGTAATACCATGTGGATCAGCAATGTGACACTGTTAAAATTTTTCAACAAGTTTTTGAAGGGTTATATACACCAAGGACATGTTCTCCAGACCATGGAATAGTCTATGGGTGAGCAATATAATACTGATAAATTTTGAACCATTTTTTGAGGTTTATATAGCAATGACATGTACTGAAGAAGATGTAATACCCTATGGATGAGCAATATAATGCTGATAAATGTTCAGCATGTTTTTTGAGGGTTAGATACCAAAGAAACTTACTCCAGACAACGAAATAGTCTATGGTTCAAAACTATAGTAACAATAAAATTTTGAGCAAGTTTTTTCTGGGTTATATACCAATAAACTGTACCAAGAACACGTAATACTGTATGGCTGAGAAATTTAACCCAGCAAAATTTATACACCTTTTTATTTGTTAAATATCAGAAAAATGAACCCAATAACATGGAATAGTGTATGGGTAAGAAATGTAAACAAGCAAGCAACATTTTCAAATGCTTTTTTATACTGTTATTTACCACCAAAATGTGACAGCATGTAAAACTCTCTGGATGAGTAATCTAATCCTGAAATATTTTTCTACGCTTTATGAAAGTTTTACATACCACAGTAATGCAACAATAACCGTGCTAAACTGTATGGATGAGTCACTGAACCCATAAAAAACTTTTGAACGAAAATATTTTTAAAGTGTTGATGATTTACTTTTACAGTCATAAAGGCTTTACAGAAATTTCAGTGCCAGACAAAAATTAAGAGGAGGGTCATCCATAGACGCCTGAAAGGAAACATCTGGCAGGCCTCATTAAAATATTGAATATTGCAAACACTTTATATGCTGCTGGTGGTGTGGAAAAGTGTGGGCTAATCCAGGCTTTGTTCATTTATATGAGCGTGAGCTTGTCTGCATTCTCTGTTGACAGGCGAAAGTGCCTGTTTGTTGTGACTCCCCCGTGACACTATAATCCCTCTCAGACAAGACGCTAGCAGCAGATCAGCGCAACCCCTCCAAGACATAGAGGGATAGCTCATGCCAGGTGTCCAACTTTGAGACCCAATAGTTGAAAGTTGAAGCGAAATTACAGAGTACGTTGTTTTTTTCAGCCATATATTGCTTGACCATCTTTAAAAACTTTTCACTTCTTGTCAAAAATACCCGGTCATCAAGCCCTGGGTGCTGGGCTGGTGTCATGAAATTTTCCCACGCCTTTAACAGTCTACCCCTGCCTCTGCTGTGTGTCTCCTTCCTCTCCTCCTTAGTTGGGCAAGGAAGCTTGCCCCTTGCCGCTAGCGTCGTCTGACGCTAACGCCGTTTCAATATATTTTCCACAAAAGCCTTCTGGTATAGTACCAATGTAGAAGACCTCTCCACCTCAGGAAGAAGAGACGCAAAGTTCACCTTGTAGTGTGGGTCTAGCAGGGTTAGAAACCAGTACTCTTTTTTGACCAAGATGAATGTAACGCGAATGTCACGGGAACAGCAGCGGTACATAAAGTCGGCCATATGTGCCAAACTCCATACAGCCAACACTTCCCTGGCTCCACCATTATGACGACTCTCCATTTCCTCCTCTTCATTCTCCTCATTCCCATCCTCACCCTATCCACCTAGGTGAGACGGGACGAAGGTTGTGTGGCTACTAGAGTCTGTTGCGCTATGCACAAGCTCCTGTTCCTCCTCTTCCTCCGACGAAACGTCCACCTCCTCATTGATACCCAATCCGTGATGAGCAGATGAAATGAGGCTGGGCTGGCTACTATCTCTGTGTTATGTGTTCCTTCATCCTCACCTGGTCCACATGCAAAGCTTCATGTTTAATAGTGAGCAGCAACTGTTTATGTAGACACAGAAATGGGATAGTTGCTTTGACCATGGCATCATTGCCGCTCACCATCTTTGTGGAGTCTTAGCTGTTATGAATGAGTCACCGAGGAGGAAAAACAAAAACAAGCTAAGCCACAGAAAACCAGAGAGGTTGGTAACTAAGCGGATTGCAGACCCATGACCTATCCACACAACTAGCAGTAGCCGTGGAGCGTACCTACGATGATCCTAGATGCCTCATCACAGCCGGAGAACTAAATAAGCCTAAAGCAAGAAAAGGGGAAATCTAAACTGCCCCAGAGCAGACCCCAAAGCAATAGACAGCCCCCAAACATGTATTGCATCTCCACAGAAAAAACACAGCTTATTACACCTTCTATACTCCTGACGTTGCACCCTAGACAAAACTCTATCAATTGTATAGGTTCAAACATTTGTTCAAAAGGTGGCAACACCTCTCGTGTAGTTTTACGTTCACGTAAACGCCGATCAACTTGAATGGCTAATGACGTAGAATCGTCAAGACCAGAGGGAACAGGAAATCCCACCATAATATCTTTTACGGTGTCTGATAAACCTTTGCGAAAGAGAGCTGCCAAGGCACCATCATTCCATGTAGTAAGGACCGCCCACTTTTGGAATTTTTGACAGTATAACTCTGCAGAATCTTGACCCTGGTTCAATGCCAATAGGGCTTTCTCAGCTTGATCAATAGCATTAGGTTCATCATACCACAACCCCAAGGATTGAAAAAATGCATCCACATTAGTCAGAATAGGATTTTCAGGTGTCAAAGAAAACGCCCAATCCTGGGGATCGCCGCGCAGCAAGGAGATGACAAATTTAACCTGCTGCGCAGAGCTCCCCGATGAGTTAGGCTTCAAGGCAAAAAATAATTTACAATTATTCTTAAATTTCAAAAATTTAGACCCATCCCCAGAAAATACATCAGGACTAGGGATTTTTGGTTCAACAGCATGTGATTGAGCGAGATAGGCGGAAATTCCCCGCACTTCAGCAGCGTGCTGCTCCACACGATCAGACAATTGCTTAATCTCCATTAAGGAAAAAATCCTCCTACGGCCCCAGAAAAAAAGAGGAAAAAATACAAAAAAAAAAAAAAATTGACACTTTTTTTTTTTTTACAATTTTTCTTTCCTGCTTTTGAGTACCCTAGAATCTGCGGTATGGCTGGTGATTCTGTTATGAATGAGTCACTGAGGAGGAAAAACAAAAACAAACTAAGCCACAGAAAACCAGAGAGGTTGGTAACTAAGCGGATTGCAGACCCCTGATCCTATCCACACAAGTAGCAGTAGCCGTGGAGCGTACCTATGATGATCCTAGATGCCTCGTCACAGCCGGAGAACTAAATAAGCCTAAAGCAAGAAAAGGGGAAATCTAAACTGCCCCAGAGCAGATCCCAAAGCAATAGACAGCCCCCAAACATGTATTGACGGTGAGACAAGATGAAAACACAGATAGAAAAATAGGCTGAGCAAACGATGGGGCCCACACTAACTAGAAAGGACAGGAAAGGAAAGATGCTGTCTGCAATCATGCACAAAACCCTGCCAAAAAATGTCCAACACTTTCTGATAACAAAAACCCTGAAGTCGCTAGACTTCAATTCCCTATATCAGCACTCTGGTATATTCTGAAGACAGAGCAAAAAGAGACCAATCTGATCAGGGACAAAAAGCAAACTGGCATAAACAGAGACATAAGAATGGAAATTCAGCACAGCCCCAGCAGGGGCTGGCTGACCACAAAAACTGAGTAAACCAGACCAACTCTCATGTGAAAAAATAGCAGAGCACATTTAGCTTGAGAAGGCAGGAACAGAACTGGAAACCAGAACCTCAGGGCAGGAAAAATCACCAGCACAAAATTAGGGAGTCGGCTGTCTTAAATCCAGTCAGAGAATCCTGATGTCCACTCACAGTCCTCCTCCTCAGGTGGCAGGTCTCTGCCATTTAGATCAGCTTCATTACCTACTGTCACCACTAGAGGGAGCCCGGATGGAGAACTCACGACTCCTCTGTCAACACAGCCAGCTCCACCACCCTCACCAGAAGCCAGAGGTAAACCAGAAAATGAGTTCACAACACTTAGCCTCTTCTGCTCAATAATCCTTGTCAGCTTGTGCATTGTGGAGTTCCAGTACGTGGTGATGTTGCACACCAGTCAGTGATCTGGCACTTGCATGGGCAACCCTACATCTGTTTTTCAGGCGGAACTGTGTGAAATTTTGGAGGATGCTTTTCAAAATGGCCTGATATCAAAAGAAGTAAAAGAAGGTCTGGTTCCAACGTTTCCACGAACTCCATGTCTTTATTTACTTCCAAACTTCCACAAGGATTTGGTATCCCCTCCTGGTCATCCGATAGTGTCGGGGAATGGTGGACTCAATGAAATGACAGGTAAATTCTTAGATTTCTATCTGAGACCAAGTGTTGAGAATCTACCATCATACTTAAAAGACACTGGAGATATACTTAGAAAATTGGAACATGTAAATTTAGAGGAGGATATGTGGCTTGTGACCCTAGATATAGACGCATTATATACCTCCATTAGGCATCATGGCGGGTTACAAGCTGTCAATACCTTCCTCTGTATGACAATCACGGATCATGGGTTTGTCTCGTTCCTATTGACTTTGTTGGAATTTTCATTGACTCACAACTTTTTCATTTTCAAGGATGTCCTCTACATACAGCTCCAGGGCACTGCTATGGGGGCGCCTTTTGCCCCCTCATATGCAAATTTGTTCCTGGGGCTGTGGGAGAGGGATATCTTCTGTACTAATCCAACCCCACTGAGTACTCAAATAATTTTTTGGGCTAGGTATATAGATTATGTCCTTGCCATTTGGCAGGGCAGCGAGGAAGACCTGATATCCTTTGCGCAAGAACTGAATAAGAATGACATCAATCTTAAACTTATGTACCAATATAGTCGTACAACAGTCGACTTTTTAGATGTGCATATATCTAAGGATGGGAAAGGAATGTTGCACACCGAAGTTTATAGGAAGGATACAGCTGTAAATTCCCTTTTACATGCTTCCTCAGCGCATCCTAGAGCTTTGAAGAACAGCATCCCGGTGGGACAATTTCTACGCACCAGAAGGGTATGTTCAGATGAAGCATCTTTTGTGACACAAGCACAGGATTTGGCACTGCGTTTTGAGGAACGTGGCTATTCGGGACGTGTGATCCGACATGGCTGGCGAAAGGCATCACGTACGGCATGTAAAGATCTTTTATACCCCATGAAGGAGAGATCTGGCTCTGCACAGGTGAGATTTATCTCTACCTTTAATGAACAACATATGCGGATAAGAAAGTCTCTGGAGAAATTTTGGCCCATACTTACCAATGATTCTACCTTGGTGAAATATATGCAAGATTATCCATCTATTACTTACAGACGGGCCAAAAACCTAAAAGACCTACTTGTGCACAGCTATCACAGGAAACCCATTCCTGATAGCTTTGGCACAAGGGGTCCAAGGTGGGGGTTCTTTCCTTGCAGAGACTGTGCAGCATGCGCCAACCTGAAGCGTTGTTCATCTTTTCTTTCTGGTGATGGTTCCAGGGAATTTTAAATCACACAACACATCACCTGTGGTACTGAGGGTGTGATTTATCATGCATCCTGTCCCTGTGGACTTGTCTACATCGGTCTTACCTCACGCCAGTTGCATTTTCGAGTACGTGAGCATGTCCGTGACATTATGAAGGAGGGGGATGTCGCAGACATGTCCACTCTGAAACCGATACCTCGACACTTTAGGAGTGTACATGCATGCGACGCGAAACTTCTGAGAATTAAGGGGATTGATCGTGTTTTCATTGATGGTCGGGGGGGTAATTGGAAGAAAAATCTTTCCCAGTTAGAGGCCAAGTGGATAATGTGGGTGGATTGTGTAAGACCCAAAGGCCTCAATGAGGTCTTGAGCTTTGCTCCGTTTTTATAATTCATGTTTGTTTTGTCTGATTTTAATTTCCATGTTTTTCTATTTCATTCAGTTTTTTAGGTCCAGTCCTTTTTGTTCTGGGATACCTGGCCTTTTTGATCTTTGGTTTAGTAATCTATTATGTCTCTCATTGAAGACAACAATGAAGTAAATCTATCCACGATGAAAAGGCTGAACAATTTATATTACATCACGTATTTCCATATATGTTGTTTCCCCCCCCCCTTTTTTAGGGGTTGTTGTTGGTGGGATACATTATATGTCTATGGGACAATAAAGAGGAACTATCCCTCTATATCATTCTGGATTACATGTACATCTAATTTGTTTTGTGTACATACTCTATGAAAAAATTTTTAAAAAATTTTTTTATGACACTTTGTTATAATATTCTCATTATTCTATGGATTCCATTAAAAGGTATGCCCCATGCTTATTCCCATATCTGCTGTATTAGCCATATACTGTGTGCTAATTTTGAGGGGCATATAATGGGGATGAGATCTGTGTTGAAATTTGTTTGAATATATATTTATCCAATCTGATCCATGCATAAAATAATAGGTATGGATATATTTTGGTCTTTTTGAAATAGCGTTATAATGCGTTGTATCAGATGTGTGTTTTCCTGAGGTATTATCATGTGTCCTCATGGACTTAAGAATAATGATATATATTTAGTGTCTGATGGATACATTTTAGATGTATTGTTATATTCCTCTATTGTTCCAGTAAGGATTATATATGTTTAGAGTTCACCCACGGAACCAAAATATATTTATTGTTCAGTACATGATCACTTCCTACGGGGTGCGCCTCCGGGTGCTTGGCCGTCTGACCGTTGCCACGGACACGCGTCTCTCCAGCGCCGCGGGTCCCGCCTCCCAGCTGACGCGTCGCTGTCTGGTTGGTTCCTGTGACGTGAGACGCTGACTCCTTGACTTCCGGTCTTCGGCACCAGTGCCGGAGGCGCCGCCATACGGCATCATGTGGACTATTTAACCCCTTCCTGACATCAGACGTACTATCCCATCCATGGGACCCGGGCCCCTATGCCCATGGACGGGATAGTACGTCTAGCGCGATCAGCGGCGCCCACGTGGTGAGCGCTGCTGATCGCGGCCGGGTGTCAGCTGATTATCACAGCTGACACCCGGCACAATGTGTCAGAGGCGGTCACGGACCGCCCCGACACATTAACCCCTTGTACACCGCAATCAAAAAGTGTAAAAATAATTTTAAAAAAATCGCTAAATAAATTGGAAAAAAAAATATTCCCCAAGAAATTCATTTTTTGAAAAAAAAAAAGAAAAAAAAAAGTACACATATTTGGTATCGCCGCGTTCGTAGCGACCCGCCCTATAAAACTGTCCCATTAGTTAACCCCTTTAGCGAACCCCTTAAAAAATAAAAATAAAAAACGAAGCGAAAAATAATGATTTATTATCATACCACCGAACAAAAAGTGCAATAACGCGTGATCAAAAAGACGCATATAAATATCCATGGTACCGCAGAAAACGAGCCACCACACAGCATCATCTGCAAAAAAATAAAAAAGTTATAGCTCGCAGAATAAAGCGATGCAAAAATAATTATTTTTTATATAAAATTGTTTTCATTGCAAAAAACCGACAAAACATAAAAAAAACCTAAATGAGGTATCACTGTAATCGTACCGACCCGAAGAATAAAACCGCTTTATCAATTTTACCGCACGTGGAACGGTGTAAACGCACCCCCCAAAAGAAATTCATGAAACGCTGGTTTTTGTTCAGTCTGCGTCCCAAAATCGCAATAAAAAGCGATCAAAAAATGTCACGTGCCCGAAAATGGTACCAATAAAAACGTCAACTCGTCCCGCAAAAAATAAGACCTCACATGACTCGGTGGGTCAAAATACGGAAAAATTATAGCTCTCAATATGTGGTGATGCAAAAACTATTTTTACAATAAAAAGCGTCTTTTAGCGTGCGACAGCCACCAAACATAAAAATTGCCATAAATAGTAAATCAAACCCCCCCGTTATCACCCCCTTAGATAGGGAAAAATAATAAAATAAAAAAAAGTATTTCCATTTTCCCATTAGGGTTAGGGCTAGGGTTAGGGTTAGGGTTAGGGCTAGGGTTAGGGCTAGGGTTAGGGCTCAGATTAGGGTTAGGGGTGTGTTGGGGTTAGGGTTGGAGTTATAATTGGGGGTTTCCACTGTTTGGGCACATCAGGTGCTCTCCAAATGCAACATGGCGTCTGATCTCAATTCCAGCCAATTCTGCGTTGAAAAAGTCAAATGGTGCTCCTTCCCTTCCAAGCTCTGCCATGCGCCCAAACAGTGTTTTACCCCCACATATAGGGTATCAGCATACTCAGGACAAATTGCAAAACAACTTTTGGGGTCCAATTTCTCCTGTTACCCTTAGGAAAATAAAAAATTGGGAGCAAAAATATCATTTTTGTGGAAAAAAATGATTTTTTTATTTTCACGCCCAGGCGTTATAAACTTCTGTGAAGCACTTGGGGGTTCAAAGTGCTCACCACACATCTAGATAAGTTCCGTGGGGGGTCTAGTTTCCAAAATGGGGTCACTTGTGGGGAGTTTCAATAGTTTAGGTACATCAGGGGCTCTCCAAACGCACATGACACCCGCAGACCAATCCATCAAAGTCTGCATTCCAAAACATCACTACTTCCCTTCCAAGCCCCGACGTGTGCCCATACAGTAGTTTTCTCCCACATATGAGGTATCAGCGTACTCAGGACAAATTGGACAACAACTTTTGGGGTCTAATTTCTCCTGTTACCCTTGGGAAAATAAAAAAATGGAGACTAATTGATCATGTTTGTGGAAAAAATACGATTTTTTTATTTTCATGCCTGGGCATTATAAACTTCTGTGAAGCCCTTGGGGGTTCAAAGTGCTCACCACACATCTAGATAAGTTCCTTAGGGGGTCTTGTTTCCAAAATGGGGTCACTTGTGGGGGGTTTCCACTGTTTAGGTACATTAGGGGCTCTCCAAAGGCAACATGACACCCGCAGACCATTCCATCAAAGTCTGCATTCCAAAACGTCACTACTTCCCTTCCGAGCCCCGACATGTGCCCATACAGTAGTTTTCTCCCACATATGGGGTGTCAGTGTACTCAGGACAAATTGGACAACAACTTTTGGGGACCAATTTCTCCTTGTACCCTTGGGAAAATGAAAAAATTGGTGACTAAAAGATCATGTTTGTGGAAAAAATATACGATTTTTTTATTTTCATGCCCGGGCGTTATAAACTTCTGTGAAGCACTGGGGGTTTCAAAGTGCTCACCACACATCTAGATAAGTTCCTTGGGGGGTCTAGTTTCCAAAATGGTGTCATTTGTGGGGGGTTTCCACTGTTTTGGTACATCAGGGGTTTTCCAATCGCAACATGGTGTCCAATCTCAATTCCAGCCAAAAACGTCAAATGGCGCTGCTTCCCTTCCGAGCTCTGCCATGCGCCCAAATAGTCATTTACACCCACATATGGGGTATCAGCGTACTCAGAATAAATTACACAATAACTTTTAGGGAACTGGTACACTTGGAAAAATAAAAATTGGGGGTGAAAAGATCACTTTTGTGGAAAAAATATGATTTTTTAATTGTACCCCTGTACGTTATAAACTTATGTGAAGCCCTTGTGGGTTCAAAGTTCTCACCACATATCTAGATAAGTTCCTTGGGGGGTCTAGTTTCCAAAATGGGGTCACTTGGGGGGGTTTCCACTGTTTAGGTACATCCGGGGCTCTCCTAATGCGACATGGCGTCCGATCTGAATTCCAGCCAATTTTGCATTGAAAAAGTCAAACGGCGCTCCTTCCCTGCTGAGGTCTGCCATGCGCCGAAACAGTGGTTCCCCCCCACATATCAGGTATCAGCGTACTCAGGACAAATTGCACAATAACTTTTGCAGTCCAATTTCTCCTGTTACCCTTGGTAAAATAAAAAAAATTGAACCTGAAGTATTTTTTTAGTGAAAAAAAGTTAAATGTTCATTTTTTTTTAAATATTCAAAAAATTCCTGTGACGCACCTAAAGGTTTAATAAACTTCTTGAATGTGGTTTTGAGCACCTTAAGGGGTGCAGTTTTTAGAATGGTGTCACTTTTGGGTATTTTCTATCATATAGACCCCTCAAAGTGGCTTCAAATGTGATGTGGTCCGTAAAAATAAAATGGTGTTGCAAAAATGAGAAATCACTGGTCAATTTTTAACCCTTATAACTTCCTAACAAAAAAAAATTTTGGTTTCAAAATTGTGCTGATGTAAAGTAAACATGTGGGAAATGTTACTTATCAAGTTTTTGTGTGCCGTATCTCTGTGTTTTAAGGGCATAAAAATTTTCAAAATTTTCGCCAAATTTCCTTTTTTTTCACAAATAAACGCAAGTTATTTGAATGAAATTTTACCACTAACATGAAGTACAATATGTCACGAGAAAACAATGTCAGAATCACCGGGATCCATGGAAGCGTTCCAGCGTTATGACCTCATAAAGGGACAGTGGTCAGAATTGTAAAAATTGGCCCGATCTTGAACGTGCAAACCACCCTTGGGGGTGAAGGGGTTAAGGGCCATCTATCCTCCACTTTCTCATAACCCCCCCGTGGAAGCTGATGCGAAACGCGCATCGGGGTTTGTCCTTTCACCCCCAGGTATGCATTCAGCATTTGCTGTGATTTTGTCTGTTTGATGAGGTTCTGTTAATTTTAGTGGGCGTTGTGCAATTATTGTATGCTGTGATTTCTTATGTGCCAGCACTTTGGGCCATATATATTAATACTTTGGTACTCACATTTATGCATACATTTAGATATATAGTGGGCATTGATGCAATGGTTGGTTCAAATTACATTATGTGCTACTATGGGTAATTATACATATATATTGTGTCTGTCTATTCCCATTATTATACATATGCTGTATTCTGGTACTTAACCCATTAGAGGTAATTTTTAGCTCTATGATATTCTATACTCATTTATGACATTGGATTTTTAGAGAGACGCTCTATATATGCCCTCTAGCAATTTCTTCTTGTTACTTAAAGCCAGGATGTATTGCGTACATTATTTTCAGGCATGCACATAATACTTTATATTTTTTTGCCTGCTTTTGGAGTACATCGTCTAACGCACATGCGTTTATGTTATACCATTGATGATATGCTTCATCATATACATGCACAATTGTTTGCCATATGACACCTTGATGTGGTTTTATGTATTACCATAGGGTGGTGTTCACACCTGTATGTTTCTTCTCCTGTTTTATGCTATATGGGCATCAATAAAATTCATTTGTATTTATCTCCGTTGTGGTGCGCTGTATTCTTCCTCTTTTTTGGATATTCATGATATTAGGAAGGGTGATATATACTGAGACCTCTTTAGGACTCACTTGCATGAGCTGCAGCAGCACTGCCAGAGTGGCGGCAGCTGTAGCCGACTTGCGGCTCTGATGGGGCTTACCTTAATCAGAAGCTCTGGCAAATATGGGAATGTTTTCAGAAAGTCCTGAACTATCATTTTGAGCACATGTGCCAATCATGGTACATGTGTGAGCTTGACAAGCTTCACACCCACCACCAAGTTACGTCCATTATCACACATGACCATGCCTAGTTGGAGGTTCAGCGACAAAAAACACAGATCTGTGCGGTCTGTTATTCCTTTAAGTAACTCTGCAGCAATTTGTTTCCTAGACAAATTAGCTTCAGCAGTGCCTGTTCTCTCTTCACTGAGGCTGTTCTGCAGAGCTTTCAGATTCCGGCTGATGTGGACGATGTGGTCTGAGATAGCACATCGGAGATGGAGGATGACGAGGAGCATGAGGGGGTGCAGGAACTGCTGTAGGAGGTGGAGCAAACCCTGGTAGAAGTAGAGCCAGCAATCCTCGGCGTCGGGAGCACATACGCAGTGCCAGGGTGTGACTCAGCCCCAGCCTCCACAAAGTTCACCCAGTGTGCTGTCTGGGAAATGTAGCATCCGTGGCATCAAGCGCTTGTGTTGGTTGTTAAGTGGACAATGCCAGTAAGTGTGTTGGTAAGGGCAAGGGTGATGTTCCTGGACACGTGCTGATACAAGGTGGAGACGCCACACTGGGAGAAAAAGTGGCGGCTGGGGACCAAGTACCAAAGGATGGCTGCCGCCTTGAGCCAGCATAAATCCTCCATGTCTACAAGCCTAAATGACATTTCCAAAGCAGGCAGCCTGGAGATGTACCAGTTTAGCATTTGGCCCTGTGGGTGGGTGGCTGGGAACTTTCTTGTTGGTTCTAAGGCCTGGGGTAGGGACAGCTGAATGCTGTGCTGAGACAAAAATTTGGAAGTGCCTGATGATGGTAAGTCAGAAGGTGCACGGATAAGTGCAGGTCAGGAGGCTTCTGCACCAGTGTTTTGTTCAAGGGATTGGGAAGCACCAAGCACAGCGGAAGAGGCAGTGGGGTTAGCCAATGGCACTAGTTGTAGACCAGGGGGTCAGCCCACCAAATTCGGTGTTTCAGTGTTTCTTAGTGGTCAGGCCCCTGCCGTTCTTGGCATGGCACAGGTTGCAAATGACCATTTTGTTTGTCTCAGATCTCTCTTTAAAAAAGTCCCAGACTGGGAAACACCTAACTCTTTGACGGAGAAATTCAGGAGTGTTGGTGCTCTGTGAAACAGTGGCCCGCCTTCTCTCTCTGGTCACCCCATTGCCTCTTCCTGTCTGTTTTGGTGCTGTCAATCTCTCTGCCTCAGTACTGCTGGCCTCACTCTGCATGTCAGCTTTTCAGGTCGGGTCGGTGACTTCGTCATCCACCACCTCGTCTTCCACCACTACAGCCTGGTCCTCCTGACTTTGTGACTTAACAACAAGACTTAGCGGCAACTGTGTCTCATCATCATCTTTCTCCTTATCCCAAATTTGCTCAAAGTTTTATGCATCAATACGACTTCCTGTTCCTCTTGGAGCAAGCAGGTTGAGAGGCGACAATCAAGATACGATGTTGTAAAGGGCTTCTCAAAATGTTCTAGTATGGGATCACTAGTCTCCTGGGACTCAACATGGTGGGAGGAAGGAGAATCAGGATGAGGATTAAGTGATCCAGACTTAAGGTTGGTGAAACTGGATAGTGTGGAATACTGGGTGGTGTTGCCAATCCTGCTGAAAGCATTATCTGCTATCCAGCCGACCATCTGATCGCACTGCTTTGGCTTCAGAAGGGGTGTACCATGCCTCCCTGCAAAGTGGGACAGGAACCTATGTGTTGTGAATGGGCATGTTTCTTGTTCTCCAGCAACAGGCGTAGTCGCACCTGCCCCATGTCAATGGCATCTGCTTGCACCATCATCAGCACTTCCAGTTCCCTGTCCCTTAACATGCCTTACACATCTTGTAATAGTTAGGTCTCTTGAAGGCAAGAATATTTTTGATAAAATAAAAAAAAGGTCACCTCCAGCAATCAAAGTGTTTTTTGAGAGTTTATTCCACTGTAATTTAACAGAAAGAATGCAAAAGTGTATGGATGACAAATTCAATACAGAAAAATGTTTCAATGCTTTTTTTCGGTTTGCCTGCCATATTATGTGTATGATAATAAGAAAAGAAAAATCCACTGAAGAGATGTTTGAATTTTTATTACTTGATTCATGAGATGCAACACTTGCCACAGAAGACAGATTCAGTTCTTTCTTTCAATGTTCTTTTTATTAAAAGATTTAAATGTAACAAACAGTGATGAGAAAGAAATCGTATCATAAGTATGAACAGTAATAAGTACTTCCGATACAATTTACGATGGCAAATTCGCGTACAAAACTCAATCACTGCTAACAAGAGAGTTACGGTAATTTTTAACATTTGTCAGAGAGAATGAGAAAAATAGACCAAAGGGAAACAGAAAAAAAAAGAGGGAGGGGAGGAAGAAGAGAGAGGGGTGGGGGGAGCAAGGGTAGGAATAGCACCTTGTTATTTGTGCTTAGTGAGGAGTTATTACGTAGTTGCAGAGTAGTAGGATGGATGAGATCTAAAATTAGTTCAGCGCTTCCAAATGCTATTAAAATTAATGGAACAATGATTTACTCTTGCTGCTAATTCTTCTATGTGAAAAATTTGTTCAATTTTAGAGCAGAGCTGTTGAGTAGTGGGTAGTGTTGGGGAATTCCAGTTAATAGGTATCAAGGATTTTACAGCTGCTAGGATATATTGTGCAAGTTTAGAAGCATATTTATCATTCTACTACAGTGGAAGGTTTAAAAAAAATATTTTCTGGTTTCAGATGACACCTTTGCCCAGCACCTTATTTATGATTGTGGATACCTCTTCCCAAAAGGGCCGAAGAATCTGGCAGGACCACCAGATGCGGATATAGCTGCCATCTATCTCTCCCCATCTCCAATAGTTTGCCGCCGTAGAATGATGCCATTTATGAGTCTGCTCAGGTGTAATATACTAATATACCATCTAGTGCCAATTTTGAACGAATTTTCCTGAATTCCTACAGTAGGAGGGACCAAGGGAATTCCTATAGATGTGTTTAACTTGCATTTCAGAGAAGGA
The DNA here is from genome assembly GCF_039654945.1 of Dendrobates tinctorius. Lineage (NCBI taxonomy): Eukaryota > Metazoa > Chordata > Amphibia > Anura > Dendrobatidae > Dendrobates > Dendrobates tinctorius. The sequence goes on from NW_027361679.1 coordinate 26,457,310, forward strand.
GGTATCTATGTCTTTTTCCCATTGAGATAGATACAGTTAGGTCCATACATATTTGGACAGAGACAACATTTTTCTAATTTTGGTTCTAGACATTACCACAATGAATTTTAAACAAAACAATTCAGATGCAGTTGAAGTTCAGACTTTCAGCTTTCATTTGAGAGTATCCACATTAAAATTGGATGAAGGGTTTAGGAGTTTCAGCTCCTTAACATGTGCCACCCTGTTTTTAAAAGGACCAAAAGTAATTGTCAGATTAAATAATTGTAAATAAAATGTTCATTTCTAGTACTTGGTTGAAAACCCTTTGTTGGCAATGACTGCCTGAAGTCTTGAACTCATGGACATCACCAGACGCTGTTTCCTCCTTTTTGATGCTCTGCCAGGCCTTCACTGTGGTGGTTTTCAGTTGCTGTTTGTTTGTGGGCCTTTCTGTTGGAAGTTTAGTCTTTAACAAGTGAAATGCATGCTCAATTGGGTTGAGATCAGGTGACTGACTTGGCCATTCAAGAATATTCCACTTCTTTGCTTTAATAAACTCCTGGCTTGCTTTGGCTTTATGTTTTGGGTCATTGTCCATCTGTAGTATGAAACGATGACCAATCAGTTTAGCTGCATTTGGCTGGATCTTAGCACACAGTATGGCTCTGAATACCTCAGAATTCATTCGGCTGCTTCTGTCCTGTGTCACATCATCAATAAACACTAGTGACCCAGTGCCACTGGCAGCCATGCATGCTCAAGCCATCACACTGCCTCCGCCGTGTTTTACAGATGATGTGGTATGCTTTGGATCATGAGCTGTACCACGCCTTCGCCATACTTTTCTCTTTCCATCATTCTGGTAGAGGTTGATCTTGGTTTCATCTGTCCAAAGAATGTTCTTCCTGAACTATGCTGGCTTTTTTAGATGTTTTTTAGCAAAGTCCAGTTTAGCCTTTTTATTCTTGATGCTTATAAGTGGCAAGCACCATGCAGTGAACCCTCTGTATTTACTTTCATGCAGTCTTCTCTTTATGTTAGATTTGGATATTGATACGCCTACCTCCTGGAGAGTGTTGTTCACTTGGTTGGCTGTTGTGAAGGGGTTTCTCTTCACCATGGAGATTATTCTGCGATCATCCACCACTGTTGTCTTCCGTGGGCGCCCAGGTCTTTTTGCATTGATGAGTTCACCAGTGTTTTCTTTCTTTCTCAGGATGTATCAAACTGTAGATTTTGCCACTGCTAATGTTGTAGCAATTTCTCGGAGGGGTTTTTTCTGTTTTTGCAGCTTAAGGATGGCTTGTTTCACCTGCATGGAGAGCTCCTTTGACCGCATGTTTCCTTCACAGCAAAACCTTCCAAATGCAAGCACCACACCTCAAATCAACTCCAGGCCTTTTATCTGCTTAATTGAGAATGACATAATGAAGGGATTGCCCACACCTGTCCATGAAATAGCCTTGGAGTCAATTGTCCAATTACTTTTGGTCCCTTTAAAAACAGGGTGGCACATGTTAAGGAGCTGAGACTCCTAAACCCTTCATCCAATTTTAATGTGGATACCCTCAAATGAAAGCTGAAAGTCTGAACTTCAACTGCATATGAATTGTTTTGTTTAAAATTCATTGTGGTAATGTCTAGAACCAAAAGAAAAATGTTGTCTCTGTCCAAATATATATGGACCTAACTGTATGCCCGTTTTAGAGGTACGTCTATGTTAAGTAGAAAATGATAGATTGTTGAAAGAATTTTGGTGGGTGCTTTTGTTTTGGCACATAAGACAGATTCAGTTTTTTTACCAAAAATACATGTTTTCATTTGTCCACTTTGTGTTACGACTCTGTTGTTGGGTGTCCCAGGACCAAGGGCATCTTCCCTTTCCCTAACACTAAGGGTGCCCTCACTCGCCCTGTTTCCCGGATTACTTTTAATGGTGAAGACGACGGGCCACGTACTTTGGCTTAGCTACTGAGTCCGCCCTCTGTCTGTACCCTTCCTCCAACCAGGGAAGATGGTAGTAGTGTATCATAATACACCAACCAGACTAACAAGGTAATGTGAACAGGAATAAAGGTAAAAAACAATAATACAAATATACACAAACAAGGAAATTAAACACCGGTGAATTTATGATGGGGTTAAACCAAAGTAGGAGAAGAAAGGGTATTATTACACACTCAAAACTTAAAAGATAAATCCACCAAACGCCTTCTCCAATAACAACCACGAACAGCCTCCAGCCATGCAGCATAACCTATCTCTGACAATGAGTGCTTGCCAGGACCCTGTTTATATAGCAGATGAGAATGGCTAATGCTGCACATCTAAGATCCTTAATGCAGGAAAGCTTCCAGGAGCTGCTCTCAACTAAGCAGATTAACCCCTGCACAGCTAAAATGCAAATTTACACCATTTAATATGAAGCTGTAGTGCTTCTAATCAGTTCCGGGTGTTGGACAAATCAGATGCTGCGGTCTTCTGGCTCCTCTCTGTCATGGTAAACCCATGACAGTATACCCCCTTCTACGAGAAAGCTCTGGAATCTCAGGACCGGGTTTATCAGGGTGTGCCATGTGAAAAGACCAGATAAGACTGGCCACCTTGCCGTTAAATGCTGGTACCCACATCCTCTCTTCAGGACCGTATCCCTTCCAGTGTATCAGATATTGAAGCGACCGATGAACTAAGTGACAATAAGTGATCTTGGCTATTTGAAATTCAAAATCTCCATCCAAAATGACTGGAGATTGCGGTAGCGGTAATGGTACAGAGGACGCAATGTATTCTTTGAGTAGAGATCAATGAAATACATTATGGATCCTAAAAGTGGAAAGGCAAGGCAGAATGCTAAAGGATTGACGACGGTCACAATCTTATAAGAATCGATGAACCTCGGATTCAGTTTCCAAGAGGTAAACTTCAACTGTTCCTTGAGGACAACCACACCAATTCACCACCACACAGGTCTGGACCCACCAAACGTCTCGGATCAGCCACACTCTTGTGTTTGGACCACATCTATTTCAAATTATCAATAACTCCTTGCCACACAGACATTATTGATTTTGAAAGTTGTTCTTCTTCAGGTAACCAGAACAATTCATATTAAATGAGCAGAAATGAGGATGAAACCCGTATGCCCTGAAAAACGGGGACTTACCAGTGGACTCATGACAATATAATAAATTATAATAAATTTTATTTCTATAGCGCCGACATATTCCGCAGCACTTTACATTTCAGAGGGGATTTGTACAGACAATAGACATTACAGCATAACAATAATCACATAGATTATAACAAATACCAAGAGGAATGAGGGCCCTGCTCGCAAGCTTACAATCTATGAGGAAAAAGGGGAGACACGAAAGGTGGGTGGTAACAATTGCCCTGATTGTTTGGACCAGCCATAATGTTAAGTGTGTAACAGTACAGACACAGAGGGCTAATGCATGCATAAAGCATGTGGGAACATGATGCGGGGAACCTGGTTATGGTAAAACTTTTGACTGTGCCACCCAGGGATAGATTTGGTTAATGTGTTGAGGCAGTAGGCCAGTCTGAATAAATGCATTTTCAAGGCACGCTTAAACTTGTGGGGATTGGGGACTAATCGCATTGACCTGGGACAATGATTATTTACCTCAAATTCAGCTAGAGGCAAATACTGTAGGTAACCTAATTCTCCTGATTCTCAAACACAAAACAGCTAAGATAAGTCTCAAATTCTGGTTAACCCTTTCAGTTTGCCCATTAGACTGCGGGTGAAAAGCTGAAGAGAATGACAGGTGGATCCACAAACGAGTGCAAAATGCCCTCTAAAATTTGAAAATAAACTGCACCCCCCATAGGGATCCCATGTAATTTTACAATGTCTCTGATGAAAATTTGCACCAAGGTCTTGACATTAAGTAAAGCGGGTAGTGCAACAAAATGTGACATTTTACTGAATCTGTCTCCCACCACCAAAATTATAGTATTACCTGCCAACACGGGTAGATCAGTGATAAAATCGCCCAATAAAAGATCTACTGGGAATCGCTAATGGTTGGAGTGACCCAGACGGATGAGTATGAGAGGTTTTAGAATGTGCACAGACACTGAAGGTGCATGGCAGAGGTCAGAAGGGAAGGAGCGCCGTTTGACTTTTTCACTGCAAAATTGGCTAGAATTCAGATCTAACGCCATGTCACGTTTGGAGAGCCCCTGATGTGCCTAAACAGTGGAAACCCCCACAAGTAACACCATTTTGGAAACTAGACCCACCAAGGAACTTATCTAGATATGTGGTGAGCACTTTGAACCCCCAAGGGCTTCACAGAAGTTTATAACGTACAGCTGTACAATTAAAAAATCATATTTCTTTCCACAAAAATGATCTTTTAACCCCCAATGTTTTTATTTTCCCAAGGGTAACAGGAGAAATTGGACCTCAAAAGTTGTTGTCCAATTTGTTCTGAGCACACTGATATCCCATATGTGGGAGAAAACTACTGTATGGGCACACGTCGGGGCTCAGAAGGGAAGTAGTGATGTTTTGGAATGCAGACTTTGATGGAATGGTCCGCGGGTGTCATGTTGCCTTTGGAGAGCCCTGATGTGCCTAAACTGTGGAAACCCCCCACAAGTAACACCATTTTGGAAACTAGACCCCCCAAGGAACTTACCTAGATGTGTGTTGAGAACTTTGAACCCACAAGGACTTCACAGAAGTTTATAACGTACAGCCGTACAATTAAAAAATTATATTTTTTCAGCAAAAATGATTTTTTCACCGATTTTTATTTTCCCAAGGGTAACAGGACCACAAACGTTATTGTGCAACTTGTCCTGAGTACACTGATACCTCACATGTTGGGGTAAACCACTATTTGGGCGCATGGCAGAGCTCAGAAGGGAAGCAGCGCCAGTTGACTTTTTTGGCTGGAATTGAGATCGGATGCCATGTCGCGTTTGGAAAGCCCTTGATGTGCCAAAACAGCGGAAACCTCCACAAATGACCCCATTTTGGAAACTAGACCCCCCCAAGGAACTTATCTAAATGTGTGTTGAGAACTTTGAAAAAAAAATCATATTTTTTCCACAAACATGATCTTTTAGTCCCCAATTTTTTTATTTTCCCAAGGGTAACAGGAGAAATTGGACCCCAAAAGTTGTTGTCCAATTTGTCCTGAGTATGCTGATATCCCATATGTGGGAGAAAACTACTGTATGGGCACACGTCGGGTCTCAGAAAGGAAGTAGTGACGTTTTGGAATGCAGACTTTGATGGAATGGTCTGCGGGTGTCATGTCGCGTTTGGAGAGCCTCTGATGTGCCTAATCTGTTGTAACCCCTCACAAGTGACCACATTTTGGAAACCAGACACCCTAAGGAACTTATCTAGATGTGTGGTGAGCACTTTGAACCCCCAAGTACTTCACAGAAGTTTATAACGCACCCTAACCCTAATGGGAAAATGGAAATAATTTTTTTTTAAATTTTATTATTTTTCCCTAATTAAGGGGGTGACAAAGGGGGGTTTGATTTACTATTTATGTTTTTTTTATGTTTGGCAGCTGTCACACGCTAAAAGACGCCTTTTATTGTAAAAATAGTTTTTGCATCATTGTAGGGTCTAGCAGAGTCTCAGGATGCAATGCCGAGACACGAGACAGGGTATGACTTGTATAATAACTTTTATAAATTGGAGCCACTAGGGCTATGCTGAACAGGCAAAAAAGGATAACAAACAATCTGCCCTCACAGGGGCTCAACAAAACAAACAATAATTTTCTATAGTACACTTATCCTTCCTTGCGTCAGTCGGGATCGCAGAAGTGACTGCTTAGGGGTCGCTGAAGTGGCTTGACGCCTCGATATTCCGAGAAGAATTGGGCTTGACAGGCTCTGAAGAAACGGTGCCGTTGGGGCGCAACAGGCCCTGAAGAAATGGTGCCGGTGGGGCGCAATAGGCCCTGAAGAAGCGGTGCCGATGGGGTGCAACAGGCCCTGAAGAAACAATGCCGGTGGGGCGAAAAAGGCCCTGAAGAAACGATGCTGTTGGGGCATGACAGGCCCTGAAGAAACGGTGCTGTTGGGGCGTAACAGGCCCTGGAGAAACGGTGCTGTTGGGGCGTAACAGGCCCTGAAGAAACGGTGCTGTTGGGGCGCAACGGGCCCTGAAGAAACAGGGTAAGGCTTTCCGGAAATCTCCTCCGGCTCCCGACTCACAGCGTAAACATGGCACAGTTTGTAATACTGACAGTTGGCCGGCCCCTGCTCAGAGTCCCTCAGTAAATGGGACGGGAGCCTCTATGGTCGTCTATGACGAGGAGACGTCCCCTGAGGCTGGTGATGACAGGGCCGAAGCTGTGGGGGTAGACAGGGGGGCAGTGTCCTTACCACTGTAGCGGTTTGAAGTCCAGACGCAGCGGCCGCTTGAGGTCGCGGACCCGTCACAGCAGGGCGGAAAACAGCGGGTGTGGCTGTGTGTGACCGTGTGTGGGGAGCGGCCTCCATTGACAGTCTCTCATGTCTAAATTGTCGGTGAGCGCATAGCTTTTTCCTCACAGACACACCGCCCGTTACCTCAGCTCCCTCTATGTCACACACCTTCCTGTCTCCTGTCAGGCTCTCTATCAACTGCCACTTCAGCGCGCCCCCTGCTCCTTTTACCCTTGCCCCGCCCCCTGTTTCCCTGACAACTTCAGACAAGTCTCTCCCTTTACTGTTCTCCCAGTATCGTTCCCTCAGGAACCCTGATGGCGATCCCCTGGGTACCTGCCCTGTCACTGCATGGGAGTCCTCCTCCCCACATCATCACATTTTGAGAGCTATAATTTTTCCAGATTTTGACCCACCAAGTCTTATTTTTTGCGGGACGAGTTGACGTTTTTATTTGTACCATTTTGGGGCACGTGACTTTTTTGGTCGCTTTTTATTCTGATTTTTGGGACGCAGAATAAACAAAAAACAGCATTTCATGAATTTCTTTTGGGGGGGCGCATTTACACCGTTCCGCGTGTGGTAAAATTGATAAAGCGGTTTTATTCTTTGGGTCAGTACGATTACAGCGATACCTCATTTATGTTTTTTCTATGTTTTGGCGTTTTTATGCAATGAAAACAATTTTATATAAAAAAATAATTATTTTTGCATCGCTTTATTCTGCGAGCTATAACTTTTTTATTTTTTTGCTGATGATGCTGTGTGGCAGCTCAATTTTTGAGGGACAAGATGATGTTTTCAGCGGTACCATGGTTATTTATATCCGTCTTTTTGATCGCGCGTTATTGCACTTTTTGCTCAGCGGTATGATGATAAAGCATTATTTTTTGTTTTGTTTTATTTTTATTTTTTAAGGGGTTAACTAAAGGGGTTAACTAGTGAAACAGTTTTATAGGGCGGGACGTTATGGACACGGCGATACTAAATATGTGTACTTTCACTGTTTGTTTGCTTTTTTATTTCCAAAAAATGAATTTATTAGGGAATATTTTTTTTTTTATTTATTTAGCGATTTTTTACACTTTTTTTTACTTTATTACTTTGTCCCAGGGGGGGACATCACTGTGTTGTGTCAGATTGCTGATCTGACGCTTCACACAGCGCTGTATCAGATCAGGCACTGTGGAAGCCGCCTCCCTGCAGGCCCCAAAGGCCCCCGTGGCCATATTGGATCCGGAGTCCTGCAGGGAAGGAGGCCCCCAGAGCAGCGCGGCACATTGCGCTGCGCTGGGGGTCTCAGGGAAGCACGGAGGGAGCCCCCTCCCTACCGATGCTTCTCTAATCCCCCAGTACACTGTGATCATGTTTGATCGCAGTGTACCAGGGGTTAACGTGCTGGGGGCGGTCCGTGACCACCCCTGACACATAGTGCCAGGTGCCAGCTGTGATAATCAGCTGATACCCGGCCGTGATCAGCGGCGCTCCCCCCGGGGGCGCCGCTGATTGCGATGACATATTATCCCATCCCTGGTCATAGGGGCCCGGGCACCGTGGACGGGATAGCACATCACATGTCAGAAAGGGGTTAAAGATCACAGAAATGTTCACAGACCACATAACACTGTATGGCTGAAAAATGGAAGCATACAACATTTTTAAAAGCTGTTTTTTCAGTTTTAGAGATCATGGAAATGTTCCCAGACCATGTAACACTGAATGGCAGAGAAATTGAAGCCTACAACATTTTTAAAAGCTTTTTCTCAGTTTTAGAGATCACAGAAATGTTCACAGAGCACGTGACACTGTGTGGCTGACAATTGGAAGCCTACAACATTTTTAAAAGCTTTTCTTTAAGTTTTAAAAATCATAGAAATGTTAACAGACCATATAACACTCTGTGGCTGAAAAATGGAAGCCTATAACATTTTTAAAAGCTTTTTTTCAGTTTTAGAGATCACAGAAACATACTCCACACTACGGAATAGTGTATGGCTGAGAAATGCAGCCAGGAAAATGTGTCAGTGATTTTTGGGTGTGTTATGTAACACACAAAAAGACCTCAAAACACGTAATGCTGAATGGTTAAAAATATATTCATTTTTTTCAGCTCCCCCCAAAAAGCTGCAGCTATATATTTGCCAATAGACTGCACAGGCCTAATCCCTGTCTACAGCGAAGATTGGCACCCTTAGTTTCCACAGTATTGCGCACCCACTCATCGGTGGATCTCACTTAGGACCCTAACACAGCCCTAACATAAAGTGTATGCCACACACATTAGCAGATACCACCCACATTTACTGAAGTCATAATGTGAGCTAGTTGTACACTAGGTTTTCATTGCAAATTTCAGCATCTGCTCCCCCTAGTTTTTAAAAGTGTAAATATCAAACCTTTTTAAAATTATTTTTCATATTTACCGTGCTTAATTAAAAACAAATGATAATATGTTTGGAAAAAATTAAAACACTAATACTTTACATTTTTTTAATTGTTGAAAAATATTTTTTTTTATGGCACCTTCCCTTTAACAAGAAGAAAGGGGGGGAAGCCAGCACTGCTTAAGGTTAGGACGCATAAATTAGAGTGCATATGCACATAATGTCTAGCTGCCTGACCAGCAAACATAGATGAAGGGCGATGTTGGTCCAGACACAGGTGCACAATTAAATAAAGCTTGGGGCAGGGTGGGGCTGCCGTGTGTGTGCACAGCAGCCTAATCCATCACAATGAACACAGAGAACCTGTGTCTGGACCAACATCGCCCTTCATCTATGTTTGCTGGTCAGGCAATGTGTGAAGGCCATTCCTGATATGTCTGTGTTCAGACCTGGTTGGCCTTCATCTGCACTTGCTTTATCTGGCTTCATGGGAGCGATCCAGTAATGTTCAGGTACAGATTGCACTTGATGTGGTCATGCTCTAAATGTATTTAGGAGGCCATAATGGCACAGCATTTATTAAAAATATATAGAGTAGGACCCCCCATATGAGATTGCCTTGGCGCGGCGGGGTGGCTCAATTGAATTGATCAATTTTTTTGCTAAATATCTCATTTTTGAATACAGCTAGACATTATGTGCATATGCACTCCAATTTATGCGTTCTAACCTTAAGCAGTGCTGGCTTCCCCCCCTATTTTCTTGTTGTTGGTTTGTGGCTCACCACCAATGTTGCCGTGCACGCTTGGTTATGTCCGCCATAATTTTTCTGTGTTCATTGTGATGGATTAGGCTGCTGTGCACACACACGGCAGCCCCACCCTGCCCCAAGCTTTATTTAATTGTGCACCTGTGTCTGGACCAACATCACCCTTCATCTATGTTTGCTGGTCAGGCAATGTGTGGAGGCCATTCCTGATATGTCTGTGTTCAGACCTGGTTGGCCTTCATCTGCACTTGCTTCATCTGGCTTCATGGGAGCGATCCAGTAATGTTCAGGTACAGATTGCACTTGATGTGGTCATGCTCTAAATGTATTTAGGAGGCCATAATGGCACAGCATTTATTAAAAATATATAGAGTAGGACCCCCCATATGAGATTGCCTTGGCGGGGTGGCTCAATTGAATTGATCAATTTTTTTGCTAAATATCTCATTTTTGAATACAGCTAGACATTATGTGCATATGCACTCCAATTTATGCGTTCTAACCTTAAGCAGTGCTGGCTTCCCCCCTATTACCTTCCCTTTAACCCCTTCATGACCCAGCCTATTTTGACCTTAATGACCTGGCCATTTTTTGCAATTCTGACTAGTGTCCCTTTATGAGGTAATAACTCTGGAACGCTTCAACGCATCCTAGCGATTCTGAGATTGTTTTTTCGTGACACATTGGGCTTCATGTTAGTGGTAAATTTAGATCGATAATTTTTGCGTTTATTTGTGAAAAAATCAGAAATTTGGCGAAAAGTTTGAAAATTTCGCAATTTTCAAATTTTGAATTTTTATTCTGTTAAACTAGAGAGTTATGTGACACAAAATAGCTACTAAATAACATTTCCCACATGTCTACTTTACATCAGCACAATTTTGGAAGCAAAATATTTTTTTGTTAGGAAGTTATAAGGGTTAAAAGTTGACCAGTGATTTCTCATTTTTACAACAAAATTTACAAAACCATTTTTTTTAGGGACCACCTCACATTTGAAGTCACTTTGAGGGGTCTATATGGCAGAAAATACCCAAAAGTGACACCATTCTAAAAACTGCACCCCTCAAGCTACTCAAAACTACATTCAAGAAGATTATTAACCCTTTAGGTGTTTCACAGGAACTAAAGCAACATGGAAGGAAAAAAAAGGACATTTTAATTTTTCCAACAAAAATTTTCTTTCAGCATCAATTTTTTCATTTTCACATGGGCAACAGGATAAAATGGATCCTAAAATATGTTGGGCAATTTCCCCTGAGTACACCGATACCTCATATGTGGTCAAAAACCACTGTTTGGGCGCACGGCAGGGCTCAGAAGGGAAGGAGTGCCATTTGACTTTTTGAATGGAAAATATGCTGGAATATTTAGAGCTTGCCATGTCGCGTTTGGAGAGTCGCTGTGTGCCTAAACACTGGAGCTCCCCCACAAGTGACCCCATTTTGGAAACTAGACCCCCCAAGGAACTTATCTAGATGCATAGTGATCACTTTGAACCCCCAGGTGCTTCTCAAATTGATCCGTAAAAAAAAAAAAGTACTTTTTTTTCACAAAAATTATATTTTAGCCTCAGTTTTTTCATTTTCACATGGGCAACAGGATAAAATGGATCCTAAAATTTGTTGGGCAATTTCTCCTGAGTACACCGATACCTCATATGTGGTCATAAACCACTGTTTGTGTGCACGGCAGGGCCCGGAAGGGAAGGAGCGCCATTTGACTTTTTGAATGGAAAATTAGCTCCAATCGTTATCGGACACCATGTCGCGTTTGGAGAGCCCCTGTGTGCCTAAACATTGGAGCTCCCCCACAAGTGACACCATTTTGGAAACTAGACCCCTTAAGGAACTTATCTAGATGTGTAGTGAGCACTTTGAACCCCCAAGTGCTTCACAAAAGTTTATAACATAGAGCAGTGAAAATAAATCATTTTTTTTCCTCAAAAATGATTTTTTAGCACGCTATTTTTTATTTTCACAAGGGTAACAGGAGAAATTGAACCAAAAAAGTTGTTGTCCAGATTGTCCTGAGTATGCTGGTACCCCATATGTGGGGGGGGGCCACTGTTTGGGTGCACTGCAGGGCGCAGAAGGGAATGAGCGCCATTTGACTTTTTGAAATGAAAATTAGCTCCAATCGTTAGCGGACACCATGTCGTGTTTGGAGAGCCCCTGTGTGCCTAAACTTTGGAGCTCCCCCATAAATGACCCCATTTTGGAAACTAGACCCCCTAAGGAACTTATCTAGATGCATAGTGAGCACTTTGAACCCCCAGGTGATTCACAGAAGTTTATAATGCAGAGCAGTGAAAATAAAAAATCTTTTTTTTTCCTAAAAAAATTTTTTTTAGTTGGCAATTTTTTATTTTCACAAGGGTACTAGGATAAATTGGACCCCAAAAGTTGTTGCCCAGTTTGTCCTGAGTACGCTGGTACCCCATATGTGGGGGGGAACCACTGTTTGGGCACACGTTGGGGCTCAGCAGGGAAGTAGTGACATTTTGAAATGCTGACTTTGATGGAATGGTCTGCGGGCGTCATGTTACATTTGCTGAGCCCCTGTGTGCCTAAACAGTAGAAACCCCCCACAAGTGACCCCATTTTGGAAACTAGACCCCCCCAAGGAACTTATCTAGATGTGTGGTGAGCACCTTGAACCCCCAAGTGCTTCACAGAAGTTTATAATGCAGAGCCGTGAAAATAAAAAATCATTTTTTTCCCTCAAAAAAAATGAATTTTAGCACGCAATTTTTTTTTCACAAGGGTAACAGGAGAAATTGGACCCCAAAAGTTGTTGTCCAGTTTGTCCTGAGTACGCTGGTACCCCATATGTGGGGGGGAACCATTGTTTGGGCACACGTCAAGGCTCGGAATGGAAGTAGTGACGTTTTGAAATGCAGACTTTGATGGAATAGTCTGCGGTCGTCATTACGTTTGCTGAGCCCCTGATGTGCCTAAACAGTGGAAACCCCCCACAAGTGACTCCATTTTGGAAACTAGACCTTCCAAGGAACGTATGTAAGATGTGTTGTGAGCACTTTGAACCCCCAAGTGCTTCACAGAAGTTTATAATGCAGAGACGTGAAAATGAAAAAATCATTTTTTTTCCACAAAAATAATTTTTTAGCCCCCAATTTTTTATTTTCCCAAGGGTAACACGAGAAATTAGTCCCCAAAGGTTGTTGTGCAAATTTTCCTGAGTACGCTGATACCTCATATGTTGGGGTAAACCACTGTTTGGGCACACGTCAGGGCTTGGAAGGGAGGGAGCACCGTTTGACTTTTTGAACGCAAAATTGTCTGGAATCAATGGTTGCACCATGTCGCGTTTGGCGACCCCCTGATGTGTCTAAACAGTGGAAACCCCTCAAATCTAACTCCAACCCTAACCCCAACACACCTCTAACCACAGCCCTAACCCTAACACATCCCTAACCACAAGCCTAACCCTAATTCCAACGCTAACCCTAATTCCAACCCTAACCCTAATTCTAACCCTCTTTCCAACCCTAACCCTCTTTCCAACCCTAACCCTCTTTCCAACCCTAACCCTCTTTCCAACCCTAACCCTCTTTCCAATCCTAACCCTAACCCTCTTTCCAACCCTATCCCTAACCCTCTTTCCAACCCTAACCCTCTTTCCAACCCTAACCCTAACCCTCTTTTCAACCCTAACCCTAACGGAAAAATAAAAATGAAAATATTTTCTTTATTTTATTAGTTGTGCCTACCTATGGGGGTGATAATCGGGGGGTTTATTTACTTTTTCTTTCATTTTGATCACTGTGAGAGTGATCAAAATGAAAGAATGGAATCTGCAGCCGGCAGATTCGGGCGGGCGCACTGCGCATGCGCCCGCCATTTTCTAAGATGGCGGCGCCCATGAACCGGACCCGCCGGACACCGGGAGCGACAGGGGGACTTAGAAGGTGCCGGGGGAGGTGAGAGGGGGTGAGGGGGTTATCGGAATCTGGCGGGGAGCAGAGGGAATGGGAGGGGGGCAGATGATGACAGCGGCGGCAGATCGCCGCTGTCATTCAGTTGCGGGGGGGGCGATCGCCGGTGGGGGGGTGGAATCGGTGTCTCCAGCCATGTCCGATGCTACAGCAGCATCGGCCATGGCTGGATTGTAATATTTGATCAATTTTCATTGATGAAATATTACTATCGCTCTGATTGGCTGTTTCACAGCCAAGCAGAGCGATCGTAGCCACGTGGGGGCGAAGCCACGCCCCCTGTGGCGAAGAACAAAGCCCCCACAGGGGGGCTTTAAAGTCATGACGCCACATAGGCGTCATGGGTCGTTCTGGCACGACTTTTCATGACGCCTACGTGGCGTCAAAGGTCGTGAAGGGGTTAAGTTTGATCCATTAGAATCAATGTATATGCTGATGGGCAAGTTCTTTAATCATTTTCATATTTGAGTAAAAAAAAACTATGTATTTAATTACATGATGTGTTTTTCTTGATAATGATAGAATATATAATGATGGTTAATGAAATCAATACAGCCTAATTACTTGTCACCCCCTGCAGGGACATACTGGGACTGAAATTCAGCCCTGACATTTGAAGGCACACAAGCCCATGCTGAGTTTTCTGTGTACTTTTTTCCCCACTGTATGTGCATTGATATCCTGTGTTGTACAGCCACCAATTGTGCAAGTTCTTCCACTTAAAAAGATGAGAGAAGCCTGTAATTGACATCATAGGTAGACAACAACTATGAGAGTCAAAATGAGAAAACAAATCCAGAAAATCTGATTGTCTGATTTGGCAAGATTTATTTTGCAAATTATGGTGGAAAATAAGTATTTGTTCATTAACAAAAGTTCATCTCAATATTTTGTTATACATCCTTTGTTGGCAATACCAGCGGTCAAACGTTTTCTGTAAGTCTTCACACGGTTGGCACACACTGTTTGTGATATCTTGGCCCATTCCTCCAGGCAGATCTCCTATAGAGCAGGGGTCCCCAACCGCCGGTCAGCGGCCCAGCACCGGGCCGCTGCAGTGCCCTTGCCGGTCCGCGGACACAAGGGGAGCCAGGGGCGGTCAGTGGCATAGCGGGGGCTGGGGCGGCGCGCAGCAGCTCTTAGCGGCGGGCAGGGAGCGATCAAGCAGCTCCGCTGCCTGCAAGAGGGAATAGCAGGAGCGGAGCTGCAAGGACCCGTCCAGCTTCCTGCCCGCCGCCCGCGCTTCCTGTCTCTGACACAGAGAGGAGCGCGCCGCTGCTGTGTCTGTGCGAGGAAGCGCGGGCGGCGGACAGGTGAGAGGAGAGAGGTGGTGTCTGTGTGTATATGTATGTCTGTGTGTGTGTATGTATAATGTGTGTACATGTATGTCTGTGTGTGTTGGTCTGTGTTTGTGTAGCCTGGCCCTGGAGGAGATGGGGACATGAGGAGAAGGCCATGAGGGGAGTGATGGGGTGAAGGCAGTGATGGGGAGAAGGGAGTGATGGGGTGAAGGCAATGATGGAGAGACGGCAGTGATGGGGTGAAGGCAATGATGGGGAGACAGCAGTGATGGGGTGAAGGCAATGATGGGGAGATGGCAGTGATGGGGTGAAGGCAATGATGGAGAGACAGCAGTGATGGGGTGAAGGCAATGATGGGGAGATGGCAGTGATGGGGTAAAGGCAATGATGGAGAGACGGCAGTGATGGGGTGAAGGCAATGATGGGGAGACAGCAGTGATGGGGTGAAGGCAATGATGGAGAGATGGCAGTGATGGGGTGAAGGCAATGATGGGGAGAGGGGAATGATGGGGTGAAGGCAATGATGGGGAGACAGCAGTGATGGGGAGAAGGCAATGATGGGGAGAAGGGAGTGATGGGGTGAAGGCAATGATGGGGAGAAGGGGGTGATGGAGCACTTATTCAAAACCTATGGTGAGTTGAGTCACATTATAAATGTTATTTAATTATAAGTATGCACTGCTACACTACAACCGTGTCCATAGCCCCGCCCCCTTATGATCAAAGCCCCGCCCCTGCCACACCTCCATCCCCGCCCTGCCGGGCCATGGAAGAATGGTCTTGCTTGAAACCGGTCCCCGGTGCAAAAAAGGTTGGGGACCACTGCTCTAGAGCAATGATGTTTTGGGCCTGACACTGAGCAACACGGGCTTTCAAATCCCTCCAAAGGTTTTCTATGGGGTTGAGATCTGGAGAAGGCTAGGCCACTCCAGAACCTTCATATGCTTCTTACAAACCACTCCTTCGTTGCCCTGGTGGTGTGCTTGGGATCATTGTCATGCTGAAAGACCCATCCACGTTTCATCTTCAATGCTCTTGCTGATGGAAGGAGGTTTGCACTCAAAATCTCATGATACAAGGCCCCATTCATTATTTCATGTGCACGGATCAGTCGTCCTGGTCCCTTTGCACAGAAACAGCCCAAAGCATGATGCTACCATCCCCATGCTTCATAGTACGTTTGTTTCTACCTAACAGTTCTACTTTGGTTTCATCAGACCATATAACATTCTCGCAATACTCTTCTGGATAATCCAAATGCTCTCTAGCAATCTTCAGACGACATATACTGGCTTAAGCAGGGGGACACGTCTGGCACTACAGGATCTGAGTCCCTGGTAACGTAGTGTGCTACTAATGGTAGTCTTTTTTACGATGGTCCCAGCTCTATACAGTTCATTCACTAGGTCCCCCCATGTGGTTCTGAGATTTTTTTTCACCGTCCTTGCGATCATTTTGACCCCACGGGGTGAGATCTTGCATGGAGCCCCAGATCGAGGGAGATTATTGTAGTACTTGCAGGTACGCCGGATGCAGTGACGAGACGCGAGGCAGTTTGAACTTTAAAGTGTAACTTTTATATACAGTGGGGCAAAAAAGTATTTAGTCAGTCAGCAATAGTGCAAGTTCCACCACTTAAAAAGATGAGAGGCGTCTGTAATTTACATCATAGGTAGACCTCAACTATGGGAGACAAACTGAGAAAAAAAAATCCAGAAAATCACATTGTCTGTTTTTTTTTTCATTTTATTTGCATATTATGGTGGAAAATAAGTATTTGGTCAGAAACAAGCAATCAAGATTTCTGGCTCTCACAGACCTGTAACTTCTTCTTTAAGAGTCTCCTCTTTCCTCCACTCATTACCTGTAGTAATGGCACCTGTTTAAACTTGTTATCAGTATAAAAAGACACCTGTGCACACCCTCAAACAGTCTGACTCCAAACTCCACTATGGTGAAGACCAAAGAGCTGTCAAAGGACACCAGAAACAAAATTGTAGCCCTGCACCAGGCTGGGAAGACTGAATCTGCAATAGCCAACCAGCTTGGAGTGAAGAAATCAACTGTGGGAGCAATAATTAGAAAATGGAAGACATACAAGACCACTGATAATCTCCCTCGATCTGGTGCTCCACGCAAAATCCCACCCCGTGGGGTCAGAATGATCACAAGAACGGTGAGCAAAAATCCCAGAACCACGCGGGGGGACCTAGTGAATGAACTGCAGAGACCTGGGACCAATGTAACAAGGCCTATCATAAGTAACACACTACGCCACCATGGACTCAGATCCTGCAGTGCCAGACGTGTCCCACTGCTTAAGCCTGTACATGTCCGGGCCCGTCTGAAGTTTGCTAGAGAGCATTTGGATGATCCAGAGGAGTTTTGGGAGAATGTCCTATGGTCTGATGAAACCAAACTGGAACTGTTTGGTAGAAACACAACTTGTCGTGTTTGGAGGAAAAAGAATACTGAGTTGCATCCATCAAACACCATACCTACTGTAAAGCATGGTGGTGGAAACATCATGCTTTGGGGCTGTTTCTCTGCAAAGGGGCCAGGACGACTGATCCGGGTACATGAAAGAATGAATGGGGCCATGTATCGTGAGATTTTGAGTGCAAACCTCCTTCCATCAGCAAGGGCATTGAAGATGAAACGTGGCTGGGTCTTTCAACATGACAATGATCCAAAGCACACCGCCAGGGCAACGAAGGAGTGGCTTCGTAAGAAGCATTTCAAGGTCCTGGAGTGGCCTAGCCAGTCTCCAGATCTCAACCCTATAGAAAACCTTTGGAGGGAGTTGAAAGTCCGTGTTGCCAAGCGAAAAGCCAAAAACATCACTGCTCTAGAGGAGATCTGCATGGAGGAATGGGCCAACATACCAACAACAGTGTGTGGCAACCTTGTGAAGACTTACAGAAAACGTTTGACCTCTGTCATTGCCAACAAAGGATATATCACAAAGTATTGAGATGAAATTTTGTTTCTGACCAAATACTTATTTTCCACCATAATATGCAAATAAAATGAAAAAAAAACAGACAATGTGATTTTCTGGATTTTTTTTTCTCCGTTTGTCTCCCATAGTTGAGGTCTACCTATGATGTAAATTACAGACGCCTCTCATCTTTTTAAGTGGTGGAACTTGCACTATTGCTGACTGACTAAATACTTTTTTGCCCCACTGTATATAGATGCCTATAGGGGCTATCTTGAGCAACCAAACAAGCTAACAATAATTGTCCTCGCAGGGATCAACACAAGAATACACTGGTAATGCAAACACGACTAACCCGGCAAAGACCGGTCACTATAGGGCCGCGATATGGCCGATTACTGGTCCTTAATTACAACGTGTCACTTATCCTCTCTGACATCCGGCAGAGTACTGGTCGGCAATGCTTCGGCGCTTCAGCCGCTGGGCCCAGCCGATGAGAATCTGGCGAAGACTTCGGGCGCTCCTAGGCCCGGGCGAGATGGGGGCACAGCAGGCCCCTGGTGGCGGCCGCTCAGAATGCGGGCGGACGGTCGGTGTTCCTCTTCTGTACGGCTCGGTGCCGTCCTCCTTCTGCCCACGGTGAGTCTCCCTTCCGTCTCTCCTGTCGCTTCTCTGCTTTCTGTTCTCTGGCGAAGGTCTTTACTCTGGCTCCATGGCGCCCTCTAGCTTCTGTGCCTCTTCTCTCCTGCTCCGTCATTGACTGACTGCTGCTGGCATCCCCAGCCCCTTTTATATTAGCTCCTTCCCCAACCTTTCTAGAAGTCTCTGCGGTCCGTCTCCTAATTCTGTCCCCCGGAAACAGTCACCCTAGGAGCCTTAGTGATGGCCCCCTTGGTTCCGGTCCGGACACACAGCGGGGACTCCTCCTCCTACACTATCAGTGGTCTTGTATGTCTTCCATTTTATTATTATTGCTCCCACAGAGGATTTCATCACACCAAGCTGCTTGCCTAATGCAGATTCAGTCTTTCCAGCCTGGTGCAGGGCTATAATTTTGTTTCTGGTGTCCTTCGACAGCTCTTTGGTCTTCATAGTGGAGTTTGGAGTATGACTGAGGTTGTAGACAGGTGTATTTTATAGGAGGACAGAGGAGCCTCTTAAAGAAGTTACAGGTCTGTCAGAGCCAGAAATCTTGCATGCTTTTAGGTGACCAAATACCTTATTTTCCACCACAATTTACAAAATAAACCTTGCCAAATTAGACAAGGTTATTTTCTGGAATTGTTTTCTCATTTTGACTCTCATAGTTGTGGTCTACCTATGATGTTAATTACAGGCCTCTCTCATCTTTTTAAGTGGGAAAACTTTCACAATTGGTGGCTGACTAAATACTTTTTTGCCCCAATGTATGTTACTTAGGGTGTACCGTCCGCAACTCTATTTTGGGTTGTTTGGTTATCACCACACTTTGGGCTTTTTAAGGGTTTTTAATTTGTTTTGTTGCTTGTGATTTTTTTGTATCAATAAATTGTCTATTACTTTTGGGAGATTCCTATCTTTGCTTATTTTTTTTTCTCTTTCCACTAAAAAATGCAATAAAAACATGTAAAAAATGTAAGAAACATAATTTACCTAAGGCTACGTTCACATGTCGCGGCTTTTTCGCGGTTTCGCGGCGGTTTTAAATGCGCGATTTTGCCACAAAAACGCGAAAAATAAGCATCCCATGCATTCCTATGGGATTCCGTAATGCTGTGCTAATGCTGCGGTTTTCTCCGTGGCGGAATAGCTTCGCGGTAAAAAACGCAGCATGCTCATTCATTTAGCAGAATCGCGGCGATCCCGCACCCATAGGAATGCATTGTTCTGCTTACTTTCCGCATGTGGCTGTGCACACCATGCGAAAAGTAAGCAGAACATTTGCGGATGGTACCCACGGTCCGGAGGAGAGGAGAGGAGACTGTCCTCCGGGCTTTGGGTACCATATCCCTGTAAAAAATAGAATTAAAATAAAAAATATTGTTATTGTCACCTTCTGGCGTCCCGCGAAGCCTTCCCACCTCTCTCCATGCTCCCGGTCCCAGTAATCCTTTGCGAGAATGACTGCGATGACGTCTCGATCTCGCGGGAGCACGACATCTCGCGGTCATTCGTGATGACGTCGCGGGAGTATGTAGTCTCGCAGTCATTCGCGCAAAGGATTACTGGGACCAGGAGCGTGGAGAGAGGCGGGAAGGCTGCGCGGGACGCCGGAAGGTAAGAATAACAATATTTTTTATTCTTTTAATTATTTTTTACATCCTATCTTTTACTACTGATGCTGCATAGGCAGCATCAGTAGTGAAAAGTTGGTCACACTCGTCAAACACTGTCAATCAGTTCTCCAAGCGATCTGTAGCTAATTACGCTTGCAAAATGCTAGTTTTTCCGCGGGAAAATCGCGGGAATTTAAATGCGATTTTCCCGAGGAATGGAATCCGGAATTCCGCACATGTGCACATAGCCTAATAGTTGCAGAAATGCTTGCAGAAAATCTGCAGCATTAAAAACCAAATACTCATAGTGTGAATATAGCCTAACAGACAAATAGCACCAGATCACTACAAAATATTACCATCATATAGAGTAGTGATTAGAGTTGAGCGACTTTTGGTTTTTTAGGGTCGCGTTTCGTTTCGTGAAACCCGACTTTTCCAAAAGTCAGGTCGAGCAAGATCGTCCGATTATAGGGAAAAGTCGGGGTCGTCCCGAAACACGAAACCCAATGTAAGTCAATGGGGAATAAAAGTCGGCAGTGAGAGGAGGACAGGAAACACACCTACAGTGCCCATTTGAATGCCAAAAGCATCAATTCTTCTTACTTAAGCTTGTCAACCTTAATTAACTTCATAATACAAGTTACGCACTGAAAAATGGGGGTTATTTGGCTAAAGTTGTGGGGGGGCTGGCTCCAGGTTTTCATGTGCCCTGGGCGAAAGAGCGCCCCTTTAACACATACCAAAACTCATCATGCTCCGATATGGCAGAGAAATAGCGGTATAGTACAATGAAAAATACTTCACTTTTTACATCTCATGACGAGGCCCATCTATTTCTCCATACAGAATCATTGGTCCCATATAATGTTTGAAACAGTATATGATGAGCTCCACATAATGCTACAGTATATGTTGGTCCCCATGGATGAAGCTCCACTGTCTTATGGGCCCAAATAATGCTCCAAACATAATGGGCCCCATTTCTAATGCTCTAGTGTATAATGGGCCCTGTAAATGCTGCTCCAGTGTCTGATGTCCACCTTTGGAATGTTCCAGTGTATGGTGGGCCCCATCTATCATTCTCCAGAGTAACGTGCTCCCCAAAAATTGCTGTCCCAACATTGAAAACAATCAAATAAGTCTCCTCGCTAGGGAATCCCTGTACTAGTCTGGACTCCTCGTCGTCCCCATCTTCCATCTCACTGCACAGTATTTCAACCTTGCAAGTGCTGTGATCCTGAGCAAGCAGGGGGGGCCCACTCATTGGCGACGGCACTGGCACAGGGCCCCTGATAGTACGGTGGTGTGTCTGATGGCGGGTGGGCCGAACCTGCACTTTCATCTGCAGCTTCCTCTTTGTCACCGTGTAAGATGGAACTGTATATGGGAAGGGTAACCTGAGTTTCATCAGGGTCAGATTCAGGCCGTGTAGCGTGCGAGGGGAATGTAGTGGTCTGGGTCAATGTACCAGCAGATTCATCGAGCAGTGGCTGGGCATCAGTGCACTTGTGTCGCCCCCAGGAGTACGGTCGCCACAGTGGCATTACCTTCCTCCTAGGGAGTGTGATGTCATGCTTGGGAGCAACGAAGGATCTCTCTAGCAGGTTAACTGGCGGCGTTATTCCCACGAGTCATGACCCTCCAAACAGCGTTCATGAAGGCAAAGTGTTTGTTTTACGTGGGCAGTATGGTTGCAAAGCTGAACCTTAAAGGAATGTCCAGAAGGGCACCACCAGGAGTGGAGCCTACGGTTAAATTCGACTCCACCTGGGAAACCTCAACCATGCCAGCTACAGAACAGATGCACACATTGCAAGCTTAATTCCGTTAACG
This sequence comes from Dendrobates tinctorius, assembly GCF_039654945.1. Lineage (NCBI taxonomy): Eukaryota > Metazoa > Chordata > Amphibia > Anura > Dendrobatidae > Dendrobates > Dendrobates tinctorius. The sequence continues at coordinate 26,479,165 of NW_027361679.1, forward strand.
AACGAGACTCCGTCATGCCCCGCGGTCCGAGTCCGGCTTACTAGAGGGACACGTGAGGCTCTGGAACATGAGATTGGCCAATAACTGGTGTGTCATGCCCTTACATGTCCGTGGCTGCATGTGCGCTACACTGAAAAGGCCAGCGTTTGTCGCTTACAGGTGCAGATAACCCGCTGAACAACGTTAGTGATGGGGATCACTGATTACAATTATTACCCGCGAACAATGATTTCCCAGTAAGTGCAGGTCAACTGCAGTTCCGGAATTAGGCCTAACCGTCATTCCTGAAAAAATGAAAAACTTACGTGTGCAAACCACAGGTGCTGTAGCTTGCTTAACAGCTCGCCAGCCGTTCTCACGCCCAGTATGGATTACACGTGATTGCACAAAGGTTAGAAAGGGTACCGTATCCCCAGATAACATGTATGGATAGCGTAAACATTCAAAATATATGTCTCAGGAGGCAGGCTCAGACGGTGTTAGGCCCAGTATGGATTGCACGTGATTGCACAAAGGTTACAAAGGGTACCGTATCCCCGGATAACATGTATGGATAGCGTACACATTCAAAATATGTCTCAGGAGGCAGGCTCAGACGGTGTTAGGCCCAGTATGGATTGCACGTGATTGCACAAAGGTTAGAAAGGGTACCGTATCCCCGGATAACATGTATGGATAGCGTACACATTCAAAATATATGTCTCAGGAGGCAGGCTCAGACGGTGTTAGGCCCAGTATGGATTGCACGTGATTGCACAAAGGTTAGAAAGGGTACCGTATCCCCGGATAACATGTATGGATAGCGTACACATTCAAAATATATGTCTCAAGAGGCAGGCTCAGACGGTGTCAGGCACAGTATGGATTTGACGGCCCAGATTACACAGCAGAGGAGCAGGGAGAGGTAAAGATTGCAAATGCTGGGGCCCTGCCCAAGCAAGGGGGGCCCACTCGTGGGCGTCGGTACTGGCACTGGGCCCCTCATAGTACAGCAGTGTGTCTGACGGCGGGTGTGCACCACCACCGTCAGAGACACTTGATTGCACTATGAGGGACCCTGTGCCAGTGCCCGCGCCCAAGAGTCGGCCTACCCACCTGTCCAGGGCAACGGCACTCGCACGGTGTCGTGCGCTAGGTGGTGACCCCGGCCATGGGGGGGGGAGGCAGCATAGTTAGGGAGTTTTAGAAAGTGGCATATGTTGATGTTGGACATTCAGCTGATGCAAAAGGCGAAATAGGTCAAGTCCCAGGAAGAGGTGGACCAAAGCAAGCCATTTTTCTGTCACCCTATGTGTCATCAGGGGAAGGTGGGACAAAATCCTTGGAAATCCATGCATGGTTCATTTTAATGAAGGTTAGATCATCCACATTTTGGGTTGACAGACGGGTCCTTTTTTCTGTCAGGATTGATCCAGCTGCACTGAAGACTCTTTCCGATAGCACACTTGCAGCTGGGCAAGCGAGCTCCTGTAAGGCGTATTGGGCCAATTCAGGCCAGGTGTCCAGTTTAGCGGCCCAATAGTCAAAGGGGAATGACCTGTGTGGGAGAACATCGATATGGGAGGAAAAGTAGTTTGTAACCATGGTTGACAACTGCTGTCTCCTGTCACTTTCCATCGATGCAGTATTACCAGTTGTGTGAGCGGTATTTGAAAAATCAGTCCACAACATTGTCATGAAACCCCTGTCTCCAACGCCACTTCTGCTGTGTGCACCACGAACACCTCTGCCAAGCTGCCCCCGGCCCGTACGGCTCGTGTGAGAACCATCACCGCTGCTGTGTGCTGGGAATGCCTCTAGCAACCGATTTACCAGAGTTGCTTGTTTATTAGCCAATATTAGGTCAAGTTTCTCCTGTGGCATGATGTTTTGTAATTTGCCTTTATAGCGTGGATCCAGGATGCTGGCCAACCAGTAGTCGTCATCGTTCATCATTTTGGCAATGCGGGGGTCCCTTTTTAGGATCCGCAAGGCATAATCTGACATGTGGGCCAATGTTCCCGGTGTCAATGATGCACTGCGAGTGCTGGGTGGAGGAGCACTTTCTGGCAAATCCACATCCCTCCAGTCACGCACAAACCCTGTACCAGACCTTGCCACGCCAACATTTTCACTTGCCCCACGAGATGCATCCTCCTCCCCTAAGTAATCATCCCCATCATCCTCCTCCTCCTCCTCTTCTTCCTCCACCTCGTCCAGGAGAGGTCCCTGAGCAGACAATGGCTGAATGTCATCAAGGATTCCCTCCTCCTCTTCCTCCTCATCAACATTGGCTGCAGACGCCTGCTCCTTAAGGTGCGTCAAAGTTTGCATGAGCAGACGCATAAGTGGGATGCTCATGCTTAGGATGGCGTCGTCTGCGCTTACCAGCCGTGTGCATTCCTCAAAACACTGAAGGACTTTACAGAGGTCTTTCAGCTTCGACCACTGCACACCTGTCAACTCCATGTCTGCTCTCAAAGTGCCCGGCCGTGTATCCTCCCACAAATGCATTATGGCCTGCCTCTGCTCGCACAGCCGCTCCACCATGTGCAGGGTGGAGTTCCACCTTGTTGCAATGTCGATAATGAGGCGGTGGTTGGGAAGGTGGAGCAATCGCTGCAGCTTCTGCATACGAACGGAGTGTACAGGCGACCGGCGGATGTGCGCGCACAGTCTTCGCACCTTCTGGAGCAGGGCTGTTAACTCCGGATAATTTTTGAGGAAGCACTGCACCACCAGGTTCAAGGTGTGAGCCAAGCAAGGTATGTGGCTGAGTTTTGAAAGGGCTATGGCTGCCACAAAATTACGGCCGTTATCACTAACTACCTTGCCTGCCTCAAGATGTACACTGCCCAGCCATGACTCAGTTTGTCGCTTCAAGTACTCGGTCAGCACCTCGGCGGTATGTCTGTCGCCCAAACACATCATCTGCAACACAGCCTGCTGACGCTTTCCACTAGCTGCTCGATAGGGGGACACATCGTGTGCAACAGTGGCAGCTGCAGATGGAGTGCTCGTACGACTGCGCTCTGTGGACGAGCTTTCGCTTCTGGAGGAGGAGGGTGGAACGCCTACAGCCAACTGTTTCCTATACCGTGGGCTAGGCAGCACTGTCCCACCACCGCTGTCCCCTGTGGACCCTGCATCCACCACATTAACCCAGTGCGCAGTGATGGACACGTAACGGCCCTGGCCATGCCGACTGGACCATGCATCAGTAGTGAGGTGCACCTTTCCGCTCACTGACTGCTTGAGTGCATGGACAATGCGGTCTTTCACATGATGGTGGAGGGCTGGGATGGCTTTGCGAGAGAAGAAGTGGCGACTGGGTAGGTCATAGCGTGGTACTGCATAGGCCATGAGTTCGCGGAAAGCTGTGCTTTCCACCAACCGAAAGGGCATCATCTCAAACGAGATTAGTTTGGCAATGTGGGCGTTCAAACCCAGTGTACGCGGATGAGAGACTGAGTACTTTCTTGACCTACTCATAGTGTCTGGGAGGGTGAGCTGGACTTGAGAGCTGCATATGGTGGAAGTAGCGGTGGACAGGGCGGACTGAGAGAGGGTTGATGATGGTGATGGAGTTGGTGTTCTTTCTGATGGCCTAGAATCAGTCTTTCGTTGATATAACAGTGGGATTCCCTGACTGCTGTGGCCTTGCAACGACACCTCAACATTTGCTGCTGTGCTAACCGGTGGGCTTACAGTGGGGGAAACAATGTAGCGTTGCTGACTACCTTCGTTGTGATCAGTTGCACATGTGGCACTTGAGGTTTGGTGTTGTGTCCACGCTTGCAAGTGCATGCTGGTTAAATGTCTAAGCATGCAACTGGTATTCAAATTTTTCAGATTTTTCCCTCGGCTAAAGGTCTTTGCGCACTTCTTACAGATAACCTTGGCCTGATCATGAGGATTTTGTTCAAAAAAGTGCCACACTGCACTCTTCCTACTTTGGCAGACATTTTGCGGCCTAGCACGCTGTGATCTTTTGACCCTCTGGACAAGCTGTCCAGCAACTCTTTTGATGTTTGGAACCTGTCTTTGGAGTGCTCCGGGCCTGCCAGATAACAGCTGTTGCGATGTCGATGTCTGCTGTGGATGCTCCTCATCTGAGCTATTGGAAGCAGCACCCTCTTCCCCCAATGGATGCCAATCTGGGTCAACAACTGGGTCATCCATCACCTCCTCTTCTATGTCATGTGCACCTTCCTCTGTGTCACCGTGTATGGTGGTATAGTGTGCGGGAAGGGGCACCTGAGTCTCATCAGGGTCAGAATCTGGCTCTGTACACTGCGAGGACAATGTAGTGCTCTGAGTGAATGTACCAGCAGAATCATCCATCAGCGGCTGTGCATCAGTGCACTCCATGTCAGATTCATCTTGGCCTGGGTAATTCACCATTTCACTTGATAATCCAGGCATGGTATGTGAAAACAGCTCCATGGAGTAATCAGTAGTATGGCCTGCGTCATCCTTCAATCTTGGTTGGGGTGAAGGACACAAGGAAAGGTGTGGTTCATGAACATGAGCCTCCAATGACGACTCAGTGCTTTTACTTTTTACAACTGAAGAAGAGGAGGCGATAGAGCTGGAGGCTGAGTCAGCAATGTAAGACAAAACTTTTTCCTGATGCTCTGGCTTTAAAAGTGGTTTGCCAACTCCTAGAAAACTAAGCGTTCGAGGCCTTATGTAGCCAGACGATGACGCAGGCTCAACACCTCCTGCATTCGGTCCTATTTTGCTCTTGCCACTACCATCAGATCCACCACCAACACCATCATTACCAGCTGCCAACCCCCGCCCAATTCCACGGCCTCTTCCACCAGCCTTCCTCATTTTTGGTAGAAATGTAGACAAAATCCAACAAACTATATAGTATGTAAAACAAGGTACAAGGTGTCTATAGGACAGGGGAGATTTTGAATTTCTGCACACACTTTTGGACACTGGACACTTTTGGATTGTGTGAGGCCCACTGATATCTGAGCGCTATGTGACAGGCTCGATGGCACAGCTGTGACCTAAGTGACTAGAGGATAAGTGAGATTTTGAATCTCTGCACACACTTTTGGACACTTTTGGATTGTGTGAGGCCCACTGATATCTGAGCGCTATGTGACAGGCTCGATGGCACAGCTGTGACCTAAGTGACTAGAGGATAAGGGAGATTTTGAATCTCTGCACACACTTTTGGACACTGGACACTTTTGGATTGTGTGAGGCCCAATGAATATCTGAGCGCTATGTGACAGGCTCGATGGCACAGCTGTGACCAAAGTGACTAGAGGATAAGGGAGATTGGATTGCTTTTAAAAAAGCAGTTTGCAGAGCAGTGGGTAAACAGCAATGCCAGTCTGTCAGAAAGCCTTAAAAGGCAGCCCAACAACCAACACTACTGATACACCACAATATAGCCTCCCCTTGCACTGCACACACAGTGACTGGTGTGTTGTGCAGGCCAAATTGCTATCAGCAGCGGAAGCAGTTTTTTTTTCTTCTCAGCAGGACAAAAAAAAAAATTGGGATTGCTTTTAAAAAAGCAGTTTGAGGCCCAATGAATATCTGAGCGCTATGTGACAGGCTCGATGGCGCAGCTGTGACCAAAGTGACTAGAGAATAAGGGAGATTGGATTGCTTTTAAAAAAGCAGTTTGCGGAGCAGTGGGTAAACAGCAATGCCAGCCTGTCAGGAAGCCTTAGAAGGCAGCCCAACAACCAACACCACTGATACACCACTATATAGCCTCCCCTTGCACTGCACACACAGTGACTGGTGTGTTGTGCAGGCCAAATCGCTAGCAGCAGAAGCAGTTTTTTTGTCTTCTTCCCTGCCTAACGCTCTCCCTACAGAATCAGCAGCAACCTCTCCCTATGCTAAGATCGGCAGAAGTAAGATGGCGGTCGGCGTGCATGCCCTTTTATACCCCCTGTGACGCCCACCAAAGCAAGCCAATCACTTGCATGCCCTTCTGAAAGATGGTGGTGACCCGTGCCTATGTCATCACGTTGCCCACAGTGTCCGTGGATCCTGATTGGCTGAAAAAGAGCGCAAAACAAACTTTTGAAACGCGACTTTGGCGCGTAAGTCGCCGACCTCGTGGCAGACCTCATCCTAGGGTCGGGTTTCGTTTCATGAAACCCGACTTTGCCAAAAGTCGGCGACTTTTGAATTTTTTCGACCCGTTTCGCTCAACTCTAGTAGTGATAATACCACCATACTGATCATTAACCAAAACCACTGCACTAGGACTGACATTATCACCATACAGTGACCATATAATGATATCAGTTATATGCCAGTGCTCTGCAGACCATATAGTATGTGTATAATGTAGAGATTCTCACTAGTGATGATCTTGCTGATCATACCAATTTATTTTCTCTTTCCTATTCCATTCGGCCCAGACCGCCATGGCCTCTTCTTCCATCCATAACTTGTCCCTGCAAAATGTAACACAGAAACATCTTTGGGTTATTGCTTTCCTGTACCCTCCTCACATTTACCACCTCTACATAAACCATACAGTATTTTAATCAGTGCCTCAAAGTAATAAGGCCCCCATTGTGTCCTGCACAGTAATATTACTTTTTTGTGCACCACATAATTATAGTGCCCTTTCTGCTCCTACACAGTGATATTCCCTCAATAATTCAGCATAATAATAGTGCTCCCCTGTGCTTCCTTACTGTTATATAGCACCATAAAGTAATAATTTTTCCTTATGCCTTCTTATGATGATTCCCCTTGACCCTTTCCAATAATAATTACCTTCTTAGGCTGGTTTCACATTTGCGTTTTTTAGCGCTGGAAAAAAACGCTAACCTGCGCATGCGTTTTTTCCCCTATATTTAACATGGGTGCGCATACCTGCGCGCTTGTAAGCGCATGTATGCGATTTTCATGCGCTGCGTTTTTTTGGGGTGTGCGATTGGATTTTCCAGACGCATCATGTTGCATTTTTTGGCCCTGCAAAAAAGCGCATGCGCACATATGCGCACGTTTTGCGCTAAAAATGGCCATTATAGCCTATGGATGCGCATATGTGCGCACTGGCATGCTCATGTAAGCGTTTTTTTGCATATGCGTTTTTTTTTAAGTTAAGGGGGTTTAGGGTTAGGGTTAGGGTCAGGGTCAGGGTTAGGGTTGGGTTTTGGGTCAGGGTTAGGGTTAAGTATGGTTTGGTTAAGGGTTAGGGTCAGGGTTAGGGTTAGGGTTAGGGTCAGGGTTAGGGTTAGGGTTAGGGTTAAGTATGGTTTTGTTAAGGATTAGGGTCAGGGTTAGGGTCAGGATTAGGGTTAAGTATGGTTTTGTTAAGGGTTAGGGTCAGGGTTAGGGTTAGGGTTAGGGTCAGGGTTAGGGTTAGGGTCAGGGTTAGGGTTAAGTATGGTTTTGTTAAGGATTAGGGTCAGGGTTAGGGTCAGGATTAGGGTTAAGTATGGTTTGGTTAAGGGTTAGGGTCAGGGTTAGGGTTAGGGTTAGGGTCAGGGTTAGGGTTAGGGTTAGGGTCAGGGTCAGGGTTAGGGTCAGGGTTAGGGTTAGGGTTAGTTAGGGTTTAGGGTTTGGGTTAGGGTTAAGTATGATTTGGTTAAGGGTTAGGGTCAGGGTTAGGGTTAGGGTCAGGGTTAGGGTTAGGGTTAGGGTCAGGGTTAGGGTTAGTAAAGTCATGGTTTGGGTAGTGTGAGGGGCCACCTAAAAATGTTGGAAAAAAACGCAAACGCGGTAAAAACGCGCTAAAAACGCATACAAACGCATAAAAACGCTGCGTTTTTTTCATGCATGCTCATAAAAATGCTTGAAAAAAACGCAGCAGTTGTATGCTTATGTATGCGTTTTTTCAATGCGTTTTTTTGCGGGAAAAACGCGCTGCAAAAAAAAGCAAGTGTGAAACTAGCCTTACAATAATAGACAGTTCTTCCAGTGCTTTCCCTATAATGATAATAACCCTCAGTGCGCATCGCTATAGTAATGACTCTTTATTGCAATAATGCAGTGGCGTACATAGAAACCACTTGAGGCTAGTTTCACATTAGCATTTACGGCCGCAGCATCGGGCTGCGCACGGCCGCCGCTAAGCCCCGCCCCCTGCCGTGCCTCCGCCGGTAGCTCCGCCTACGGACGCATGACGCTGCATGCGTCCTGCGTCCCCTATCTTTAGCACTGGGGACGCAGGCCGTTCGCAGTATGCGCTTGGTGGCGCATGCATCCTTTTGACGCTGCGCCGACCAGCGCCAAATGCAACAGGTTGCAATTTGGTGCGCTCGGCGCAGCGTCAAAAGGACGTATGCGCCGCCAAACGCATACTGCACACGGCCTGCGTCCCCAGTGCTAAAGATAGGGGACGCGGGACGCATGCAGCATCATGCGTCCGTAGGCGGAGCTACCGGCGAAGGCGCGGCAGCGGGCGGGGCTTAGCAGCGGACGTAAATGCTAATGTGAAACTAGCCTGAGTGTTCTTCTCATCCACTGCGATACCCCGTCCTTGGCCCCCATACAGAATAATGTCTCAAAAATGCCCCAATACAAAATGATGTTCCCACATTCCTCCACCTACACTGTATGATGTCTACCACAGCCCCTCAGACACAGTAAAATGGCCCCACAAACCCACGCACAGTATGATGGTTCCAGCCCGAGCATAATGGCTGATGGCCCACTGTACTGCTTCACCCCACAGACAGTATGATGGTCTAGTCCTCTTCCTCTCTGAAGAGACAATTTGCGTAATTAGCATATTTCCCAGAGGAGCATTGCGGCTTTAATCTCCTCATCTCAACATGCTTAGCATGTCATTCTCCGCAAGAAGAAATTATACTTCATTGTTTTGAAAAACAGTACCGTACTTTGCCCATACATCCCCCATTGCGTACTACTGTATAAAAAAAGGTATACAAAGCAGTTTACACTTTATGCATACGTACAAGAATGGACACTCTGCAGTGCTTTTCTACAGTAAAGAGTAATATATCAGTGAAAACCTGCCCAATGGAGTACAAAAGGACACTGTCTTGGCCTTTGTCAGGTGAATGGAACCCTATGGATAATGTTCATTTATAGGTTAGGAGCAGTTACTAGTGTATATACTAAGCAGAAGGATTGTATGAAGCCTGCACAGAGCCTAAAGGACCCTATTCACATATGAAAGTTGTCTGAACCTGCCTGATGCTTTTATTTTGAAGGTTGATAAGTGGCAACCTGGGGTGTCTGGTGGTGGATTTCTCCTCTGTCAGCTGAAAGCATATGCTAATATATGGGAGAATCAACAGAGATGGCTAATTGCTGAATGAACAGCTGTTTCATGGCCAGCTTTAGTATCCAGGTAAGAAAAGCAGTGTGACTGCCATTGTTTTGAACAATTGGAACTGTATGCAATTAACCGAGGGAGAGAGCACACACTGAGCATAGCAATAGTATATAACATACAGTCATGGCCAAAAGTATTGACACCCCTGCAATTCTGTCAGATAATACTCAGTTTCTTCCTGAAAATGATTGCAAACACAAATTCTTTGGTATTATTATCTTCATTTAATTTGTCTTAAATGAAAAAACACAAAAAGAATTGTCCTAAAGCCAAATTGGATATAATTCCACACCAAACATAACAAAGAGGGTGGACAAAAGTATTGGCACTGTTCGAAAAATCATGTGATGCTTCTCTAATTTGTGTAATTAACAGCACCTATAACTTACCTGTGGCACCTAACAGGTGTTGGCAATAACTAAATCACACTTGCAGCCAGTTGACATGGATTAAAGTTGACTCAACCTCTGTCCTGTGTCCTTGTGTGTACCACATTGAGCATGGAGAAAAGAAAGAAGACCAAAGAACTGTCTGAGGACTTGATAAACCAAATTGTGAGGAAGCATGAGCAATCTCAAGGCTACAAGTCCATCTCCAAAGATCTGAATATTCCTGTGTTTACCATGCGCAGTGTCATCAAGAAGTTTAAAGCCCATGGCACTGTGGCTAACCTCCCTAGATGTGGCCGGAAAAGAAAAATTGACAAGAGATTTCAACGCAAGATTGTACGGATGTTGGATAAAGAACCTACACTAACATTCAAACAAGTTCAAGCTGCCCTGCAGTCCGAGGGTACAACGGTGTCAACCCGTACTATCCGTCGGCATCTGAATGAAAAGGAACTGTATGGTAGGAGACCCAGGAAGACTCCACTTCTTACCCCGAGACATAAAAAAGCCAGGCTGGAGTTTGCCAAAACTTACCTGAAAAAGCCTAAAACATTTTGGAAGAATGTTCTTTGGTCAGATGAGACAAAAGTAGAGCTTTTTGGGCAAAAGCATCAACATAGAGTTTACAGGAGAAAAAAGAGGCATTCAAAGAAAAGTACATGGTCCCTACAGTCAAACATGGCGGAGGTTCCCTGATGTTTTGGGGTTGCTTTGCTGCCTCTGACACTGGACTGCTTGACCGTGTGCATGGCATTATGAAGTCAGAAGACTACCAACAAATTTTGCAGCATAATTTAGGGCCCAGTGTAAGAAAGCTGGGTCTACCTCAGAGGTCATGGGACTTCCAGCACGACAATAACCCAAAACACACTTCAAAAAACACTAGAAATTGGTTTGAGAGAAAGCACTGGAGACTTCTAAGGTGGCCAGCAATGAGTCCAGACCTGAATCCCATAGAACACCTGTGGAGAGATCTAAAAATGGCAGTTTGGAGAAGGCACCCTTCAAATATCAGGGACCTGGAGCAGTTTGCCAAAGAAGAATGGTCTAAAATTCCAGCAGAGCATTGTAAGAAACTCATTGATGGTTACCGGAAGTGGTTGGTCGCAGTTATTTTGGCTAAAGGTTGTGCAACCAAGTATTAGGCTGAGGGTGCCAATACTTTTGTCCGGCCCATTTTTGGAGTTTTGTGTGAAATGATCAATGTTTTGCTTTTTGCTTCATTCTCTTTTGCGTTTTTTCATTTAAGACAAATTAAATGAAGATAATAATACCAAAGAATTTGTGTTTGCAATCATTTTCAGGAAGAAACTGAATATTATCTGACAGAATTGCAGGGGTGTCAATACTTTTGGCCATGACTGTATACCTCTATTTAAAATGGTTGATAGCCAGTGTAAATACTTAAAAATGTATACTTGCTAATGGACATATCAATGGCAGACCATTTGGATCAAGATAAGGAAACAGAAGAGGAAAATACTGAACAAAAGGTCCAAAAAGTTGAAAAATGCTGTTATTGGAAAAGTAAAAATAACTTTATTCGACAAACATAAAAAATATTCAACAATGGTAATCAATTGAGGACCACAAAAGAGGTCATTACTACATATGATACAGACTGGGTAGGCAACCTGATGTAATATACAGCACTTTATATAGAAGATATTATATATACACCGGTGTATATATATGTTTATATGCGTATATACAGTATATATATTTATTTATTTACACTGCTCAAAAAAATAAAGGGAACACTCAAATAACACATCCTAGATCTGAATGAATGAAATGTTCTCATTGAATACTTTGTTTTGTACAAAGTTGAATGTGCTGACAACAAAATCATACAAAAATCATCAATGGAAATCAAATTTATTAACCAGTGGAGGCCTGGATTTGGAGTCACACACAAAATTAAAGTGGAATGTAATGTCCTAAAAACAAGTCAAAATGAGGCTCAGTATTGTGTGTGGCCTCCACGTGCCTGTATGACCTCCCTACTGTACAACACCTGGGCATGCTCCTGATGAGGTGGAGGATGGTCTCCTGAGGGATCTCCTCCCAGACCTGAACTACAGCAATCGCCAACTCCTGGACAGGCTGTGGTGCAACGTGACGTTGGTGGATGGAGCGAGACATGATGTCCCAGATGTGCTCAATCGTATTCAGGTCTGGGGAATGGTTGGGCCAGTCCATAACTTCAATGCCTTCATCTTGCAGGAACTGCTGACACACTCCAGCCACATGAGGTCTGGCATTGTCCTGCATTAGGAGGAACCCAGGGCCAACCACACCAGCATATGGTCTCACAAGGGGTCTGAGGATCTCATCTCGGTACATAATGGCAGTCAGGCTACCTCTGGCGAGCACATGGAGAGCTGTGCGACCCTCCAAAGAAATGCCACCCCACACCATTACTGACGAACGGGTCATGCTGAAGAATGTTGCAGAGTCCGTCTCATGCTACTGTGGTGTTTGCAGGTACACAGGATGCAGTGACGAGTCACGAGACAATTAGATGCTTTCTATAATAACACTTTATAAGACTAGAGGGAACTTTCCTCAGTCCCGGCCTGATCACCAAAGGGGTAACACGGGGTGCCCTCGCAGGGGTTCTATACAAGCACACACAAACGGTAGAACACGACTACTTCCGGCAACAGCCGGTCACTATAGGGCCGCGGTATGGCCGACTACGGGTCCTTAATTATAAAGTCAACTTAGCCGTCCGGACGTCCCTCGCCGTTCGGGTTGGTGGTCTTTCGGCGTAGTAGTTGCTGGGCCCAGTTGCTGAGGCGATGATGAAGTCTTCGCGCACTCCGGCGCGCTGATGACACTGGAACCCCACAGGCTCCGGCGGAGTCCTTGGACAGTTGGGCCGCAACCCCTTGCCTGGGGCAAGCGGCAGCAAAGTGTGGTGGCGAATAACAGGCCACCTGTGCAGCTAACGGCTGCGACGGGGAGTCTGCATTCAGCAGAGGACCGGAGCGGGACAGCGGTGGCCACCGGCGGTACTGTACTTGCCGCGGCCACTGGTGAGAACAGGGTGGCTGCAGGTGGCGGGGAGCAGGCCGCAGCCACGGGCTGGAACGAGACGGCAGCAGCCGCGGGTGACTGCGGGTAGACCGCATCTGCGGGCTGAAGGGAGGCAGCAGCGGCCGCGGGTCAAACTGGGGCCGCAGTGGCCGTGGGCTGGAGCGGGGCAGCAAGTCCCAGATAATCGCCTTGGTACCGTCCTTCTGGAGTCCTCGGTGAGCATCCTCCCTGGCACTGGTGAGTCGCCCTCGCTTTCAGCCACTCCCACCGTCTCCAGCTGTGTCGGTCTGCTGACTCATCGTCCCGGGAATTCCCTGCCTCCTTTATACTTGTCCCTCCCCCAACCCATCTGTCACAACGGTCCGTCCCCGAATTCTGCCCCACGGGGACAGTTTCCCTTGGAACCCGGATGACGGCTTCCTTGGTTCCGGCCCGGACACTCAACGGGGGCCGTTCCTCCCACACTCCTCCGCCCTGTATGCTCGCCAGTCCTCGGGCGAGGGTTTTTGTAGATTCGGGTTAGTTTTTTGGGACGACAGTCCTTGTCGCCATACGAACTGGTCCTGTTCATAACGTTCAAGGGGTTTGCCAGCTGTTGACCGCTCGGAGCGTCGAAACTCGGGTGTAGTGGAGTCTTCTGGGGTGGTGGAGGGTGGTTGAATAGTTGGTTCTGGTGGGATGTCCGGGTCTACTGTAGTGCCACTACTAGGGCAACCCGCAGATGCGACGGGGAAGTCCTCTTCGTCATCCAGGTCCCAGACCGGGGGCAGGGGGTCGGGGACCTGGAGGGTCGGTTCAAGCCGCAGGGGGTCGGTAGACGTACAGGTTTGTAACATGTTATGGTGCACAACCCGAGTGAGAGCCGCGTTGTTTCCTTCGGATTGTATTTCGTATACAGGCCCGTCGGGGCTTATTCGGCGCAACACTCGGTACGGGTTCACTTCCCACCGCAGTTCTATCTTGTTTTGGGGGCGTTGATCAAGCACGAGTACCCGATCCCCAGTCTGAAAGTCAATGGGTGGGGGCAGTGCTCCCCCCTCGTGTTCTAGATCCTGGAGCTTGTGGTTTCGGACCCACGAGGATACCCCGGTCCAGGGTTGGGGTTCTTCTGAGTTCAATTCCACCTCCGTAATTCCTTTACCTTCCCATCTGAACAGCAATGAGTAGGGGGTGTAACTAGTCACTCGATGCACCCGATTATTGTATATCCACACCAGCTCAGGGACATATTCAGGCCAGCGGGCCTTGCGGTCGCTCTCCAGGGTGCGCAGCATTTGGATTAGCGTACGATTGAATCGTTCGCAGGCTCCGTTTCCCTGCGGGTGGTATGACGTAGTCTGCGATTTATCGATACCATAAAGATGGTGCAGCTCTTCCATGACTTTTCCTAGGAAACACGCCCCTTGGTCTGAATGTATTCGTTGTGGACAGCCGTATACTTGAATAAAGTTCTTACAAATCGCATAGGCGGCCGACTCTGCTGTTTGGTCTCGGGTGGGGGTGACCACGGCAAACTTGGTGAAATGGTCCACCATAACGTGACAATGTTCATACCCCTGATAGGCAGGGCCTATGGTTAGATAGTCCACCGTAAGAAGCTCCAGAGTGGCTGATGTCACAATAGCTTGCACCGGGGCTCGTTGCGCGGGGGGTTTAGCGAGCTCACACGGGCGGCAGGTTCGACAAACTTCTTCTACAGCAGCGTGCAACCGTGGGTGGTAAACTATCTGCTGCAGCCATTGTAAAGTCTTCTGAGCACCAAAATGAGCCCCCTTTTCATGGGTTTCCCGGGCCAGTTGGTTGAGATAGGCTCCGGGCACGATCACCTGCCATATCGTAGCTGACGTGGTTCGTGACATGGCTTTCCGATATAAAAGTCCCTTTTTGATGGCTAGTTTTTCCTACTGGTGCAACATCAGCAACATATCTTGGGTCAAGGTCTGTCTTTGTGAGCCCGTGGGCAATTTACCGGTGGCCACCCATCGGCGCAGGAGTCCAATATCTGTATCTCCTTGTTGCTGCTGGATCCAGTGTCACGCTCGCGCCTTGGCAGAATGGCGCGAGCCGGGGGGTTGTGTCCCCACTGTGCCACAAACCAGACTACCCTGGTAGGGGCGTGACTACGACAGCTACCTCGGTCTTCACTGGAGCCTCTGATGGTGAGGTCAGGCTTGTGCGGCAGGTAGCTGCCGGGTGCCACTCCAGGGTGGTGTCTGGCTGTGGCTGCTGGTCCCACTCGGGGACAAGTCACTTGGACAGGTGTGACTAACAGGCAGGCTGAGACACTGGGCAAGCAGGCACGGCTTGGTACACTCGCAGGCAGGCACGGCTTGGAGGCACGGCTTGGAGACACTGGGCAAGCGGACACGGCTTGGAGACACTGGGCAAGCGGGTACGACTTGGAGACACTGGGCAAGTGGGCACGGCTTGGAGACACTGGGCAAGCGGTCACGGCTTGGAGACACTTGGAGTGGTATATGAGAGAACAGGTTTGGACCTGTTCACACAGGATGTGCAGGTATGGATATAGGCAGGAAGGAGTGGAATATGAAGTAACAGGTTTGGACCTGTTCACGCAGGAGTGCGGAGTAGGCAGAGCCGCAGGAGTGCGGAGTAGGCAGAGCCGCAGGAGTGCGGAGTAGGCAGAGCCGCAGGAGTGCGGAGTAGGCAGAGCCGCAGGAGTGCGGAGTAGGCAGAGCCGCAGGAGTGCGGAGTAGGCAGAGCCGCAGGAGTGCGGAGTAGGCAGAGCCGCAGGAGTGCGGAGTAGGCAGAGCCGCAGGAGTGCGGAGTAGGCAGAGCCGCAGGAGTGCGGAGTAGGCAGAGCCGCAGGAGTGCGGAGTAGGCAGAGCCGCAGGAGTGCGGAGTAGGCAGAGCCGCAGGAGTGCGGAGTAGGCAGAGCCGCAGGAGTGCGGAGTAGGCAGAGCCGCAGGAGTGCGGAGTAGGCAGAGCCGCAGGAGTGCGGAGTAGGCAGAGCCGCAGGAGTGCGGAGTAGGCAGAGCCGCAGGAGTGCGGAGTAGGCAGAGCCGCAGGAGTGCGGAGTAGGCAGAGCCGCAGGAGTGCGGAGTAGGCAGAGCCGCAGGAGTGCGGAGTAGGCAGAGCCGCAGGAGTGCGTAGTAGGCAGAGCCGCAGGAGTGCGGAGTAGGCAGAGCCGCAGGAGTGCGGAGTAGGCAGAGCGGCTAAGGAGCCGAGCAGGCAGAGCGGCTAGGGAGCCGTGCAGACAGAGCGGCTAGGGAGCCGTGCAGACAGAGCGGTTAGGGAGCCGTGCAGACAGAGCGGCTAGGGAGGGGTGCAGACAGAGCGGCTAGGGAGGGGTGCAGACAGAGCGGCTAGGGAGGGGTGCAGACAGAGCGGCTAGGGAGGGGTGCAGACAGAGCGGCTAGGGAGCCGTGCAGACAGAGCGGCTAGGGAGCCGAGCAGGCAGAGCGGCTAAGGAGCCGTGCGGGCAGAGCTGCAAGGGAGCAGAGCCTCTGATAGGGAGGACACAAGGAAAGACACAGCAGAGAAGGAACCACAGACAAGGAGACTGACAGACAGAGGTAAGACTGAGTTCAGACAGAGACACAGGGACAAAGACACAAGCACCAGGATATTCTGCCTCCTGGCAGGCGGACAGAGAACAGACAAGGCACTGGGAACAAGACTCAAGGGCCAGGATATTCTGCCTCCTGGCAGGCGGACAGAGAAGTACTAAGCAAGGTACCAAGACACAGGAATACGCAGTAAGAGCCTTCAGAGAAGGCAAGACATAGGACAGGGCCTGGCTAGCTCAGCAGCAAGGAGCTATCTGAGTTTAGACATTGCATAGGCAATGTTTCAGTGGGAGTGGCGAAACTAAATAGTCAAGGGCTCCAGGTGATTGGTAAGGGACATATTACACAGGTGCACCCTGACTGCATAAGAACCAGAGAGTTCAGGTGCCGCCCCCCTATACACACAGTCTGGAAACATGGAGAGCAGAGGCACAGAGCTGGCAACAGACAGAAATCACTACATGGCTTGAAGCAGAAAGTAAGTTGGTGTGCGGGGGATGGGAGGCCATGCAGTGATGCCAGCATGGTTGTTACAGTACCCCCCATTACGGTCCCTCTTCCTCAAGCCTGCCAGAATGACCAGAAGGAGTACGGGACCACACACAGTCCAGGTTGACACGACATCCTTCAGGTAGGGTGGAATATGTGTGCCATCTGGAATCACCGAGTGCCAAGTTTCTTAGTGCCCAACAGTTTCCAACATAGAGGGTACAAGGACTTCTTCCTCCTGATTGGCAGAAGGCAGGGACCTGGAAGCTTCAGACTTGACCCCTACATCAGCCGGCCAGCTAGAAACAGAAGACACCTTCACTGAGGCCAACTTCAGCCCGACATGCCATAAAAATTGGACCTCCTCCCGGTTGGTGAGACACAGAGATACGTA
Source organism: Dendrobates tinctorius (assembly GCF_039654945.1). Taxonomy (NCBI): domain Eukaryota; kingdom Metazoa; phylum Chordata; class Amphibia; order Anura; family Dendrobatidae; genus Dendrobates; species Dendrobates tinctorius. Next base: position 26,496,292 of record NW_027361679.1, read on the forward strand.
GGTCACTGTTCCAACCTCTTCACCCACCTGCCAAATGGAAGCTGGAGGCATACATACAGGGAGCCACTTCAGCCTGTTACCCTGAAAAAACTGGACCACATCTTCCTGGTTAGAGGATGAGTGAAGCTCTGTCTTGGGACCTTCACCCCTAGGCCACAGGGGAGCTGAAGGCATACACTCTGGATCCATCTTCAGCCCTTTATCCTGGGGAAGACAATCAAGAGGCAGGGGTGCTCTTGGGAGCAGAACACTGGTATAGTCGCTGGGGATGTGTGAGGAGATTGAGACCGCCTCCCCCTCTTCAGAGGCATCCTCACACCTTAACTCGGCGACTAGCAAACCAGGCGAAGAAGACGACCTTGCTGACTGAATGCGACGCAAGGGAACCAGACACCTCTTGTCCCTTGGTTGTTTCAAGTGTGGTGCCTTGCTGGGTCTCCAAACATAAATGGGCATCAGGATCTCTGGTTCAGAATGACCCATGGGCATACCAGACAGCCAATGGAAGACGAACTTCTTCGTATACAAAGCTCCGACCTGGAGCTGTAGTTGTCCTTGCAGGACTAGACTGTTTTCAAAGAGGGCTCGGCCACCTTTAGACAATGCCCACGCCGGGTTCTGGAGCTGAAGAATGTTGAAGAATGTTGAAGAATGTCACACACCGACTCTGTATGGCTGGTGGCTTGAACACCCCAAAGCTCCCAGAAGGCAACAAAACAGTCATAGGCTTTAATGGAGAGGGAGGACTCTCGCCAGGGGCAGCCTCTCCTACTGGCCCAGGGTTCTGGAGTACGGGCTTCACAGGGCAAAGGCCAGATTCCGGCTGCAACTTGGCCCGCTTCTTCTTTTTAGACCTCTTGGATCTTGCACGGGAGGCCGCATCGGCAGACTGTGGAACAGGTGATGGCCGAACGGTCATAGGTGGTTGAGACGATTCACCCACAGGTTCCTCTTGTCTCTGGAAGCTTGGAGGGGAAGACTTTTCAAGAGCAGCTGGACGAGGCATGTCGAACACTTTACGGAAGGCCACCAGGAAGGCCCCCAGGCTCATGACGACAGGGTCCCCTGCTTCCCAAAGGGGACAGATCCACATCAAGGCATCACCAGCTAGGTAGGACATGATGTATGCCACCTTGACCCGGTCAGAGGGGAAACAAGCTGCATTCTGCAGGATGTAGTGCAGGCATTTCTTCAGGAACCCTTGGCACTCTTTAGGATCCCCATAGAACCTAGGCGGGTCTGCTGGGTCGTGCTCTTCATAGGCCAGGAGCTGCTCATAGATGGCCTTGGAGACTATGAGTGGTTCAGAAGTCTCAACAATTGGAACCACACAAGGTGGAACAAACTCTTCCAGTGGCTCACACTGGCAGGGAGAGAGTTCATCATGCTCTGCGAGCGGAAGGACATGGGACTCAGCGGGGACCATGGCCTGTGCAAACTGTCACGCTCGTGCCTTGGCTGAATAGCGCGAGCCGGGGGGTTGTGGCCCCACTGTGCCACAAACCAGACTACCCTGGAAGGGGCATGACTACGACAGCTACCTCGGTCTTCACTGGAGCCTCTGATGGTGAGGTCAGGCTTGTGCGGCAGGTAGCTGCCGGGTGCCACTCCAGGGTGGTGTCTGGCTGTGGCTGCTGGTCCCACTCGGGGACAAGTCACTTGGACAGGTGTGACTAACAGGCAGGCTGAGACACTGGGCAAGCAGGCACGGCTTGGTACACTGGCAGGTAGGCACGGCTTGGAGGCACGGCTTGGAGACACTGGGCAAGCGGACACGGCTTGGAGACACTGGGCAAGCGGGCATGACTTGGAGACACTGGGCAAGCGGGCACGGCTTGGAGACACTGGGCAAGCGGGCACGGCTTGGAGACACTGGGCAAGCGGGAGTGGTATATGAGAGAACAGGTTTGGACCTGTTCACACAGGAGGTGCAGGTATGGATATAGGCAGGAAGGAGTGGAATATGAAGGAACAGGTTTGGACCTGTTCACGCAGGGGTGCGGAGTAGGCAGAGCCGCAGGGGTGCGGAGTAGGCAGAGCCGCAGGGGTGCGGAGTAGGCAGAGCCGCAGGGGTGCGGAGTAGGCAGAGCCGCAGGGGTGCGGAGTAGGCAGAGCCGCAGGGGTGCGGAGTAGGCAGAGCCGCAGGAGTGCGGAGTAGGCAGAGTGGCTAAGGAGCCGAGCAGGCAGAGCGGCTAAGGAGCCGAGCAGGCAGAGCGGCTAAGGAGCCGAGCAGGCAGAGCGGCTAGGGAGCCGTGCAGACAGAGCGGCTAGGGAGCCGTGCAGACAGAGCGGCTAGGGAGCCGTGCAGAGCGGCTAGGGAGCCGTGCAGACAGAGCGGCTAGGGAGCCGTGCAGACAGAGCGGCTAGGGAGCCGTGCAGACAGAGCGGCTAGGGAGCCGTGCAGACAGAGCGGCTAGGGAGCCGTGCAGACAGAGCGGCTAGGGAGCCGTGCAGACAGAGCGGCTAGGGAGCCGTGCAGACAGAGCGGCTAGGGAGCCGTGCAGGCAGAGCGGCTAGGGAGCCGTGCAGGCAGAGCGGCTAGGGAGCCGTGCAGGCAGAGCGGCTAAGGAGCCGTGCAGGCAGAGCGGCTAAGGAGCCGTGCGGGCAGAGCTGCAAGGGAGCAGAGCCTCTGATAGGGAGGACACAAGGAAAGACACAGCAGAGAAGGAACCACAGACAAGGAGACTGACAGACAGAGGTATACGCAGTAAGAGCCTTCAGAGAAGGCAAGACATAGGACAGGGCCTGGCTAGCTCAGCAGCAAGGAGCTAACTGAGTTTAGACATTGCACAGGCAATGTTTCAGTGGGAGTGGCGAAACTAAATAGTCAAGGGCTCCAGGTGATTGGTAAGGGACATATTACACAGGTGCACCCTGACTACATAAGAACCAGAGAGTTCAGGCGCCGCCCCCCTATACACACAGCCTGGAAACATGGAGAGCAGAGGCACAGAGCTGGCAACAGACAGAATTCACTGCATGGCTTGAAGCAGAAAGTAATTTGGTGTGCGGGGGATGGGAGGCCATGCAGTGATGCCAGCAGGGTTGTTACATCCAGTTGTCGCGGGGCTGTTTCAGCATCCATCCTAGGAGTCTCGGATGAGGCGCTTCTTGCGTGTGGACTGTAAGCGTGGCAGTGGTGAGGGCGAACGGCGTCTCATCTGCCTCTAATTCGTCATCTCGACTTCTCACTGGGGTGGTGTGTCGGATTCGGGAGAGCGCGTCGGCGTGCACGTTTTAGCTCCCCGTTTGAAGATGATCTTTTACTTGAATTTGGCCATCCGAGCCACCCATTGCTGCTTGAGGGCCCCCAGTTTGGCATTCTCCAAATGGGCTAACGGGTTATTGGTCCGCACTATTACCTCGGAGCCCGTCAGGTACTCTGCGAACCGCTCCGTCATTGCCCACACTACCGCGAGGAGCTCGAGCTTAAAGGAGCTGTAATTGTCTGGGTTGCGTTCTGAGTCGTGCAGCGAACGGCTACCATAGGCGATCACTTTCTCCCGGCTGTCCTGCACCTGTGACAACACATCTCCTAGTCCCTGAAGGCTCCCGTCGGTATGCAGGATGAACAGTTGCGAGAAATCCGCATATGCCAATACCGGGGCGTCCGAGAGAGCAGCCTTGAGATCTTGAAACGCATCCTCTTGCGGTTGCTGCCACTGGATCTTCCGTCCATTTGCCCCAGCGGGAGCCCCCTTCAGCAGGTCCTGCAGGGCTTGAGCTCGGCATGCAAAATTCTTCACGAACTAACAGTAATAGCCGGCCAGCTCCAAGAAGGCCCGCACGTCCTTCACTGTCTCGGGGGTAGGCCACCCCTGGATGGCAGCGACCTTTTCCAGGGATGGTCGGACGCCCTCTGCCGAGATGGTATGCCCCAGGTACTCGATCTGGGTGCGGAACAGGTGGCATTTCTGGGGCTTTACCTTTAACCCGTACTTCTGCAGCCGGCCGAGCACCTGCCCCAACCGCTTCAGGTGGTCCTCGAATGTGGCGGAGTAGATGATAATATCGTCCAGGTATATCAGCGTGGCTTCAAAGTTGAGGACTCGTAGACACCACTCCATCAACCGCTGGAAAGTTCCTAGGGCGTTGGCCAGCCCAAACGGCATCCAATTGAACTCGAACAGTCCCATGGGGAAGATGAATGCCGTCTTGGCCCTGTCTTCCTCCGACATCGGCACCTGCCAGTACCCACTGGCCAGGTCAAGGGCTGAAAAGTACGTCGTGTTCCCCAGGGCGGACAGAGACTCTTCTATGCGGGGCAGTGGATACGAATCCTTGATGGTGCAGGCGTTCAACTTCCGATAATCCACGCAAAACCGCAATGTGCCATCTTTTTTCCGAACCAGGACAATAGGGGCCGCCCAAGGGCTTTGACTTTCTCGTATGACCCCCTTCCGGAGCATTTGGGCTAACAGAGTTTTCACTTCCTGGTATAGCTGAGGTGGTATTTGCCGATATCGCTCCCGGATGGGGGCCGCTCCTGCCATGTGGATCCCATGGGTGATGGCCGTGGTACATCCAAAGTCGTCCTCGTGGCTGGCGAAGACACTGTAAAATTGTCCAAGAAGTGTCTCTACTTGGAGAAGCTGGGCTGGCGCTAGGCCGGAAAGTTCAGCCCGCATTGACTCGACCTTTTTCTTGGTCCGACGATGGGGCAGCCTTTTGGGCTCGTACCGTCACTGCCCAGGGACCTTCAGGTTGCACCCTCAACTGGACCGCGGGGTCTGGCAGCATCTCCTCCAATGGCCTTACTAGTTTGGCCATTTCGGCCCGGGGATTCAGGGCGATATCCTGATCTTCCAGGTTGACACAACGTACCAAGACGGTCCCTTCCCGCACTGTGGCCAGGGAGCAGGCCACCAGGATGCCAGGGTGCAGGTGCTCCGAGTAACATGGTTCCACCTGCACCTCCATGCCCTCCAGTGGTATCGGGGCGCGGATCAGCAGAGCCACCACCGCCTGCCCCGGAGGAAGCACGAGCGGAGGGCCCGCCGGTGCGATGACCTTGCCCAGCGCCTCACCCTCCTGAATCTCCTGGAGCACTCGCACGTCCCGCACCAACCGCTGGAAGATCTGCCCCTGGGCTGTGCGAGAACCCCACTGACTTAGGGTCTCCTGCGTGGTATCGTTGAGGAGTAGTTTGACGAACTCCCGCAGTATGTTCATGCCCAAGATGATCGGGTGACGGTGGTTAGTCTCTCCTTGGGTTAGGACCACTACACGGCGGCCAAGGGATTTACCACACAATGTCATCTGAAGCTACACCACTCAGGTGACCGGTACCGGCAGTTGGTTTGCGGCAACTAGTTGTATCATGGGCCCACATTGGGGTCTTGCCACTTCCAGAAAATGCTGCCGGAAGTATGTTGCCGGCATGGTCGTTACCTGCAACCCTGTATCCACTAGGCACCATACAGCATGAGCCTCGACTTTGGCCCATACTATTGGGCACATAGCGACCAGTTCTTCGGGACTTCCACCACCCCTCATTGTGGCTTCCAGCTCCGAGCGGCGTCCCCCATGCCCGGAGCTCTCTAGTTTAATGTCCGCCGGGGTGGGTATTTCCCACGCCGCTGACACTCCCGTGCGAAGTGGCCCAGTTCGCCACACTTATAACACCGGGGCGGTGAGGCTCGGCCACCCCGGGTATTGCGAGGTCCCCCAGGGCCCGGAATTGTAGCCAGGTCGGTCGGGCGCGGGCTCCAATCTTTTCTTCACTTCAGCCAGCTCGCCCCGGATACTCTTCAGTTCTTGTCTCATTTCCTCGATCCATCGAGGTTCTTCGACACCGCTTACGGAAGACTCCAGGCTCCGGGCCTTCCCCACAGGAGCCTTCATCCCCTGCTCTTGCTCTCGCACCCGGGTCTGACTCCCCACTTTGGAGAAGGGTAAACGTGGGTTCACTCAGACCTGTTCCCGCAATGCCTGCTTGATTAGCGGGTCCCGGAGTCCAGTCACTAACAGGTCACGCAGGGTAATGTCGATGGGCCCTACCCCTATTCGGTCCTTCCTTTCTATGGCGGTGTGTAGCTCCTGGAGGGCGTTCATATACTGGGTGATGGTCTCCCCCTCCCCCTGCATCCGACTGAACAACCGGGTTCTCAATTCCCCCACGTCTGTTGGATCCCCGTGGGTCTCTTCCAGGATCTGTAAGAACCTGGCGAAGGTGTTGCGACGCCCCGGGGGTCTCAACATAACCGACTTCCGGGCTTCCCCATCTAGCACCATAAGGGCCACCTCAGCCTCTAAATCGGGGGTCATGGGGTGCATACGGAAGAGGCACCGCATACGTTCGGTCCAGCTCCACAACGGGGTATCGGAGCCAGAAAACTGGGGCAAGTTACTTAGCATAGCCCCCAGGGAGATGCTGGAGCGGGGACCCCCATCATCATCAGCGCCCGCAACCCCACTCTGATCAGTCGCACCAACCGTCTGCGCTGGGAGACTGCATCCTGCCGACTACGCCAAAATGTGGTGTTTGCAGGTACGCAGGATGCAGTGACGAGTCGCGAGACAATTAGATCCTTTCTATAATAATGCTTTATAAGACTAGAGGAAACTTTCCTCAGTCTCGGCCTGATCACCAAAGGGGTAACTCCGGTGCCCTCGCAGGGGTTCTATACAAGCACACACAAACGGTAGAACACGACTACTTCCGGCAACAGCCGGTCACTATAGGGCCGCGGTATGGCTGACTACGGGTCCTTAATTATAAAGTTGACTTAGCCGTCCGGACGTCCCTCGCCGTTCGGGTTGGTGGTCTTTTGGCGTAGTAGTTGCTGGGCCCAGTTGCTGAGGCGATGATGAAGTCTTTGCGCACTCCGGCGCGCTGATGACACTGGAGCCCCACAGGCTCCGGCGGAGTCCTTGGACGGTTGGGCTGCAACCTCTAGCCTGGGGCAAGCGGCAGCGAAGTGTGGTGGTGAATGACAGGTCACCTGTGCAGGTAACGGCTGCGATGGGGAGTCCGCGGTCAGCAGAGGTGCAGCCTCTGCTGCGGACCAGAGCGGGACAGCGGTGGCCGCCAGTGGTACTGTACTTGCCGCGACTACTGGTGAGAACAGGGTGGCTGCAGGTGGCGGGGAGCAGGCTGCAGCCGCGGGCTGGAATGAGACGGCTGAAGGGAGGCGGCAGCGGCCACGGGTCGAACTGGGGCTGCAGTGGCCGTGGGCTGGAGCGGGGCAGCAAGCCCCGGATAATCACCTCGGTACCGTCCTTCTGGAGTCCTCGGTGAGCGTCCTCCCGGGCACTGGTGAGTTGCCCTCGCTTTCAGCCACTCTCACCGTCTCCAGCTGTCTCTGTGTCGGTCTGCTGACTCATCATCCCGGGAATTCCCCGCCTTCTTTATACTGGTCCCTCCCCCAGCCCATCTGTCTGTCACAACGGTCCATCCCCGAATTCTGCCCCCCGGGGACAGTTTCCCCTGGAACCCGGATGACGGCTCCCTTGGTTCCGGCCCGGACACTCGACGGGGGCCGTTCCTCCCATACTACCACGAGTGTGAAAGCACAAGCAACATTCAAAAGTGACCAAAACATCAGCCAGAAAGCATTGGTACTGAGATGTGGTCTGTGGTCCCCACCTGCAGAACCACTCCTTTGTTGAGGGTATCTTGATAATTGCCAAGAATTTCCACCTGTTGTCTATTCCACTTGCACAACAGCATGTGATATTGATTGTCAATCAGTGTTGCTTCCTAAGTGGACAGTTTGATTTCACATAAGTGAAATGGAGTTCTTTACTTGGAGTTCTGTTGTTTAAGTGTTCCTTTTATTTTTTTGAGCAGTGTATATATATATATATATATATATATATATATATATATATATATATATATATATATACATACATCAAGTACATATATAATTCCTATAATGTAGAAAACATATCTATATGGTAATCATATTGATGAAATAATGGTACATCATGAAGTCTATCATACATACCGCCTGTAGTGTAGAAAAAGTGTCATTGGCCGAAGAAATTATTATATAATAAATAAGGGAATGTATATGCACAAAGTAATGGCATATGGCATCTGTATATGTATGTGTGTATATATATATATATATATATATATATATATATATATATATATATATATATATATATATATATATAAAATATCTTGCACATCAAATGCTGTATATTACATCAGGTTGCCTACCTAGTCTGTTTCAGATGTAATCGTTACCTCTTTTGCGGTCCTTCATTGACTACCATTGTTGAATATGATGCATTGTTGTATCATTGTATATATGAGTGCGGGCACTCGTTTGCTTGTAGTGCCACTTTTTACCATGTTTGTCAAATAAAGTTTTTTTATTTTTCCAATAACCTCATTTTTCAACTTTTTTCGACCTTTTGTTCAGTATTTTCCTCTTCTGTATCCTTAATTAACCAAGGGAGCATAACGATTGTGCAACAATTCAACATATGTTTGGTAACAATGCTTTATAAAATGCACATCATCGTTGAAAAGTCTGGAATCAATCAATTTTAGCATTTCCAGGAAAGCTTATATTTTATTCAGCAGTAAAATCATAAAATTAAATAATATTTAATTAGGGTAATGACAAGTGTAAAAATAATGATTTCTGTTAGAAAAGAAAAATGTAGCACTTGGAAATATCCCCTCATCAAGGGGTTCTCCAGCTGTAGGAAGTCTAGGCTCGAAGACAGTTGGCTTACTAGATTTTAAACTGTTTGCAGAAATTTCACTCCTTGATTCCTGAAGCTTTCTGGAGGAAGAAAATGTATTAAATACAGAATTTTGGTCATTTTTCTGTTGTGTGATTAAAATTAAACTGTCTCTGAGTAATAGCTTCTTTCCTCTTTCCTTTTAATTAAGACTCATCCACATGTTTGAATTTTCCACATTCAAGGACAATGGTCCAATTATTCTGATCTAACTTTGACCAGAGAGTGGTCCGCGTGTCATCTATTTTTCTCGTACGTGGAGAAATTTAAAAAATGTTTCTCCACTGTCTCCATCCTAACAGCTATCCGGCTATGACAACCACAGGGGTCTCCTGCTGAACCCGGGTTGTCATGCCAACCTATCGGTGACCTCCGGTCATGTGACACGGGCGCCGATGGGAGGAGGTAATGACGTGCTTCCTGCACGTGCATGTTAAACGCCACTGTCAGAGTTTGATAGTGGCATTTAACATGTTAACAGCCGCGGGTGCATCGCGATTCCAACAGCAGCTGTTGCGGGCACATGTCAGCTGTTCAGTTCAACTGTCATGTGCCGGAGAAGGTGCAGGCTCATTGTCGGAGCCAGTACCAAACAGGGGGAGGTGTCCAATGACAGACTATGTCCGTCATTGGACATTAAGAGGTTAAATGGATGAAAAATGCTCCAAAAACGCAGAAAGAATTGACATGCTGCATATTTTCCACTGCTTCAAATCTTCAAGGAAAAACTAAACAACGCGTGCATGAGACTTCAGAAATCTCACTCACTTTGCTGTTATAGTAAAATGCTGCAAAAATTGGCATGTGCATATGTATTCACCCCTTTTGTTATAACACCGCTAAAAATTTCTGGTGCACGCAATTACTTTCATATGTCACAAGCTTAGTGAGAGGAAGTCCATCTGTGTGCAATCTAAGTGTCACATGGACTGTCAGTATATACACACCTTTTCTGAAAGGCCACAGAGGCTGCAACATCATTAAGCAAGATGCACCACTAACCAAACAACACCACGAAGACCAATGATAAGTTAGGGACAAAGTTGTTGAGAAGTACAAGTCAGGGTTGGGTTCTAAAAAAAATCCCAATCTCTGATGATCCCCCGGAGCACCATCAAATCCATTATCATCAAATGGAAAGAACATGGTACCACAGAAAACCTGCCAAGAGAGGGCCGCCCACCAATACTCTCAGCTTGGGCAAAAATGGCATTAATCAGAGAGGCAGCACAGAGACCAAAGGTAACCCTGAAGGAGATGCAGAGTTCCCAAGCAGAAACTGGAGTATCTGTCCATACGATCACAATAAGCTCCATAGAGGTGGCATTTATGGAAGGATGGGAAGAAAAAAAGCCTTTACTTACACAAAAAAAATTGTAAGGCTCATTTTCAGTTTCCCAAAAGACATGTGGGAGACTCCCCAAATGTATGGATAAAGGTGCTGTGGTCCGATGAGACCAAAACTGAACTTTTTGGCTAGCAAAGTAAATGCTACATATGGGGCCAAACCAATAGAGCTCATCATGCGAAGAATACCATTGCCACAATTAAACATGGTGGTGGCAGCATCATGCTCTGGGGATGTTTTTCAGCAGCAGGGACAGGGAAAATGGTTCATGTTGAGGGGAAGATGGATGGTGTGAAATACAGGGATATTTTAGAGCAAAACCTGTTTCAGTCTATCAGTGACATGAGACTGGGACAGAGGTTCACCTTTCTCAAAACAATGACACACAGCGTTGGACTGGAGCACCTTGGGCCCACCATAGAAAATCATTCTTGGGGCACACTATGTAGCTACATAGAAATAAATACAAGACCACCAATTGTGTGGTAAAACACGCTAATATCAGGGTATAGTATAAGGTAGTAAACGTCTTAATTATGTAGCAGAAGTGGGGTAGAATCATAGAGGGGTAGCCCCCTCATACAACATAATGTAGCCTCACTCAGAAAATAATGTAGCCCCCCTCATGAAATATAAGGCAGCCCAGTCTCATAGAATATAATGCAGCACCCCACAAAATATAATGCAACCCCCCTCATAAGGTATAATGCAGTCCCCACCATAGACTATAATGTAGCACCCTCATAGGGTATAATGCAGCCCCCCTCATATAGTATAATGCAACCCCACCACAGAATATAATGCAGCCCCCCATAGAGTATACTGTAGCCCCCTCATAGGGCATAATGCTGCCCACCTCATATATTATGATGTAGCCCCCCAGAATATCATGTAGCCCCCTGAGAGAATAATGCATCCCCACCACAGAATAAAATGCAGCCCCCCCATAGAGTATACTGTAGCCCCTCATATAGTATGATGTAGTCCTCTGAGAATAATGCAGTCCCCCCACAGATTATAATGTAGTCCCCTCAAAGTATAATGCAGCCCCTCTCCATCCCCATCATTGTCCTCATCACCACCTCAATCATTGCCTCCTCCCCACCACCATCATTGTCCATTTCATCACCTCCATCATTGCCCCCTCCCACTGCCATCATTGCCCATTTCATCACCTCCATCATTGCCTCCTCCCACCACTATCATTGCCTCCCCCCACCACCATCATTGTCCATCACCTCACTTATTACCCCCCACCATCATTGCCCATCACCACCATCATTGCCTCCCACCACCATCATTGCCCATCACCTCCATCAATGCCTCCCCCCACCGGCATAATTGCCCATCACCTCCATCAATGCCTCCCCCCACCGGCATCATTGCCCATCACCTCCATCATTGCCTCCCCCCACCATCATTGCCCATCACCTCCATCATTGCCTCCCCCCAGCAATATCATTGTCCTTCCCTACCACCCCTATCTCACACACACACACACAAAACACTGCGTCACTCTCTCACTCACACACAAAGCACCGCACCACATACACACACGCAGACACACAGCACAGCTCACCTCCCAGCAGCAGCACATCCCAGCAGCCTCTTCCTTGCCGGCAGCTTTCTGTCTGAGACAGCGTGCTGGACGAATGGTCTGCAGAAACCCCCGAGAAGTAACTCCATTTTTTAAAACTACACCCATCAAGGAATTATCTGGAGGCATATAGTAATGATAATAATGCTTTTGGTATTACTGGTGAATGAATTTAAAATGTGGTGATATATGTAAATTGTGCGAAATACATCAGATTATAAAAGTTTCATAGTTAGCAAGGCTGAAAAAATACATTTGTCCATCCAGTTCAGCCTATAGTCTGTCAGAATAAATCCCCAGATCTACGTCCTTCTAAAGAACCTAATAACCGTAAGATACAATATTGTTACACTCCAAGAAGACATCCAGGCCTCTCTTGAACCTCTCGACTGAGTTCACCATCACCATCTCCTCAGGCAAGGAATTCCAGATTCTCACTGCCTTAACAGTAATGAATCCTCTTCTATGTTGGTGGAAAAACCTTCTCTCCTCCAGAATGCCCCCTTGTGACCGACACCTTCCTTGGTATAAACAAATCCTCAGAGAGATATTTACATTGTCCCCTTATATACTTATACATGGCTATTAGATCGCCCCTCAGTCATCTTCTTTCTAGACTAAATAATCCTAGTTTTGCTAATCTCTTTGGGTATTGCAGTTCCCCCATCCCATTTATTAATATTATTGCCATCCTTTGTATTCGCTCTAGTTGCACACCGGAGTCCGTTGCTGTCTGAAAACGACAGGCCCAGTAGTCGAATCCTGAGGACAGGAGACTGCAGGCCTCCTGGTCCCATTAAACCCCGAAGTCACAGTAGCATACGAGAGCCTGGAGCCACCACAGGGAAGTGACACCTGTAAAAGGCTCAGCTGCCTGCCATACGGGCAAGTGCTAAAGACTGTAGAGAACAGAGGACTGAGCATAGCTTCAAGCTGCATAGACTTCAGAAACTAGCGCAGAAAGGAGGTCTCCAACACCACCTGGATCAGGGGACTCTGATCTGCTTTCAGGCTGCTGGAACTCCAATTCCATCTGTACCAGTGCTCTGGTCTGCACCACAAGCCTTCAGTAAAGGTAAAGGAAACAGCAATCCGTGTGTCTGTGTGACACCCCAGAGTCCGGTTGTCACAGTGACATTGCCTCCCTCTAAGAGGTGAAGTCATGCTTGGAGGCAGAAAGGGGACCCCCATGCCAGGTAACATAGATTAAATCACAATTCCTGCTGCAGGTCAGAAAAGGGAGCTGCCTTATAAATTCTGGCCAGCAGAGGGGGTTGGTGAGTCAGCTATAAGTGAGCTGAGGGGGTTGTCATGGAAACGAGAGCAGCTGTGAGCTATGAGGAAAAATGACAAGACAGTTAAACGTGAGGTAAAAATATCTTTCTGGAAGATCCAGTCAGTTCAAGACGGGGAGCTGATCTGTGAGGAGCTGGTGAGGGAGAGTTGACTGTGAAGAGGGAACGGACACAAGCAGAGACAGAGAGGCTCTGGGGAAGCTAAAAACTGCGTATAGCAGACCCCAGAGCGAAGCGCTAATAGAGAGAAAAGGGACATCAGAGTCCTTGGTGGTCAGGAGCTGTTTGTCCTGACCGCTGAATCTGAAAGTACAGGGGATTGTAAATTCCTGTGCGACATTGAACACCTGAGGGCACGGCAGCAGATAAGGAGCCCGGGGCCGACGGTGAAAAGGACGGTACCCATGGAATAGGTTCATGCTGACAGCCGTACAGGTTAGTGAAATCATCATGCAATTGAGGGTCGCAGCTTAGTTATAAACTGCGGAGACCCACACACAAAGCGCAGAAGGAAGGTCCAAAATCCCCACCTGGCAAGGTGGATCCCTTGAATGCCTCCAGGCGAGCCGGACCCATTCCATCACCTGTATGTGGTACTCCGGATTGCAACCAATTGCCAGAAAAAGGTAAAGAAACTGCACCTCTCTGTGTCCTCCTCTCATTTCTCTGCACTCCAATGTTCAAAGCCATTTTGACTATTAATCTAACATCTTTGCTCTGGGACTATTGCTCTACCTGTGGACAGCTATTTTCACCTCAGCTGCGCCACATCAACAGTCTCAGGGGAACAACACCGCAGCGCTGATCACCTCTGACCAGAATACCACAGGTGGCGTCACGTATTTAACCATCTATAAACTTTATCTTAATTTTTACCACATCACCAACAACTTTTCCCCTTTCATCATTTTTATTTAATGGACGCCCCAGGGCCACACCTTGACACCGCCGTGACACCGTCCCCCCGTTGAAGTCGACAGGCCCGGTACCGAGTACCCCACGGCCCTGCACCGCGTGCGCGCCCTCGCACGCCCTAACGCCGCCGCGCGCTCCCGGGTGCTCCAACTGCAGTTATTAACCATATACACAGTCATGCACCTCCATTATCCACATCCTTCATCTAACAACTGCCCTGGGGACTAGCTCCAGCTGTGGGGAGCTGAACCAACTCTGCTGCATCGCCATCATCCCCGGCAGTCTGATCTGCAGCGCCGGCCTACACCTAAATTGCCGAACACCACAGGTGGCATCACGAACTTACCCCTACATAAACTTTATTCCTCATAAAGCCTTATTTCAGTGGACACTAGGGCCACGGATTGGGTCCCCGCTACTGTGACACTTCCCCTTTAAGTACCTACTCGGTACCGAGTATCCCACGGCCCTAGGGGCGCTCCATAAACCTTCTACCAGATCGTTACTAAATATGTTGAAGAGAATAGGTCCCAACACCAACCCCTGGGGTACCCCACTGGTCACAGTGACCCAGTTAGAGAATATACCATTTGTAACCACCCTCTGCTTTCTATCACTAAGCCAGTTACTTACCCATTTACACACATTTTCCCCCAGACCCAGCATTCTCATTTTGTGTACCAACCTTTTGGGTGGCACGGTATCAAACACTTTGGAAAAATCAAGATATAGCACGTCCCTGGTCTGGTCATGTCAGGGGTTAACTTTTCTCTTCCTCGTTGTGGTGTCAGGTCAGCTATTTCCCTGCCCTGCCTCCTGCAGGCAGTGGCAGTTATATTTTCTGTGTACGGCGTGAGTAGCTGACTCTGGTTATACCCTGATTTGTCCTGCTGTTCTTTGCTGACTTTGCCCTTGTCTGTTTATTCCTCACTCCCCATCCCGATTCAGTGTTTCCCTTCATGTTTGGATTCCCAGATACTCAGCTTGGCTTTGACTCTGACCTGATTCCGGCTCTTGCTTCTGGTATTTCTGCTTCTGACCGGTACTGACCTTTTTGGCTTTCCTCTGACTCTGAGTTTGGTAATTCCCTTGGTACAGAGCTACTCTCTAGTATCGACCCGGCTTGTTTGTCTATTCTGCTGCCACCTGGTAGTAGCCTCGCTGCAGGGCTGCCAGTGTAGGGAAGGTGACCTGACAGACGGACTTGTCTGTAGGAAGAAGGGATGCTGGGTGCACTGTAGATGGACATTTATAATAATAGTAGGGAAACAGCTGGGGGAAAATGGAATAGGAGTGCAGTACCTAAGTGTGACCACAAGATGGCAGGGGGAGCGTGAGTACAGGACTTGACAGCAGCTTATGGCTTTAGAAACCACTTAGTCATGGGGGGCGGAGAGATAGGAACCCAGGAGGGAAATTCCAGAGGAAGGGTATAAATAGGACAGGCAGGGTCCCAGACGAGGACTAGTCCCGGGAAGAGCTCAGGAGGAGAAGACTCAGTACGGAAGACTGACAACGGTGGAGAGCTCGACCAGGGGACTAACAGGAAGAGACAGTCAGGGGGGTGGCCCCTGACAGAAAGAACCGCAGGACAGACGAGGCCCCGGGGGTACCGATTGGACGACGACCTAGGACAGGTGAAGCGCTGGCGGTAGATAGGGATAGGACAGCCCCAGCGAAAGATCCGCGAGGAATGCCACTACGACAGAAGGAAAGGTGAAGGTACCTGAGCCTGAATACAGAGAGCTGGAAAGGAGCTGCGGTGCATGACTACGGTCGTCAGGAGGACGGCCAATAAACTTGGACCTGTTACAAACAAAATCTGCCTCCGTCTGTTGTCTGTGTCCTCTGTGCGCGGTAAGCAGTGGACCATGCCCCAATCCAGGCCATTACTACATTTGGCGTAGTCGGCAGGATCGCCGCCGCCAATACTACAACTTCAGCGGCAAGCCTGCGACAGAAGAAATCCAAAGGACTTGAATTGCTTTACTTGTGGATTACAAATTTGAGACTTTGTTCCAGATCATTGGCTGTCATCAGAAGATCCGAGGCGGTACAAAAACTGGACTGTGGATTGCTGGTTTTCCTCAGGCGGATCCGGAACGGAAGAAGAAGGAAAAAAACTTTGCAAGATGGTGCCCGAGTGGAATACGAATTGGGACTGTGTTTGGAGCCAGCAAAAGAAAGCCCGAAAGAGACTCTGTGCCCCTGCAACGCTGGTGACCTGCGAGCAGGAGGGGGTTGGCGCTGAAATGGATTACCTGGGGCGGCCGCTGGAGGAACTATCGTCAGCCGTCTATCCGGCCTCGAGGCTGGTCCTGCCGAAGGGCGGGATGAAGAGCAGCGAAAGACGCCAGACGACAGGAGCGGGAGCTGCGGAGGAGCAGCGGAGGCTGGCGACACCCCGGACCGACCTCTGGGAGAGTGGAGGAACAAACTGCAGAAAGCCGCGGCACCGGGAAAGGTGAGAGTACCTCCGGCACAGCCGGTGGCGCTGCAGGCAGGCCCCGCCCCTACGTCCCGAGCACGAGACCGGTCCCAGGTCCCAGACACCAGCCCTCGGCCTCCCCGCTCGGCCTCCCACTCTCCAGTGTCCGGAGGACTCCACAGCCCTTACCGGGTCGACCGACTCCTCGGCCAACGATCCTAAGCCACCCCGCTCGGTGGCGCCACGTCCCACATCGCGGAGCACACCTATGGCCACTCCTGCTGTGCTCCATCCTCCAGCGGCGGTCTATCCATCGAGACCTGCCGCCACTTTGACCCCGTCCCGTTATCCTCCAGCGGCGGTCTATCCATCGAGACCTGCCGCCACTTCAACCCTGTCCCGTTACGCCGCCAAGCTCCGCAGCCTACCCTTCGACCTCCGCAGCCGCCACTGCCTCGCTCACGGTTCCAGCGCTGGCCTACTCACCGGTACTTGTGGCCGCTGTCCTCCCATCCTTGACTTCGGTTGCACCCATCTCACCGGTATCCGTGGCCGCCTCTGCCGCACTCCATACCGCGGCTGCGGCCTGCCCATCAAGGTCCGCGGCCGCGCCGGCCTCACTCCAGATCGCGGCTTCGGCCAGGTCACCGGGCTCCCCCGCCTCTGCGGAGCCATCTGCTGTCTCCACTAGCAGGCCCCAGCTTCTCCGCTCCGCTTCTCGCCGGTCACCATCCTTGGTCCCCTGCCTGTGGTCGGAACTGCAGGAGCTTGGGGCCGGATAACGCGAAGCTATCGCATCCCCGGAGATGAGAGCGCCTACGCCACCACCGGTGGAGGACTGCTGGGCCCCTGCGCTGTCCCCCAGCGAGGACACGGGACCTAAGGCTCCTGTCACTGAACATCCGTGCTGGGCACCCCCGGGGGTCACTGGGCCCTGTGGAGAGGGTGCCAATCCCTGTGCAGGGGCGACTGAGGCCGGCTCTGCCCCTGAGACTTTTCTGCCAGTTAATGATGCTGTGGCGGTGGAGTTCCCTTCAGCCCGTGCCAGGGTCTGGTCCCCAAGCAGAGAAATGGCGCGGAACGTGCGCCGTGGAACCACCTTCGGCCCCTTCTACCCCTTTTGACGCATCTCTCAGGAGGGAGATGACTCCTGAGCCCTGGGCAAAAAGAACAGTAGGGGCCCAGGAACAGTCAAGACATCTCGGGAGCTCCACGGCTGTGGAGTTCCTTGCTATTGGCGGAACATCGGCCATCAGGAGATGGCCGGGAGCACCGTTGAACATGGACTACCTGGACTGCTGTGCGCTGTTGCGCAGCATAAGGGACTGTTCCGCGTCCCTTTGGGGTAAGAGACCCCACCTCTTGTTGTAGCAGGGATGTATGGGAGTACTTCCAAAGGAAGGGGGCGCACCGTTGTTAACAAAAAGGAAAATGTTTTGATAATGTTTGGAGTGTTGTATAATACTGATAGATGTAGAGAATAATTTACATGGAAAATATATAGTAAGTTTATTAGTAGCATGTCAGGATGATAATTAAGGTAGAATGTTGTAGGAAGAATGGGTAATCGTTGTACCTATTACAAATAGTATAGTTAATGCTATATCTAGTATATACAGTTGGTTTAAAATGTTATCTGAAAAAAATGTTGTCTGTGAAAAATGTTCAACAGGTCCCGGGTATGAGGTGTGACGAAGACGCCGACCATGACTTTTTTAAAATTAAAAATGTTGGCCAGCTACGATACAGGCACAATTAGTTTCAGAAGTACTGGGACCCTCACCTTCCTGACTGCCAAACATTAGAGCCTTTATGACTACCTCCTGAAACTGAAGGAAGGTCCTTGTAATGCCTGCACACTGAACAGCACAAAAGTATTGTACAGTGCCACTTGTACAATGTGCATAGCCAACTTTTTGTACCGTACTTTAGCTTTTCGCATTACACTCAGGTTTGAGGACCTGACCTTAGAGATCTACACCCCTCATGAACCTATTATAATCTAGGATGCAGTTTGACTTTGGACCTGCTGTCGTGGTACCTCGGACAGTGACAATGGAGCTGTTGTATGGTGGTCAAGCAAAGGGCATCCCTCTTGTACTTATACTTGACTACCAGCATGTTGTTGCTGCATTGGACTTTGCTGTCTCCCTTTCTCAGCAGTTTCCCAACTAGCATCTGATTTCTGTGTACAGTGCCACATGCAACTGTACCTCAGACAGTCTTGGGAGGTGGGATACTGGTGTAAAAGTTATGTATTTAAAGGTGATAACTAGAGTTGAGCGACTTTTGGTTTTTTAGGGTCGCGTTTCGTTTCGTGAAACCCGACTTTTCCAAAAGTCGGGTCGAGCAAGATCGTCCGATTATAGGGAAAAGTCGGGGTCGTCCCGAAACACGAAACCCAATGTAAGTCAATGGGGAATAAAAGTCGGCAGTGAGAGGAGGACAGGAAACACACCTACAGTGCCCATTTGAATGCCAAAAGCATCAATTCTTCTTACTTAAGCTTGTCAACCTTAATTAACTTCATAATATAAGTTACGCACTGAAAAATGGGGGTTATTTGGCTAAAGTTGTGGGGGGGGGAGGGCTGGCTGCAGGTTTTCATGTGCCCTGGGCGAAAGAGCGCCCCTTTAACACATACCACAACTCATCATGCTCCGATACGGCAGATAAATAGCGGTATAGTACAATGAAAAATACCTCACTTTTTACATCTCATGACGAGGCCCATCTATTTCTCCATACAGAATCATTGGTCCCATATAATGTTTGAAACAGTATATGATGAGCTCCACATAATGCTACAGTATATGTTGGTCCCCATGGATGAAGCTCCACTGTCTTATGGGCCCAAATAATGCTCCAAACATAATGGGCCCCATTTCTAATGCTCTAGTGTTTAATGGGCCCTGTAAATGCTGCTCCAGTGTCTGATGTCCACCTTTGGAATGTTCCAGTGTATGGTGGGCCCCATCTATCATTCTCCAGAGTATAGTGCTCCCCAAAAATTGCTGTCCCAACATTGAAAACAATCAAATAAGTCTCCTCGCTAGGGAATCCCTGTACTTGTCTGGACAGGTGCTGTAGCTTGCTTAACAGCTCGCCAGCCGTTCTCACGCCCAGTATGGATTGCACGTGATTGCAAAAAGGTTAGAAAGGGTACCGTATCCCCGGATAACATGTATGGATAGCGTACACATTCAAAATATATGTCTCAGGAGGCAGGCTCAGACGGTGTTAGGCCCAGTATGGATTGCACGTGATTGCACAAAGGTTAGAAAGGGTACCGTATCCCCGGATAACATGTATGGATAGCGTACACATTCAAAATATATGTCTCAGGAGGCAGGCTCAGACGGTGTCAGGCACAGTATGGATTGCACGTGATTGCACAAAGGTTAGAAAGGGTACCGTATCCCCAGATAACATGTATGGATAGCGTACACATTCAAAATATATGTCTCAGGAGGCAGGCTCAGACGGTGTTAGGCCCAGTATGGATTGCACGTGATTGCACAAAGGTTAGAAAGGGTACCGTATCCCCGGATAACATGTATGGATAGCGTACACATTCAAAATATATGTCTCAGGAGGCAGGCTCAGACGGTGTTAGGCCCAGTATGGATTGCACGTGATTGCACAAAGGTTAGAAAGGGTACCGTATCCCCGGATAACATGTATGGATAGCGTACACATTCAAAATATATGTCTCAGGAGGCAGGCTCAGACGGTGTTAGACCCAGTATGGATTGCACGTGATTGCACAAAGGTTAGAAAGGGTACCGTATCCCCGGATAACATGTATGGATAGCGTACACATTCAAAATATATGTCTCAGGAGGCAGGCTCAGACGGTGTTAGGCCCAGTATGGATTGCACGTGATTGCACAAAGGTTAGAAAGGGTACCGTATCCCCGGATAACATGTATGGATAGCGTACACATTCAAAATATATGTCTCAGGAGGCAGGCTCAGACGGTGTCAGGCACAGTATGGATTTGACGGCCCAGATTACACAGCGGAGGAGCAGGGAGAGGTAAAGATTGCAAATGCTGGGGCCCTGCCCAAGCAAGGGGGGCCCACTCGTGGGCGTCGGTACTGGCACTGGGCCCATCATAGTACAGCGGTGTGTCTGACGGCGGGTGTGCACCACCACCGTCAGAGACACTTGATTGCACTATGAGGGACCCTGTGCCAGTGCCCGCGCCCAAGAGTCGGCCTACCCACCTGTCCAGGGCAACGGCACTCGCACGGTGTCGTGCGCTAGGTGGTGACCCCGGCCATGGGGGGGGAGGCAGCACAGTTAGGGAGTTTTAGAAAGTGTCATATGTTGATGTTGGACATTCAGCTGATGCAAAAGGCGAAATAGGTGAAGTACCAGGAAGAGGTGGACCAAAGCAAGCCATTTTTCTGTCACCCTATGTGTCATCAGGGGAAGGTGGGACAAAATCCTTGGAAACCCATGCGTGGTTCATTTTAATGAAGGTTAGATCATCCACATTTTGGGTTGACAGACGGGTCCTTTTTTCTGTCAGGATTGATCCAGCTGCACTGAAGACTCTTTCCGATAGCACACTTGCAGCTGGGCAAGCGAGCTCCTGTAAGGCATATTGGGCCAATTCAGGCCAGGTGTCCAGTTTAGCGGCCCAATAGTCAAAGGGGAATGACCTGTGTGGGAGAACATCGATATGGGAGGAAAAGTAGTTTGTAACCATAGTTGACAACTGCTGTCTCCTGTCACTTTCCATCGATGCAGTATTACCAGTTGTGTGAGCGGTATTTGAAAAATCAGTCCACAACATTGTCATGAAACCCCTGTCTCCAACGCCACTTCTGCTGAGTGCACCACGAACACCTCTGCCAAGCTGCCCCCGGCCCGTACGGCTCGTGTGAGAACCATCACCGCTGCTGTGTGCTGGGAATGCCTCAAGCAACCGATTTACCAGAGTTGCTTGTTTATTAGCCAATATTAGGTCAAGGTTCTCCTGTGGCATGATGTTTTGTAATTTGCCTTTATAGCGTGGATCCAGGATGCTGGCCAACCAGTAGTCGTCATCGTTCATCATTTTGGCAATGCGGGGGTCCCTTTTTAGGATCCGCAAGGCATAATCTGACATGTGGGCCAATGTTCCCGGTGTCAATGATGCACTGCGAGTGCTGGGTGGAGGAGCACTTTCTGGCAAATCCACATCCCTCCAGTCACGCACAAACCCTGTACCAGACCTTGCCACGCCAACATTTTCACTTGCCCCACGAGATGCATCCTCCTCCCCTAAGTAATCATCCCCATCATCCTCCTCCTCCTCCTCTTCTTCCTCCACCTCGTCCAGGAGAGGTCCCTGAGCAGACAATGGCTGAATGTCATCAAGGATTCCCTCCTCCTCTTCCTCCTCATCAACATTGGCTGCAGACGCCTGCTCCTTAAGGTGCGTCAAAGTTTGCATGAGCAGACGCATAAGTGGGATGCTCATGCTTAGGATGGTGTCGTCTGCGCTTACCAGCCGTGTGCATTCCTCAAAACACTGAAGGACTTTACAAAGGTCTTTCAGCTTCGACCACTGCACGCCTGTCAACTCCATGTCTGCTCTCAAAGTGCCTGGCCGTGTATCCTCCCACAAATGCATTATGGCCTGCCTCTGCTCGCACAGCCGCTCCACCATGTGCAGGGTGGAGTTCCACCTTGTTGCAATGTCGATAATGAGGCGGTGGTTGGGAAGGTGGAGCAATCGCTGCAGCTTCTGCATACGAACGGAGTGTACAGGCGACCGGCGGATGTGCGCGCACAGTCTTCGCACCTTCTGGAGCAGGGCTGTTAACTCCGGATAATTTTTGAGGAAGCACTGCACCACCAGGTTCAAGGTGTGAGCCAAGCAAGGTATGTGGCTGAGTTTTGAAAGGGCTATGGCTGCCACAAAATTACGGCCGTTATCACTAACTACCTTGCCTGCCTCAAGATGTACACTGCCCAGCCATGACTCAGTTTGTCGCTTCAAGTACTCGGCCAGCACCTCGGCAGTGTGTCTGTCGCCCAAACACATCATCTGCAACACAGCCTGCTGACGCTTTCCACTAGCTGCTCGATAGGGGGACACATCGTGTGCAACAGTGGCAGCTGCAGATGGAGTGCTCGTACGACTGCGCTCTGTGGACGAGCTTTCGCTTCTGGAGGAGGAGGAGGGTCGAACGCCTACAGCCAACTGTTTCCTATACCGTGGGCTAGGCAGCACTGTCCCACCACCGCTGTCCCCTCTGGACCCTGCATCCACCACATTAACCCAGTGCGCAGTGATGGACACGTAACGGCCCTGGCCATGCCGACTGGACCATGCATCAGTTGTGAGGTGCACCTTTCCGCTCACTGACTGCTTGAGTGCATGGACAATGCGGTCTTTCACATGATGGTGGAGGGCTGGGATGGCTTTGCGAGAGAAGAAGTGGCGACTGGGTAGGTCATAGCGTGGTACTGCATAGGCCATGAGTTCGCGGAAAGCTGAGCTTTCCACCAACCGAAAGGGCATCATCTCAAACGAGATTAGTTTGGCAATGTGGGCGTTCAAACCCAGTGTACGCGGATGAGAGACTGAGTACTTTCTTGACCTACTCATAGTGTCTGGGAGGGTGAGCTGGACTTGAGAGCTGCATATGGTGGAAGTAGCGGTGGACAGGGCGGACTGAGAGAGGGTTGATGATGGTGATGGAGTTGGTGTTCTTTCTGATGGCCTAGAATCAGTCTTTCGTTGATATAACAGTGGGATTCCCTGACTGCTGTGGCCTTGCAACGACACCTCAACATTTGCTGCTGTGCTAACCGGTGGGCTTACAGTGGGGGAAACAATGTAGCGTTGCTGACTACCTTCGTTGTGATCAGTTGCACATGTGGCACTTGAGGTTTGGTGTTGTGTCCATGCTTGCAAGTGCATGCTGGTTAAATGTCTAAGCATGCAACTGGTATTCAAATTTTTCAGATTTTTCCCTCGGCTAAAGGTCTTTGCGCACTTCTTACAGATAACCTTGGCCTGATCATGAGGATTTTGTTCAAAAAAGTGCTACACTGCACTCTTCCTACTTTGGCAGACATTTTGCGGCCTAGCACGCTGTGATCTTTTGACCCTCTGGACAAGCTGTCCAGCAACTCTTTTGATGTTTGGAACCTGTCTTTGGAGTGCTCCGGGCCTGCCAGATAACAGCTGTTGCGATGTCGATGTCTGCTGTGGATGCTCCTCATCTGAGCTATTGGAAGCAACACCCTCTTCCCCCAATGGATGCCAATCTGGGTCAACAACTGGGTCATCCATCACCTCCTCTTCTATGTCATGTGCACCTTTCTCTGTGTCACCGTGTATGGTGGTATAGTGTGCGGGAAGGGGCACCTGAGTCTCATCAGGGTCAAAATCTGGCTCTGTACACTGCGAGGACAATGTAGTGCTCTGAGTGAATGTACCAGCAGAATCATCCATCAGTGGCTGTGCATCAGTGCACTCCATGTCAGATTCATCTTGGCCTGGGTAATTCACCATTTGACTTGATAATCCAGGCATGGTATGTGAAAACAGCTCCATGGAGTAATCAGTAGTATGGCCTGCGTCATCCTTCAATCTTGGTTGGGGTGAAGGACACAAGGAAAGGTGTGGTTCATGAACATGAGCCTCCAATGACGACTCAGTGCTTTTACTTTTTACAACTGAAGAAGAGGAGGCGATAGAGCTGGAGGCTGAGTCAGCAATGTAAGATAAAACTTTTTCCTGATGCTCTGCCTTTAAAAGCGGTTTGCCAACTCCTAGAAAACTAAGCGTTTGAGGCCTTATGTAGACAGACGATGACGCAGGGTCAGCACCTCCTGCATTCGGTCCTATTTTGCTCTTGCCACTACCATCAGATCCACCACCAACACCATAATTACCAGCTGCCAACCCCCGCCCAATTCCACGGCCTCTTCCACCAGCCTTCCTCATTTTTGGTAGAAATGTAGACAAAATCCAACAAACTATATAGTAATGTAAAACAAGGTACAAGGTGTCTATATGACAGGGGAGATTTAGAATTTCTGCACACACTTGTGGACAGTGGACACTTTTGGATTGTGTGAGGCCCACTGATATCTGAGCGCTATGTGACACGCTCGATGGCACAGCTGCCTGTGACCAAAGTGACGAGAGGATAATGGAGATTTTGAATCTCTGCGCACACTTTTGGACACTTGACACTTGTGGATTGTGTGAGGCCCACTGATATCTGAGCGCTATGTGACACGCTCGATGGCACAGCTGCCTGTGACCAAAGTGACGAGAGGATAATGGAGATTTTGAATCTCTGCGCACACTTTTGGACACTGGACACTTGTGGATTGTGTGAGGCCCACTGATATCTGAGCGCTATGTGACACGCTCGATGGCACAGCTGCCTGTGACCAAAGTGACGAGAGGATAATGGAGATTTTGAATCTCTGCGCACACTTTTGGACACTGGACACTTGTGGATTGTGTGAGGCCCACTGATATATGAGCGCTATGTGACACGCTCGATGGCACAGCTGCCTGTGACCAAAGTGACGAGAGGATAATGGAGATTTTGAATCTCTGCGCAAACTTTTGGACACTGGACACTTGTGGATTGTGTGAGGCCCACTGATATCTGAGCGCTATGTGACACGCTCGATGGCACAGCTGCCTGTGACCAAAGTGACGAGAGGATAATGGAGATTTTGAATCTCTGCGCACACTTTTGGACACTGGACACTTGTGGATTGTGTGAGGCCCACTGATATCTGAGCGCTATGTGACACGCTCGATGGCACAGCTGCCTGTGACCAAAGTGACGAGAGGATAATGGAGATTTTGAATCTCTGCGCACACTTTTGGACACTGGACACTTGTGGATTGTGTGAGGCCCACTGATATCTGAGCGCTATGTGACACGCTCGATGGCACAGCTGCCTGTGACCAAAGTGACGAGAGGATAATGGAGATTTTGAATCTCTGCGCACACTTTTGGACACTGGACACTTGTGGATTGTGTGAGGCCCACTGATATCTGAGCGCTATGTGACACGCTCGATGGCACAGCTGCCTGTGACCAAAGTGACGAGAGGATAATGGAGATTTTGAATCTCTGCGCAAACTTTTGGACACTGGACACTTGTGGATTGTGTGAGGCCCACTGATATCTGAGCGCTATGTGACACGCTCGATGGCACAGCTGCCTGTGACCAAAGTGACGAGAGGATAATGGATATTTTGAATCTCTGCGCACACTTTTGGACACTGGACACTTGTGGATTGTGTGAGGCCCACTGATATCTGAGCGCTATGTGACACGCTCGATGGCACAGCTGCCTGTGACCAAAGTGACGAGAGGATAATGGAGATTTTGAATCTCTGCGCACACTTTTGGACACTGGACACTTGTGGATTGTGTGAGGCCCACTGATATCTGAGCGCTATGTGACACGCTCGATGGCACAGCTGCCTGTGACCAAAGTGACGAGAGGATAATGGAGATTTTGAATCTCTGCGCAAACTTTTGGACACTGGACACTTGTGGATTGTGTGAGGCCCACTGATATCTGAGCGCTATGTGACACGCTCGATGGCACAGCTGCCTGTGACCAAAGTGACGAGAGGATAATGGAGATTTTGAATCTCTGCGCACACTTTTGGACACTGGACACTTGTGGATTGTGTGAGGCCCACTGATATCTGAGCGCTATGTGACACGCTCGATGGCACAGCTGCCTGTGACCAAAGTGACGAGAGGATAATGGAGATTTTGAATCTCTGCGCACACTTTTGGACACTGGACACTTGTGGATTGTGTGAGGCCGACTGATATCTGAGCGCTATGTGACACGCTCGATGGCACAGCTGCCTGTGACCAAAGTGACGAGAGGATAATGGAGATTTTGAATCTCTGCGCACACTTTTGGACACTGGACACTTGTGGATTGTGTGAGGCCCACTGATATCTGAGCGCTATGTGACACGCTCGATGGCACAGCTGCCTGTGACCAAAGTGACGAGAGGATAATGGAGATTTTGAATCTCTGCGCAAACTTTTGGACACTGGACACTTGTGGATTGTGTGAGGCCCACTGATATCTGAGCGCTATGTGACACGCTCGATGGCACAGCTGCCTGTGACCAAAGTGACGAGAGGATAATGGAGATTTTGAATCTCTGCGCACACTTTTGGACACTGGACACTTGTGGATTGTGTGAGGCCCACTGATATCTGAGCGCTATGTGACACACTCGATGGCACAGCTGCCTGTGACCAAAGTGATGAGAGGATAATGGAGATTTTGAATCTCTGCGCACACTTTTGGACACTGGACACTTGTGGATTGTGTGAGGCCCACTGATATCTGAGCGCTATGTGACACGCTCGATGGCACAGCTGCCTGTGACCAAAGTGACGAGAGGATAATGGAGATTTTGAATCTCTGCGCAAACTTTTGGACACTGGACACTTGTGGATTGTGTGAGGCCCACTGATATCTGAGCGCTATGTGACACGCTCGATGGCACAGCTGCCTGTGACCAAAGTGACGAGAGGATAATGGAGATTTTGAATCTCTGCGCACACTTTTGGACACTGGACACTTGTGGATTGTGTGAGGCCCACTGATATCTGAGCGCTATGTGACACGCTCGATGGCACAGCTGCCTGTGACCAAAGTGACGAGAGGATAATGGAGATTTTGAATCTCTGCGCACACTTTTGGACACTGGACACTTGTGGATTGTGTGAGGCCCACTGATATCTGAGCGCTATGTGACACGCTCGATGGCACAGCTGCCTGTGACCAAAGTGACGAGAGGATAATGGAGATTTTGAATCTCTGCGCACACTTTTGGACACTGGACACTTGTGGATTGTGTGAGGCCCACTGATATCTGAGCGCTATGTGACAGGCTCGATGGCACAGCTGCCTGTGACCAAAGTGACGAGAGGATAATGGAGATTTTGAATCTCTGCGCACACTTTTGGACACTTGTGGATTGTGTGAGGCCCACTGATATCTGAGCGCTATGTGACACGCTCGATGGCACAGCTGCCTGTGACCAAAGTGACGAGAGGATAATGGAGATTTTGAATCTCTGCGCACACTTTTGGACACTGGACACTTGTGGATTGTGTGAGGCCCACTGATATCTGAGCGCTATGTGACACGCTCGATGGCACAGCTGCCTGTGACCAAAGTGACGAGAGGATAATGGAGATTTTGAATCTCTGCACACACTTTTGGACACTGGACACTTGTGGATTGTGTGAGGCCCACTGATATCTGAGCGCTATGTGACACGCTCGATGGCACAGCTGTGACAAAAGTGACTAGAGGATAAGGGAGATTGGATTGCTTTTAAAAAAGCAGTTTGCGGAGCAGTGGGTAAACAGCAATGCCAGCGTGTCAGGAAGCCTTAAAAGGCAGCCCAACAACCAACACCACTGATACACCACTATATAGCCTCCCCTTGCACTGCACACACAGTGACTTGTGTGTTGTGCAGGCCAAATCGCTAGCAGCAGAAGCAGTTTTTTTGTCTTCTTCCCTGCCTAACGCTCTCCCTACAGAATCAGCAGCAACCTCTCCCTATACTAAGATCGGCAGAAGTAAGATGGCGGTCGGCGTGCACGCCCTTTTATACCCCCTGTGACGCCCACCAAAGCAAGCCAATCACTTGCATGCCCTTCTGAAAGATGGTGGTGACCCGTGCCTAGGTCATCACGTTGCCCACAGTGTCCGTGGATCCTGATTGGCTGAAAAAGAGCGCAAAACAAACTTTTGAAACGCGACTTTGGCGCGTAAGTCGCCGACATCGTGGCCGACCTCATCCTAGGGTCGGGTTTCGTTTCATGAAACCCGACTTTGCCAAAAGTCGGCGACTTTTGAATTTTTTCGACCAGTTTCGCTCAACTCTAGTGATAACCTTGATCCAGCAGTGGGTGCAGGAATTCTCACACTATTTTCCCACTCACCTACTGGACAGGGGGGGCATTCATGGGGGTCAATCTGAATATACCTCCTTTCGTAGACCCTAAATTTGTGGGTGTACCCTGAGGTACTCTCTCACAGCTTGTACAGTTTGATTCCGAACCTTTTCCTTCTGAAACATTTAAAATCGCATTGTAATACACAACTATACACTTTGTTTTAAAACAAAATATTCTTCAAAACACATACACATATATAAAAAAATATGTATATTATATATATACATATAATATATATATACATATCTATATACAGTATATGAAAACGAGTGTATATGTATGTGTGTGTGTATCGACAATGATGTCATGGTTGCCATGGCGATGATGATGCCATAAAGGTTGCCATGGCGAAAATGATGTCATAATGGTTGCCATGGCAACGATGATGTCATAATAGGTTGCCAAGGTGACGGTTATGTCATAATGGTTGCCATGGTGACGATGATGTCATGATAGGTTGCCATGGCGACGATGATGTCAGAATGGTTGCCATGGCGAAGATGATGTCATAATAGGTATATTGGCACGGAACTATAAGATGGAGGATGTGTGATGGGTATATGGGCACGGGACTATGGGATGGAAGATATGCATGATGGGAATATGGGCACGGGACTATGGGATGGAGGATACGTATGATGGGTATATGGACATGGGACTATGGGAAGGAGGATATGTATGATGGGGTGTATATATATATATATATATATATATATATATATATAAAATCATGGGTGGACACACCGCACATGCAGCCGGTGCGGCCACACAGGGGCTCCAGGGGGCCCCTACAGGGTTGCTAATAATGAGAGCAATTTGGCCTGTTCATCCAGCCCCGAGGCTCCGGGGGGGCCCCTGGCCAGATTGCCCTCATGTGCGGCGGGCTGGGAGAGATCCCTGCAGCTCCGCTGCCTACAAGAGAAAATGGCAGCGGAGCTGCAGCGATCTCGTCTTGCTTGTTGGCCGCGCTTCCTGTCTCTCACAGCAGCCAGCAATGTGGCTGGATGACGCCATCATTCAGCGCGCGGCTGACGGCTGTGGCAGAGAGAGGAAGCTGCCGGTGAAGGTCGCGCTGCGGGAGTGCGTGCAGAGAGGTGAGAGAGAGTATGTGTGTGTTTGTGTGTAGGAGAGGGAAATGATGGGAGTGATTGCGGAGAAGGCAATGATGGGGGTGGTGGGGGAGAAAGCAATGATGCAGGTGGTGGAAAGGACAATGATGGAGGTGGTCGAAAGGGCAATAATGGAGATGGTGGGGAGGAGGAAATGATGGAGGTGGTGGAATGGGCAATGATGGGGGTGATGGGGAAAAGGCAATGACGGTAGTGTTGGAAAGCGCAATAACAGGGGTGGTGGGGAGGAAGAAATGATGGAGGTGGTGGAATGGACAATGATGGGGGTGGTGGGGAAAAGGCATTGATGGTGGTAGTGGAAAGGGCAATGATGGTGGAAAGGGCAATGATGGTGGTGATAAGGGAGGAGGAAATGATGGAGGTGGTGGAAAGGGCAATGATGGGAGTGGGAAAGAGGACAATAATGGGATGCAGAGGGAGGAGGACATTGAGGGGTGTGGGGGATTGGGAGGGAAGGAAGGAAGGGGGATTTATAATAGATTTAGGAACAGAGGGAGGTGGAGGAAGATGTTATTATAGCTTTTTATTTTTAAAGTGAACCTGTCACCTTTTCTGGCCACTATAAGATGCGGACAGAACGACGGACAGGTATGGTATATAGTTGTTTTTTTATTTTATTTTATTTTTTTTTTACAGGAGAACGAGGGGTTCGTGGAATTAGCAGAAGTTGTAAGTATGGCTTAATTAAGAACAATAAAGGAGTCTGTGTGTTTACTTCAAATAAAGGATTTTTAAAGGGGTGTCTGTTTTATTTACTATTTGACTATATGGGGTTAGTAATGGGGGCTGACACATCTTCATTACTAACCTCAGGGCTTGATGTCACAAAGGTGATATCAACACCCCAACTATTACCCCATATGCCACCGCTACAGGGCAGTGGGAAGAGCAAGACTATGTTACAGGTGCGCCTTTTCTGGGGCGGCTGAGCGCTGGTGTTTGTAGCCAGGGGGGCCACTATCCATGGCCCCTTCCTAGGCTATACATATCAGCTCTCAGCTGTCTGCATAGCTATTGCTGGCTATAAATTATAGGGGGACCCCACGCCATTTTTTTCCTTGAAATAATCATTTATTAATTAAATACATGTCAATAATTTTGCACACACTATACTAATTGTATTTTTCACTGACATATATATATATACAGTATATTATAGGTATATACATAGCATATATACTTGTGTATAAGCTGAGATTTTCAGCACTTTTTTGTGTGCTGAAAATGCCCCCCTCATTGTGCAGAAAGCCAGTGGGAGAGGGGGAGCCGGTGGCTGGGACGGGACATCATACTCACCCTCCTCGTGCCATCGCTAAATGTCCCTGCACCCTCTGTTGTCCCAGGTGTTGTGAATTCTCTCTGACTTCTCTCTGGTGATTACTGAAGGTAGTGGAGCTGATCTGATTGACAGAGGCTTGCCACCTGATAATGAGGAAGACGATTGGAGATCTGGGGTTTCTGATTGGGATTTAAGACCGCTGACTCCCTCTATCCCTGCTGGTGATTTTTTTCCTGTGCCTTCTGAGGTCTGATATCTCCTGCTCTTTCCCTGTATGGTTCAGCTAAGTGGTTCATTTGCTATTCTGTTTGCATTTGATCTGGTTTTGTCTATCTCTGCCTTGTGCAGGTCAGCTAGCTCCAGCTGGGGCTGTGCTGAATCACCGCCCATATGTTACTGCTTATGCCAGTTTGTTTTGTCCCTTGTTATATTGGTCTCTTTTTGTTTTGCTTTCAGAATATACCAGAGTGCTGATATAGTGGGGGCGAAATCATGCGACTTCAGTGTTTTTTGTGCATCAGACGTGTTGGAATTTTTGCAGGGTTTTTTGCGTGATTACAGACAGTGTCTTTCCTTTCCTGTCCTGTCTGGTCAGTGTGGGCCCCATCTTCTGCTCAGTCTATTTTTTTGCCTGCGTTTGTGTTTTCATCTTGTCTCACCGACAATATATGTTTGGGGGCTATCTATTCCTTTGGGGTCTGCTCCGGAGCAGTTTAGATTTCCCTTTTCTTGCTTTAGGTTTAGTTAGCTCTCCGGCTGTGCTGAGGCGTCTAGGATCTTCGTAGGCACGCTCCATGGCTACTGCTAGTTGTGTGGACAGGATCAGGGGTCTGCAATCCGCTTAGTTACCAACCTCTCTGGTTTTCTGTGGCTTAGCCTGGGCCTGCTCTTCTCCTCGGTGACCCATTTATAACAGAATCACCAGCCTAACTGTAGACTCTTGGGTACTCTAAAGAAGGAAAGAATTTTTTTTTATATATATTTTCCTCTTTTTTTTCTGGGGCTGTAGGAGGATATTTTTGTCTAAATGGAGACTAAGCAATTGTCTGATCGTATTGAGCAGCTCGCTGCTGAAGTGTGGGGAATTTCTGCCTATCTCGCTCAATCATCTGCTGTTGAACCAATAATCCCTACTCCTGATGTGTTTTCTGGGGATCGGTCTAAATTTTTGAATTTTAAGAATAATTGTAAACTATTTTTTGCTTTGAAACCTAACTCATTGGGGAGCTCTGTGCAGCAGTTTAAAATTGTCATCTCCCTGCTGCGCGGCGATCCCCAGGATTGGGCCTTTTCTTTGACACCCGGAGATCCTATTCTGGCTAATGTGGACGCGTTTTTTCAAGCCTTGGGGTTGTTGTATGATGAACCTAATGCTATTGATCAAGCTGAGAAAACCTTATTGGCATTGAACCAGGGTCAGGATTCTGCAGAGTTATATTGTCAAAAATTCCAAAAGTGGGTGGTCCTTACTAAATGGAATGACGATGCCCTAGCAGCTCTCTTTCAGAAGGGTTTGGCAGAAACCGTAAAAGATGTTATGGAGGGATTTCCTGTTCCCTCTGGTCTTGACGACTCTATGTCAATGGCCATTCAAATTGATTGGCATTTACGTGAACATAAAACTACACGAGAGGCGTTGCCGCCTTTCGAACGAACTTCTGAACCCATGCAATGCGATAGGGTTTTGTCTAGGGTGCAATGACAGGAGTTTAGAAGACGTAATAAAATAAGTTGTGTTTTTTCTGTGGGGACGCCTCTCATACTATTGCTGTCTGCCCTATATGAGAAAAGCATTTTGCTCATGCTTTTGCGGTGGGCAGTGTACAGCCTAAGTTCCTTTTGGCGATTACCCTGATCTGCTCCTTGTCTACATTTTCCACAAAGGCTTTTGTTCATTCAGGAGCAGCTTTGAATATGATGGATTTGCTAAACGTTGTGGCTTTCCCATGCTACCCCTGCGGACTCCTATCCCTTTGAGGGGTATTGATGCTACTCCTTTGGCGGAGAATAAACCCCAGTTTTGGACCCAGGTGATAATGCGGGTCACCCCGGACCACCAAGAAAATTGTAAGTTTTTGGTGTTGCACAATTTGCATGATACTATTGTTCTGGGTTTTCCTTGGTTGCAAGCTCATAATCCTGTTTTAGATTGGAAATCTGTGTCTGTGGCGATTTGGGGTTGTCAATGTGTTCTTAGTGACACTCCTGTTTTCTCCACCTCTCCCCAGTCTCATGATATTCCTGACTATTTAGCTGATTTTTCTGATGTATTCAGTGAGAGTAACTGTACCGTTACACCTAGCGATGCACCAGCGATCCCGACCAGCGATATGACGCGGTCAGGATCGCTGGTGCATCGCTAGGTGGTCGCTATTGAGCTGCCACACAGGCAGATCTCACCAGCGACATCGCAGGGGACGGGGATCGCTACTTACCTGTCAGACGCAGCGATCCTGCGTCCTCCCGCCCGGCTCCACGCGTCGCTCGTCGGCGCCACAGGAAGCCCAGCAGGAAGCGCCCGACGAGGAATGGTCCAGGAGCTTCTCGTGCGATCAGCGATAACCAGCGAGGGAGCCGGTCGGAGGTAAGTATCACATGCATATCGCTAGCAATATCGCTGCAACGTCACAAAATCGGTGACTTTACAGCGATATTGCTAGCGATATCGCAGTGTGTAACGGGGGCTTAAGTCTGCGTCTTTGCCTCCTCATAGGAGTTATGACTGTGCAATTGAGTTAATGCCCAGGTGTAAATTTCCCAAGGGTCGGCTTTTCAACTTATAGGTACCCGAACATGATGCTATGCGATCTTATATCAAGGAGTCGTTTGAGAAGGGTGATATTAGACCATCCTCTTCACCTTTATGTGCGTTTTTTTTTTGTGGCCAAGAAAGATGGTTCATTAAGGCCATGTATTGACTATCGTTCCCTTAACAAAATCACTGTTAAATATCAGTACCCGTTACCCCTAGTTTCTGATTTATTTTCCAGAGTTAACAGTGCCTGTTGGTTTACCAAGCTTGACCTCAGGGGGGCATATAATCTTATTCGCATCAAGCACGGGGATGAATGGAAGACGGCATTTAATACTCCGGAGGGACATTTTGAGTACCTGGTGATGCCTTTTGGGCTCACTAATGCCCCTTCTGTCTTCCAGTCTTTTATGAACGATATTTTCCGGGACTTTGTGGATAAGTTTTTGATCATTTATCTGGATGATATTTTGATCTTTTGCAGTGATTGGGATTCTCATGTGGTACATGTCCGGACTGTGTTCCGGATTTTGAGGGAAAATTCTCTGTATGTTAAGGGATCGAAGTGCCTCTTTGGTGTACGTAGGATTTCAATTTGGGATTCATTTTGTCCCCGTCTGCTATTGAAATGGACCCGGCCAAGATACAGGCCATTTATGATTGGGTTCAGCCAACTTCTTTGAAGGCTCTCCAGAAGTTTTTGGGTTTTGCTAATTTCTACCGTAAATTTATAAGTAATTTTTCTGGTATTGTTAAACTACTGACTGATTTGACCAAAAAGAGTGCTGATGTGGTGAATTGGTCTCCAGAGGCAGCTCCGGCATTTCAGGAGCTTAAGCGGAGATTCACTTCTGCTCCAGTTCTACGGCAACCTGATGCCTCACTCCCACTTCAGGTGGAGGTAGATGCTTGTGAGATTGGTGCAGGAGCCGTTTTGTCCCAAAGAGATCCGGTGACTTCTAAGATGAATCCGTGTGCATTCTCGAAAATTCTCCCCATCTGAATGCAACTATGAGGTGGGGAATCGGGAATTGTTGGCCATGAAATGGGCATTTGAAGAGTGGAGACATTGGTTGGAGGGAGCTAGACATCAAGTTGTGGTCCTCACCGACCACAAGAATTTGATTTATCTTGAATCAGCCAAACGCTTGTATCCTAGACAGGCTAGGTGGGCCTTGTTTTTCACGCGTTTTAATTTTGTGGTCTTTTTTCTTCTGGGCACTAAGAATGTTAAGGCGGATGCCCTTTCTAGGAGTTTCTTTGCGGATTCTCTTGATGTGACCGAGCCTACTACCATTCTAAATGAGGGTGTAGTTCTTTCCGCCGTCTCACCCGATTTGAGACGTGCCCTGGAGGAATTTCAGGAGGACAAACCTGAACGTTGCCCTATGGGAAAATTGTATGTCCCTGACCAGTGGAGGAAAAGAGTAATGTCTGAAATTCATTGCTCCGCGTTGGCTGGTCATCCAGGTATTTTTGGTACCAGAGATTTGGTGAGTCAGTCTTTTTGGTGGCCTGCCTTATCTCGTGATGTCAGGAATTTTGTGCAGTCCTGTGGGACTTGCTCTTGGTCCAAGCCCTGCTCTCGTTCTAGTGGGTTGTTGATGCCCCTGTCAGTGCCCAGGAGGCCATGGACTCATATCTCAATGGATTTTATTTCTGATCTTCCTGTCTCTCAGAGAATGACTGTTATCTGGGTGATCTGTGATAGATTTTCTTAGATGGTACATCTTGTACCACTCCCAAAATTGCCATCTTCTTCTGAGTTGGTGCCCTTGTTTTTACAACAGGTGGTTTATTTGCACAGGATTCCTGAGAACAGTGTCGGACAGAGGAGTCCAGTTTGTTTCCAGATTTTGGAGAGCTTTTTGGTCCAAACTGGGAATTCAGCTATCTTTCTCCTCTGCATTTCATCCTCAGACCAATGGGCAGACTGAGAGAACAAACCAGACTTTGGAATCCTATTTGAGATGTTTCATATCTGCTGATCAGGATGACTGGGCCTCATTTTCGCCCTTGGCTGAATTTGCGCTAAACAATAGGGCTAGTTCTGCCACTTTGATGTCCCCCATTTTCTGTAACTTTGGGTTTCATCCTAGATTTTCTTCAGGACAGGTGGAATCTTCGGCC
Source organism: Dendrobates tinctorius (assembly GCF_039654945.1). Taxonomy (NCBI): domain Eukaryota; kingdom Metazoa; phylum Chordata; class Amphibia; order Anura; family Dendrobatidae; genus Dendrobates; species Dendrobates tinctorius. The sequence goes on from NW_027361679.1 coordinate 26,531,866, forward strand.
TGCCCAAGTGTGGATTTTGTGGTAGAGAAAATGCAGCAGATTTGTGACCAAGTTGTGGTTAAGTTGTCCCACTCTCAGGAAAAAGCCCAATGGTTTTCCAACCGGCATAGGACCATTGGTCCCCAGTTTAAAGTGGGTATTATGGTTTGGCTGTCTTCAAAGAATATTCCTATGAAGGTTGCGTCTCCAAAATTCAAGCCAAGATTCATTGGACCTTATAAGATTTTGGAAATCCTTAATCCAGTTTATTTTCATTTGGCTCTTCCAGTTACGTTTAAGATTCATAACGTGTTCCATAAATCCTTTTTGAAGAGGTATGTAGAGCCAGTAGTACCCATGGCGGCGCCTCCTGACCCTGTATTGGTTAAAGGTAATTTGGAGTATGAGGTAGAGAAAATATTGGATTCTCGTTTGGCTAGATGGAGACTCCAGTACTTGGTCAATTGGAAGGGTTATGGCCAGGAGGATAATTCTTGGGTCTCTGCTTCTGACATTCATGCCGAAAGATTGGCTCGTGCTTTTCACCGGGCCCATCCTGACCGGCCTGGTGGCGTGGATGAGGGTTCGGTGACCCCTCCTCAAGGGGGGTACTGTTGTGAATTCTCTCTCTGGCTTCCCTCTGATGATTACTGAAGGTAGTGGAGCTGGTCAGATTGACAGAGGGGTTGCGAGTTCTCTTTCTGGGCTCCCTCTGGTGGTTACTAGAGGTAGTGGAGCTGATCTGATTGACAGAGGCTTGCCACCTGATGAGCAAGACGATTGGAGATCTGGGGTTTCTGATTGGGATTTAAGACAGCTGACTCCCTCTATCTCTGCAGGTGATTTTTCTTTCTGTGTCTTCTGAGGTCTGATGTCTCCTGCTCTTTCCCTGCATGGTTCAGCTAAGTGGTTCATTTGCTATTCTGTTTGCATTTGATCTGATTTTGTCTATCTCTGCTTTTTGCGGGTCAGCTAGCTCCGGCTGGGACTGTGCTGGATCACCGCCCACTGCTTGTGCCAGTTTGTTTTGTCTCCTGTTATATTGGTCTCTTTTTGCTTTGCTTTCAGAATATACCAGAGTGCTGATATAGTGGGGGCGAAGTCATGCGACTTCAGTGTTTTTTTGTGCATCAGACGTGTTGGACTTTTTGCAGGGTTTTTTGCGTGATTGCAGACAGTGCCTTTCCTTTCCTGTCCTGTCTAGTCGGTGTGGGCCCCATCATTTGCTCAGTCTATTTTTCTGCCTGCGTTTGTGTTTTCATCTTGTCTCACCGACAATATATGTTTGAGGGCTATCTATTCCTTTGGGGTCTGCTCCGGGGCAGTTTAGATTTCCCCTTTCTTGCTTTAGGCTTAGTTAGCTCTCCGGCTGTGCCAAGGCATCTAGGATCATCGTAGGTTCGCTCCACGGCTACTGCTAGTTGTGTGGACAGGATCAGGGGTCTGCAATCCGCTTAGTTACCAACCTCTCTGGTTTTCTGTGGCTTAGCCTGGGCCTGCTATCCTCCTTGGTGACCCATTCATAACACCCAGGGCTGGCAGCTTCTTCCTGTGTTGAGCGGTCACATGGTACCACTCATTAAGGTAATGAATATGGACGTGACTACACTCCCATAGGCGTGGAGGCATATTCATTACCTTAATGAGTGTTACCGTGTGACCGCTCAACACAGGAAGAAGCTGCCGGCCCCAGGACAACGGAGGATGCAGAGACATTCAGCGATGGCACGAGGAGGGCGGGTATGATGGAGGAGGACGGGGGGAGCACTGAGGAGGACAGGGGAGCACTGTGAAGGACAGGGGAAGCACGAAGGAGGATGGCGGAAGCACTGAGGAGGATGGGGAGCACAGAGAAGGAGCACTGAGGAGCATAGAGGAGGACGAAAGAGCATAGAGGAGGATGGGGGAGCACGGAGGAGCACAGAGGAGGACGGGGAGGACAGGGAGCTGATGGGACGGGGGAGCCGAGCCATGAATACTGGGAGGGGGGAGAGCCACACAGAGCTGGACAGGGATGAGGGGACAATGCATACCCGGTTTATGCTTGAGTCAATAAGCTTACCCAGTTTTCTGTGGCAAAAGTACATTTGGCTTACCCTCGGGCTGGCTTATACTCGAGTATATACGGTATATATAAATTAAATATTACATATATATTATCAGGGCCGGTTTTCTGCAAAGTGGGGCCCTAGGCAAAGTTTAAAAAATTGAGCCCCAAATGCTCACATACTGCACATCACACAGAAGCATTTTGATTGTAGTTACATGCGCTGAGTTGCAGACAGATCCAGACCAGATCCCTCGATCTGGTGCTCCACGCAAAATCCCACCCCGTGGGGTCAGAATGATCACAAGAACGGTGAGCAAAAATCCCAGAACCACGCGGGGGGACCTAGTGAATGAACTGCAGAGACCTGGGACCAATGTAACAAGGCCTACCTTAAGTAACACACTACGCCACCATGGACTCAGATCCTGCAGTGCCAGACGTGTCCCACTGCTTAAGCCTGTATCTGTCCGGGCCCGTCTGAAGTTTGCTAGAGAGCATTTGGATGATCCAGAGGAGTTTTGGGAGAATGTCCTATGGTCTGATGAAACCAAACTGGAACTGTTTGGTAGAAACACAACTTGTCGTGTTTGGAGGAAAAAGAATACTGAGTTGCATCCATCAAACACCATACCTACTGTAAAGCATGGTGGTGGAAACATCATGCTTTGGGGCTGTTTCTCTGCAAAGAGGCCAGGACGTCTGATCCGGGTACATGAAAGAATGAATGGGGCCATGTATCGTGAGATTTTGAGTGCAAACCTCCTTCCATCAGCAAGGGCATTGAAGATGAAACGTGGCTGGGTCTTTCAACATGACAATGATCCAAAGCACACCGCCAGGGCAACGAAGGAGTGGCTTCGTAAGAAGCATTTCAAGGTCCTGGAGTGGCCTAGCCAGTCTCCAGATCTCAACCCTATAGAAAACCTTTGGAGGGAGTTGAAAGTCCATGTTGCCAAGCGAAAAGCCAAAAACATCACTGCTCTAGAGGAGATCTGCATGGAGGAATGGGCCAACATACCAACAACAGTGTGTGGCAACCTTGTGAAGACTTACAGAAAATGTTTGACCTCTGTCATTGCCAACAAAGGATATATCACAAAGTATTGAGATGAAATTTTGTTTCTGACCAAATACTTATTTTCCACCATAATATGCAAATAAAATGAAAAAAAAAACAGACAATGTGATTTTCTGCATTTTTTTTTCTCAGTTTGTCTCCCATAGTTGAGGTCTACCTATGATGTAAATTACAGACGCCTCTCATCTTTTTAAGTGGTGGAACTTGCACTATTGGTGACTGACTAAATACTTTTTTTCCCCACTGTAGTATAATACACTCCTCAGTCCTCCATATAGTATTATACACTTCCTATAGTCCTCCATATAATAAAATGTGCCCCATAGTCCTCCATATAGTATAATACACTCCTCATAGTGCTCCATATAGTATAATGCACCGCTATAGTCATCCATTTAGTACAATTCACTTCCCATAGTATAATGCACCCCATAGTTCTTCATATAATGTATTCCCCATAGTCCTCAATACAATATAATGCAGCCCAAATATAGTATAATGCAGCCCCGTCATACAATATAATTTAACCCCCATAGAATATAATGCAGCCCCCCTCTTATAGTATAATGCAGACACCCCTTAGAGCATAATGCAGCTACCCCACAGAGTATAATGCAGCCACTCCACAGAATATAATGTAACCCCGCTATAGAATATAATGCAGTCCCCCTCATACAGTAAAATGCAGCCCCTCCACAGAATATATGACAGCCCCCTCAGAGTATATTGCAGCCCCCAATAGAATATAATGCAGCCCCTTATATAGTATAATGTAGCCCCTTCATAGAATACAATGTAGCCCCCTCATAAAGTATAATGAAGCCCCCATACACTATAATCTAGCCCCATAGACTATAATGCCCCATAGAATAAAATGTAGCCTCCTCATATAATATAATGTAGACCCCTCATAGCATATGATACAATCACCCCCATAGAATATAATATAATACAGCCCCCCATAGAATATAATGTAGCCCCAAATAGAACATAATACAGCCCACCTCCCCATAGAATATAATGTAACCCCATATAACACAGCCTCCCCCATAGAATATAATGTAAAATGTACCCCCCATGGTATGTAACAGCCGCATAGTATAAAGCCCAGCCCCACATGGTATACAGCCCAGCACCACGGTATATATAGCCCAGCACCACATGGTATACAGCCCAGCCACACATGGTATATATAGCCCAGCCACACAGGGTATATAGCCCAGCACCACATGGTATATAGCCCAGCCAGACATGGTATATAGCGCCCAGCCACACATGGTATATAGCGCCCAGCCACACATGGTATACATAGTCCAGATGTCAGAGACACCGCACTACACTTGCTCATAGAGCCAGTGTGCGTGTCCTGAGTACAGAAGCAGTGCTAAAAGTTACCTGTGGAGCAGGGCAGCAGAGGTGACCAGGCGTGCTTCAAGCTAATAGTGTCAGGGTCCAGTCAGCGCTGGAAAGTAAAGAGGCACGGGACCTGCGGACACCGAAAATGAGCAAGCTGGCACAGGACCTTTGGTCATGTGACTGCAAGGGGGCGGGGCTTAGCGTCCTGCTTTCAGATATGACAGGACACCATACAACAACTCAGGCAAAATGGAGGTCACAACAGTACGGGAAAACGAGGTACAGGAGGGACAAACAGACGGGTAGTCAGACAAAGCCAAAGGTCATACACAAGAGGGTGACATGGTTCCAAGGGGACAAGCAGAGAGAAGTCGGGTCACAAGCAGAGAGTCATACACGAGATGTGGCGCAGTACATGAGGGTCAGGCAGAACTCGTAACAGGGACAGAACCAGATCACAACCAAGCAGGCAACAGGCTATCAGGCACAAGGCACACGTATACAAGAGGTCACTTAACTCAGCCGAGGGCAGGAGTATAAATGACACCGGACCCAGGTTCAGTGAGCACTAAATAGCCTCCTTCTGCCAGAGAGGCAGCACAATTAACCCATAGTCTAACCAGGACGGGTCAAAGCGAAATCCCGTCCTGGATCATGACAGTACCCTCCTCTCAATGGGGGGCCACCGGACCCCCAGGTCTCTCAGGGTACTTGGCGTGAAAGGCTCGGATCAACCGATCCGCATGAACTGATCGAGCAGGAACCCACGAGCGTTCCTCAGGACCCTTAGCCCTCCCAATGTATCAGATACTGAAGGGCACGACGGACCAACCTGGAATCGACAATTCGTTCCACCTCGTACTCAGCCTGCCCGTCTACCAAAACCTGTGGTGGGGAAGATGATGATCCCTCCCCACCAGACCTCACAGGTTTCAAAAGGGCCTTATGGAAAACATTAGGGATCCGAAGAGATGGCGGGAGACTCAACCGAAAAGCCACCGGGTTAACTGCTTCAGTAATTTCATAGGGACCTATAAACTTGGGTCCAAGCTTCGCAGAGGGGACCTTGAGCCTTATATTTTCGGTGAATAACCATACCTTATCCCCGACCTGAAACACTGGACCCACGGATCGTTTTTTGTCCGCAAAAAATTTAAATTTGTCCTGGGCCTTCGTAATGTTATTCTGGACCTCCTGCCATACCTCCCCCAACCGCTGGATCATCTCATCCATCCCAGGACACCCAGAATTCAAACGGGAAAATTCCCCAAAATGAGGATGAAACCCATAATTGCAAAAAAATGGAGATGTACCCGTAGACTGGTTAATACGGTTGTTAAATGCAAACTCAGCCAATGGTAACACAGAACACCAATCATCCTGTCGGGCTGAGGTCAAACAACGCAGAATTTGCTCCAGAGACTGATTGGTCTGCTCAGTCTGCCCATTAGTCTCTGGATGGTAGGCGGATGAAAAGGACAGACCAATACCCAACCTCCTACAAAAAGCTCTCCAAAATTTGGACACAAATTGCACTCCCCTATCAGACAACACATTCAAGGGTACCCCATGCAACCGTACCACATGCTCCACAAACAATCTGGACAATGTTTCCGCATTAGGTAGAGCTGCCAAAGGTACAAAATGTGCCTGCTTACTAAACCTGTCCACTACAACCCAGACCACGGTATTACCCTTGGAGGGGGGAAGGTTGGTGATGAAATCCATGGACAGATGAGTCCATGGTCTCTCAGGAATTGGCAGTGGTGCCAATTCCCCGGCCGGCCGGTTATGGTGAGTTTTCGCACGGGCACAAACCTCACACGCAGACACATACTCCCCAGCATCAGAGGCTAAAGAAGACCACCAGAATATTCTAGCAATGGCCTTCCGGGTGGCTGAGATCCCTGGATGTCCACCCAGAAGTGAGTCATGGAACTCCTGGAGGACCTTGAGACGAAACTGAGCTGGCACAAAAAGTTTATCCCCCGGCTTAGCTGGAGGTGCAAGAGACTGGGCTTCTCGAATCTCCCGCTCCAACACATTAGAAACATCTGCCACCACCACCCCAGGCTGGAGGATGGTGGTTCCGGGGGGGACACCGGATCTAGACTGCGTGACAACGCATCCGCTCTGATATTCTTGGATCCTGGCCGAAAAGTGATCGAGAAGTTGAATCTGGAAAAAAAAAGTGACCAACTAGCCTGTCTGGGAGTCAACCTTTTAGCTGACTCAATGTAAGCTAGGTTTTTGTGGTCCGTGATTACCGTTATAGGATGGACAGCCCCCTCCAAAAAATGCCTCCATTCTTCAAAGGCCAATTTTACAGCCAGAAGTTCCCGATTCCCCACATCATAGTTTCTCTCCGCAGGGGAGAACTTCTTTGAGAAAAAGGTGCAAGGTCTTAAATTGGTCAAAGTGGCGGGTCCCTGGGACAATACCGCCCCCACCCCCACCTCTGAGGCGTCTACCTCAACAATAAATGGTTCAGACGGGTCCGGTTGAATAAGAACCGGGGCAGACATGAAACATTTTTTCAAAAACTGAAATGCCGCTACCCATGCGGTTGACCAATTCTTGATATTGGCCCCCTTTTGAGTCATGTCTGTGAGGGGTTTAACCACCTGTGAGAACCCCCTTATAAATTTACGATAATAATTAGCGAACCCTAGGAAACGCTGCAGAGCCTTCAAATCACAAGGTTGAACCCACTCGACAATGGCCTGCACCTTATTAGGATCCATGCGATACCATTCAGCAGACACGATGAACCCCAGAAAGGACAGTTCCTGAACAAAAAAATAAACATTTTTCAAGTTTAGCAAAAAGACAGTTCTCCCTGAGCCTTTGGAGAACTGCCCGAACATGACCAATGTGAGCCTGTTTATCAGGAGAGTAGATTAAAATGTCATCCAAATACACCACCATAAAACGTCCAATCAAATCAGAGAACACATGATTTATGAAATTTTGGAAGACCGCTGCAGCATTGGTCAGGCCGAAAGGCATGACCAAATTTTCAAACAACCCTTCAGTAGTGAGAAAAGCCGTTTTCCACTCATCTCCGTCCCGGACTCGGATAAGGTTATACGCTCCCCGTAGATCTAATTTCGAAAACCACTTAGCTCCGGACAACTGATTGTATAAATCAGGAATAAGTGGAAGGGGATACGTATTGCTCACAGTTATTTTATTTAACTCACGGAAATCGAGGCATGGGCGCAAACCACCGTCTTTTTTCTTTACAAAAAAGAACCCCGTTGCCACAGGAGAAACAGAAGGACGAATATGTCCCTTACGGAGACTCTCGGAAATATATTCCTTCATCGCAGCCCGTTCCGGACCCGAGAGGTTATACAAGCGGGCTTTGGGCAATTTAGCACCTGGAACCAGGTCAATGGTACAATCAAATGGGCGGTGTGGTGGTAAAACCTCAGCCTCTTTTTTGGAGAGAACATCCGTATAATCTATCAGGCACTCCGGAATACCTTCTAGACCCACGGACGACACAGACACAGAAACAAGACATTTCTCAGAGCAATAGGGACCCCATTTAACAATGTCCCGAGATTCCCAATTAATCACAGGATTATGCAGATGTAACCAGGGGAACCCCAACACCAGTCCCGCAGGCAGGTTGTTCATTACAAAACATGAAATACGTTCCTGGTGCAAGGAACTCACTTTAAGGAAAAACTCTTCAGTACGAAACATAATGTCATTCTTAACCAGTGGTGTTTTGTCAATAGCAACAATGTGAATCGGAGTCTCCAACCTAACTGTCCTTAACTTACACCTGGCCACCAAGTCAGAGTCAATAAAGTTCAATGATGAACCGCAATTCACGAAGGCAGAAGTGGATGTGGAGACACTCCCACAACAAAGTTCCACTTGAAACAACATTTTAGTGAAGGCAGAAAAGGGTACCAGAGAGCCTGGGTGACCTCCACGATAATCACCCGGGCTCAGTCGTTTGTTGGTTAGTGGCCGGGAGGGGCAATCCTTTTTCCAATGTCCAGACTCGCCACTGTGAAAACAGCATTTTCTCATGCGCCGTTGTCTCCTTTCTTCCTCCTTAAGGTCGATGGTTCCCATCTCCGTGATTTTAAATCTAGAACTGGCTCCCCTTCCTTGGGAGAATGATGTCTCGGTTTGTATCACTCCCCTTGCCCGTAACCTGCGATCCATCCGGACGGCCTGTGTCATAGCCTCCTCCAGGGAATCAGGTGGGGGGTGGAGAGCCAAGGCATCTTTCAGATGCTCAGACAGGCCTCTACGGAACAACCCCCGGAGGGCGTCGTCGTTCCAGCAGACCTCAGCAGCCCAGCGTCTGAACTCTGAGAAAAACCACTCGGCTGAGTGCTTCCCCTGGCAAACATTCATCAACATGTCCTCAGCCATACGCATCTGATCAGGCTCATCATAAATATGCCCCAGGGCATCAAAAAATGCATCCACGGTCATATGCTCAGGGGCCGTGGTAGGAAGGGAGAAAGCCCAAGCTTGGGGGGCTCCCCTTAACAGGGACATAATGACCCCCACTCTCTGACTTTCATCCCCAGAAGAGTGTGGTCGTAAGGAAAAAAAAAAGCTTACAGCCCTCCTTGAAAACTCTGAATTCATTTTTATCTCCAGAAAAGGTATCGGGTAATTTAACCAGAGATTCCGGGGAAATTAATGTAACATCCCGAGCCCCCAATGAAAGAACTCCCTGCACAGTGTCAGCGATCAGCTGCTGAGACTGAGCCAGGACTTGTTGTTCTCCAAGGAGTTTCAGAGACATCTGAGTCAGGTGCTTAAGCTGTTCAGAAAGAGTGTGCATAGGATCCATCACACACACAGGTGAATGGGAGCAGAGAAAAAAAAATGGTATGGTCAGTTATAATGTCAGAGACACTGCACTACACTTGCTCATAGAGCCAGTGCGCGTGTCCTGAGTACAGAAGCAGTGCTAAAAGTTACCTGGGGAGCAGGGCCGCAGAGGTGACCAGGCGTGCTTCAAGCTAATAGTGTCAGGGTCCAGTCAGCGCTGGAAAGTAAAGAGGCAAGGGACCTGCGGACACTGAAAATGAGCAAGCTGGCACAGGACCTATGGTCATGTGACTGCAAGGGGGCGGGGCTTAGCGTCCTGCTTTTAGATATGACAGGACACCATACAACAACTCAGAGTCAGGCAAAACGGAGGACACAACAGTACGGGCAAAAGAGGCACAGGAGGGACAAACAGATGTGTAGTCAGACAAAGCCAAAGGTCATACACAAGAGGGCGAAGTGGTACCAAGGGGACAAGCAGAGAGAAGTCGGGTCACAAGCAGAGAGTCATAAACGAGAGGTAGCGCAGTACAAGAGGGACAGGCAAAACTCGTAACAGGGACAGAACCGAATCACAATCAAGCAGGCAACAAGTTATCAGCCACAAGGCACACGTATACAAGAGGTCACTTAACTCAACCGAGGGCAGGAGTATAACTGACACCGGACCCAGGTTCAGTGAGCACTAAATAGCCTCCTTCTGCCAGAGAGAGGCAGCACAATTAACCCATAGTCTAACCAGGACGGGTCAAAGCGAAATCCCGTCCTGGATCATGACACCAGACACACATGGTATATACAGCCCAGCACCTCATGGAATATACAGCCCAGCACCACATGGCATATATGCCCCAGCACGACATGGTATATATGCCCCAGCACCACATGGTATATAGCCCAGCCACACATGGTACATAGCACCCAGTACCACATGGTATACATATCCCAGCCATTCATGGTATATAGTGCCCAGCACCACATGGTATATACAGCCCAGCACCACATGGTATATAGCGCCCAGCACCACATGGTATATACAGCCCAGCACCACATGGTATATAGCGCCCAGCACCACATGGTATATACAGCCCAGCCACACAAGGTATATAGCGCCCAGCACCACATGGTATATAGCGCCCAGCACCACATGGTATATACAGCCCAGCACCACATGGTATATAGCGCCCAGCACCACATAGTATATACAGCCCAGCCACACAAGGTATATAGCGCCCAGCACCACATGGTATATAGCGCCCAGCACCACATGGTATATACAGCCCAGCCACACAAGGTATATAGCGCCCAGCACCACATGGTATATAGCCCAGCCACACATAGTATATAGCGCCCAGCACCACATGGTATATAGCGCCCAGCACCACAGGGTATATAGCCCAGCCACACATCAGATGGAACGTTTTAATGTACATCCAAACAAACAATAATGAATATAAATATAAGTAAGCTGTACAGCGTCCCCCAACATGAATTTTTGAGGTTACTATTCCTTGCTGTGTTGAGGTGCAGTCGCAGACTGCAGTTAAAAAAAACTCACCAGTGACCTGACCAGTCCTGTAGTAGTAGTATTGACGTGACGTGTTGTCTAATGGAAGCTAGCCAGGAACACTTCTCCTGGGCGGCAGCTCAGCTCCTGTACTCTTTCCTGACAGGCACTGCAGACACTGCGCAACGTCAGGAGGAGGACGTCAGCAGTCAGGTGACCATGTGGAAGGTCCTGTCCCTGAACAGCGGCTGCCAGCCCAGGACACAGTATAAATTATAACATAGAAGCCGGCTGTAGGAGTGACGAGTGAAGATGGATGGCCGTAGCGCAGAAGAACAGGATAATATGCAGAGCGCAGGTCAGGTCAGTATAACACCCCTGACTGCTTCTGCCTCCAGGCCCCGGGATCACCGCCGACATTACTATAAATAACACAAGGCAGTGCAGAGTGCAGCGCTGGCCGGGAAATGCTCGCATTACAGAACAAAGCGAAGCGCTGCCTTGTGCTGTGCTATTTGGATCTGTGCAAGAAGGCAGCAGCCGGGGGCCCCTTCTGTGCCTGGGGGTCCTAGGCAGCTGCCAGGTCTGCCTGGTCATAATGCCGGCCCTGTATAGTATAAATATATATTCTATATATACCGTATTTTCCGCTTTGTAAGACGCACTTTTTTTTCCCCCAAATTTGGGGGGGGAAATGGGGGTGAGTCCTACAATGCGGATATACTGGTGGTAACCGCTTACCCATAAGTAGCCCACCGCCGCTGACTGCCGCCACTGCCTGGGATGTCCGCTGCTGCTGCCCGGGGTGTCCGCGTCCGCTGCCGCCCGAGATGTCCGATGCTGCCCAGGATGTCCGCCGCTTCGGGGGGCTCTGCCGACATTTTATGAAAGGCCAGGGCCCCCCCCGGCAGTTCTGTGGTTTCCTCCTGTGCGGTGGACTCCAGTAACATGGCCACTGGGAGGCGAAGCAAGCGCAGACGAAAATCTCGGGAGATGAGATTTCAGTGCTGAGATCTCATCTCCCGAGATCTCCATGCTGAGATCTCCATCTGCGCATGCATCGGCAGCCATTTTACTGGAGTCCACATGCACAGGCTGAAACTACAGAACTTCCAGGGGGCTCTGGTCTTTCAAGAAATGTCGACAGAGCCACCAGCAGCGGCGGACATCCCGGGCAGCGGCGGCGGGCAGCAGCAGCCGAAATCCCAGGCAGTGGCGGCCTCGGACACCCTGGGCACCGGCGACGGGCAGCAACAGACACCCTGGGCAGCGGCGGCGGACAGCAGAGACCCCTGGCAGCAGCAGAGACCCCTGGCAGCAGCAGTAGAGACCCCTAGCAGCAGCAGCAGAGACCCCAGGCAGCACCCCAGCCACCACCCCTGGTAAGCAATAAGAAGATGCATGGATTATAAGAAGCACCACCATTTTATTTAAAAAAAAATTTTTTAATTTTTTTCTCCATAAAATTTGGGGTGCGTCTTATAATCCGGAGCGTAATATAAAGCGAAAAATACGGTATATTATATTATATGTATTCATATATTATATATATATATACACAGTACAGACCAAAAGTTTGGACACACCTTCTCATTCAAAGAGTTTTCTTTATTTTCATGACTATGAGGCTGTGTGCCAACGTTGCGTTTTTTACGCATTTCCGCAGCACTTTTAGACGCGCGTTTCTGCTGCGGAAACGCTTAAGAAAAGCATCCCATGGAAACATAATGGAATCCGCACATGTTGTGCTAATGGTGCGTCTCAAGAGTCCAAAAGGGATTGACTATATGCAAAATTGTTACTGAAGAAACATGGAATCTTTTTAATGGAAAAATAAAAGTTATATTTTACTCTACCATTGGACTGATGGCTGGAGAAACAATACTATTTATTTATTTTATATATATATATATATATATATATATATATATACACACACAGTTGTGGCCAAAAGTATTGACACCCCTGCAATTCTGTCAGATAATACTCAGTTTCTTCCTGAAAATGATTGCAAACACAAATTCTTTGGTATTATTATCTTCATTTAATTTGTCTTAAATGAAAAAACACAAAGAGAATTGTCCGAAAGCCAAATTGGATATAATTACACACCAAACATAAAAAACAGGGTGGACAAAAGTATTGGCACTGTTCGAAAAATCATGTGATGCTTCTCTAATTTGTGTAATTAACAGCACCTGTAACTAACCTGTGGCACCTAACAGGTGTTGGCAATAACTAAATCACACTTGCAGCCAGTTGACATGGATTAAAGTTGACTCAACCTCTGTCCTGTGTCCTTGTGTGTACCACATTAAGCATGGAGAAAAGAAAGAAGACCAAAGAACTGTCTGAGGACTTGAGAAACCAAATTGTGAGGAAGCATGAGCAATCTCAAGGCTACAAGTCCATCTCCAAAGACCTGAATGTTCCTGTGTCTACCGTGCGCAGTGTCATCAAGAAGTTTACGCCCATGGCACTGTGGCTAACCTCCCTAGATGTGGACAGAAAAGAAAAATTGACAAGAGATTTCAACGCAAGATTGTGCGGATGTTGGATAAAGAACCTCGACTAACATCCAAACAAGTTCAAGCTGCCCTGCAGTCCGAGGGTACAACAGTGTCAACCCGTACTATCCGTCGGCATCTTAATGAAAAGGGACTGTATGGTAGGAGACCCATGAAGACCCCACTTCTTACCCCGAGATATAAAAAAGCCAGGCTGGAGTTTGCCAAAACTTACCTGAAAAAGCCTAAAACGTTTTGGAAGAATGTTCTCTGGTCAGATGAGACAAAAGTAGAGCTTTTTGGGCAAAGGCATCAACATAGAGTTTACAGGAGAAAAAAAGAGGCATTCAAAGAAAAGAACACGGTCCCTATAGTCAAACATGGTGGAGGTTCCCTGATGTTTTGGGGTTGCTTTGCTGCCTCTGGCACTGGACTGGTTGACCATGTGCATGGCATTATGAAGTCAGAAGACTACCAACAAATTTTGCAGCATAATGTAGGGCCCAGTGTGAGAAAGCTGGGTCTCCCTCAGAGGTCATGGGTCTTCCAGCAGGACAATGACCCAAAACACACTTCAAAAAGCACTAGAAAATGGTTTGAGAGAAAGCACTGGAGACTTCTAAGGTGGCCAGCAATGAGTCCAGACCTGAATCCCATAGAACACCTGTGGAGAGATCTAAAAATGGCAGTTTGGAGAAGGCACCCTTCAAATATCAGGGACCTGGAGCAGTTTGCCAAAGAAAAATGTTCTAAAATTCCAGCAGAGCATTGTAAGAAACTCATTGATGGTTACCGGAAGCGGTTGGTCGCAGTTATTTTGGCTAAAGGTTGTGCAACCAAGTATTAGGCTGAGGGCGCCAATACTTTTGTCTGGCCCATTTTTGGAGTTTTGTGTGAAATGATCAATGTTTTGCTTTTTGCTTCATTCTCTTTTGTGTTTTTTCATTTAAGACAAATTAAATGAAGATAATAATACCAAAGAATTTGAGTTTGCAATCATTTTCAGGAAGAAACTAAGTATTATCTGTCAGAATTGCAGGGGTGTCAATACTTTTGGCCACAACTGTATATATATATATATATATATATATATACAGTGGGGAAAAAAAAGTATTTAGTCAGTCAGCAATAGTGCAAGTTCCACCACTTAAAAAGATGAGAGGCGTCTGTAATTTACATCATAGGTAGACCTCAACTATGGGAGACAAACTGAGAAAAAAAAATCCAGAAAATCACATTGTCTGTTTTTTTTTTCATTTTATTTGCATATTATGGTGGAAAATAAGTATTTGGTCAGAAACAAAATTTCATCTCAATACTTTGTGATATATCCTTTGTTGGCAATGACAGAGGTCAAACGTTTTCTGTAAGTCTTCACAAGGTTGCCACACACTGTTGTTGGTATGTTGGCCCATTCCTCCATGCAGATCTCCTCTAGAGCAGTGATGTTTTTGGCTTTTCGCTTGGCAACACGGACTTTCAACTCCCTCCAAAGGTTTTCTATAGGGTTGAGATCTGGAGACTGGCTAGGCCACTCCAGGACCTTGAAATGCTTCTTACGAAGCCACTCCTTCGTTGCCCTGGCGGTGTGCTTTGGATCATTGTCATGTTGAAAGACCCAGCCACGTTTCATCTTCAATGCCCTTGCTGATGGAAGGAGGTTTGCACTCAAAATCTCACGATACATGGCCCCATTCATTCTTTCATGTACCCGGATCAGTCGTCCTGGCCCCTTTGCAGAGAAACAGCCCCAAAGCATGATGTTTCCACCACCATGCTTTACAGTAGGTATGGTGTTTGATGGATGCAACTCAGTATTCTTTTTCCTCCAAACACGACAAGTTGTGTTTCTACCAAACAGTTCCAGTTTGGTTTCATCAGACCATAGGACATTCTCCCAAAACTCCTCTGGATCATCCAAATGCGCTCTAGCAAACTTCAGATGGGCCCGGACATGTACAGGCTTAAGCAGTGGGACACGTCTGGCACTGCAGGATCTGAGTCCATGGTGGCGTAGTGTGTTACTTATGGTAGGCCTTGTTACATTGGTCCCAGCTCTCTGCAGTTCATTCACTAGGTCCCCCCGCGTGGTTCTGGGATTTTTGCTCACCGTTCTTGTGATCATTCTGACCCCACGGGGTGGGATTTTGCGTGGAGCACCAGATCGAGGGAGATTATCAGTGGTCTTGTATGTCTTCCATTTTCTAATTATTGCTCCCACAGTTGATTTCTTCACTCCAAGCTGGTTGGCTATTGCAGATTCAGTCTTCCCAGCCTGGTGCAGGGCTACAATTTTGTTTCTGGTGTCCTTTGACAGCTCTTTGGTCTTCACCATAGTGGAGTTTGGAGTCAGACTGTTTGAGGGTGTGCACAGGTGTCTTTTTATACTGATAACAAGTTTAAACAGGTGCCATTACTACAGGTAATGAGTGGAGGAAAGAGGAGACTCTTAAAGAAGAAGTTACAGGTCTGTGAGAGCCAGAAATCTTGATTGCTTGTTTCTGACCAAATACTTATTTTCCACCATAATATGCAAATAAAATGAAAAAAAAACAGACAATGTGATTTTCTGGATTTTTTTTTCTCAGTTTGCCTCCCATAGTTGAGGTCTACCTTTGATGTAAATTACAGACATCTCTCATCTTTTTAAGTGGTGGAACTTGCACTATTGCTGACTGACTAAATACTTTTTTTCCCCACTGTATATATATTACATATATATTACAGTACAGTATATATAATATATATATATATATATATATATATATATATATATATATATATATATAAAACTGAATGTGTGTGTGTGTGTATCACCAACCAATCACGAAGCATCTTTCATTTCACCAGAGCTGTTCAAAAGAAGCTGAGCTGTGATTGGTTGCTATGAGCAACAGTTTTACTTGCAACCAATCACTAAGCATCTCTCATTTCACCAGAGCTGGTTAAAAGAAGCTGAGCTGTGATTGGTTGCTATGAGCAATTTTTCCCACTTGACAATACCTCAGCAGACACCGACATGGTGGGAGAAATCTAACATCTTCGGGAACATAAGCTCCCAGCCATTGTCTGCCCTTCTGAAAGGAGCAGAGAGCACATGACAGAAATGAATCCCCCCCCTTCCGTGCCTATATACCCATCTCACATCCTCCATCCCAGAGGCACATCTTCCCTCTTAAAGGGATCATTGGTATGGAATTCAGAGCAAATCCATACAGCGCTTTGGTTTTGACCCCAGGCCTCTCTTAAAGGGATCCCCGAAATGGAAGTTAGGACCGTTCCACTCAGCTCTGTGGTTCTGACCCCAGGGTCTCTTAAAGGGATCATTGGTATGGAAGTTAGGGCAAATCCACTCTGCACTTTGGTACTGACCCCAGGCCTCTCTTAAAGGGATCCATGGTATGGAAGTCAGGGCAATTGCCTTCAAATGCTCTGTTACTGACCCCAGGCTCTCTTAAAGGGATCTCCTGTATGGAAGTTAGGGCAAATCCCTCAGCGTTCTGATTCAGACCCCAGGGTTCTATTAACCCCTTTCTGTCATGTGACGTACTATCCCGTCCATGTGCCCTAGGACTTAATTCCCAGGGACGGGATAGTACGTCACAGCGATCAGCGGCGCCCACGTGGTGAGCGCTGCTGATCGCGGCCGAGTATCAGCTGATAATCACAGCTGACATCAGGCACAATGTGTCAGGGGCGGTCACGGACCACCCTGACACGTTAACCCCTTGCACACAGCGATAAAACACGATTGCGGTGTACCGGGGGTTAAAGCGAAGCATCGGCAGAGAGGGGGCTCTCTCCGTGCTTCCCTGAGTCCCCCACAGCAACGCAATGTGCAGCGCTGCTGCGGGGGGCTCCATCCCTGCAGGTCCCCAAATCCAAGATGGCAACGGTGACCTTCGGGGGCCTACAGGTAGCTGGCTTCCTCATGCCTGCAAAGCGCAGGCAAGGAGGAAGCCTTGTGCAGTGCCTGTCACAGTGATCTGTGATGTGACAGATCAGCGATCTGTCACAGGACAGTGATGTCCCACCTGGGACAATGTAATAAAGTTAAAAAAAAAAGAAAGTGTAAAAATAATTTTTAAAAAATCGCTAATTAAAAAAAAAAAAATATTCCCTAATAAATTCATTTTTTGGAAAAAAAAATAAAATAAATAAAAGTACACATATTTGGTATCGCTGCGTCCGTAACGACCCCCCCTATAAAACTGTTCCATTAGTTAACCCCTTTAGCGAACCCCTTAAAAAATAAAAATAAAAGCAGAAGCAAAAAAATAATGATTTATTATCATACCGCCGAACAAAAAGTGCAATAACGCGCGATCAAAAAGACGCATATAAATATGCATGGTACTGCTGAAAACATCATCTTGTCCCGCAAAAAACGAGCTGCCATACAGCATCGTCAGCGAAAAAATAAAAAAGTTATAGCTCGCAGAATAAAGCGATGCAAAAATAATTATTTTTTATATAAAATTGTTTTCATTGCATAAAAGCGCCAAAACATAAAAAAAGACCTAAATGAGGTATCGCTGTAACCGCACTGACCCGAAGAATAAAAGGGCTTTATCAATTTTACTGCACGCGGAACGGTGTAAACGCACCCCCCAAAAGAAATTTATGAAACGCTGGTTTTTGTTCATTCGACGTCCCAAAAATCGGAATAAAAAGCAATCAAAAGATGTCACGTGCCCGAACATGATACCAATAAAAGCGTCAACTCGTCCCGCAAAAAATAATACCTCACATGACTCAGTGGGTCAAAATATGGAAAAATTATAGCTCTCAATATGTGGTGATGCAAAAACTATTTGTACAATAAAAAGCGTCTTTTAGCGTGTGACAGCTGCCAAACATAAAAACCACCATAAATAGTAAATCAAACCCCCCGTTATCACCCTCTCAGTTAGGGAAAAATAATAACATAAAAAAATGTATTTATTTCCATTTTCCCATTAGGGTTAGGACTAGGGTTAGGGCTAGGGCTGAGATTAGGGGTGTGTTGGGGTTAGGGTTGGAGTTAGAATTGGGGGGGTTTCCACTGTTTGGACACATCAGGTGCTCTCCAAATGCAACATGGTGTCTGATCTCAATTCCAGCCAATTCTGCGTTGAAAAAGTCAAACGGTGCTCCTTCCCTTCCACGCTCTGCCATGCGCCCAAACAGTGGTTTACCCCCACATATGGGGTATCAGCCTATTCAGAACAAATTGCAAAACAACTTTTGGGGTCCAGTTTTTCTTGTTACCCTTAGGAAATTAAAAAATTGGGGGCAAAAATATCATTTTTGTGGAAAAAAATATGATTTTTTTATTTTCACGCCTGGGCGTTATAAACTTCTGTGAAGCACTTGGGGGTTCAAAGTGCTCAACACACATCTAGATAAGTTTCTTGGGGGTCTAGTTTCCAAAAAGGGGTCACTTGTGGAGAGTTTCAACAGTTTAGGCACATCACTGGCTCTCCAAATGCGACATGACACCCGCAGACCATTCCATCAAAGTCTGCATTCCAAAACGTCACTACTTCCCTTCCAAGCCCTGACGTGTGCCCATACAGTAGTTTTCTCCCACATATGGGGTATTAGCGTACTCAAGACAATTGGACAACAACTTTTGTGGTCCAATTTGTTCTGTTACCCTTGGGAAAATAAAAAAAATTGGGGACTAAATGATCATGTTTGTGGAAAAAATACGATTTTTTTATTTTCATGTCGGGCATTATAAACTTCTGTGAAGCCCTTGGGGGTTCAAAGTGCTCATCACACATCTAGATAAGTTCCTTAGGGGGTCTAGTTTCCAAAATGGTGTCACTTATGGGGGGTTTCCACTGTTTAGGTACATTCGGGGCTCTCCAAAGGCAACATGACATCCGCAGAGCATTCCATCAAAGTCTGCATTCCAAAACGTCACTACTTCCCTTCCGAGCCCCGACGTGTGCCCATACAGTAGTTTTCTCCCACTTTTCGGGTATCAGCGTACTCAGGACAAATTGGATAACAACTTTTGGGGTCCAATTTCTCCTGGTACCCTTGGGAAAATAAAAAAAATGGGGACTAAAAGATCATGTTTGTTGAAAAAATACGATTTTTTTATTTTCACGCCCGGTCGTTATAAACTTCTGTGAAGTACTGGGGGGTTCAAAGTGCTCACCACATATCTAGATAAGTTCCTTAGGGGGTCTAGTTTCCAAAATGGGGCCACTTGTGGGGGTTTCCACTGTTTAGGTACATCAGGGGCTCTCCAAAAGCAACATGACACCCGCAGACCATAACATCAAAGTCTTCATTCCAAAAAGGCACTACTTCCCTTCCGAGCCCCGACATGTGCCCATACAGTAGTTTTATCCTACATATGGGGTATCAGCGTACTCAGGACAAATTGGACAACAACTTTTGGGGTCCAATTTTTCCTGGTACCCTTGGGAAAATAAAAAAATTGGAGACTAAAAGATCATGTTTGTGGAAAAAATACGATTTTTTTATTTTCATGCCCGGGCGTTGTAAACTTCTGTGAAGCACTGGGGGGTTCAAAGTGCTCACCACACATCTAGATAAGTTCCTTGGGGGGTCTAGTTTCCAAAATGGTATAATTTGTGGGGGGTTTTCACTGTTTTGGTACATCAGGTGCGTTCCAAACGCGACATGGTGTCCGATCTCAATTCCAGCCAAAAACGTCAAATGGCGCTGCTTCCCTTCCGAGCTCTGCCATGCGCCCAAATAGTGGTTTAACCCCACATGTGGGGTATCAGCGTACTCAGGACAAATTGCACAATAACTTTAGGGTCCTGTTACCCTTGGAAAAATAAGAATTGAGGGTGAAAAGATCATTTTTGTGGAAAAAATATGATTTTTTAATTGTACCTCTGTACGTTATAAACTTCTGTGAAGCCCTTGTTGGTTCAAAGTTCTCACCACATATCTAGATAAGTTCCTTGGGGGGTCTAGTTTCCAAAATGGGGTCACTAGTGGGGGGTTTCCACTGTTTAGGTACATCAGGGGCTCTCCAAACGTGACATGGCGTCCGATCTGAATTCTAGCCAATTTTGCATTGAAAAAGTCAAATGGCGCTCCTTCCCTTCTGAGCTCTGCCATGCGCCAAAACAGTGGTTCCCCCCCACATATCAGGTATCAGCGTACTCAGGACAAACTGCACAATAACTTTTGCAGTCCAACTTCTCCTGTTACCCTTGGTAAAATAAAAAAAAATGAACCTGAAGTATTTTATTTGTGAAAAAAAGTTAAAATGTTTATTTTTTTTTAAATATTCAAAAAATTCCTGTGACGCACCTGAAGGGTTAATAAACTTCTTGATTGTGGTTTTGAGCACCATGAGGGGTGCAGTTTTTAGAATGGTGTCACCTTTGGGTATTTTCTATCATATAGCCCCTCAAAGTGGCTTCAAATGTGATGTGGTCCGTAAAAATAAAATGGTGTTGCATAAATGAGAAATCGCTGGTCAACTTTTAACCCTTATAACTTCCTAAGAAAAAAAAATTTGAGTTCCAAAATTGTGCTGATGTAAAGTAAACATGTGGGAAATGTTACTTATTAAGTTTCTTGTGTGCCGTATCTCTGTGATTTAACGGCATAAAAATTAAAAGTTGGAAAACTGTGAAATTTTCAAAATTTTCGCCAAATTTCATTTTTTCACAAATAAACGCAAGTTATATGAATGAAATTTTACCACTAGCATGAAGTACAATATGTCACGAGAAAACAATGTCAGAATCATCAGGATCCATGGAAGCGTTCCAGAGTTATTACCTCATAAAGGGACAGTGGTCAGAATTGTAAAAATTGGCCCGGTCATGAACGTGCAAACCACCCTTGGGGGTTAATGCCGACTTTTATTCCCCATTGAATTGCATTCGAGTCGGTTTTCGGATGAAACTCCGACTTTTTTTGCCCTAGGCGGACCAGTTTCATCTGAAACAAATTTTGTTTCATGAAACCCGATCTGACCAAAGTCGCCCAACTCTAGTCACCACCCATCTTGAAAAGTTTTCCCCCTCCCATATACTAATGTGCAATAGCTAGTGTTGAGCATTCCGATACCGCAAGTATCGGGTATCGGCCGATACTTGCTGTATCGGAATTCCGATACCGACTTCCGATATTTTTTCAATATCGGAATTCGGCATCGGAATCGGAAGTTCAGTTGATTGACGGCCTGACGTCATCATGATGCGCGGTGTGTGCGCATCATGATGCGCCGTCATTTCGGGCCTTCCGGGGGTCTCTGCCGGCCTGCCGGGGGGCTGTGCCGGCCTGCCGGGGGGCTGTGTGGACTGCCCGGGGTCTGTACCGGCCTGCCGGGGGGCTGTGCCGGCCTGCCGGTGGTCTGTGCACCCTGTGGGGGTCTGTACCGGCCTGCCGGGGGGCTGTGCCGGCCTGCCGGGGGGCTGTGCTGATGTCCGGGGGTCTGTGCAAGCATCGTCCGATGGGACTACAAGTCCCATCGGGCGATGCCTGCTACCATGACAGTGATTGACACATTAGCCAATGATGGGACAGTAGTAGTCCCATCATCCGGCTAATGTGTTAAATGTTAAAAAAAAAAAAAAAATACTACATACATACTACATGCATGCTACATACATACTACATGCTACATACATACTACATATATACTACATACATACTACATACATGCTACATACATACTACATGCATGCTACATACATACTACATGCTACATACATACTACATGCATGCTACATACATACTACATATAAACTACATACATACTACATACATGCTACATACATACTGCATGCTACATACATACTACATACATACTACATGCATGCTACATACATACTACATGCTACATACATACTACATATATACTACATACATACTACATACATGCTACATACATACTGCATGCTACATACATACTACATACATACTACATACATACTACATGCATGCTACATACATACTACATGCATGCTACATGCATGCTACATACATACTACATGCTACATACATACCACATACATACTACATACATACTACATACTACATATATACTACATGCATGCTACATACATACTACATGCTACATACATACCACATACATACTACATACATACTACATACATACTACATGCTACATACATACTACATATATACTACATGCATGCTACATACATACTACATGCTACATACATACCACATACATACTACATACATACTACATACATACTACATGCTACATACATACTACATATATACTACATGCATGCTACATACATACTACATGCTACATACATACCACATACATACTACATACATGCTACATATATACTACATGCATGCTACATACATACTACATATATACTACATGCATGCTACATACATACTACATGCTACATGCATGCTACATACATACTACATACATACTACATGCTACATACATACCACATATATACTACATACATACAATACATTCATACAATACATACATAGACATACAGTACATATAACATAGAGTAACATACTTACCAATACTTGTCACATTGTTCCCCGAAGCCATTGTCTTTTCCGGAATAAATATTAACATAACAAACCACAAAAATACTCACCCACGATCCGAAGCAGTCCACGAGTGTGTCCCACGACGATCTTGGGTAGAGAACTGCAGCATCAGATGATGCTGCCGTTCTCTACGGGCTGCAGGAATCCAATGACGGAAGGTAGGTATCCTTCCGCACTGTATTCCTCCGCCACTTAAAAAAAAAAAAGTCCCTAGTCTCACTTTATGCCATTGCTGCGTGGGAAATTCCCACACAGCAATGGCATAAAGTGAGACTAGGGACTTTTTTTTTTAAGTGGCGGAGGAATACAGTGCGGAAGGATACCTACCTTCCGTCATTGGATTCCTGCAGCCCGTAGAGAACGGCAGCAACAGCTGATGCTGCAGTTCTCTACCCAAGATCGTCGTGGGACACACTCGTGGACTGCTTCGGATCGTGGGTGAGTATTTTTGTGGTTTGTTATGTTAATATTTATTCCGGAAAAGACAATGGCTTCGGGGAACAATGTGACAAGTATTGGTAAGTATGTTACTCTATGTTATATGTACTGTATGTCTATGTATGTATTGTATGAATGTATTGTATGTATGTAGTATATATGTGGTATGTATGTAGCATGTAGTATGTATGTAGTATGTATGTAGCATGCATGTAGCATGCAGTATGTATGTAGCATGCATGTAGTATATATGTAGTATGTATGTGGTATGTATGTAGCATGTAGTATGTATGTAGCATGCATGTAGTATGTATGTAGCATGCATGTAGTATATATGTAGTATGTATGTAGCATGTAGTATGTAGCATGCATGTAGTATATATGTAGTATGTATGTAGCATGTAGTATGTATGTAGCATGCATGTAGTATATATGTAGTATGTATGTAGCATGTAGTATGTATGTAGCATGCATGTAGTATGTATGTAGCATGCATGTAGTATGTATATGGTATGTATGTAGCATGTAGTATGTATGTAGCATGCATGTAGTATATATGTGTTATGTATGTAGCATGCATGTAGCATGCATGTAGTATGTATGTAGTATGTATGTAGTATATATGTAGTATGTATGTAGCATGTAGTATGTATGTAGTATGTATGTAGCATGCATGTAGCATGCAGTATGTATGTAGCATGCATGTAGTATATATGTAGTATGTATGTAGCATGTAGTATGTAGCATGCATGTAGTACAGTGGGGCAAAAAAGTATTTAGTCAGTCAGCAATAGTGCAAGTTCCACCACTTAAAAAGATGAGAGGCGTCTGTAATTTACATCATAGGTAGACCTCAACTATGGGAGACAAACTGAGAACAAAAAATCCAGAAAATCACATTGTCTGTTTTTTTTTCATTTTATTTGCATATTATGGTGGAAAATAAGTATTTGGTCAGAAACAAGCAATCAAGATTTCTGGCTCTCACAGACCTGTAACTTCTTCTTTAAGAGTCTCCTCTTTCCTCCACTCATTACCTGTAGTAATGGCACCTGTTTAAACTTGTTATCAGTATAAAAAAACACCTGTGCACACCCTCAAACAGTCTGACTCCAAACTCCACTATGGTGAAGACCAAAGAGCTGTCAAAGGACACCAGAAACAAAATTGTAGCCCTGCACCAGGCTGGGAAGACTGAATCTGCAATAGCCAACCAGCTTGGAGTGAAGAAATCAACTGTGGGAGCAATAATTAGAAAATGGAAGACATACAAGACCACTGATAATCTCCCTCGATCTGGTGCTCCACGCAAAATCCCACCCCGTGGGGTCAGAATGATCACAAGAACGGTGAGCAAAAATCCCAGAACCACGCGGGGGGACCTAGTGAATGAACTGCAGAGAGCTGGGACCAATGTAACAAGGCCTACCATAAGTAACACACTACGCCACCATGGACTCAGATCCTGCAGTGCCAGACGTGTCCCACTGCTTAAGCCTGTACATGTCCGGGCCCGTCTGAAGTTTGCTAGAGAGCATTTGGATGATCCAGAGGAGTTTTGGGAGAATGTCCTATGGTCTGATGAAACCAAACTGGAACTGTTTGGTAGAAACACAACTTGACGTGTTTGGAGGAAAAAGAATACTGAGTTGCATCCATCAAACACCATACCTACTGTAAAGCATGGTGGTGGAAACATCATGCTTTGGGGCTGTTTCTCTGCAAAGGGGCCAGGACGACTGATCCGGGTACATGAAAGAATGAATGGGGCCATGTATCGTGAGATTTTGAGTGCAAACCTCCTTCCATCAGCAAGGGCATTGAAGATGAAACGTGGCTGGGTCTTTCAGCATGACAATGATCCAAAGCACACTGCCAGGGCAACGAAGGAGTGGCTTCGTAAGAAGCATTTCAAGGTCCTGGAGTGGCCTAGCCAGTCTCCAGATCCCAACCCTATAGAAAACCTTTGGAGGGAGTTGAAAGTCTGTGTTGCCAAGCGAAAAGCCAAAAACATCACTGCTCTAGAGGAGATCTGCATGGAGGAATGGGCCAACATACCAACAACAGTGTGTGGCAACCTTGTGAAGACTTACAGAAAACGTTTGACCTCTGTCATTGCCAACAAAGGATATATCACAAAGTATTGAGAAGAAATTTTGTTTCTGACCAAATACTTATTTTCCACCATAATATGCAAATAAAATGAAAAAAAAACAGACAATGTGATTTTCTGGATTTTTTTTTCTCAGTTTGTCTCCCATAGTTGAGGTCTACCTATGATGTAAATTACAGACGCCTCTCATCTTTTTAAGTGGTGGAACTTGCACTATTGCTGACTGACTAAATACTTTTTTTCCCCACTGTATATATGTAGTATGTAGCATGTAGTATGTATGTAGCATGCATGTAGTATATATGTGTTATGTATGTAGCATGTAGCATGCATGTAGCATGCATGTAGTATGTATGTAGTATATATGTGGTATGTATGTAGCATGCAGTATGTATGTAGCATGCATGTAGTATATATGTAGTATGTATGTTGCATGTAGTATTTATGTAGTATGAATGTAGCATGTATGTAGTATGTAGTATGAATGTAGCATGTATGTAGTATGCATGTTGTATGTATGTAGCATGTAGTTTTTTTTTTTTTTTTTTTTTTTTTTACATTTAACACATTAGCCGGATGATGGGACTACCACTGTCCCATCATTGGCTAATGTGTCAATCACTGTCATGGTAGCAGGCATCGCCCGATGGGACTTGTAGTCCCATCGGACGATGCCTGCACAGACCCCCGGAGCCTGCACAGACCACCGGCAGGCCGGCACAGCCCCCCGGCAGGCCGGCACAGCCCCCCGGCAGGCCGGCACAGCCCCCCGGAGCCTGCACAGCCCCCCGGCAGGCCGGCACAGCCCCCCGGCAGGCCGGCACAGCCCCCCGGAGCCTGCACAGACCCCCTGGCAGGCCGGCACAGCCCCCCGAAAGGCCCGTACAGACCCCAGAGAGGCTGTACAAGGGCAGGAAAGGGTTTTTCTTATTCCGATACCGGAAGTCCCATAGACTTGAATGGGACTTCCGGTATCGGAATCGGCGATACCGATACTTTTTTTAAAGATCGGCCGATACCATCCGATACGATACTTTGAAGTATCGGACGGTATCGGTCAACTCTAGCAATAGCACAAAAAGAGGACTTGAAAATCCTCCAAAAATACGGCAAAAAAGGCAGAGATGCTTACCTGCCAAGGCTTCCAAACAAATGCACTACCAGGATGCAGCGGACCCATACAGTTAAGGTGGTGGCAACACAGGTGCAAGAATACCGATGAGACAACCGCTCACAATCCTACCAATCCATGGAGGGGGCAGCTGCTTCTTATATAAATGCACAATAAAGACTTGTACGTGGTGCTGTTCACACTTTGTATACTAGTTTTCTGACTGAGCACTCCGCCCTTCATCAAGTGGTGATTTTAATCGCATTCAATCACATGTTTGGTTCCTATCATCCTATATATACAGGCTTTATCATGTTACTAGCCAGAGGTCAGTTCACACCAGGCAGTCAGTATAGGGACCCATTCAATCTGAGATCACCTTGTCGCTGGTGAATGGGCTCACATCTTTTGGCCAAATTTTGTGCTAAGTATCTCATATGTTTTTCAAGATTACAAAAGCCATTATGCTATTCATATTTCACTTATTTCATATTTGATATGCCTTACAAAAGCCATTATGAAATGTATTACTAAAGCCATTTTGCTATTCGTATTTCACATATTTCATATTTGTTGTGCTACCATTTTCTAATTTAACACACTATGGCAATGCCACCTTAACTATATGGGTCCTGTTATGAATGGGTCACCGAGGAGGATGTCAGGAACAGGCTACGCCATCAGAAGAACAGAGAGGTTGGTAACTAAGCGGATTGCAGACCCCTGATCCTATCCGTACAACTAGCAGTAGCTGTGGAGCGTTCCTACGATGCCCTAGACGCTTCATCACAGCCGGAGGACTAACTGAGCCTAAAGACAGAAAGATGATATCTAAACTGCCCCGGAGCAGATTCCCAAAGGAATAGACAGCCCTCAAATATATATTGTCGGTGAGACAAGATGAGACTCAAACAAAGGCAGAGAACAGACTGAGCAAATGGTGGGGCCCAAGCTGGCTAGACAGGACAGAAAAGATACTGTCTGCAATCACGCACAAACCCCTGAAAAAGTCCAACACTACTGATATACAAAAAACCTGAGATCACACGATCTCACCCCCACTAGATCAGCACTCTGGTATAAACTGGCAGCAAAGCAAAAAGATACTAACATAACAGGGGACTGTACAAGCTGCAACACATGAAGCAGGGCCCAGCGCTGCCCCCAGCAGGGAGCACGCTGAACCCTAGCAGCAAAACAGAAAGCAAAAAAAAGACACAACCAGATTATATGCAAAGGATTAGCAAAAGAATCAATAAGCTGAACCATGCAGATCAGGCAGGGGACAAAAGAGCTCCAAATGCACACTGAGGAAATCACCAGCAACTTCCAAGAGCAGCCAGCTCAATTATATGCTCCCAGCCAGTAATCCCAGGTTTCCAATTATCGTCGTCAGGTGGGGCATTTCCATCCACCTGGCCAGCTCCACTACTCTCAGCAACTACCAAAGGGAGCAGAGGGAGTGTCGGCTCAGAACTCCAAGCAAGAGAATTCACAACAGGGTCCACTGCATCCTGGTAGTGCATTTCTTTGGAGGTCTTGGCAGGTAAGCATCTCTGCCTTTTTTGTCATATACTAATGTGCCACAAACAGGAAGTTGATATCACCAACCATTCCCATTTTATTTATGTGTATCCATATAAATGGCCCACACTGTATGTGTGTATATATATATGTTGTATATTATATGTGAATATATATATATATATTATATACACAACAGTTCAAAAGTTTAAGGTCACTTAGAAATTTCCTTATTTTTGAAAAAAAGCACAGAAGAACATTTGTGAGATGCAGAACAACTGAAAAGATGCTGGAAGAGTGCCTGACGCCATCTGTCAAGCATGGTGGAGGTAATGTGATGGTCTGGGATTGCTTTGGTGCTGTTAAAGTGGGAGATTTGTACAAGGTAAAAGGGATTTTGAATAAGGAAGGCTATCACTCCATTTTGCAATGCCATGCCATACCCTGTGGACAATGCTTGATTGAAGCCAATTTCATCCTACAACAGGACAATGACCCAAAGCACACCTCCAAATTATGCAAGAACTATTTAGGGAAGAAGCAGGCAGCTGGTATTCTGTTACCACGGCTGATCAGGAGATAAATCTCCAGAAGTGGACCCTCTGGACCGTGGCAGCGAGGGGCCCCGGGCGAGCTGCCAGGTGGAGTCGACCCCTATACAGGGATCGTTAGGCGCAGGCCCAGGGGTTCGGGTACCACGATAGCCGATACCAAGAGGGGCGGCTCAGGACGGACTGGAGTAGGAGTGCGGGACTGAAGCGTAGACAACAGAGTGAGATCACTGGAGACTAGACCGCAGTAGGACTGCAGGACTGGAGCATAGACAACAGGATGGAGCAGGAACATGGGAGGCAGGACTGGAGTAGGACTGGAGTGTGGATAGCTGAATGGAGCAGGCATACCGGAGGCAGGACTGGAGTAGGACTGAAGGACTGGCGTGTGGATAGCTGAATGGAGCAGGAACACCGGAGGCAGGACTGGAGTAGGACTGAAGGACTGAAGTGTGGATAGCAGGGTGGAGCAGGAACACCGGAGGCAGGACTGGAGTAGGACTGAAGGACTGGAGTGTGGATAGCAGGGTGGAGCAGGAACACTGGAGGCAGGACTGGAGTAGGGCTGAAGGACTGGAGTGAGGATAGCAGGGTGGAGCAGGAACACCGGAGGCAGAACTGGAGTATAGATAGCTGGACCCATGGAGCACCGGACTGCGGGGCTACTGCAGGGACCACGGAAGGCAGGACTGCGAGACTGCAGAGAGCACACGAGGAAACAGGGCCCAGTGTGCTAGCAAACACAACGTTCAGTCGCCTCCCTCAGGGGAGAGCAGCCTGATATGGCCCTGCCATTGGTCCGTAGGTGCTTCCGGGTCAGGGCATTGCCAGAGCACAAGTAACAGGATGGAGGCGCGACCGCTGCCTATGGCGCATGCGCTTTGCCTGTAGAGACCCCGTCGGCCGCGAGCCTGTCAGAAGGGACCGCCGTCGGTGTCGGGCGGCGGGGGGCTGCGGCGTGGGAGCAGAGGCCGGGTGAGTATGCAGAGGCAGCATGACATATTCTATCTGTAATGGAGTGGTCAGCGCTGTCACCAGATCTCAACCCCATTGAGCTGTTGTGGGAGCAGCTTGACAGTATGGTACGGAAAAAGTGCCCATCAAGCCAAACCAACTTGTGGGAGCGGCTTCTGGAAGCATGGGGCGAAATTTCTCCAGAATACCTCAGCAAATTAACTGCTAGAATGCCAAAGGTCTGCAATGCTGTAATTGCTGAAAAGGGAGCATTCTTTGATGAAAGCAAAGTTTGAAAGAGAAAATTACTGTCAAATAAAAATCTTTTTTTCGAACTTTGTCAATATCTGGACTAGATTTTAAATTCATTTGGCAACTCATTTGATTACTAAAAGTATGAGTTTTCATGGAAAACACAAAATTGTCTCTGTGACCCCAACATTTTTAACGGTAGTGTATATATATATATATATATATATATATATATATATATATTGTAGGGATTCGACTCGCTCAGGTGCAGCGGGAGACAATCATGAGGCAGGTTCTTCCCAAAGTTCATGAGGTTTATTTGCTCCATAAACCATAAATCAGCCTATCACCAAAATAGCCTCTAGCTTAGGCACAAAAGAACATAAACGTCCGTGGCTTCAGACTCGGACCGAGAGTCTCAGCACATGCTGGGAGGTGTAGTCCTCCCCATATACAACTAAAATACCCAGCTCAGGGCAATGTCCAGAGCAGCGCTCTATCTGCAGCCGCAGACACAGGAAGGCTTCTCCTTCCTTGGAACACAGACCACTCTCTGTAGTGTCCCACCTGGACACATGGAAGTCTGTCCACACTCTGCCAGACTTCCTCCACAGTCTCACATGTGCCAAACACCTCAATTACATAGCCCTGTAACCACACCCAAAGGGGATCACATGGCTATGACATCACCAAAGGTTGTATAGACACACAGGCTTCCCTGACACAGTGTAACAGAAAGATCAGCAGTACCTCTGCTGATCAATACACCCTGGAGCCTGCATCCCAAGGCCACCCACCTTGAGACCCACAATGGTCATTTAGGACCCTGCTCCTGTTACCACACTGAATGTGCCTGTACACCCGTCCTGGGACACCCACACAGCGCCCCCTAGCCGACACAGTGGTAACTACACCACATACCTCCCCCCTCTGTTCAAACTTGTGGGGTTGAACACATGACATCACCCAGGTATCTTGAGACCTGGCACCCATGTCACCTTGCCCTACAAGTCGAGAGGACCATCTCCGTCTGTTTCGGTAGTCAAACTGCCTCATATTCACGTTAGGCCTCCCCCGCCCCCAGCGGTCAGTATCTCGGCCTTGGGCTTTGGCCTTCCCGTCAACGTCCGTCAGTGTGATCAGACACTCTTTAGTCTCCACCTGTTTGCAGTGCGCTCCGTCACCCGACCTTTCTCTCACCGGCCGGCTCTCCCAGTTCACACTGTCATGAGTCCCACGTCCAGCTGGGCCAACTGGCTGGTCTGAGTCTGACCCTCTGTCACTATGTCCACCACCGGGTCTCATGCCTATGTTACTACGATTAGAACGGCCACTTGCGGACTCTCGACGTTCTTGCCTTCGACTACCTGTCCTTTCATTCCTTGGAGGATCCCTTCGGGTCCTTACACCTTGGGTTGGAGGTGGACGCCACCTGACGTTCTCTATCTGCTCATTCATCTGCAGTCGATCCTGTCTTAGCTGCTCAATCTCCTTCAGGTACGCTACCCGATATTCCAGGAGCATGCGAAGCTTCCCAATGCTTTCCACCAAACCAACCACAATGAAAGGAACCATGTCATCTTCAATAACGACTTGGATTTCACCAGGAGGTGGGATCCTCACTCTCTTCACACAGGATCGATTCACCATCTCCTGCATCACCTTTCCAAGTCTGCCAACGACTTTCCCCACCAGATTTCTGGGTACCGGAATTATGTCTTCCACAAAGCCCAGCCGACTTTGTGCTTCCCTTGCAAGCTCCAGACGTCGAGCGGCTTTCCTATTACGCTCCACGAGCATCTGTTTCGTGCGGAGACATTGTAGGTGCATCTCCTTCAGGACAGCCACCCTTCTCTCTGTGTCTTCCGTTTCTGCCAGTATCACCAACTGGTCTGTTTCTGGTGCCCAGCTCACACTATAGGCCTTTACTGCCTTTTTAAAGGTCTCATGCACACCTTCGCTGGCACACGCTTCTCGCACGTCTTCGGGTACCTCCATCACGCACTTGAAGGTCATGGACTTGCTCTCATCCTGGACAGATGGCTCTGGGTTCCCCACGGACACTTCCCTCAAGGTATCTGCCAAGACCGGGTGACTGTCTTGTGCAGCTCTTGGTTCACCATCTTCCTGAGATTTACAGTCTTCAGGACCCTTTTCCAAGATGGGCTTTGGCAGTTCTGCCTTGCTATCAGTCGGGCACGGCCGCTGTACGTCTTCACCCATCCACTTCTTCTGCAGAAGACCTTTTACTACTCCACTGAGTTCTTGCAGAACTTTATCTCGCTCCTCTGCCAGGTAGCGACGCTGATCCTCTCTCCTGAGAATCTCCTGTTGATGCTTCTCTTGGGCCTCTCTGAGCACCTCCATATCTTCCAACAGGGTCTTGTTCATGGTTTTACATGCTGACAGGTGACCTCTGAGCTCAGAGACTTCCTTCTCCAGCTCATCCACTCTGTGCTCAGCTGCTTGCCTTAGGACTCTTTCCCGTTCGACATGTTCTGTTACAGTCTCCTTTATCAGCTGTATCTCACGATCTTGTTCTCTTTTGGCCAGCACGTGTCTCACCACTACCTCTTTAATTATATCATCAAAGGGTACCACTGGGTCAGTCACCCCAGTCGAGTGAACCCTCCAGTTACCGTCCAGCACCAATGTGTCTAGTCCAGTAGTCTCATCTCCCAGCCAACCATCTGTCTTATCACGAGACGTCAGGTCTGTCAGTTGGGCAGATGTACTTCTTCCTCTGGTCAGTTCTACCTCTGACCTGTCCATGTCAGGAGCCGTCACTGTCTCAGTGTCCGCTGGCCCCACAGTCGAAGCATCTCCATCATCCGACCAAATGTCATCAAACAAAAGAAAGTCCCGGCCCCTCTCCCAGGCATAGACTAAGTCCCGTGGTATCCCTCTACCTTGGCACTCACCACCTTTGGTCCCCTCAAACACTACTGTGTCTACTGCGTAGTTCACCGTGACCCCGTGTTTACAGTGAACCCTGACGTTTTTCTCGGTCAGAGAGAAAACGAGAGGAGTTCCTGTCAGAGTCACCTGACTCTCTGAGTCCAGCCGACCAAAGGCTCCTTCCCGGTGCAGCATCACTGTACACATCTGTGGCCCATCATTACTACCTGGAAAGGATATTCCACATTCTGAAAAAGACCTGCACATACACTGCGGTACTCCAGACATACCTACTGAGTCACCTAGTGCTGTCACTTCTTCAAACTTGGCCCCTTTCTGGACCACCACCCCGCTTTGGGTTGCCACTCCAATTTGGGTCACCGCCCCCTTTTGGGACTCCACCCCCTTTTGGGTTACTACTCCAATTTGGGTCACCTCCCCCTTTTGTGACTCCACCCCTTTTTGGGTTACCACTCTAATTTGGGTCACCGCCCCCTTTTGGGACTCCACCCCTTTTTTGGTTACCACTCCCTTTTGGGTCACCGCCCCCTTTTGGGATTTCCCCATGTCCGTTCTGCAGAACTTCTTATGCCACAGTTCACACAGTACAGTTTGTCTCTCACGATACCACACAAGTCTTTGCTGGCACCACCACAGCTCCTGCTGTCACTGATCACCGGCACCTCCGGCTGCTGTTCACACACATACACAGCGGCTGGTGTCACTGCAGCTCCTGCTGCGCCATCTTCGTGGACCCGCCGATCCACCGGAAGCCGCTTGTCACCTTCGTAACCCCGCCGGGTTACTGGAAGCCGCTTGTCACCCTCAAAGATAAAAAAGCCACAAAAGTGCGCCCATAGGGCCTTACCAGTGCAGGTATAATGGGTTATGCAGCAATAATACAGGGTACTCACCCTTAATAGTTGTGTAAAGCCACAACTGCTGTATCCGCTTAGTCACATGCAATAAAGCTGCAGCAGGATGGTGTAGACAGACAGCGTCTGCTACCAATGCTCCCAGGGCAGATCCCTTAAAGAAAACACCAGGTCCCTGTGCTGCGAGACCTTCGTGACCCCACTGAGCCACAGCAAGCACCTTCAGGTTTTGCAGAGGAAAAGAAAAAAAAAAAAGAAAAAAAAAACACATGCACAGTCTCTCACATGTCCTGTTCGTGTGCCACTCAGGACGTACCGTCTCCACCTGAGACCGTCCAACACACAGGGCACACCGGGTGCTATTCAGGGAGCCGACCCTCCTCCCAGGGTCTCCCAACACACCAGCCTCACCAGGTCCAGGGGCTCAGCGGGTGCTCTTCAGGACATCCGTCTCCGCCTGAGACTGCCCAACACACGCCTCACCAGGTCCAAGGTCATAGCACGTGTTCCAGGGATCCGATTCCTCTCCCAGAACCTCCCAACACTGACCCTCCAGGACCTTGCTCACTGAACCCTCCAGGAACACAGTCTCTCACTGACCCTGGTCAGTGCAACACAGACTCCTGTCTGTTACCTGTGTCGGCCACACAGGTTCCTGGACGCCTCTTCTCCTCCAGAGGTATCCCACAAATTTTAATACAGTCACTTTCTCTGACCTCGGTCAGTATTACTCACGGTTGTCAGACCGTCTGCTCTCCTGGCTCAGAATCGCCAGCGCTGCCACACGTGCTTCTGGGAGTCGCTGCCCGCATTCTCCACCAATTGTAGGGATTCGACTCGCTCAGGTGCAGCGGGAGACAATCATGAGGCAGGTTCTTCCCAAAGTTCATGAGGTTTATTTGCTCCATAAACCATAAATCAGCCTATCACCAAAATAGCCTCTAGCTTAGGCACAAAAGAACATAAACGTCCGTGGCTTCAGACTCGGACCGAGAGTCTCAGCACATGCTGGGAGGTGTAGTCCTCCCCATATACAACTAATATACCCAGCTCAGGGCAATGTCCAGAGCAGCGCTCTATCTGCAGCCGCAGACACAGGAAGGCTTCTCCTTCCTTGGAACACAGACCACTCTCTGTAGTGTCCCACCTGGACACATGGAAGTCTGTCCACACTCTGCCAGACTTCCTCCACAGTCTCACATGTGCCAAACACCTCAATTACATAGCCCTGTAACCACACCCAAAGGGGATCACATGGCTATGACATCACCAAAGGTTGTATAGACACACAGGCTTCCCTGACACAGTGTAACAGAAAGATCAGCAGTACCTCTGCTGATCAATACACCCTGGAGCCTGCATCCCAAGGCCACCCACCTTGAGACCCACAATGGTCATTTAGGACCCTGCTCCTGTTACCACACTGAATGTGCCTGTACACCCGTCCTGGGACACCCACACAGCGCCCCCTAGCCGACACAGTGGTAACTACACCACAATATATATATATATACACTCACTGGCCACTTTATTAGGTACACCTGTCCAACTGTGTGTTAAGACTTAATTTCTAATCAGCCAATCACATGGCGGCAACTCAGTGCATTTAGGCATGTAGACATGGTCAAGACAATCTCCTGCAGTTCAAACCGAGCATCAGTATGGGGAAGAAAGGTGATTTGAGTGCCTTTGAACGTGGCATGATTGTTGGTGCCAGAAGGGCTGGTCTGAGTATTTCAGAAACTGCTGATCTACTGGGATTTTCACGCACAACCATCTCTAGGGTTTACAGAGAATGGTCCGAAAAAGAAAAAAAATCCAGTGAGCGGCAGTTCTGTGGCCGGAAATGCCTTGTTGATGCCAGAGGTCAGAGGAGAATGGGCAGACTGGTTCGAGCTGATAGAAAGGCAACAGTGACTCAAATTGCCACCCGTTACAACCAAGGTAGGCAGAAGAGCATCTCTGAACGCACAGTGCGTCGAACTTTGAGGCAGATGGGCTACAGCAGCAGAAGACCACACTGGGTACCACTCCTCTCAGCTAAGAACAGGAAACTGAGGCTACAATTTGCACAAGCTCATCGAAATTGGACAGTAGAAGATTGGAAAAACGTTGCCTGGTCTGATGAGTCTCAATTTCTGCTGCGACATTCGGATGGTAGGGTCAGAATTTGGCGTAAACAACATGAAAGCATGGATCCATCCTGCCTTGTATCAACGGTTCAGGCTGGTGGTGGTGGTGTCATGGTGTGGGGAATTTTTTCTGGGCACTCTTTGGGCCCCTTGGTACCAATTGAGCATCGTTGCAACGCCACAGCCTACCTGAGTATTGTTGCTGACCATGTCCATCCCTTTATGACCACAATGTACCCAACATCTGATGGCTACTTTCAGCAGGATAATGCGCCATGTCATAAAGCTCGAATCATCTCAGATTGGTTTCTTGAACATGACAATGAGTTTACTGTACTCAAATGGCCTCCTCAGTCACCAGATCTCAATCCAATAGAGCATCTTTGGGATGTGGTGGAACGGGAGATTCGCATCAGGGATGTGCAGCCGACAAATCTGCGCCAACTGTGTGATGCCATCATGTCAATATGGTCCAAAATCTCTGAGGAATGCTTCCAGCACCTTGTTGAATCTCTGCCACGAAGAATTGAGGCAGTTCTGAAGGCAAAAGGGGGTCCAACCCCTTACTAGCATGGTGTACCTAATAAAGTGGCCAGTGAGTGTATATGTCACTGACATCTATATATATTTATATATGTTTTCTATGTGTATATATCTAGTGTTTTGTGAGCTGTCAGTGTGATTTTACAGTAGCCGAAAATGAATTGCCGGCTTTTCAATGGGCTCTGATGCATAAAAATCGGACAGCACTCGCATGACTTTCATTGGTGAGTCTAGGCCGATATACGATGCAAATCGCAGCACGGCCGAGAAAAAAAATGGTGATGGGAGCTTCCCCATAGATTAACAGCGGTCCGAGTGCTATGCAATTTTTTTATCGCATAGCACTCATCCGCATTCCTCGCTAGTTTGATTCCAGCCTAATGGTATAAATATCCAAATGGCCCCTGACAGAAAAAAGTTCCATCCCAGCTATAGGGTTCTGAAAAACATGATAGATGGTGAAATCACCACCCAAATTCTGTATATCTGATAATATTACTCATTTAGATTTTTTGTTAGACTGTAGGAAGCATCCACCTACTCTTACCTATATACAGTTGAAACCAGAAGTTTACATACACTATATACAGTAAAAAGACACATAAGCATGCTTTTCTCAATATCTGTCATGAAATCAGAATAAATCTTTCCCGTTTTAGGTCAATTAGGATTTCCATAATTATTAATATTTCCCAAATGCCAGAATAATGAGAGAGAGAGAATGTTTTAAGGCATTTTTATTACTTACTGCAAAAGTAAAAGGTTAACATGCATTTCATTACTTCTCGTTTCAACTGTATTAGATTAGTGCTTCCCATGCTTTTATTTTTGTTTCCAGATCCATTTTCTCTCATACACCTTTCCCTTCTTGATATTTCCACCCTAATCTTTGTTATGTCTCTCTAAATAATAGAGCTTCCCTTCTTTCATCTCCACTAGTTAAAACCTGCTTTCTTGTTCCCATGCTCTCACATATTCATTTCTTACACACCCACTAAATACAGATTTATCCATTAAAACTTTTGCTTATACCTTCGCATTTTCTTTAACTTTTCCTGCAAATAGTCATTGATAAGCCGATCTACAAGTTCTTGTAACAGTGAGTACTTGTATGCATTGAGATCACATGTATACACAGGGCGTATCTTGAAGTTACTGGTCCATGAGACATCAACATTTATACCACAAAAGTGGCGTACAACACAACACAAGAATACTCCAGTAACATGTCTGTTGATGAATTGGGCTTAGTGAGCAAATTCAATGGAAGAGAGGGACCAGACCAGCCAAGCTGCTTGTTACCACTGTCCCCCAGATACTATCACACCTCTGTGACTGCCCAAGGACAAAAAAATCTGGGGACCTATTGTGGTGCAAGTGCCCTCTCATTGCATACAAGTCTGCCATGCCTTGTGGTTCAAGTTTAATTTGCCACCACAAAACGATTCTCAGCAGGCTTTCACACTCATCTCAAAAAAGGTATGGATGTGTCATCTTACTAAAGTTTGACTTTTATCCCTAACTGGCCTCACATTAACCCTTTAAAAGACCAAGTCTCTTTGTACGTTAATGACCAAGCCTCCTTTTTCAAATGTGACTTGTGCTACTTTATGTGGTAATAATCCTGGAAAGCTTCCACATATCCTAGTGATTCTGATACTGTTTTTTGTGACACATTGTACTTTGTGATAGTAATACATTTTCAAAGTGCAAAATTGTTTGCAATAGATTGCAGACGCCATGTCCCACAAGGAATTTACCTATGGATGTAGTGAACATCTTCAACACATTAGTGCTTCACAAAATTGCATAATTAGGGGCAGTGATAACGAAATATTACGATTTTTCAATGAAAATGTTGCTGAAGGCCCTCTTTTTATTAAGGATAACAAGACAAAATGGACCACATAATTTGTTGTGCAATTTGTTCTGAATACAGGATACTCCATATGTTATTATCAAGGAGGAACAAAGCGTTCAACTGTTGCCACAATAGTATGAAGATAGTATTTATTAACAAAACGTCACAAATAATCCATTTATATTATAAATATCACATTAAAAAAATTGAATGTATGGTCTTTTTCAACAAATACAATGTGACTAAATCCATAGTTATAAATAAATGACCAATGAATACAAGCAGGGATATAAAGATTACATTGGAGGAATGACAAATGTTGCAAACAATTAACCATATGTATTTTCAATATTGGGTGCATATGCCATGAGGTATAGTGGAAAAGTCCTCAATCAAGTGACTATCTAATGCCCATTATACACTATACCGCTCCATGCAAACAGTATCAAAAGGAATCTGTCACCCCATTTTCGGCCTATAAGATGCGGCCACCACCATCAGGGGCTTATTTACAGCATTCTGTAATGCTGTAGATAAGCCCCGATGTAACTTGAAAGATAAAAACAAGTTAGATTATACATACCGGGGGCGGGTCGGGTGCGGTGGGTGTTGCGGTCTGGCGCCTCCCATCTTCTAGAGTTGACGTCCTCCTCCTTACTTCTGCCGCGGCTCTTGCGCTGGCGTACTTTCTCTGCCCTGTTGAGGGCAGAGTAAAGTACTGCAGGGCGCAGGCGCAGGGAAAGGTCTGAGAGGTACGGCGCCTGTGCACTACAGTACTTTACTCTGCCCTCAACAGGGCAGAGAAAGTACGCCAGCGCAAGAGCCGCGGCAGAAGTAAGGAGGAGGACGTCATCTCTAGAAGATGGGAGGCGCCGGACCGGACGGCGACACCCATTGGACCGAATTGGATCCCCGGGTGAGTATAATCTAACTTGTTTTTCTTATCTTTCAGGTTACATCGGGGGCTTATCTACAGCATTACAGAATGCTGTAGATAAGCCCCTGATGGCTGTGGCCGCATCTTATAGGCCGAAAATGGGGTGACATATTCTCTTTAAAACATGCATAATAAGGTAAAGAAAGTGATAAGTAATTACCCATAAGTGTCAAACTCCCATCTTGACCCAGGTCACATACCCCGACACGCGTTTTTCGTTCAAAGAATACCGCTTCCATAGGGGGCGTGGCCTAATCAAAGTCTCAGTCCGGTTTAAATAGTGATCAATTCCGGTCACATGACCGCAGTCATTATGAAAAGTGCGCATGCGTGAAACATGGAATTACATCATCCCTGCAATTCAAACCTCAGTTTCAGCATCAAGAATACCGGTGACGTGAAGGGGCTGGCGCCTAGCACACCACAACGCAACACAGGTCCGAAGCCAACCAAGGCATGAAACGAACGACTAGTATATCCGCATTTGTAAACAACTAAGTATAAAAAAGTGACTATGTGGAACGAAATAATTAGACAAATAAACTATAATTAAGTATTTTTCCATAAAGTGCATTGTGCAATGTAGTGAATAAAGGATATTTACCCACAATCTTGGATAACATATAGCGCAAATACATTACAAGAATATTACATGATCAATAATGTTACCATGACATAAGCCAAGAACAAAGAAAAATATACAAAATATGCATTGAATACTATCAACTGAACAATTGGAGACACTTACTGGGAAACCATAAAATATGAGATCACAAAGAGAAACCCATCACTAGATAGCCACAAAACCCAAAATTATATATATAGTAAATATCATATATGACCAGTTACATTATTATGACAGTATCAATTATTCATTGTATGATGCGGATCTTGTTAATTCTTCTCAATAATGTTTCTTCCCTCTCATATTGATCTTCTAATCAAGAAATCCCTACAACCATACAAATACGCATCCATCGCACGCTAAAAAAAACAAAGACTAAGACAAAGATTAGTACTTGATGGAGACAATACTCTTAAAATTAAAAAATGAAGAGCCCTAGGGTAAAATAAAAAATTATACAAAGGAAGTAAATCCCTGTGCCTCATTGAGCCCCATAGGAGACATCGTGCCCAGTGTGGTAATCCATCGGCATTCCCTCTGTGCAATTTGTTGTGCAATTTCTCCTGAGTAAGCTGATACCCCATATGTAGTTGAAAACTCCTTTTGAGGCACAGTACAAAGCTCAGAAGGAAAGAAACGCCATATTACAGTGCATATTTTGCTGCACTTGTGTGAGGGTGCCATAGAATCATAGAATCGTAGAGTTGGAAGGGACCTCTTGGGCCATCTGGTCCAACCCCCTGCTCAAAGCAGGATTCACTAAATCATCCCAGATAGATGTCTGTCCAGCCTCTGTTTGAAGACTTCTGTTGAAGGAGAACCCACCACCTCTCATGGCAGCCTGTTCCACTCATTGATCACTCTGTCAAAAAGTTTTTTCTAATATCTACTCTGTGTCTCCTCCCATTCAGTTTCATCCCATTGCTTCTAGTCTTTCCTTGTGCAAATGAGAATAAAGATGATCCTTCTACAATGTGACAGCCCTTGAGATATTTGTAGACAGCTATTAAGTCTCCTCTCAGTCTTCTCTTGTGCAAACTAAACATTCCCAAATCCTGCAACCTTTCCTCATAAGACAGGGTTTGCAGACTGGTCACCATTCTGGTCGCTCTTTTCTGAACTTGCTCCAGTTTGTTGATGTCTTTTTTAAAATGTGGTGCCCAAAACTGGACACAATATTCCAGTACTGTATTCCATGTTGCATGTATTCCATGTACATGTATTCTAGTATTCCATGTTGCATTGACAAAGCCCTTGAGGTGCAGAACCCCCATAAGTGACCCCATTTTACAAACTAAACCTCTCAATGAATTCTTCTAGGGGTGCAGTGTTTATATTGACACCACAGGTGTGTCACAAACTTTTATACCACTGAGCAGTGAAAATAAAATAATTTACATTTTTACCACCAAAATTTTGTGTTAGTCCCAAGTTTTACATTTTCATACTGAGAAATGGGTAAAAATGGCATTAAACTTTATCCCACAATTTCTACTGAACATGTCAATACACTATATGTGGCTGTACAGTACTGCTTAGCTATACGGAGATCCTGGAGCGACGGAGCTCTATTTGCCTCCTGGAGTGCAGACTTTCCTAGAATAGTTTGTGGACGCCATATAGAGCCCCTAATTGCTAGAAGATCAGAATCTCCCCTCAGGTGACCCCATTTTGGAAATTATAAGCTTTTGGGAATTTATCTACAGGTGTAGTGATGATTTTGACTCCATGGGTGTTTTCCAGAAACAAGCAGCAGTGGATGTTGCTGAGTGAAAATTGCAAACTGCTGTTGTAGTCTAGTGACCAGAAAAACCATTACTAATGTATGTTATATGTCATATGGTGTGTTCTCTATTCCTTACATGATTACACTTGTGACACCGGCTCCCGTCTTGCCTTGGGAGGAGGTAAATTAGTTAATACTATGCTTCTCTCTCCTGCCTTGTTTTTGTATTACAACTTGTAGTACTATGCTGATCTCTTCTGCCTTAGTTTGGCATTGCAACTTGTTTTTCTGATTGGAAAATAAGTGGCAGTTGGAGGTGGGGTGTGTAGGACTGAAAAGGTCCAGTTACGGGCAGTTTTGGTGGCGAGAGGAGGTAGAAAATTGGGGCTCCTCGATTGGGACAAGCGGGGAGTTCAAATAGCACCCTTTTTGGAGTGCCCTGCATTTACAGCCACAGAGTGTTGGGACAAGAGAAAGAACTGCAAAACGGCGCAGCAGATTTCCGATACTTCAATCCGATTAAGGTCGGCTGATCCTCCCCCTTCACGCAGCACAGTTAGTCAAATGA
Organism: Dendrobates tinctorius; assembly: GCF_039654945.1. Classification (NCBI taxonomy): domain Eukaryota; kingdom Metazoa; phylum Chordata; class Amphibia; order Anura; family Dendrobatidae; genus Dendrobates; species Dendrobates tinctorius. The sequence goes on from NW_027361679.1 coordinate 26,573,806, forward strand.
AACATTATCGCCATCCTCCCAAGGCCGGGACTGAGAAAAGGCTTTGACTGACGCAATGTGTAAGGGAAATTTTATCTGCTACCCATGACTGTTATATTTAAAAAATATAAGAATTGTTACCAGTCTTCGGTAAAGTTCATCTTTCAAGTTTGCACGAGACCCCCGGTGTGTGCTTCTTTTCTTTTTCTATGCGTCATGGTGGTACAAAGAGGTAAATTACCTTGAATAGAGGTGGTCAAAGTCTGATCCCAGAGGACCTGCCACCCCCTTACGTACGTTTCCGATGAATGCTCCTTCATCAGGGGGCGTCCCCTGGCCCAGGCCCTCTGGGATCAGACTTTGACCATCTCTATTCAAGGTAATTTACCTCTTTGTACCGCCATGATTCAGTTATGGTCATTATGAATGTGATCAATGCATCATATTTTTCTACATAGGCAATTATTTATAGTTTTGCACTATCAATATTTAGTTTTTGTACACCTATATATAATTGCTACTATATGCCTTTGTCTGATCCCCATGTGGACCTAGCTTGCCCTTGTTTGTGAGGGTTTATTAACACCCATGTGTTTTACTTACATTTTTTATCTGCTCCCCATGTTTAAATAAAGTTTTGTACTATTTTTCATATCATTTCTGTCAATTGTTCTTTGTTGGAATTTCTTTCCTTCCCCCCTCTATATCACGTATTGTGACAATTGGCTCTGATTATATGTCCATCTCTGTACATATGATCAATTTTTTGATCATTTTGAATTAGAATTCTAATTCATGCCATTCATTTTTTCCACACATTAATGCACTGATACTTAGAGGTCTGTCATAATTTGCTACAGTCCTGAGGAAGCTGGTATAATATACGATGGCGTCGTACTCTCGTGGTCCTGAAGATGGTGGCGACTCCTCAGGATCCTGAAGCAGGTCTTGGGTCCAGGAGATGCAGCAATGAAGAGGGAAACGTCTTTTACCTCAGCGGTGAGTGTCCCAACACTATGGAGACTTGCAGCACTGCCCAAACACAGTTCACAATGGGCAGCCCATTCGCTGTGTCGACTCGACACACGCCTAAGTCCAGCTCACAGACCTTGTCTCTCACGGTCAGTGCAGTCGGCAGGGGCAGCTATGGCAGCTGTGTCAGCGAGGGCCGAGATGTCAGCGTGGACAGTGGGATGTCTCAGCGGTACTCAGTCGGTAGTCTCCTGTCAAAGCGCTCTGCCGTCGCAGGCTCTGCTCTACTCTGCCCAGTCGCCTCTCAGCTGATTTTACCCCACAGGTCTCTTGCGCGCTTGACGTTCCCGCCCAAACTCTTTAAGTACATTCATTCCTAGTTTGACAGAATGTCCATTAATTGGTCTCGTAACACCACATCAGTCAACCCTATTCCCAAGCCGTCTTATCTGACTATGGCAGTGTGAATTTCTTGCAACACGTTCGTATACTGGGTCACCATCTCCCCTTCTCTTTGACCCCGACTTACATCCGTGGGGTCCCCGTGAGACTCCTCCAGTATTTGAAATACTTTGTCAAGGGTATCTCGTTCCCGGGGGGGTCACAACATTACTGAATCTCTCGCCTCGCCATCATGGCAACCTCTGCCTGCAAGGCGGAGATCATAGGGTGCATTCTTATCATTCCTTTTATACGCTCAGTCCAGCTCCATAACATGGTGTTATTTCCATTAAATTTCGGAAGGTTATTTAACATTGTTCCCAGAGAGATACTGGATCTAGGGCCCTCCCCAGATGTTTGGTCTGCCATGTCCGTATGTTTAGACTGCATCCTGCCGACTACGCCAAGCAGCGGAGAGCATAGGATAAATGTGAGCCGAGCCTCTCTGCGATCTTTGAGAGGCAGAATGAAAAAATCAACAGCAGGTGAAGAATTGGTTTTATTTATTTTTTACAATGTTCCTCATGCGGTATAAGTAATTAGGTGACTTTATTCTTCGGGTCAGTGTGATTACAGCAATACCAGATTTATTCTGTTTTTTTTATGTTTGGCTGCTGTCACACACTGAAGATGCTTTTTATTGCAAAAACTAGTTTTTGCATCACATTTTGAGAGCTATAATTTTTCCATATTTTGGCCGACAGAGTCATGTTATGGCTTGTTTTTTGTGAGATGAGTTGACGTTTTTATTGGTACCATTTTCAAGCACATGACATTTATTGACTGCTTTCTCTCCCGATTTTTGGGAGACAGAATGAACAAAAAACAGCAATTCAGGAATTGCGTTTTGTTTTTTTTATATCCGTTCCGCATGTGGTAAAATTGATAAGGCAGTTTATTCTTTGGGTCAGTACGATTACAGCGATACCCAATTTATGTAATTTTTTTAGGTTTAGCGCTTTTACCCAATGAAAACTATTTTATAGAAAAAATAGAATTAGACTTCCCGGTAATTCGGTTTCTAGAAACCTTCCACGACAGAATAGGAGGTTGTCTCCACGCCCTATTGGGGGACAGGAAGCACAAGAGGTTAAAAGGTCCCTCCCACTCACCAGTGACTTATAACTTACACCATAGCACCGGTTACCTTAAGATTCTCAGAATTTATCCAAGAATACAGGGAGGGAATTAGTGCTGTCGTGGAAGGTTTCTAGAAACCGAATTACCGGTAAGTCTAATTCTATTTTCTCTAGCAACCTTCCACAACAGCATAGGAGGAATACCAACCTATACTGCACTGGGGGGGACAATGGCCTGAAGAACTTTTCACCCAAAGACTAAATCCCTGTTGGACAAGAGGTCCAACCTATAATGTTTATTAAAAGTATGCTAGGAGGACCAAGTTGCAGCCCTGCAGATCTGCTCGGAGGAAGCGCCTGCCCTTTCCGCCCATGAAGCTGAAGTAGATCGTGCCGAATGAGCCTTAACACCTGCAGGGGGTGTCATATTCTGCGCCAGATATGCCTCGGAGATGGCCCTCTTGATCCAGTTTGCGATAGTATTTTTTGTCACCTTCTTTCTCTTATTTCTGCCTGATGAATGGATGAACAAATTCTGGTCGATTCTCCAGGGTTAGGTGAAGTTTAGGTAATGCAGAATTATACGCCTTACGTCCCGCATGTGTAATGTTTCCTCTCTAGGGTTTGCTGGGTTTTGGCAGAAAGAGGGGAGGATAATATCCTGTGATCTATGAAAGTCGGACACGACTTTTGAAAGGAAAGCTGGATCAAGCCGTAGGACTTAGGTCCCTGTCACACATAGCAACGCACCAGCGATCCCGACAACGATATGACCTTGTCAGGATCGCTGGTGTGTCGCTACATGATCACTGGTGAGCTGCCAAACAGGCAGATCTCAGCAGCGATCAGGACAGCGACGACGCGAATAACAAGCGAGGGCATCGCTTACTCACCCGCTGCGTACCTTAGATACCAGTGTGCTGCTGCAGGGAGCTGGTAACCAAGGTAAACAGCGGGTTTCTAATCGCCGCACGGCCCTTAGAAACCCGCTGTTTACCTTGGTTACCAGCTCCCTGTACAAGCGCACTGGTATCTAAGGTACACAGCGGGTAACTAAGTGACGTGCACGCTTAGTAACAAGCGGTTTACCTTGGATACCAGGCTCCAGCTTGCAGATCACTGGTCTCCCGCCTGCCACACGCAGCGATGCGTGCTGGCAAGCGGGAGACAAATGATCAAAAAAATGGCCAGGGAATTCGAGCACGATGAGCGATACCCGGTAGGGGGGCCAGTCACTGATAACTGTCACACACAGCAATATCGCTGGTGAGATCGCTGTTGCGTCACAAAACTTGTGACTCAGCAGCGATCTCGCTGTGTCTGACGGGGGCTTAACGCATCAACCCTAATCGTTAGGTAGGGTTCTCTAACTGACAGAGCCTGTAGTTCTCCTATACGCCTTGCTGAGGTTATTGCTACAAGGAAGGCAGCTTTGCAGGAGAAGAGCTGAGGAGTACAAAACGTTAGAGGTTCAAAGGGGGATTGTGTAAGCCCTTTAAGCACTACATTCAGGTCCCATGGGGGAACAATACCTTGTTTCCTTGGATGTAGTCTGGTAGCTGATGTCATGAACCTCTTTATCCAACGGTGGTTGGCTAAGTCCTGGTCAAACATTGAGCTTAAAGCAGCAACCTGTACCTTGAGGGTGCTAGGCCTCAGTCCTAATTCAAGCCCCTTCTGTAAAAAAATCCAAGATACGAGAAATATTGGGATGTGCTGGGTCAGGAGGATTCGGAAAACACCATGACGAGAATTTTTTCCACACTTTACCATATATGGCATTGGTGACCGGCTTCCTAGATTTGTGCAGGGTCGCAATTACAGCATCTGATAGGCCCCTGGATTTTAGGATCTGGGCCTTAGTAAACAGGCGGCTAGCTTCAATCCCCGAAGATTCGGGTGGTGTAGGGGACCCTGTAGGAGGAGGTCGTCTTCTATGGGCAAGTGAACTGGTAAGTCTATCTGAAGCTCTGTTATCTGGGAAAACCAGCTCCTCTTTTGCCAAACCGCAGCCACCAGGATGGTCGGAGTTCCCGCTACTCTGATCTTCTTCAGAGTCATGGCCAAGATTGGAATCGGGGGAAAGGCATATACCAGACGGAAATCCTATATGTAGGCGAAGGCATCTATTCCCAGAGTTCAGGGAGAAGTATTTCTTTACCTGAGAATTTTGGCCAGATGCTAGCAGGTCGACCTCTGGGAGGCCCCACCTGCTCACTAGTCCTTGAAAAATTCTTCCGTTCAGATGCCACACGCAGGGCTGAATACATTGTCTGCTCAGGAAGTCTGCCTGAAGATTGGAGGTTCCCTTTAGGTGGACCGCCGTCAATGAAAGCAAGTGCCTTTCGGCCCAGAGAAATATTCATCCTGAAATGGTCTTTAGGCCGTTGAATTTCGTGCCTCCTGGTGTTTGAGGTGGGCTACCGCAGTCATATTGTCAGAGGAAATTTTGACATGATGACCCTGGACCAAATCTGTTGCTGTCAGGAGGGCCTGCTCCACGGCCTTTAGCTCTCTGAAGTTGGATGATCTTGAACTTATTTCCCGACTCCATAGCCCCTGGAATGGGATCCGGGATACTATTGCTCCCCAGCCTTTTATGCTGGTGTCTGTCGTCACTGTGACTAGGGGGAACTGAGAACAACTCATGCCTTTGCTCAGATTCTTGGGGGTCTATCCACCAAGCCAAAGAGGCTCCTACTCTTCCTGGAGTCAGAACTCTTCTGTTCAAAGAGCGATGGTGTCCGTTCCAGTTCCCCAGGATGTGTAACTGAAGCACCCTGGAATGAGCCTGCGCCCAAGACACTGATTGCATGCAGGACGTCATTGACCCCAGAACTGACATGGCTGACCGGAGGGTCGGGGACCTCTGCTTTCTGAAGTCCAAGATTTTTGAAATTATAGAATTCTGGTGATCTGCACTCTTGAGTCTAACCGCACTCCCAGAAATCTTCTCCTTTGAGAGGGTTTGATCTGGGATTTTTTTTATATTCGGAATCCAGCCTAAAGACTGAAGAATGTCCAGAGCCTGAGCTACCTGGTTCTCCATTGCCTAGTAGGGGGTACCTATTATCAGCAGGTCGTATAAGTAAGGTATGATGCAGATGCCCTGATTTCGAATATGGGACACGGTTTCCGCCATTACCCTCGAGAACACTCGTGGGGCAGACAATATGCCAAAGGGGAGCACGTTGTATTGGTAGTGCTTAGTCTCTAGACCCTCTTGAACTGCAAACCTTAGATACCTTCTGTGGCGAGGATAAAAAGGGATATGAAAATATGCATCCTTGAGGTCTATGGTGGCCATGAAGGAGTGAGGGCCTATCAAAAGAATGGTGGTTTTTACCAATTCCATTTTGAACCTGCAGTATGGGATGTGTCGATTGAGGTCCTTTAGATTTATTATTATTCTTGTCTCTCCTGTGGGCTTTTTCACCAGAAATAGCCTGGAATAATGACCCTTTCCGTGTTCTTCCACAGGAACTTGGGAAATGGTGTTTGCTTGTAATACGGCCTGTATGCCCGACTTTAGCACTGTCTGAGCTCTCCCGAGATGGCAGGGAGGTGACTCTCAGACCCCGGGGGGGGGGGGGGAACTCGAACTCTAAGAGAAGGAGCCTCTTTGATGACTTTGAGGACCCAAAGGTAGTTGGACACCGACTGCCAGGTGTAGAAGAAGTTTGAGAGTCTCCTGTTATGATTGGGTCACCGAGGAGGATAGCAGGCCCAGGCTAAGCCACAGAAAACCAGAGAGGTTGGTAACTAAGCAGATTGCAGACCTCTGATCCTATCCACACAACTAGCAGTAGCCGTTGAGCCTGCCTACGATGATCCTAGACGCCTCGGCACAGCCGGAGAGCTAACTAAGCCTAAAGCAAGAAAGGGGAAATCTAAACTGGCCCAGAGCAGACCCCAGACGAGATGAAAACACAAACGCAGGCAGGAAAAAAGACTGAGCAAATGATGGGGCCCACACTGACTAGACAGGACAGGAAAGGAAAGGCACTGTCTGCAATCACGCAAAAAACCCTGCAAAAAAGTCCAACACGTCTGATGCAAAAAATACTGAAGTCGCACGACTTCACCCACTATATCAGCACTCTGGTATATTCTGAAAGCAGAGCAAAAAGAGGCCAATCTAATAAGGGACATAAACAAATTGACACAAGCAGTAACATATAGATGGTGATTCAGCACAGCCCCAGCAGGAGCTGGCTGACCCACACAAAACTGAGATAGACAAAACCAGATCAAATGTAAACAGAATAGCAAATGAACACTTAGCTGAACATGCAGGGAGTGAGCTGGAAACTAAGACTTCAGGAGGTAGGAAAAAAATCACAAGCAGGGATAGAGGGAGTCGATTGTCTTAAATCCCAATCTGAAACCCCAGATCTCCAATCATCGTCCTCATCAGGTAGCAAGCCACTGTTAATCAGATCAGCTCCATTACCTCCAGTAACCATCAGAGGGAGTCCAGAAAGAGAACTCGCAACCTGTCAAGGTCCATGCTGGATCAGGACAGATAAATGCACAAAGTAACCTTTTTTTTCCTTGAGCTGTGTGCTCGGAGTTGGTTTTTGCCCCCGGTGGCCAATTAGGATTATTGCACTGTGGTGTCGTTTTTTCTAAGTTTTCCCCCTGGTGGTGGTGAGCGTCATTGCATTCTAGTTTCTTTTGTTTAGTGCAAATGGTTATAATGCAGGTGTGATTGCTGGCTCTGCTATAAAAGAGTCACAGGTGTTGCAATCAGTGTTGGTGATAGTGTTCATTTCAACCATCCTTGGTGGAGGAAGGAGCTGGAGAGCAGCTCTGACAGAGCCTGGTGTGAAAGGAGTCATAGGGGATTTCCTTAGCTCTAACAGAGCTTGGTGGCAGCGATCAGGAGGAGAGCTGCATGCTGGTAGTGGACTCTGTTGCCAGGAGCAAGTGCAACAGAGTAAAGCTAAGTTGTGTTTCCCCATTTGTGTTCTTTCCTTAGTGTGTATTAGTACAGCAGTGGGGCCAGTGCCTGCGCCACCCAGCTCCCTAGCAAGGGATAGGTGTAGGGTGTGCTAGGTCGACAGGTTCGTGATCGGTGCCCGGTTCGGAACCGGCATAGGGAACGTTAGGAGCGTTAGGGACACTGACTCAGGGGAGTGCAGGAGGTCTCCACGTCCCCTTTCCCTATCGCAGGGCCCACCGTTGTAACTGTTTCCCTACCCCTTGTCTTGTTTTAGTTACCGGCCTGCGAGCTGTGTCACACAGGACAGTATCACGTGCCGCGTCGTTGTTTTAGTTACCGGCCTGCGAGTCGTGTCACACAGGACGGGGCCTCGTGACATTTATCACCAACCTAACTTTTTTTTCTGCTGAGCCATGGACCCAGTTCAGCCCTTTGCCCAATTGCTGCAGACCCTAATTAATGAGATTAGGGGGCTGCACGGAGGGTTGGTGCGGCAGCTGCGGCTGTTGGTGGGCTTTGGGGGCTTGGTCCAGGAACAGGCACAGTCAGAACCCAAGATATCCCTCCCTGACAGATTTTCTGGAGGGAGAGATCAATTCTTGGTATTTCAGCAAGCCTGCAAATTGTATTTCAGGCTGTGCCCTCGTTCATCAGGGAGTGAAGAGCAACGGGTGGGAATCATTATGTCCCTTCTTAAAGGGGATCCCCAATCCTGGGCGTTCTCCCTACCGGACGATTCTCCATCTTTAGAGTCCGTGGACAAGTTCTTTGCGGCTTTGGCGCTTGTGTATGGGGATCCTGATGGCGTCGCCCTGGCGGAATCTCGACTCCGTAGGTGTAAACAGAGAGCCCGGGTTGCTGAGGAGTACTGCTCAGAGTTTAGGAGGTGGGCCACTGACACTCAGTGGAATGACGCTGCACTTAAGAGTCAATTTGTGCAGGGTCTGTCTCCAAAGTTGCAGGATACTCTGGTGCAGTACGCCGCCCCCAGGTCGCTGAAGGCCGCCATGTCCCTTGCCATCCGGGTAGATAGACGCCTCAGGGAGAGACATATACAAAAAGTGACCCCTGATGTCCTCGCTAGGGAGGAGGACCCACCAGTGCAGCCGGAGGAACCCAGACAGCCCGGTGTTGTTAATACAAAAAAGAGGGTGCCTGCGGCTCGTCGTGGTGGGGGGGTATGCTTTTCCTGTGGGAAGCCTGGCCATTTTATGAGAGCCTGCCCAGCTCATGCCAAGTCTCCTGACGAACCTATGCAAGTAGGAGGAGCTAGTTTGCGTACAGAGCTGCCTACGGTTCGGGGAGTGGTGTCGGCATGTTTGTACTGTGGGCAGACTGGTCACGTCCTGAAGGCTTGCCCATTGCGCGCCAAATTATCTGTGCCATCTGAGAAGTCGCATTCCCCTGGTCGCTTGGAGGGAGGCGACCAGGGAGTATACATTTCCTCCATTTTGCCCTCCCAAAGTACCATGTCAGCAGAGGTCTTGGCTGGCGGCATACCAGAGGTAAAAGATTGGCGGGCAAGGGAAGTAGCCAGCTGGGGGCACTCGTGTGAGGGCTGCTGCCTAGGAACTACTGTCTCTGCCATCTCTCTTCAACCTACCCCTTTCTCTCCAGTGAGAGCAGCAGATGTGCTGCAGAAGAGTAGGAGCAAGTCTCAACCCTCGCCATTAGCCAACCCTGGGAGGAGCAGACCTCGTGGTGGAAGGGGTTGGAGGGTGGTGTACCCCGTGGGGAATTGCAGGGGTGTGAGTGTGGTGACACAGGGGGACGCCTCTGTTGTCAATCCCAGTAAGAGTTCTCCAAGTGGTGACAAACGAACGAATGGCAATAAACGTTCAGGTCCGGACCTGTCTGTGAACGAGCATGTATGGGTGGCCACCAAAAAACATCCAGTGGAAGTGTGTTGTGGAGTCCTACAAGCTCATACCAAACATACACATACACAACCCGTTCCCCAGGTCAGAGCTTCGGAGATGTGTGTTGCCTCCAGAACATACGTTGCCAACACCAGCGGGCATGTTTGTCATAAACCTGAGGTGCAGGTAGTTGCTGGGGTGAACTCTGGATCTGGGCGTCCCCGCTGTAGGTGGTTCCCTGATGGGGAGCGGTCTTGAGGGTCCAGAGGCCCCTCATTAAGGGCAGGGTACTGTCATGGTCCATGCTGGTTTTTGCCCCTGGTGGCCATTAGGATTATTGCACTGTGGTGTCGTTTGTTCTAAGTTTTCCCCCCCGGTGGTGGTGAGCGTCATTGCATGCTAGTTTCTTTTGTTTAGTGCACATGGTCATAATGCAGGTGTGATTGCTGGCTCTGCTATAAGAGTCACAGGTGTTGCAATCAGTGTTGGTCATAGTGTTCATTTCAACCATCCTTGGTGGAGGAAGGAGCTGGAGAGCACCTCTGACAGAGCCTGGTGTGAAAGAAGTCATAGGGGATTTCTTTAGCTCTGACAGAGCTTGGTGGCAGCGATCAGGAGAGCTGCATGCTGGTAGTGGACTCTGTTGCCATGAGCAAGTGCAACAGAGTAAAGCTAAGTTGTGTTTCCCCGTTTGTGTTTTCTCCTTAGTGTGTAATAGTACAGCGGTGGGGCCAATGCTTGCGCCACCCAGCTCCCTAGCAAGGGATAGGTGTAGGGTGTGCTAGGGCGACAGGTTCGTGATCGGCGCCCGGAGCGGAACCAGCATAGGGAACGTTAGGAGCATTAGGGACACTGACTCAGGGGAGTGCAGGAGGTCTCCACATCCCCTTTCCCTATCGCAGGGCCCACCGTTGTAACTGTTTCCCTACCCCTTGTCTTGTTGTTTTAGTTACCGGCCTGCGAGCCGTGTCACACAGGACAGTATCACGTGCCGCGTCCTGTTGTTTTAGTTACCGGCCTGCGAGCCGAGTCACACAGGACGGGTCCACGTGACACAACCCCTCCGTCAATTTGACTAACTCCACTACCTTCAGTAATAACAAGAGGGAGGTCAGAAAGCGAATTCACAACAGTCTCCCCCCCACAGGGTCGGAGTCATTGTTTCTCTTGTTGCTGCTGCTGGGGGACAAGGATATTCTTACCCGTCCCCTTAGCATAGCTCCATCTTCCTGTTTTCCCCTTCTCTTTAGACTGGGAAGTCTGATTCTGGGGGGCTCGAAAAACCTTCTTCCTGGGGGTCTTTTGTTCAGGAAGAGCCTTCTTTTTATCCGTGGCCTTTTCAAGAATTTCGTCTAGGGCTGGTCCGAAGACATGTTCACCCATGAAGGGGATGGAGCAGAGCCTGACTTTAGAGGTAACGTCCCCACTCCACATCTTAAGCCAGAGCGCTCATCTGGCAGAATTAGCTTGAACAAGAGACCTGGCTGGAGCACGAATTATCTCCATGGATGCGTCAGCCAGGAACCCTGTACATTTCTGGAGTATGGGAAAGGAATCAAGAAGCTCACCCCTTGAGGTCCCCTGGGAAATATGGTTCTCAAGCTCATCAAGCCACCTGAAGAGGGATCTGGAGACACAAGTTGAGGCGATACCCGACTTTAACACCGAGGCAGAGGTCTCCCAAGCCTTCCTTAGAAGGCTCTCTATTTTACGGTCCATCGGATCCTTAAGCTGGGATGCATCATCAAAGGGAACGACTGTCTTCTTTACTACCCTTACTACCCTTGCCACCTGGATATCCACCTTCGGGATGTCCCATTTATATGCATCGCCCTCCAGGGGGAACCTGTGCCTAAGCTCCGATGGAGAGAAGTAGCGCTTCTCTGCTTATTCCCATTCTTGGGAAATCAAATTCACAATGTTTTTCTGCACAGGGAACCCCGCCTGTTTAGCCCCCTCCAGTCCTCCGAACACTCTATCTTGGGGAGACTCAGGCACCGGCTCGTCTTCTAGCCCCATAGTGGCACGAACTGCACTAAACAGCTCCTCCACATATTCTGGGGAAAAAAGTTATCTTCTGGCCTCAGGGATTTTAGGGGCTACTGTCTCTTCCCATCTTTCAGAGCCTGAATCATATGAGTGTTCTGACTCAGACGCCAAGTCTTCCAGCTGAAATCTCCGTTTTTTTGAGGGAGATGGACCCATTGATGAAGGAGGAGGAGTAGGGGGAGGGGAAAGGGTGGCAAAAGAGGTCTGAACCTCCTGTTTCACCAAGCTGCGGATCTCATCAATCAAGGAGGGGTGCTCGTCTCTGACCACTCTATCCGTGCATGCCTGGCACAACTTCTTTCTCCATGATGTAGGAAGCCTTTTATTACAAATGGCTCATTTGACCACTTTTTTGGTGGTGCCTTTATGGGAAGACTTGTCTCCCTATAAGAGAGGAGAGAAGTAGCTGGGAATTAGTAACCCCCTTCCTCAGGCCACCGCCATCAGGACCCATCCCAATAACACTCACTGTGGCTGGGGCAACGCTGGGCTCTGCAGATGCAGGGCAAGAACTCTCCATGCTGACAGGGGATTTCGTCTTACCTATCGGTGTCTTCCGGCGGGTTTATGAGTTAAACCTGCCCTCAGCGCTCATTCCGTTTTCCCCCCTCCCTGGGTCCGGAGCAGGCACAGGGTCTTCCGGTGTGCTCTGCATGCTGTCAGCTCTCCCGGAGCCTCCATAGGCTGAAACCAGAAGTCCCTGAGTTCCAGGGTGGAACGCATACCCCGAAAGTGGCCGCGCGTCTGTGACGTCACTTCCGGGACGCCGACAACACACACGGGAGGATCACTGGGCCGTGTTAACCCCCGAGGGGGCACGGGTGGGCCAGGAGGGTCCCGATTTCTTTGAAGACGGGAGCAGCACGGAGGAGGGGAGGCAGAGCCACCGACCACCACTGCCTGGCATTCCAAAACACGACAGGTACACTGCAGCAGCTGTCCATGGAGCATACCCCTAACCTCTACATGCCCCATGGGGGACAGGAAAAACACTGGTGAGTGGGAGGTGGGAGGGACCTTTTAACCTCTTGTGCTTCATGTCCCCCAATAGGGCGTGGAGGCAACCTCCGATGCTGTCGTGGAAGGTTGCTAGAGAAAAAAATTTTTTTACATTGCTTTATTCTGAGAGCTATAACTTTTCTTATTTTTCCGCTCTGTTTTTTGCAAGACAAGATGACGTTTTCAGTGGTACCATTATTATTTACATTTGTCTTTTTTATCACGTTTTATTGCACTTTTTGTTCAGCGGTATGATGATAAAGCATTGTTTTTTGCTCTTTTTTTTACAGCGTTTACTGAAGGGGTTAACTAGTGGGCCAGTTTTATAGAGCGGGTCATTACGGACGCGGTGATACCAAATATGTGCACTTTTATTATTTTTTTATTTACATAAATAAATGTATTTATTGGAAAAATATTTTTTTTTTTTGTATTTTTACACTTTCTAATATTTCTTTTTACACTGTTCCAGGATGGGACATCACTGTATTACATCATATCGCTGATCTGGTGTTCTGCAATGTATCTGAACTGTAGAATATCGAAGCAGGGAAGGAGACGTCTTAGGTCCTGCTCAGAGTAGGCACTGAGAAGCCACCTTAGGCCGGGGTCATACTTGCGAGTGTGGTGCGAGAAACTCATATGAGTCACTTGCATCAATACCTGGCACTTGGACCGGAGTGTGCTGCTGCATGTTTTTCTATGCAGCCGCACACTCCGGTCTGAGTGCCAGCGGCAGTGCCGGGTATTGAAGCGAGTTTCTCGCATCACACACGCAAGTGTGACCCCGGCCTTGCCTGAAGGACCCCACGGACATCTTGCGGCCGGGGGTCTCCATGGAGACCATCAGGACAACGCGTTGTCCTGATGAAAGCGCGCAGGGAGCCCACTCCCTGCATGATCCTCCTTGATGTACAGAGGCATCAGAGGGGTTAAATGACAGTGATCGGTGCTAGCACCGATCGCGGCCGTTGCTGCGAGGTGTCTGCTCTCACATAGAGCATAACCCATGAGGGTTAAGCCCCTGCAATGACCCCACATACACAATATTTTGTACAGAACAACAAATAACAGGATTAAAGTGGTGCACAATATACCACAATATAAACATGATTGCATTTTTGCGCTACGCCAGTCAAGCTGGCTTCATCAGGATTGATTGCTCCTGAAGAAGCCAGCTTGACTGGCGTAACGCGTTGGGCATTTCTCCTGAGCCCCTGCCTCTCCACTCACCCTGCATGAGCATCCTTGGTCATTTATCCATGCAGGTATTTGCCTCTGTGACACAGGTTGTATGCGGTGTTTTGCCTCCTCCATTCTAGGGGAATCTCTCATTTCATTTCAACAGCAGAATAGCACCTGCTGCATCCATTATGTAGTCTCTGCAGTGTTTGGTTTTATGGGAATTAGGCTGTATACTTTAAGTACACTTATATTGTGGTATATTGTGCACCACTTTAACCCTGTTATTTTTTGATCTGTACAAAATATTGTGTATGTGGGGTCATTGCAGGGGCTTAACCCTCATGGGTTATGGTATAAACATGATTGCATTTTTGCAATTTTAATTGTTTTTAATGTTTTTTGTGTGTTCGGGTGTTCCAATAAAGAATCTGTTATTATTTCTTCGGTGATCCCTGCTATGTACATGCCTCTTTTTCTCTATATGGTTTCATGGCTTTTTAGCATGTAACCGGTGATCCTGTGCAGTGGTGTCCTCTACTGTTTGTTCATGCTCTCACATAGAGCTCATAGAGCTGAAACTCATACCCGATCACTGCGGTGCTCAGTGTGAGACTGGGTAATCGGTGCGCCGTACCTGTACTGCTCTTTGCGGGAGCGCAGCAGTACATGTACAGCGCATGTTGGGAAGTGGTTAAAGGGGTGGTCTGGTCAAAACCGATAAGTCTGCAGAGGTAAAGTTACCCTTGCTTTTTGATATGGATCCTATCTGGGAATGGGTTATGTTCTTTGTATGCCTGAATTATATCTGAAATAAGGGGTCACACTTAGGTAGTTTGTGAATATATATATCTAATATATAAAGCTCAAAGTGTGTATATATGTGTGTATGTGTGTGTGTCAGTGTATGTATCACGAAGTTGGCGAAATGCCTCCCGTTCGTATTTCACTACAGGCCAAATCACAATGTTTCCTCCCTTGCCGTTATCACCACATCATTGAAGGATTGTAATTCCTGAAGCCCCTGTCTCTGTTTATGTGTCAGATTATCAAACTGACGGTACGTGGGCAATCTTTTAAGATCTTCCGTCACCATTTTGGTGAATACTTCTACCGCCGGGCAGAGGGACAAGGGGGGAAACCTTGTTGACTTTGGAAGTATTGTTTTTGGCAACCCACCTTGTTTTGTGGGATTCTGTTCCTCAAGTAACTCGTCCAGTATCCCAATGGCCTCTCTCTCTCGACGTTTTCACATGGGGCTGCTTATATGCGGGACAATGGAGGCTATATGGTTAGCCAGGTCCTATTTTAGCTCCATGGGATTCTTTACACAATGGGACCTTGTTGTATGACTCTTAAAGTTATGGGGGATTGCTAATTGGGGAAAGTCACTTTGACTGTTACCTTTGGTTAAGGGGGTTTTACACTAAGCAATATCGCTAGCAATATCGCTAAAACGTCACTGGTTTTGTGACGTTATAGCGATATTGCTAGCGATATCGCTATGTGTGATACTTACCAGCGACCGGCTCCCCCGCTGTCCATCGCTGATCGCGCGAGAATGTCCGGCTCCATTTCTCGTCGGGCGCTTCCTGCTGAGACTTCCTGCTGTGACGTCCAGCGACGCGTGGAGGCGGGCGGGAGGACGCAGGATTGCTGTGTGTGAATGGTAAGTATCGTGCGCTGCGTCGCTGCTGCATCGCTGTGAGATCTTTCTGTATGAAAGCTCACTAGCGATCATTTAGCGATGCACCAGCGATCCTGACCGGGTCGGATCGCTGGTTGGATCGCTGGTGCATCGCTAAATGTAAAAGGGTCTTTAGCCTGGCGCCACACATTTCCCGGTTTTGGTGTCTAATTGAATGCATTGTCTATATATGTGCTATATTTTTATCTTTTGTATGTAGCAATAAAGATTATATATTTTATCTAAAACTCCTGTGGTTCTCTGGTTTTCTACTCCAAATTAAATGTGAAAAAACGTGGATACTTTACTGATCCTCAGGTGGTAACATTTCAACGGTGACCCGTCTTTATCAAAGACGGGTCATCGTTGAAACGTTGCCACCTGAGGATCAGTAAAGTATCCACTTTTTTCACATTTAATTTGGAGTGCTGCCTATTTTTTTACTTTTATTAACTTGGCTGATTGGACACTGCTGAATAGGTTTTGCACCAATTGTATAATTTTTGTAGTGCTACCCTTTTTTTGATATATATATATATATATATATATACACACAGTCATATGTTAAAGTTTGGGCACCCCTATTAATGTTAACCTTTTTTCTTTATAACAATTTTGGCTTTTGCAACAGCTATTTCAGTTTCATATATCTAATAACTGATGGACTCAGTTATATTTCTGGATTCAAATGAGGTTTATTGTACTAACAGAAAATGTGCAATCTGCATTTAAACAAAATTTGACCGGTGCAAAAGTATGGGCACCTCAACATAAAAGTGACATATTTCGTAGATCCTCCTTTTGCAAAAATAACAGCCTCTAGTCGCTTCCTGTAGCTATTAATGAGTTCCTGGATCCTGGATGAAGGTATTTGTGACCATTCCTGTTTACAAAACAATTCCAGTTCAGTTAAATTTTATGGTCGCCCAGCATGGACAGCCCGCTTCAAATCATCCCACAGATGTTCAATGATATTCAGGTCTGGGGACTGGGATGGCCATTCCAGAACATTGTAATTGTTACTCTGAATGAATGCCTGAGTAGATTTGGAGCAGTGTTTTGGATCATTGTCTTGCTGAAATATCCATCCCCTGCGTAACTTCAACTTCGTCACTGATTCTTGCACATTATTATCAAGAATCTGCTGATACTGAGTTGAATCCATGCGACCCTCAACTTTAACAAGATTCCCGGTGCCGGCATTGGCCACACAGCCCCAAAGCATGATGGAACCTCCACCAAATTTTACTGTGGGTAGCAAGTGTTTTTCCTTACTGGGAAATTAACTGAATGGATGCTTTGAGCACTTATTTAATTCTTTATTAATAGGTATTTCTCATTGTGAGTTTATAATGGGTATTTATATTACTTTTTATGTGTGACCCACTTAGAGTAAAATATTGTATTATTTTCTGAATTTAATTTTATTATTCTGTAATTTTGGTCTGTTGTTCCCCCTTGAGGTATGTTTATGTGCATCATGGATATGTGGCCTTTTTATATATTTTTTCTTAATTTTTTCAATAAATATTAATTTTTAGTCTATTTATGGTTCGCTTCATTTTGGTGGTAGTATAATTACTGCCCCTTTGATCTGCATTTTGTTTTGTATCCTCATTAACTGTCGGCAAGCGCAGAAACCATCCACTAACCTTTCCTTCCATGCTTTGACTTTTCACATCCAAAAATTCTAACTTTGGACCCCCCAAATTGGATGTGAATTTCATATTTTCAGCACTCTTAATTGCGGGGTTTCGCCAATTTCATACCCGGGAACGGAGGGTATGTACGAGTTATACATGACCCGGTCATTGGGCGTGGCCTCACTCTCCACACACTAGTATACAGCAAGGCCACGCCCTCTGGACTGACACGCCCACTGGCCGTTCGCATCACTGGTTGGGTGCGGCCTCGGCTCTATACAAGTGTATGGAGCGAGGCTGTGCTCACTAACCGGGGGTATTTATAACTCCTACATACCCTCTATTCCGGGTCTGAAATCACCGCAGTGGACCGGTGCATGCGCAGGGGGGATTTACAAGGATTTACAAGCCTTATTGCTTTTGACTGAACAACCCCTTTAAGGCCTCTGTTACAGTATTCTAGCAACCTGTATCCGGTCCAATGGGCGTCACTGGTCTTGCTTTGGCACCCAAGTCATCCACACATCCCCAATCGCGCTCCTGCACAAGCGTACCTCGCTGAGGGCAGAGCAAAGTCCTGTAATGTGCATGGGCCTGGGGAGGCCAAAAGGCGCTGATAATCAGGAACTAAAGCTGGCCATTACAGTAGTTCACTGACCTCAGCAGGGCAGAGTGAACACCACATGTGCACAGGAGCGCGATTCGGGTACACCGTGTGAATGACGTAGGTAGTGTCATCCACGTGAAGCAAGCAGGAGGACGGCTTTGCCACGAGGTGGCTTATCGGTTTTGACCGGACAACCCCTTTAACTATTTCATGTCTGACATTGCTGTAATGGAAGCTTTAGGCTGAGTTCACATGTAGCAAAAACAAAGCATCCTATGGCATTCCGCACATGCTGTGCTAATGCTGCGTATTTTTCCGCGGCGGAATTGCATCGCGGAAAAATAAGCAGCATGTTCACTCTTTGTGCGGAATCGCGGGAAAATCCGCACACATAGGAATGCATTGTTCCGCTTACTTTGCATGTGGCTATAATAATAATAATCTTTATTTTTATATAGCGCTAACATATTCTGCAGCGCTTTACAGTTTGCACACATCACTCTCCCCGATGGGGCTCACAATCTAAATTCCCTATCAGTATGTCTTTGGAATGTGGGAGGAAACTGGAGGAAACCCACGCAAACATGGGGAGAACATACAAACTCCTTGCAGATGTTGTCCTTGGTGGGATTCGAACCCAGGACTGCAGCGCTGCGGCGCTAACCACTGAGCCACCCTGCTGCCCCACCATGTGAAAAGTAAGCAGAACATTTGCGGATGGTACCCAGGGCCTGGAGGAGATTCACCTCCAGGCTCTGGGTACCATATCCCTGTTAAAAAAAAAGAATTAAAATAAAAAATCATGTTATTCTCACCTTCCAGCGTCCCGCGCAGTGTCAGCAGGCCTCAGCGATGCTCCGGGGATCTTCCGGTCCCAGCGATGCCTTGCGACAATGACCTTTGATGACGTTGCGGTCTCGCGATACTGCAACGTCATCAAAGGTCATTGCCGTAAGGCATCGCTGGGACCGGAAGTTGCCGGGAGCATTGCGATGATCGGGAACGCTGCGCGGGATGTCGGAAGGTGAGAATAACATGATTTTTTATTTTTTTTATTATTTTTAACATTATATCTTTTTACTACTACTCAATGGTAAAAAGTTGGTCACACTCGTCAAACACTATATATGACGAGTGTTTGATGCTACAGATCGCCTGGAAAATGCTAGCATTCTGAAAGCGAATTATGCTTGCAAAACACTAGTTTTTCTGCGGGAAATACGTGGGAATTTAAAATGCGGATTTCTCGCATCTTTCCCGCGGAATGGAATTACGGAATTCCCGCGGAAATGTCTGTGGGAATTCCACACGTGTGCAGATAGCCTTATTTTCGAAGTCTGGGTTCACATGACGTTTTTTCCTACGTTCAGTGGCCCCGTCAAGGCTTATGTTTGAACCCCCCCTCGGCAATACGTGATCTTGGTGTGTGCGCCGACAGGGCCGATGACTATAACGGTGCAGCCGGAGTCACCGCGTGTCCTGTCATGCATCATTTTCTGCCGTACTACTGGAGGTAGGCTCCAAAACACAGCCTCCAACAGGAGCATACGGCTGAAAATGATGCATGACAGGACCCGCGGTCACTCCGGCTGCACCGTTAGGCTGGACTCACACACGAGGAACGGATCCGATAAAAAAACGCATGATGGGAGCAGCACCATAGAATATCATTGGGACGAATGCAATGCAATTTTTTATCGCATTGCATTCGTCCGATTTAATCGCTAGTGTGACTCCGGCCTTATAGTCGGCACACACCCCCGAATCCTGTTTTACAGGGGCGTTGAGATGTAAGCCCCAACGGGACCACTGAACATGGGCTAAAACACTACATGAACGCCCCACCTTAAAGGCCCTGAGATGATTAGGCAGGGGTTATCAAACAACGGACAACCCCTTTAACTCCTTCACAAAAAACTATACGGGAAAGTTTCCCAGAATTTTACTACCCTAGCAACCAATAACAGAGTTGCTTTCATTTTCCCCAAGTTTCAGAGATAAAAGCTGAGCTCTGACTGGTTGTTTGGTGCACCACCAGGGTCCTCATCCTACTGGCACACAGGTATAGCTGCCAGCCTCAGGTGGCACACGTCCCCCCGATTCTCCTCACCTGACCCCAAATGCGCGCACTCCACACCTCCCACCACAGCCAGCGCGTTCACTAGGCTGTCACGTGACCTAAAGAGGCGGAGCTTGGGGCTGGTGGTGGCGAAACGGGAGGCAGAGGACGGTGCACGGGACACGCAGTGTGCGGCGCCAGTGTAAATATACAGACACACAGAGGGAACGTGTAATAAATGCAGCCCCTGCGGTGAAGCAGCGTCCAGCGAGCACAGCAGCGGGGGAGGTCGGCCGCCCACCCACCTCTGTATAACCCGCCCTCATCGCGGGGCCGGTGTGTGAGGACACGGTGACGTCACAGCTCTCGCGAGATCCTGGCCCGAGAGGCAGCGCAGTGTCTGAGAGGAGGAGGCCAGGGAGACATGATGATGATGGAGCCGCCGTTACCGCCAGCCCAGGAGCCGCAGCAGAGCAGCGGAGAGGAGGAGAGCTCCGGCCGCCGGGCCGCCACTGACACCCCCGCCGACCTCAGCAAGTCGGCCCGAGGCCTGGTCAGGATGTGCGACCTGCTGCTGATGAAGAAGCAACAGCGCCAGCGGAGACAGCAAGGGGCCCCGCCGGCCTCACCCACCGGCGCCGGGCCCCCCGCCAGGAGCCGCCGGCAGAAGCGGAGCCGCAGCAGCCGCACCGCCAGCAGCAGCGACAGCGACAAGAGCAGCGACAGCGGCAGCAGCAGCCAGGACGACGACGACGAGGAGGAGGAGGTGTCCGAGGTGGGAGCCTGGGGAGTAGGGGGATGTGTGAGGGTCGCGCCTGGCCATGGCCCTGCTGCTGGGCCAGTTACACCCAGTGGTCAGCCTCTGCCCAGCCTGCCCTGGGTGATAACAGCGAGCGCTAGGCCGGTGTAGATGGGGAGATGACGGTGAGCTCATGCCAGCGGTCAGCCTACCCTGGGTGATAACAGCGAGCGCTAGGCCGGTGTAGATGACGGTGAGCACATGCCAGCGGTCAGCCTACCCTGGGTGATAACAGCGAGCGCTAGGCCGGTGTAGATGGGGAGATGACGGTGAGCACATGCCAGCGGTCAGCCTGCCCTGGGTGATAACAGCGAGCGCTAGGCCGGTGTAGATGGGGAGATGACGGTGAGCACATGCCAGCGGTCAGCCTGCCCTGGGTGATAACAGCGAGCGCTAGGCCGGTGTAGATGGGGAGATGACGGTGAGCTCATGCCAGCGGTCAGCCTACCCTGGGTGATAACAGCGAGCGCTAGGCCGGTGTAGATGACGGTGAGCTCATGCCAGCGGTCAGCCTGCCCTGGGTGATAACAGCGAGCACTAGGCCGGTGTAGATGGGGAGATGACGGTCAGCACATGCCAGCGGTCAGCCTACCCTGGGTGATAACAGCGAGCGCTAGGCCGGTGTAGATGACGGTGAGCACATGCCAGCGGTCAGCCTACCCTGGGTGATAACAGCGAGCGCTAGGCCGGTGTAGATGGGGAGATGACGGTGAGCACATGCCAGCGGTCAGCCTGCCCTGGGTGATAACAGCGAGCGCTAGGCCGGTGTAGATGGGGAGATGACGGTGAGCACATGCCAGCGGTCAGCCTGCCCTGGGTGATAACAGCGAGCGCTAGGCCGGTGTAGATGGGGAGATGACGGTGAGCTCATGCCAGCGGTCAGCCTACCCTGGGTGATAACAGCGAGCGCTAGGCCGGTGTAGATGACGGTGAGCTCATGCCAGCGGTCAGCCTGCCCTGGGTGATAACAGCGAGCACTAGGCCGGTGTAGATGGGGAGATGACGGTCAGCACATGCCAGCGGTCAGCCTACCCTGGGTGATAACAGCGAGCGCTAGGCCGGTGTAGATGGGGAGATGACGGTGAGCACATGCCAGCGGCCAGCCTGCCCTGGGTGATAACAGCGAGCGCTAGGCCGGTGTAGATGACGGTGAGCACATGCCAGCGGCCAGCCTGCCCTGGGTGATAACAGCGAGCGCTAGGCCGGTGTAGATGGGGAGATGACGGTGAGCTCATGCCAGCGGCCAGCCTGCCCTGGGTGATAACAGCGAGCGCTAGGCCGGTGTAGATGGGGAGATGGCGGTGAGCTCATGCCAGCGGTCAGCCTGCCCTGGGTGATAACAGCGAGCGCTAGGCCGGTGTAGATGGGGAGATGACGGTGAGCACATGCCAGCGGCCAGCCTGCCCTGGGTGATAACAGCGAGCGCTAGGCCGGTGTAGATGACGGTGAGCACATGCCAGCGGTCAGCCTGCCCTGGGTGATAACAGCGAGCGCTAGGCCGGTGTAGATGGGGAGATGACTGTGAGCTCATGCCAGCGGCCAGCCTGCCCTGGGTGATAACAGCGAGCACTAGGCCGGTGTAGATGGGGAGATGACGGTCAGCCTGCCCTGGGTGATAACAGCGAGTGCTAGGCCGGTGTAGATGGGGAGATGACGGTCAGCACATGCCAGCGGTCAGCCTGCCCTGGGTGATAACAGCGAGTGCTAGGCCGGTGTAGATGGGGAGATGACGGTCAGCACATGCCAGCGGTCAGCCTGCCCTGGGTGATAACAGCGAATACTAGACCGCTAGGCTGGTGTAGATGAGACAAGCCTGGGATGGGGAGATGATGGTGAGCACATGCCAGCGGTCAGCCTGCCCTGGGTGATAACAGCGAATACTAGACCGCTAGGCCGGTGTAGATGAGACAAGCCTGGGATGGGGAGATGATGGTGAGCACATGCCAGTGGTCAGCCTGCCCTGGGTGATAACAGCGAGCACTAGGCCGATGTAGATGGGAAGGTATGAGAGCCAGCCATATGGGGAGATGACTGTGAGCACATGCCAGTGGTCAGCCGCTCGGTTATCGGCTCATTGGATCGTTCGTGAGCGCTGTTAGATAATGGTCAGGGACTACTCTCTCCGTGTAAGCGGGATCTGCCGATAACGGCCATGTTGTATGGTCCATGGGATTGGGACGTAGAGGCGCACCCAGCCACTTGGCGCTGGTGTATGTGTAGGACAGGGCCTGCGTAAATGGGCTTTAGTCCTCTCGTATCTCTGTGAAACACTGAGTACGGCCACAATGCTCACACAGGTCTCCTGGCCCAATATTAGCAGCTCCCACACATGAGGCTGTACAGATTGGGTGAGGAGACCACCGGTGGCGGTTCATGCATCGCAGTCTGCACACAGATCGTGTGTCACCGACATCTGATGTTGGCCTTGAGGGCAGATCCATTGCCCATAACAAGCACAGGTTGACGCTGGAGCAAGTCATTTGGCACTGCCTTGATAGTGTGCGATCATCAGCCCTAGAATTTATCAGATTTGTGGGATCCTGGTCTGGTATCCATGTTTGTACCCCATGACAGCCAAACCAAGGTCCCGTGAACTTCCTCAGCTGGCAAACTGGGCGCCTCCGGTGTGGCAAATGCCGCTGATATTTGTTAGCATTCTGGTGGGGGATCAACGCTACTGAGGTAGGTGAATAGTGTGTTTTTTTTTTTTTTTTTTTTTTTGTTTAAATCCCTTACACCCCTCATTGCGCAGGGGCAAATGACTTCTCATTAAGGGTTAGTGGAAATCTCCTTGAATGCGGCGGCTGTTAGTCTGTGTGCAGCATCCATGATCACTGTGCGATTGTGTGATTGCTTATTCTCCTCCCTCACATATTTCTAATCTCTTGCTGGCAGCACATCTTTATAGAAAGGTAGGTGCTGCCGTACAGCGGCCACTTTACATCTTGAAAGATGTAATCCATGACAAAAGTATTTGTCATTAGATAGCCGGACATTTGTACACAGGACAAAAAACTGTAGCGAACGTTCATTCTGCCATCATCCCATGTAACGGGCCCTCAAGGGGTCTTCACCACTAAATAAATGTTTTGGTTTTTTTTTCCCCACAGGATAGGCGGTGAGCGTCTGCAGTGCTTGAGATCGGTGATAGTTTGCCCTCCTCCAGTAATACATTTACCACCTTTAACAGGAAGGTGCAGCATTCAGATACTGGTGCACCCGCTAACGTTTTCCTAGGTGTAAGGCTATGTGCCCACATTGCAGAAATACTGCGGAATTGTCCGCAGCATTTCCGCAACTCCCTGCCACGGGTAAAATGCATGTGGAATTCACATGTGTTTTCCTGCTAAACACAAGCGTTTTTAGCTTGCAGAATGCTTGCGCTTTTTCCAAGCGATTTGAAGGATCGCTTGGAAAAGTGATTGACAGGTTGGTCACACTTATCAAGCATAGTGCTTGACAAGTGTGACCAAATATATATATATATATATATATATATATATATATATATTATATTATATTTTTGCCCTCTGTCGGCCCCCAGAGTCCTCCCGCTCGTCAGTCTCCTCTCCTCCAGACCCTGGGAGCGCTACTTCTCTTACCTGCTTCAAGGTTTCCAACTGCCGAAGTGGTTGAAAGTAAGAAACGACTAAACATGCACTGCAGCAGTGTCGGTTTTACATAGCTGTACATTATTTTCATTTTTTGCTGCATACGATAACTTCAAGTGGCTTTCAGGCATAATCCATCTGGATAAGACATTGTGTGCAGACACCCTAATAAGTGTGAGTTCTGTTAATTGTAATGACCGCATTTTGAGAGAGTTCGAACTGACTTCTGTCTCATTACACCCCCCCCCCCCCACCTTCCATTCGGTATGTTTTATCTCCTCAACTTGCTGACAGTGTGATCCCCATTGGCCGGTCTGGCATCTTGGTACAGGGATGACACCGGTTTGCTTCTGTGTGTAGTTGATGTGATGTGATTTAAGGCTTCAGCATTGATGTGTGTGTGTGTGTGTACTTCTCATAACTGAGGGTTTCCACTCGTGTGTGGTTTTTTTTTTTTTTGTTTTTTTTTTAATACATTCTTGGATTCTTTCTGGATTATACTCTTCTCAACACTGAAATTGCAACAGCAAAAAAGAAAAATTGTGCAATTATGGAAATCACAGGATGGATAGACATGTTACTGACATGGAAATGATTTAAAAAAAAAAAATGGGTGGAAAAAACAATATTAAACAAACATGCACATGTTGTCTGTATGAATGTTCCGTCATGCTGAATGCGCTTGGTACTCAAATCACCAAGACCCATTGTTGTCAGCTCTTTCCAATTGCCAACCAGTGATGTCCCAGTTGTGTTTGCTGGGAGACTAGTCTAGAGACACACCAGGCCATGGTAGCAAGTTTCTGCCACCCCGGCTGCTAAGGATTCTTTTGCATTTACCGTGTTTTTGCTGGCCGTTTTTTTGCGCCCCCAATAGATTTCTATGGGGCCGCAAAATAACTTGCATTTTTTTGCGCAGAATGCGCAGTGCAAATGTGCATTAAAAAAAGCATGTGTTTTCTTGTTTTTTGCGCATGGTTTTTACAAAAAAAGCATGCGTTTTTAAACGCTGACGTGCGCATGACCGTGCGCACGTCAGCGCTTCCATACACTTTAATGTGTTTTTGGGTGAATTCCGTGCGCATGCGTGTTTT
The DNA here is from genome assembly GCF_039654945.1 of Dendrobates tinctorius. Classification (NCBI taxonomy): domain Eukaryota; kingdom Metazoa; phylum Chordata; class Amphibia; order Anura; family Dendrobatidae; genus Dendrobates; species Dendrobates tinctorius. Next base: position 26,598,811 of record NW_027361679.1, read on the forward strand.
TTTTTTTTTTTTTTTTTTTTTAGACAGGTCGGACGCACCAAAAATGCAACAGGTTGCATTTTGTGCGCCTGGGCGCACACTAGAAAACGCTTGCGCATACAAACAATGCGCACCCATGTTAAATATAGGGAAAAACGCATGCGGATGTATGTGCAAAAACGTAGCGCAAAAAAATGCAAGTGTGAAACCAGCCTTACGGACACGACCCCCATTGAAAATCAACGAGGCCGCAAAAATAAACAGAAGTTTGTTTTTGCGGTGCACCGTCACTTCCGGTTTTGCAGAACGACGGTTTTTTCCCAATACTTCTTCCATAGTATTGGAAGCCTGAAAAACGGTGATCCGCAAGTTTTTTGCGGTCCGTTATTGCGGCAGACCGTGAAAATTGTGGCGATACGGCTCGCAAAAAACAGGCCACAAAAAAAACGGTAAGTGTAAAAAGAAGCTTACTGTTGCAGGAGCGACATTTGGCCTGGTATTTTAATTCTGTATAACCGTTCCTGGAACACTTTCATGTTTTCTCGTGAAGGCCTCTTCAAGGTGTTGCCTATGTGGTCTGTAGACCAATATCTGTCCATTATGTCCAATACAAAAGTGGGATACATGATTGAAGAGGATAGACCTCCATTGTTACCTTACTCTGCACATAGATGGCCTTTGAGAGCGACTTTTCCTTCTTGGTGGTGGAATTAAAAGGTGAGTAGTGTAAAATGTGTTTTGATTCTTTAGTGATTATAGAAGATAAGCTGCTGTCAGAAGTCTGCCAGTGGCTTTCTTTGCTTTCCCTATTTAGAACACACGAGTTTCTCTCAAGTCTGACCCTGGCTTAATAGAGGATGCTAGGCCCTCATTATGGCTTACAAATCCTTATGACAGGTACTGACTTATGAGTAAGGCCACGGCGACACGTTCAGTATTTGGTCAGTTTTTTATATCAGTATTTGCTCCATGCCTGGCTTTGGATTACAGAGGAAAAGTATAATAGAAACACGTCACCTCTTCTGCATTTATCACCCACTCCTGGTTTTGGATTACAGATACTTGGGGGTAAAAAACTTACCAAATACTGATAACGTGCATCTGTCCGCTTGTTGATCTGCCATATATCCACAAAATTCGACCGGGAGAGGGGGGGCTTTATGGGCCAACTATGGATATTTGTAACCACACCATGCTGGTAAAGGAAAAAACTATGTGTATACACTGTGTGTGTATGTGTGTGTGTGTATATATATATATATACATACATACATACATACATACATACATACATACATACATACATACATACATGCACGCACAGCTCTGGCAAAAATTAAGAGACCGCTGCAAAATTTTTCATTTTGTATGATTTTACTCTATTTTTCAGAAAATGAAAAATGGTCAAAAGAACAAAAAATGCAGTGCTTGCAAACCTCAAATGCTTAATAAAACAAGCTCAATCATTTAGAAACAACAATACTAATGTTTTAACTCGGGAAGAGTTCAGAAATCAATATTTTGTGTAATTACCATGATTTTTAATCACAGATTTCATACATCTTGGCATGCTTTCCACCAGTCGTTCACGCTGCTTTTGGATGACCTTATGCCACTCCTGCTACAAAAATTTAAGCAGTTCCTCTTTGATGGCTTGTGACTATCCATCTTCTGCTTGATTACATTCCAGAGGTTTTCAATGGGGTTCAGGTCTAGAGATTGGGCTGGCCATGACATGGATTTGATTTGGTGGTCCTTCATCCACACATTGACCTAGCTGTGTGGTATGGCGCATTATCCTGCTGGAATAACCAGTCCTCAGAGTTGGGGAACATTGCCTGAGCAGAAGGAATCAACTGTTTTCCAGGATAACCTTGTATGCGGCTTGATTCATACGTCATTTGCAAAGATTAACCTGCTCAATTCCATCTTGCTGAAGCATCCCCATATCACCGATCTTCCACCAAATTTCACAGTGGATGTATGACACTGTGGCTTGTACACCTCTCCAGGTCTCTCTCTAACCATTAGATGACCAGGTGTTGGGCAAAGCTGAAAATTACTCATCAGAGAAGATTACCTTACTCCAGTCCTCTATGGTCAAATCCTTATGGTCTTTGGCAAACTTCAGCCTGGATCTTCTTTGCTTCTCATTGATGAAAGGCTTTTTCCTAGCTTTACATGACTTGAGCACTGCCTCTAGGAGCCTGTTACGAACTATTCTTGCCTTACACTTCACCCCAGCTGCCATTTGCCATTCCTTTTGTAGGTCACTTGATATCGTCCTGCAGTTGTAAGTGACATTGGAATAAGATGATGGTCATCCTGGTCAGTGGAGAGTAGTTTTCGCCTTCTGCCGGTCTGTAGCTTTGTGTCCCCAATATCTGCTGCTTGACCTTATTGTAACTGACTGCTGTCTTAGAGATTTAAGAATGGAGGGAACATGGCGCTCACTGTATCCCTCTGCTAGTAAAGCCAGAATTAAGCCCTTCTTTTCCTCACTCAAGACTTTTTTTCTTTTCAACTCCTTTGGCATGGTTGTTATTTCATTCCTATTACGTTTGGGATATTACTAACACTTGTTTTGCCATCCAGCTTGTTCACAATCCTCTGCAATTGGACACCACTGCAGGATTTTTAATACTTTCCTTCATTAAATAAGATTTGGTTCAGGTGATCACCTAATCAGAAGCACATTAAGTAGAATGAGGTGTACTCTGGTTGGAATTCAACTGACACTGGAATGGAATGGCTGTCAGACATGGAGAGAAGCTGATTTTTATGAAACTGCAGTGGTCTCTTAATTTTTGCCAGAGTTGTAGATGTGTGTATTTTTGCTGTGTCCAAAATGCTGCATTGTAATTACCACAATTGTTCATCATTACATGCGGATTCACTGCATGTAATGACATTCAATTGGTCAAAATCCGCAGCAGAGGCTAGCGTTTCCGCTATGGAAATTGACATGCCGTGGCTTGTAAACCTTCACTACTGGGGATTTTATGCAGTGTTAAATAGACGCACAGTTGACTTGTTGTTTCTGTAAATCCTATCCACTGTGCTTGTAATGCAGAACACAGTGTTTTGGGTGCAGCTCAAATGCGCGGCTATTCCTGTATGTGGGCATGCAGCCTAACCCACCATGTGCAGAAACCCTTACTTGGGACAGTCTGGGTCTTGATAGGGTCCTGGTTTAGTAGTAACTAGGTGATTTGAGGTATGTTCTTACTAAACACTGGTATAATAATAAAACTGCATAGAGTGATCCATGTCCATTATTACTCAAACGTCACCACTGAGCAGTTATCAGCAGTGTTTCGTGTGCCACCAAATGGTGCTATGTGTTTTAGGAGATTTATCCTTCCCTGGAGGTAATTCCTGAAGGAGATGTATCCTCCGTAATACAGCATCCAATAGAGCATGCAACTTTTTTATATTCTGTGGGCTTCATACAGAATCTGTAACCTTTGCAGGAATTGGAGGCATCTGGAAATACAGCAGGGTCTCATGGGAATCTGTAAGTGCCCTATTATGGCTGGTACAGCTTGGAGGTTACAGCTGGAATACATTCATCTGTGTGAGGCCTAGACTGCATGCACACATCTGTATTTTTGCACACCAATGGTTTGTATGGAAAAAACATTGCAGAATGTACTAATCTGGCCCAATTTACAGGTTGCTCCTGCATTCGTCTGCTATGTGTCTGAGCACATGGACCTATGGATGTAACTTGGCTGAGTTGTAGTACGACCATCAGAAACACGCCGACTAGTTGTTACGATGCACATTGGCTGATCGATAGATGAAGTACACAAAAGAAAAATAGAACAGATCACTTCATAAATGTAGCTTTGTGGCTTAATAATTATTCCTGTTAGAATGAGAGCTGTTCTGATCGTTTTGACTGATGACCTGACCATATAATGTCTAAAGCAGCGTAAGGCTATGTGCCCACGTAGCGGTTTAATCCGGACACTGAAAACCGGACTCGTTCCCAGAAATCGCGCGGTTTTTTACAGTGATTTTGCCGCGATTTTCGCGTGCGATATTCAAGCACTTTCCAAGCGATTTGAAGCATCGCTTGTAAAGTGATTGACAGGTTGGTCACACTCGTCAAACATAGTTTGACAAGTGTGACCAGGTTTTTACTATTGAGGCCGCCTATGCGGCCTCAATAGTAAAACATAGAATGTAAAAAATCGGGGTATATTTACCTTCCGACGTCCCGCGCAGTCTCAGCGACGCTCCCGTTCCCAGCGATGCCTTGCCTGTGATGACGTTGGTCTTGCGTTGCTATAGCGATCTCACGAGACTACGTCATCACAGGACCTTGCCGCAAGGCATTACTGGGAATGCTGTGGCCCGGGAATGCAGCGGGGGACGTCGGAAGGTAAATATACCCTCTTTTTTATTTTTATTTATTTTTTTTTTTTCTTACAGGGGTATGGTACCCAGGGCCTGGAGGACAGTCTCCTCTCCTCCACACCGTGGGTACCAACCGCACATGAGACGCTTAACTTTGCACATGGTGGGCATAGCCACATGCGGGAAGTAAGAGATTCTCATGCATTCCTATGGGTGCGGAATCGCGGCAATTCTTTGCGATTCCGCACAAAAGAATGAGCATGCTGCGATTTTTTTATTTATTTATTTTTTTTCCCCGCGATGCGATTCTGCCGCGGAAAAAAGCGCAGCATTAGCACAACATGTGCGGAATGCCATAGGAATGCATGGGGTGCGTTCTGTACACGATTTTTAAACGTTTTCGCACCGAAAATCGCGGCATAAACGCTTAAAAATCGCATCGTGGACACACAGCCTAAACGCCTGATCTGACCAGCTAAAGATCAGAGGTCTGTGTCTTATTCTTGTTACTTGGGCATGCTGAACTAGTTTCATTTTTTTTTTTTTTTTCAGCTAATAACAGGACCAACAATTACAATGTGGGCTTATGTGTATGAATTCAACAAAGCTTTAGTGTCACTTTAACCTATGCAAAACTGGCATATAATGTGGAAATTGGCACAAGTAGCTTAATGGGAACATGTGACCATGAAAATGCAGTACAATCTGTACGCACCATGTTAGGGCAGTTTCACACGTCAGTGTCTCCGGTACGTGTAGTGACAGTTTTTTCACATACCGTAGACACATTCGAATGAATGTGTCTATGCAGATGTCAGTGTGTTTTCACGGACCGTGTGTCCATGTGCAAAACACACTGACATGTCCGTTTTTGTGCAACAGCATGGATCACACGGATCCATACAAGTCAATGGGTCCGTGTAAACACGTACCGCACACGGATGCTGTCCGTGTGCGATCCATGTGCGTTTTTAAAAGTCAAAGGGTTAACATTGAAAATTTACAAAAACACAGACAGCACACGGACTTACGGATAGCACACGGATGGCATACGTATGCACACGGACAGCTCCGGTACCAGAATTATCTGGACGTGTGAAACTGCCCTTATAGAGCAGGGGGGCTGAGTAGATTGAGATCTAGTTTTGTGAGAGGAGTGAACATAACCCCTTGTGTACATCAAATAAACCTCTGCACTTTCTGGGATTTTCGGTCCCATCAGTGGATGACAGCCACCCCTGTGTGCACACTTATACAGTCACTGGTAGGACCATCCACTGGACCTAAAATCCCAGAAAGAACAGCGGATTTATTGATTAAAACACGAGTGATACTGAATCTCTTCTCACAAAACTATCCATCTAGTCTGCTCCTCCTGCTCTATAACAGTGCCTGCAGATCGGACTGCATTTCATGGGGACAGGGTCCCTTAAATGCATCAATGGGACAAAATTCTTATGTCTTTTATGCCAAATTGCTCTGTGTACAATGTGGTTAGGTATGGCCTCCATACATATAAGTCAGCCTACCACCTGATGTGGTTGTACTATCCAAACTCTCCCCTAATTGATTTGAACTTGTAAAACCCTATATTTTTTTTTTTTTTTTTTGGCTTTCGTAGAACTTGAATGCTTGTCGAAATACTCCTGTGTATGGGGGAACTGGGAGTAATTGCTGTCTGTCTATTGTCAACCTTATGACATATTTAGTAATGGGCAAAATATTAACTTATGAGGCTATGTTCGCATGTTGCGTTTTTGCTGCGTTTTTTCCCTAAGGCAGTACCTGCTCTCTTGGCAGTAAGAAACTTACTTCAAAAAAGCAGGTTCTGCTTAATTTTTTTTTTTTTTCCCTGCGTTTGTCAGGGTACATTTGGCACTTGTGCATGCTGATGAAGTTTGGTGCGTATAAAAAAAAAAAAAAAAAAAAAAAAAAAAAAAAAATCTGATTCTACTTCATCAGGTTTTGGCACGAATAACGCAGCAAAACCTGATCCTTGCGTTTTTGCTCTACCCATCGCTTTCAATGGGTGAAAGTGACTTGCTGCATTTGGCGAAAACCAAAGTATTGCATAAAATCCTGGTGACAAAAAACCAAGCTGTGTGCATGCGATTTCTGAAGTCTCATAGGCAGCTGAAAATTTGCATAAAATTTTTTGAAAAAAAGCTTAAAAAAATGCCTAGTGTGAACTTAGCTTAAAGCTACAAAGCGGCTTCTTAACTTGCAGCTAACCCTGATGGCCTGTGGCTGCAGGCCTAAATCTGACAATTGGGCCAAGTTTCTACAATGTTAAATGTGAACAAGCCTGAAACATTTCTAAATGCGGTTTTTTTTTTGTTTTTTTTTTCTTGCATCTCAATTGTGTAGTGGACCTATGGAATCCATAGCCCACCCATGCCTGATGTGAGAGTGCACACATACTGGGGGTGCCATGGTCATGTGATTGGCTATAATTTACATTTAGGTTGCACTCTGGATAGATATCCCAGTGTGGTTAGAAGTGGAGTCGCTTGCTGAGATGTTCGGCTTTAAAAGGAATCTGTCACCAGGTTTTTGCTACCTCATCTGAGAGCAGCATAATGTAGGAAGAGACCAACCATGTATCATTTAGGCTGTGTTCACACACAGCGGTTTTTTTTAGCGGTTTTTACCTCGGTTTTCACTATAAAACCACTATAAAACCGCTAAAAATAAGCTGCACAGTCATTTCTATGCATTTTGCACTTTGTGTGCACATTGATGCGTTTTTTACCGCAAAAAAACGCATCGCGGTAAAAACCGCAGCATGCACATTAGTTTTGCGTTTTTTCCCGTGGTTTAGGCTTCTCCCATGCTTTTAGAAACCGCTGCGGTAAAAAACGCATCAAAAACGCGCAAAAAATGCACAAAAACCGCCGCGGAAAAATAGGTGCGGTTTCTGGGAAGGGATTCAGGTTTTTGTGCAGAAATTTTCTGCAACGTGTGCACATGCCCTTAGTTTACTGAGTGCAGCAAATGTGACAGAGTTTTTAGATGAAGCGTGAAGCAGAGCCTAGAAAATATACAAAAAGTTTCCCTCTATCGTGCTAAAGCATGTCAGTGTGAAATATATGAAATACAATAGCTACACGGCCTCTGAATACTAAAAAAAAAAAGCTTTCCACACAATTTGGCCAAGTTATGTCTGCCCATGACTGATGGGTCCCTATCCAGTGTGAATACCTCTCTACGGCCGGGGTCACGCTTGTGAGTGTGATGCGAGAAACTCGCGCACCAATACCTGGCACTGCTTGTTACTGCAGCTGTCCATGCAGACTGCACAGATCAGTAGTCCATACAATGTTTGCTGGTGGAGTACCATGTGACCAGACCTGTCCAATAGAAGAGCTGCAGTCCCATGTGAGGTTTTCAATTGGACAAGGCTGATGGACAGGTGTGGTCACATGTTCTTCCAGCCGCAGCCATTGTATGGCCTGTAGAACTGTGCAGTCTGCGAGGGAAGCTGCAGCTACAAGAGCGGGAGGAGAACTTGTCTTGCCTATATATTGTACAGAAAATCATGTGCCCAACCTCGTTATCCGATTCTGCAATCTGCTAATGCGCAACAGCGAGGCTATAGGAGGCAAACAAGGCAGAATTTGGTGAAATCCATGTGCAGGAATGCCCCATTTCCATGCATTTAAGTTGTTCAAGTGGACCTCCCCTCTTTAAGTTCCTTTTGAGTTGAATGTCTCTCTTCTCATAAAAAATTGTGGGAGCATTATGTGGTATTCTGACACTTGCAGAGGAGTTTTAAGGCTGTAAGCTATAGTTTTAGAATCTCATGGTGAAATGTATTCTGCATTAGCTGATTGTGATTTTTCTTTATGACCAAACGACCCTTTAACCCCTTCATGACCTTTGACGCCACGTAGGCGTCATGAAAAGTCGTGCCACAACGACCCATGACGCCTATGTGGCGTCATGACTTTAAAGCCCCCCTGCGGGTCGGGTGACCTAGGTCACTGAAAGGTCACCCGACCCGCAGATACAGGGGGCTTTGTTCTTCGCCACAGGGGCGTGGCTTCGCCCCCACGTGGCTACGATCGCTCTGATTGGCTGTTAAAAGTGAAACAGCCAATCAGAGCGATAGTAATATTTCATCAATGAAAATTGATGAAATATTACAATCCAGCCATGGCCGCCGCTGTCATCTGCCCCCTCCCATTCCCTCTGCTCCCCGCCAGATTCCGATAACCCCCTCACCCCCTCTCACCTCCCCCGGCACCTTCTAAGTCCCCCTGTCGCTCCCGGTGTCCGGCGGGTCCGGTTCATGGGCGCCGCCATCTTAGAAAATGGCGGGCGCATGCGCAGTGCGCCTGCCCGAATCTGCCGGCTGCAGATTCCATTCTTTCATTTTGATCACTCTCACAGTGATCAAAATGAAAGAAAAAGTAAATAAACCCCCCGATTATCACCCCCATAGGTAGGCACAACTAATAAAATAAAGAAAATATTTTTATTTTTATTTTTCCATTAGGGTGAGGGTTGGAAAGAGGGTGAGGGTTGGAAAGAGGGTGAGGGTTGGGGCTGTGGTTAGGGGTGTGTTGGGGTTAGGGTTGGAGTTAGAATTGAGGGGTTTCCACTGTTTAGGCACATCAGGGGGTCGCCAAACGCGATATGGTGCAACCATTGATTCCAGCCAATTTTGCGTTCAAAAAGTCAAACGGTGCTCCCTCCCTTCCAAGCCCTGACGTGTGCCCAAACAGTGGTTTACCCCAACATATGAGGTATCAGCGTACTCAGGAAAAAAATTGCACAACAACTTTTGGGGACTAATTTCTCGTGTTACCCTTGGGAAAATAAAAAATTGGGGGCTAAAAAATTAATTTTGTGGAAAAAAATGATTTTTTCATTTTCACGTCTCTGCATTATAAACTTCTGTGAAGCACTTGGGGGTTCAAAGTGCTCACAACACATCTTACATACGTTCCTTGGAAGGTCTAGTTTCCAAAATGGGGTCACTTGTGGGGGGTTTCCACTGTTTAGGCACATCAGGGGCTCTGCAAAAGTAATGACGACCGCAGACTATTCCATCAAAGTCTGCATTTCAAAACGTCACTACTTCCATTCCGAGCCTTGACGTGTGCCCAAACAATGGTTCCCCCCCACATATGGGGTACCAGCGTACTCAGGACAAACTGGACAACAACTTTTGGGGTTCAATTTCTCCTGTTACCCTTGTGAAAATAAAAAATTGCGGGCTAAAAAATCATTTTTTGAGGAAAAAAAGATTTTTTATTTTCACGGTTCTGCGTTATAAACTTCTGTGAAGCACTTGGGGGTTCAAAGTGCTGCTCACCACACATCTAGATAAGTTCCTTGGTGGTCTAGTTTCCAAAATGGGGTCACTTGTGGGGGGTTTCCACTGTTTAGGCACATCAGAGGCTCTGCAAACGTAACATGATGCCCGCAGACCATTCGATCAAGTCGGTATTTCAAAACGTCCGAGCCCCGACGTGTGCCCAAACAATGGTCCCTCCCCACATATGGGGTATCAGCGTACTCAGGACAAACTGGACAACAACTTTTGGGGTCCAATTTCTCCTGTTACCCTTGTGAAAAAAAAATTGCGTGCTAAAATTCATTTTTTTTTTTTTTGAGGGAAAAAAAATGATTTTTTATTTTCACGGTACTGCATTATAAACTTCTGTGAAGCACTTGGGGGTTCAAGGTGCTCCCCACACATCTAGATAAGTTCCTTGGGGGGTCTAGTTTCCAAAATGGGGTCACTTGTGGGGGGTTTCTACTGTTTAGGCACACAGGGGCTCAGCAAATGTAACATGACGCCCGCAGACCATTCATAGAATCATAGAATCATAGAATCGTAGAGTTGGAAGGGACCTCCTGGGTCATCTGGTCCAACCCCCTGCTCAAAGCAGGATTCGCTAAATCATCCCAGTCAGATGTCTGTCCAGCCTCTGTTTGAAGACTTCCATTGAAGGAGAACTCACCACTTCTCGTGGCAGCCTGTTCCACTCATTGATCACTCTAACTGTCAAAAAGTTTTTTCTAATATCTAATCTGTGTCTCCTCCCATTCAGTTTCATCCCATTGCTTCTAGTCTTTCCTTGTGCAAATGAGAATAAAGTTGAGCCTTCTACAATGTGACAGCCCTTTAGATATTTGTAGACAGCAATTAAGTCTCCTCTCAGTCTTCTCTTTTGCAAACTAAACATTCCCAAATCCTGCAACCTTTCCTCATAAGACAGGGTTTGCAGACCGGTCACCATTCTGGTCGCTCTTTTCTGAACTTGCTCCAGTTTGTTGATGTCTTTTTTAAAATGTGGGGCCCAAAACTGGACACAATATTCCAGATGAGGTCTGACCAAAGAGGAGTAGAGGGAAATAATGACTTCACGTGATCTAGACTGTATGCTTCTGTTAATACATCCTAGAACTGCATTTGCCTTTTTTGCTGCTGCATCACACTGTTGACTCATATTCAGTCTGTGATCTATTAGTATACCAAAGTCTTTTTCACATGTGCTGTCACTTAGCCCTATTCCTCCCATTCTATATATGCTTTTTTCATTTTTATTGCCCAGATTCCATCAAAGTCAGCATTTCAAAATGTCACTACTTCCCTGCTGAGCCCCAACGTGTGCCCAAACAGTGGTTCCCCCCCACATATTGGGGTACCAGCGTACTCGGGACAAACTGGGCAACAACTTTTGGGGTCCAATTTATCCTAGTACCCTTGTGAAAATAAAAAATTGCCAACTAAAAAAATTTTTTTTAGGAAAAAAGATTTTTTATTTTCACTGCTCTGCATTATAAACTTCTGTGAATCACCTGGGGGTTCAAAGTGCTCACTATGCATCTAGATAAGTTCCTTAAGGGGTCTAGTTTCCAAAATGGGGTCATTTGTGGGGGAGCTCCAAAGTTTAGGCACACAGGGGCTCTCCAAACACGACATGGTGTCCGCTAACGATTGGAGCTAATTTTCATTTCAAAAAGTCAAATGGCGCTCATTCCCTTCTGCGCCCTGCCGTGCACCCAAACAGTGCCCCCCCCCCCACATGGGGTACCAGCATACTCAGGACAATCTGGACAACAACTTTTTTGGTTCAATTTCTCCTGTTACCCTTGTGAAAATAAAAAATAGCATGCTAAAAAATCATTTTTGAGGAAAAAAAATGATTTTTTATTTTCACTGCTCTGTTATAAACTTTTGTGAAGCACTTGGGGGTTCAAAGTGCTCACTACACATCTAGATAAGTTCCTTAAGGGGTCTAGTTTCCAAAATGGTATCACTTGTGGGGGAGCTCCAATGTTTAGGCACACAGGGGATCTCCAAACGCGACATGGTGTCCGATAACGATTGGAGCTAATTTTCCATTCAAAAAGTCAAATGGCGCTCCTTCCCTTCCGGGCCCTGCCGTGCACCCAAACAGTGGTTTATGACCACATATGAGGTATCGGTGTACTCTGGAGAAATTGCCCAACAAATTTTATGATCCATTTTATCCTGTTGCCCATGTGAAAATGAAAAAACTGAGGCTAAAAGATAATTTTTGTGAAAAAAAGTACTTTTTTTTTTTTTTTTTTTTTTACGGATCAATTTGAGAAGCACCTGGGGGTTCAAAGTGATCACTATGCATCTAGATAAGTTCCTTGGGGGGGTCTAGTTTCCAAAATGGGGTCACTTGTGGGGGAGCTCCAGTGTTTAGGCACACAGCGACTCTCCAAACGCGACATGGCAAGCGTTAAATATTCCAGCATATTTTCCATTCAAAAAGTCAAATGGCACTCCTTCCCTTCTGAGCCCTGCCGTGCGCCCAAACAGTGGTTTTTGACCACATATGAGGTGTCGGTGTACTCAGGGGAAATTGCCCAACAAATTTTAGGATCCATTTTATCCTGTTGCCCATGTGAAAATGAAAAAATTGATGCTGAAAGAAAATTTTTGTTGGAAAAATTAAAATGTCCTTTTTTTCCTTCCATGTTGCTTTAGTTCCTGTGAAACACCTAAAGGGTTAATAATCTTCTTGAATGTAGTTTTGAGTAGCTTGAGGGGTGCAGTTTTTAGAATGGTGTCACTTGGGTATTTTCTGCCATATAGACCCCTCAAAGTGACTTCAAATGTGAGGTGGTCCCTAAAAAAAAAATGGTTTTGTAAATTTTGTTGTAAAAATGAGAAATCACTGGTCAACTTTTAACCCTTATAACTTCCTAACAAAAAAATATTTTGCTTCCAAAATTGTGCTGATGTAAAGTAGACATGTGGGAAATGTTATTTAGTAACCACTTTGTGTCACATAACTCTCTAGTTTAACAGAATAAAAATTCAAAATTTGAAAATTGCGAAATTTTCAAAATTTTCGCCAAATTTCTGATTTTTTTCACAAATAAACGCAAAAATTATCGATCTAAATTTAACACTAACATGAAACCCAATATGTCACGAAAAAACAATCTCAGAATCGCTAGGATGCGTTGAAACGTTCCAGAGTTATTACCTCATAAAGGGACACTGGTCAGAATTGCAAAAAATGGCCAGGTCATTAAGGTCAAAATAGGCTGGGTCATGAAGGGGTTAAAGAAAGCTGCAATAGTTTACATTGCAGCTGTCCTTAACCCCTCCATGGCCGGAACGGTTTCGATTTTTCGTTTTTCGCTCCCCTTCTTTCCAGAGCCTAACCTTTTTTTATTTTTCTGTCAATATGGCCATGTGAAGGCTTAATTATGGCAGGACGAGTTGTACTTTTGAACAAACGCGCTTTTTTTTTTTGCTAGGTTCACTGCATGCTTAAAATTGACCTGCCATTATGATTCTCCAGGTGATTACGAACTCCTAGACACAAAACATGTCTAGTGTCTAGGTTCTCTTTTATCTAAGTGGTGGGAAAAAAAAAAAAAAAAACTTTGTTAAAAAAATGCGCAATTTTCCGATACCCGTAGCGTCTCCATTTTTCGTGATCTCGGGCTGACGTTTTTAATACCACTTTTGTGCAAATACATTCTTTTGTTTGCTTGTTACATTTTAATGCAATGTCGCGGCAACTCAAAAAAACGTAATTCTGGTGTTTTTAATTTTTTATCTTGCTATGCCGTTAATCCTTTTTTTTTTTTTTTTTTTGATAGGGCGATTCTGAATGCGGCGATACCAAATGTGTGTGTAAATTTTTATTTTGGGGCGAAAGGAGGGTGATTTGAACTTTTTGATTTTATTTTTTTTTTTATTTTTTTTACTTTGGCATGCTTCAATATCCTCCATAGGAGGCTAGAAGCATGCACAACTCGATCGGCTCTGCTACATATGGGCGATTCCGCTCGCGGGCACATGTCAGCTGTTTATAACAGCTGACATGTCGCGGCTTTGAGGTGGGCTCACCGCCGGAGCCCACCTCAAAGCAGGGGATACCGACCACTAACATACTATCCCGTCAGCGGACAGAAAGGGGTTAAAGGGTTGTCTCTCAGTATTTGTGACCCATCCATGTCAGCTTCTATTTGTTTTGTAAACATTGCATGAGGTGGGAAAGTGCAGGCCCAGTGCTACAGCTCAGCTGCGATGGTGGCCATTTGGCATTGGAATGGAAAGAATTAGAACTTTTTTTTTTTTTTTTAATATGAGAAAATCACTGGTAAAAAAACTGATATTTTTTTTTACTTGTACATGAAGAAAAGGATGTCTGAACGAGGCCTTAGTCAGCGATTGGTAAAACCATTCCACTCAGAACTAACAGGCTTTCACCAGATATGTCACGAGTATCTTTTTTTTAATATTTTACCCATGCAGATGCAAAATTTTGAAAAGCGTTTCCCAAAAAAATTTTAATTATGCAAATTGTCTCTTCAGAGAGGAAGAAGAATAGAACTCTAGTGCCACCTATTGGAAGTAGCATCCAAAAAAAGATTTAATATGCTCCTGGCCACATCTGTACCAAAATTCAAGTTGGAATCTCCACAGGATTATACTGCAAAAAAATAACAATGTGCAGTGTCAACTTGAAATTCTGATCAGCTCAACCTTTGGTCTCAAAGCGTAGGGTCTATATTTTCCCCGCCAAAAAAAAGTTTAAAGATATGTCTTGATCATAGATTAGAGCAAATTTGTTTGGGTCCCTGCTTATTCGACAAGCTATAGTGCTTACTGTATAAGCTGCATTGGGAACCCGGATACCTGGAGCGCGCCAGCTGATCGGCGCCGCAGCTGCATGTGTTGCAGCTGTGTCAGTGCATATGCATGTAGAGCCCAACACTCTACTATCTATAAGACTCAAAAGAAAGAAACCGCACCCTAAGAATTCGATGCATAAAAAATATGAAAGTTTTATTAGATTAATTCTAAAAACAGTCAACATGTATAAAGGAATGTGACAGTGGTAAACCAAGAAGATGGAACCAACTGAAGACTCAGGAAATGTAGCTGGTTGTGTATAACAATATATAACACAAAAGTGCTAGTGCATGAATGAAAATCACAGAGCCCATAAAACGGACCACAATATTAGTCATGCTACACAGGGCATATTAACGATGTCAAAGCAGGCTGTATGCCAAAACAGTCAATATATAAGTAAAGATGTGTGCACATAATAAGTAGTTACCCAGCAACATACCTGAGACCCAGTGGTGCCACCACCCCAACGTGCGTTTTGGCGCCGTGCCTTCTATTGTCTGTTTTGGCATACAGCCAGTTTTTGTAAAACTGCACTGTAAAGCCTAATACTGTCCCTTGCTACATCTGTGTCCTATATCTACACTAAGCAGAGAGGAAATTAAAAAAACAACTCTTGAACCAGGAGGAACAGGTCCAAGTGGAGGAGAAAGTGGATATGGCTGTATAGGTGGAAGGGTCGGAGGAGGTAGCCAACTGTGTGTGTTGTGTGTTGTGTGTGTTTTTTTTTTTTTTTTTTTTATATTTCTATTTGGGGAGGAGGCCCCCCAAGTCAGACTCATTACGAGTGTAAGAAACACGATTCCGGCATCTAAGTAGGAAAGGGTTCTCTACCGTTGGATCAGTCTGAATGTGGAATGCCCGACCACAAGAGGCAGTAATGGCACACTATAACAGCTTTAAAAAAAAAAAAAAAAGGGGTTGGATGATCTCCTCAACATACATAATTTTGCAGGTTCTAGTTAATTGGGTGACAAAATGAACAATTGGTGGAGAAAGGTTGAACTTGATGGACCTAGGGTCTATATGCATCTAAGAGTTGGAGACTGGCTGGGTGCGACTATTAAAGTTGTCTAGTAGTCATACAAAGATATGGATAAGTCCTGTGGGATCCACCCCTGGTTCATTTAAAAGGAATGTTAGATTCCCCACGTTGGATGTGGACAGGAGGATGCACCTTTCTGTGGTGACACCCTCTTTCATGCTAAGCACATTCTGACAGTACACTTGCCGCAGGGCAGACAAGCACCTCCAAGGCCTAAAGGGCAAGCTCAGGCCATGTGTCCAGTTTGTAGACCCAGAAGTTAAATGGAGTAGACCCATCTGTTAGTACTTGGAGATGTGGGAACACATAGTCTTCTACCATGTTGTAATACCGCCTCCTGCTAATACAGACTATCAGAAGGTGGTTTCGGATGTTGTGGTGTGTTCATAAGTTTTTCAACCTTTCGGCCATATTAACCCTGCCTTTCCGAGGTGCTGGCGGTACCCCTGCTGTGTTGGCGACTTCATCCTTAGCCTCTTCCTTGTTCCACTGAGCGCCTGCTGTCAGGTGGGAAAGTCCTTAGTAGTTTTTCTACCAGAGTGTGCTTGTATTCACTCGTTTTGCTGTCCATATCTGGTGACGGAAGTTATGATGGTACGTTGTACTTGTAGCGGGGATCCATCACGGTGGCCACCCAGTAATCTGCAGTAGTAGTAAAACGGGTAACTCAGCGGTCATTCCACAGGCACTGCAGCATGTATGCCAGGCTGCCTAGAGACGGCAAGCTGTCCTTAGTGGGAAATATATTGTCTAGTACTCTATCCCGCCCCCCCTCCCATCCACGCTGCTGCTCCTCATACAGTCTCTCCAGCATGTTCAAGGTATAGTTCCACCTTGTTGGTACTTCGCATATTAGCCGGTCACCGGGAAGGCAGAAATGACGCTACAGGGTGAGAATGCTGAAAGTGCGCAAACACTGCCCCACACTTTCAGCAGGAGCTCCGAAATATGTGGGTGGTTTTTCAGGAAGCTCTCTCCAACCAAGTTTATTACATGCGCAAGGCAAAGGATGTGCTTCAAATTGACTGAGATTTAGCCCGTTATCACACACCACCAGGCCGTGCTTGTGGTTCAATTGTACCAACCACTCATTCGTCTGCTGTTTGATCCTAATCCACAGCTCCTGCCCATTGTGGTATTTGTCCCCCAAACAAAGGAGTAGTTTCCCCCTGGCTGTGCTGAAGTTGGTGGTGCAGATCTTCTTGTGACCGAATGAGGAGGCAGTGGAGCAAGAAGAGTAGGAGGAGGAGGCAACCTGGACAGAAGCGTTCAGCAATACTAGGTGGTGGTAGGACATGAGGTAGAACACCTCTACTTTGCCCCAGCCACCACTTCATTTACCAGTGTTCAGTTAGGGAGATGTAACCTCCATGACCATGCTTATTGGTTCACATAACAGTGGTTATGTGGACCTTGCCACTGATAGTTTTGCACACTTGATTTGGTCCGCAACATGTTTATGCAGGGCACGGATGGCCCGGTTGGGAACAGTGTACTGTGGGACAGCCACCACCATCATTTTTTTAATTTATTTATTTTTTAAACTGTCCATCTCCACCAGCAGTAATGGCAGCATTGCAAATGACAGTAATTTAGAAATGTCACTCAGGACCATGGCTCATGGGTGGGTAGCTTGGTATCTCCTCTTCCTTTCAAGGATTTGGTAGATGGAAAGCTAAACTCTTTCATGGACATGTGGAGATACTCCATGGTGGTGGTGATGCTATCACATCCTCTCTGCGGGGAGGCAGGTGGCCCTGTTGATCGTGAATGGGAGGAAGAGGCTGAGGACTGCAGCTGAAGAGGGAGCAGGAGGAGGCTCAGATCTGTCATGCTTTTTAAGATGTGTACTCCAGTGCCTCTTGTGCTTGGAATTCAGATGCCACGTCATACAGGTGGTGCTCAGGTTCAGAACATTTATGTCTCGCTTCAGGGTCTGACGGCACACAGTGCAAACCATCTATCGTTTGACAGCACATTCCCTGAAGAAATGCTACTCCAATGAGATCTTTTGAGCGGTTTTTGATGTGCTTATATCAGCGGCGCAGTGGGCAGTAACAGCCGATGTACAGGCTAGGGGCTGCCTACTGTGCCTTTGCAATCTGCTCCTGCTTTTGCTGTTCTCTTGTGGCAGTATCGCCACAACCTCTTCCTCTGAACTGCGCATGTCACAAGGATGGTCTCTGATCCATGTAGAGTATAGGACCTCCTCATTCTTCGCATCATCTTCGGACTCCTCAACCATGCCCTCCTTGCCAGTCTTCACACTGCATAAAGACATTGCAGTTGGCAACTGAGCTTCGTCATCATCTGACATGTGCTGTGGTGGTACACTAACCGTGTGCATTAGCCCTTCCAAGTATTCATCAAACCTAAGAAGGGGTTGGTCATCAGTGCACTCAATATCTTCCTCTTCTGAGGCAGGTGGATGGTCACAGAACCCCAGCCAGCAGAGTCCTCAAAAAGCAAAGAGACGTATGCATGACTTGAGGCCCAGACTGCGTGGCTGATTTGCAAGGGGGGAGGTGGAAGCTGGATGACCATGGTCATCCGTTGCCAATGGTGCACTTATTGTACTGGACCGGGTGGAAGATAATGCCACTCTCAGCCATACCCCTTTTCAACATCTTGTGGCTTCACCATTCATGCTTTGGTGTTCGGGCCTACAAAAGGACGCATAACATTCTGTCGCCTGCGTGCACCAGAGGAAGGTGTTGTATTTGGGACGTAGAAGATACAGAATGACCACATCCTCTCGCCGCATCCGTTACACCACCATCTAAAGCTACACCAGCACTACCACGTCACTTACTTGATGCTCTCCTCATTTTTGGAAGTTTATTTTGTATACACTACTTGCAAACAGATGGCGGAGGAGTAGATATATTTGCAGTGGTCCTGAAAATTGATTTCTTTGGCCTAGAAATGGCAACAAGTTGGCCGATTCCAATTTATTTATTTTCTAGACTATAAATAGACACCAGTCAAGAAAAATTAATTTTTGGGCCTAGAAATGGCAACTACATGGATATGATATATTGATTTGCAAAACTACTAGAAAAAAAACACAGCGGTCTTCAAAAATTATTTGGCTTACTAATGGCAATAAGATATGGGTGTAGAGTACACGCAGCAGAGTTTCACAGGACTAGCAAAGGACTACCACAGACATAGGTTGCAGAGTGCATACAGCTACTTAACCCCTTCATGACCAAGCCTATTTTGACCTTAATGACCAGGCCATTTTTTGCAATTCTGACCAGAGTCCCTTTATGAGGTAATAACTCAGGAATGCTTCAATGTATCGTAGCGATTCTGAGATTGTTTTTTTGTGACATATTGGGCTTCATGTTGGTGGTAAATTTAGGTCGAAAATTTTTGCGTTTATTTGTGAAAAAATCAGAAATTTGGTGAAAATTTCGCAATTTTCAAATTTTGAATTTTTATTCTGTTAAACCAGAGAGTTATGTGACACAAAGTAGTTACTAAATAACATTTCCCACATGTCTACTTTACATCAGCACAATTTTGGAAACAAAATATTTTTTTGTTAGGAAGTTATAAAGGTTAAAAGTTGACCAGCGATTTCTCATTTTTACAATAAAATTTACAAAACCATTTTTTTAGGGACCACCTCACATTTGAAGTCACTTTGAGGGGTCTATATGGCAGAAAATACCCAAGTGACACCATTCTAAAAACTGCACCCCTCAAGCTACTCAAAACTACATTCAAGAAGATTATTATCCCTTCAGGTGTTTCACAGGAACTAAAGCAACGTGGAAAGAAAAAAATGGACATTTTAATTTTTCCAACAAAAAATTTTCTTTTAGCCTCAGTTTTTTCATTTTCACATGGGCAACAGGATAAAATGGATCCTAAAATTTGTTGGGCAATTTCTCCTGAGTACACCGATACCTCATATGTGGTCATAAACCACTGTTTGAGCGCACGGCAGGGTCCGGAAGGGAAGGAGCACCATTTGACTCTTTGAATGGAAAATTAGCTCCAATCGTTATCAGACACCATGCCTAAACATTGGAGCTCCCCCCACAAATGACCCCATTTTGGAAACTAGACCCCCTAAGGAACTTATCTAGACCCATAGTGAGCACTTTGAACCCCCAAGTGCTTCACAAAAGTTTATAACGCAGAGCCGTGAAAATAAAATTTTTTTTTTCCTCAAATTATTTTTTAGTGCGCAAATTTTTATTTCCACAAGGGTACCAGGATAAATTAGACCCCAAAAGTTGTTGTCCAGTTTGTCCTGAGTATGCTGGTACCCCATATGTGGGGGGGGGACCACTGTTTGGGCACACGTCCGGGCTCGGAAGGGAAGTAGTGACATTTTGAGATGCTGACTTTGATGGAATGGTCTGCGGGCATCATGTTACATTTGCAGAGCCCCTGATGTACCTAAACTGTGGAACCCCCCCCACAAGTGACCCCATTTTGGAAACTAGACCCCCCCCCCAAGGAACTTATCTAGATGCCTGGTGAGCACTTTGAACTCCCAAGTGCTTCACTGAAGTTTATAACGTAGAGACGTGAAAATAATAAAAAAAAATTTTACACAAATATTTTTTTAGCCCCCAATTTTTTATTTTCCCAAGGGTACCAGCAGACATTAGACCCCCAAAGTTGTTGTGCAATTTTTCCTGAGTACGCATATGTTGGGGTAAACCACTGTTTGGGCACTCATCGGGGCTTGGAAGGGAGGGAGCACCGTTTAACTTTTTGAACGCAAAATTGGCTGGAATCAATGGTTGCACCATGTCGCGTTTGGAGACCCCCTGATGTGTCTAAACAGTGGAAACCCCACAATACTAACTTCAACCCTAACCCCAACACATCCCTAACACACCCCTAACCCTAATTCCAAGCCTAACCCTAATTCCAAGCCTAACCCTAATGGAAAAATAAAAATTTCTTTATTTTATTAGTTGATCCTGCCCATGGGGGGGTGATAAACGGGGGGTTTATTTACTTTTCATTCTATTTTGATCACTGTGAGTTTACCACAGTGATCAAAATTAATGAAAGGAAATTGCAGCTGGCGGGCGCACTGCGCATGCGCCTGCCATTTTCCAATATGGCGGTGCCCATGGTCCAGGACCGCGGGACACCGGGAGCCATAACAGCACTCTGTGAATACCGGGGGGTGGGAGGAGGGGCGATCGGAAGCCGGGGGGAGCGGAGGGAAGGCGGGGGGGGGGGGGAGATGATGACAGCGGCGGCACATCGCCGCTGTCATTCAGTGGCAGGGGGCAGATCGCCCCGTTAACGGGTGGGGGTGTCGGGTTGCTGTCACCAGCCATGTCCGATGCTACAGCAGCGTTGGACACGACTGGATTGTAATATTTCATCAATTTTCATTGATGAAATATTACTATTGCTCTGATTGGCTGTTAAAAGTGAAACAGCCAATCAGAGCGATCGTAGTCACTTGGGGGGTGAAGCCACGCCCCCTACGGTGAAGAACAATGCCCCCTGTATCTGCGGGTCGGGTGACCTTTCAGTGACCTAGGTCACCCGACCCGCGGGGGGGCTTTAAAGTCATGACGCCACATAGGCGTCACTGGTCAGATTGGCACCAGTTTTCATGACGCCTATCTGGCGTCATTGGTCGTGAGGGGGTTAAAAGGACAATACTCCCACAGGTATGGGTGCAGAGTACACAGCGTTGGTCTTTGCAGAGTGCGCAGTCACTGTCCCTCGCTCCAGCTGCCTCCTATACCTACACTGAGAACATAATGACAATACTCCGCATCCTACCTTTATGCAGACCTGTTCACGTGTTGCGCCAGCCATTCAGCCATGCCATTACTTGGCATGCCTGTGATTGCTCCAGGAGCGCCCACAGTCTAAGGCCGGGTTCACACTTGCGTTTGGGTTGAGTGCGTACGGCTGTATACTTATTCCCTTAAGCTCCGCCTACTTACACACTTCCCTTAAGCTCCGCCTACTTCCTCATGCATCTTGCATATCTATCTGTAACATTGGGTACGTAGGGACATGCGTTGTATGCGGATGCATCCGCGTGCGTCGTTTTGACGTGCCCACTGACCGCACAGAAAAGCAACAGGATGCATGCGGAAGTAGGCGGCGCTTAAGGGAGGAAGTGCGCAGCCCTACACGCTCTACCCAAATGTAAGTGTGAACTTGGCCTTATAAAGCTTGTTGAAAGGCTGCACACAGCCATTCAACAAGCTTTTAAACTGGCAAACCCGAACAGGAAACTGGACATTCAGTAAAAAGTTTGGGTTCACTCATACCTACTTGTGACATATCAAACTAATGCTAGCCCAAGATATGATAAAAATGTAAGGTCCTACAAACCTAAAATTCAAACTTTTTCCAAACTTTAGAAATTCATAATAAAAAATAATGAAGATAAATTTAAAACTTTTGATTTTTAATTCACTAAAGTAGCACTTCAAAAGACACCAAAGAAAATAAGGTAAAAAAAAATCAGATTTGGATCGCGTGAAAACCAGTGACCTGTACATGCTTATTGTAAGCCAAAAAATGTTAATGTGGTCTAAAATGGTATGCACCATGTTACAGATGTCTTTTTGTTTTTTAGTTAAAGGGTTTTTCAGGACGTCCCTCCTGACAGCACCATGGAGGTTGTCCTTCCATCCTTATAGGGACAGGAAATGCACGAGAGTTTAAAAGGTCCACTCCCAGTGTTTTTCCTGTCCCTGTAAGGAAGGACGCGAGAGACTCCATGGAAAGTCAGCAGCTCCGCTTCCAGCGTTACCTGGTGGGCTCGGGATCGGAGGTCCAAACTCTGCCTTCCCCCTGTCAAGAGGTCTGGGGCCGACACCCTTCCAAGGGGGGTTCCTCTGCCAGCTCCACCGCTGGCCGCCGCATCACTTCCGGGCGCCACAGGACGACAACTTCCAGTTGCGTTGGAACGCATGAGAACCGGACGTGAGGAAGACGGTGATGTCAGACGCGGCAGAAGCCGGCATGCCGCCGAAGAATGGGGACCACACTGCCCAATCATGGGAAAGTAGGATACATATAAACTGCCTTAGCCCCCCGGGAAAAAGCTCTGTATGACAGCAATGGAGGACGCAGTAAGGTCCAGTGATCACCCTGAACCACCAATGTCTGTAAGTCTGTTAATGGGGGCACGACTTGTGGGACACAAGACAGGAGAATATTAAAAAATTTCCTGTGCTTTACATTAGGGGGAAGCAGCACCAACTACCCTGGCAGAGGCATTTAAGAAATCGGGCAAATCCTTGGGGAAATCCAAGAAGTGCGCCATCTGTTCTATCAGTCTACCAGAGTCTTGGCAAAACTCCTATGCGAGGGATGCACCCTTAATGTTATCAGAGGCGAACAGGCTTCTCTTTGCTGAGATGAGCACCATGGTCAGAGAGGAGGTTCAGGCCTCCTTCTCAGGGCTCCTATCTGCCCATTCATCCCATCAGGCCCGTCCTAAGAGACCAAAATGGGAGCCTGAGCAATCCTCGACTGAGGAAGTCCAATCATTACGTTTGGACCTGGAGGAAGAGGGCTGAGATCACCTCAGAACCTCCTGAGGTGGGGAAAAGATATCTCTTTTCCTTAGAAAACACGGACGAACTGCTAAGTGCAGTAAGAAGCACAATGCATATCGAGAGAACCCCAAAGACTCAGTCTGTCCAGGATAAAATGTTTGGGGGACTAAGAGCACGGATTCGTCAGGTTTTTCCAGTTAACGATCACATCCGTACAATGATTTTGGGGGAATGGGAAGACGCTGAGAAACGGCTAGTCGTCCCTCGAGACTTCAGGCGCCGGCTACCGTTAGATCCAGAGGACATTAGCACTTGGAACGAGGTTCCTAAGATTGACCTTCCAGTGGCCAGAGTGTCGAGAAAGACTTCAATTCCCTTTGAAGACTCTTCTAGCCTCAAGGAGCCCATGGACCGGAAGACCGATGGACTTTGTCCAATGCGGCTCATAGAGCCATATGGATGAAGACCTGGTCGGGTGACTATCAGTCAAAAAACAAATTGTGCCATACCCTTCTCAGGTGGTAAGGTGTTTGGACCAGTCTTAGACAAGATTCTGGAGAATGCCACTGACAAGGGTTTCCGGAGGAAAAAACAGATATTTTCCCTTTCAAAGATCCTGTTCTTCCCAAAGGCAGCAATACAGGGGGAAAGGGAAATCAGTTTGCTGGGAAAACCCAAAAGGGGGAAAGAGTAGAGCCCCTCTATATCGCTCCGGACCAAGTTCAAGGAGTAGAAGACAATGACGCCAGACCTGTGTTGGGTCGCCTCAGACAGTTTTCAGATGCATGGGGGGCTCATCTCTCAGAATCTGTGGATCCTAAACAGTCTCCCAGGGTTATATCCTTGAATTTACCAGTTCCCCTCTGTCACGATTCGTAATCACAAATCCCCGGTCCAAAGCTATCATAGACCCTACTTGGTCAGACGTAAAGGATCTGTTAAGATCAAACGTGGTGGTCCCGGGCCCTCAAACAGAAATGGGTCAGGGCCATTATTCAACCCTTTTCACGGTAAAAAAAACCTTCAGGGGAGAGTCGGTGGTCTTTTCAGAATGGAGTCCCTAAAAACCACCATTCCTCTGATAGGCCCATCGTGCACATTACGGCATTCTGTTCTATTAAGTGCGTACTATTATGTTCCCACTCGCCCTCATTTTCAGAAGTTTCTTCGGTTTGCACTAAATATAAGATACGTACTACCATTTTCAGTTCCAGGCTCTTCCTTTTTGGTCTAGCTTTAGCACCTCGGGTCTGTATGAAGCTGGTCGCCGAGATCGTGGCACATTTAAGACAGAGGAGTGATCATCGTTGTCATACTTGGACGATTTCCTCTTAATATCCCGCTCAGTGTCCAAATTAAAAAGACAGCTTGACTTGGTGATCTCCACGCTTCAAAGTCTGGGTTGGATCCTGGACAGGGAAAAATCAGACCTACGACCTGGGACCATGAAAAAATTCCTGGGAGTCATCTTAGATTCCAGGGAAAGAATTTCGCTATTACCAGAGGAGAAGAAGAAATCCGTCAGGAACAAAATTTCAGTTGCTGCGAGATCGAGTCTCCATAACAACCGCAATGAAGGTCCTGGGTACATTGACAGCATGCATACCGTGTGTAATGTGGAGCCAGGCCCACATAAGGGGACTGCAGAGGGCAGTCCTTTCATAATGGGACAGGTGGCAGACCTCCCTGGACAAAGAAATTAGTCTTGCTCCGGCTCTGAAATCATCACTGAGATCGTGGACCAGTCGCCGGAACATCAGTCAAGGAGTACCTTGGATCCTATCACCATGCGTGACTATCGTCAGATGCCAGCGGAGGAGGATGGTTGGAAAACATCAGTTCACAATCCTCAAACTACAGAGAATTATGCGCTATGTGGTTGACTCTAAAAAGTCAGTCACGTTTACAAGATCAACATATAAAAATCATGTCGGACAATATAACCGCTGTGTCGTTTCTACACCACAAGGGAGGCCTAAGACACAGGACTCTTCAAGCCGATTATTTAAGCAGACAGGAGGTCCGAGCCACCGAGTGGGAGCTGAAGAAAAAAATATTCATGGACTTGTGTCATCGGCGGGAAACCCCCCAGCTGGACCTCTTCGCATCAAGAAGGAGTGCCAAACTATGAAGGTTCTACTCCCTCCAATGGACCACCCCGAGGGATCGATGCCTTGGACCAGAGATTGGAAGGAGGTTTGCTATACGCCTTTCTCGGGCCGTAAGCCCGTTAGATGTGCAATCTACAATAAGATTTGGAAGAAGTTCTGCTCGGAATGTGGTAGTTCCCTTCCCCCCCATAAACCCGTCCTATCCAAACATTCCCCAAATCCTTGACTTCCTCCAAGCAGGATTTAACAAGGGACTGAGTCCAAGCACATTAAAAGTTCAAATAGAGGCCTTAAATAATTTCTTTGATTCCTCCTTGGCCTCTCACCCGTGGATAGCGTGTTTTTCAAAAGCCATCCAGACTGATCATACCACAGCTCCTTTTGTTCTTGAGACAACGCCTCTGAATGCCCCACAGAGGATGGGGAAACGGTCAGTATTAAGAGTTTTCTTTTACTTTTTTTTTTTTTTTTTTTATTGTAGCACGGGCATTGTTTGCGGCTGCAAATCATATCAGGGGTCTGATCACCCAAAGTTACACAATTGTAAGGACATTATGATGCAGCTTGTTTGGGTGATCAGACCATGGCATATCAGTCCCCAGACAGAGGCCAAAAGAACATACGACTAAATGGGGGTTATGGGAACATCTGGAAATGCTCTTGTTTGATTAACCCCTTTGGGACTGGTCTTTCCTCCAACTCACCCACTCCACACACCCTTCCATTCTTATTTTTTCTTTCCCTTCTCCATTGGAGACATGTCCTGCCTAGATCTGTTTTGCATATTAAACTTGCCAGTGTAAATCAACGCCTTTTGTGGGGAAAAAAAATTTCATGCATGTCTTTTCCGGCTTTCACGGTTTCATTTGCTTTTTGCACGAAAAAAAAACTGATGTGTAAAGCCAGCCTAAAAGGAAGGTAAATTAAGAATTTTAGGCCGGTTTCACATTAGCGCTTTTTAAGCGCACGCACCGCCGGGGGTAGCTCCGCCCCCGAGCCGGCTCTCTGCCCGGCGTGCCCGCCCCTTGCTTGTAGCGCCGCCTACTAGTGGACAGCAGCGCCTGCAATCGGCGCACCCTATCTTTAGCATAGGGTGCGCAGATCGTGCGCAGGCCGTGCGCTAGTTGCGCTTTGACCTGCGCTGCGTACTTTTGACGGTGCGCCGTGCGCGCCAAAATCCAAAAAGTTTGATTTTGGCGCGCACGGCACACCGTCAAAAGTGCGCAGCGCAGGTCAAAGCGCAACTAGCGCACGGCCTGCTCACGATCTGCGCACCCTATGCTAAAGATAGGGTGCGCCGATCGCAGGCGCCGCTGTCCGCTAGTAGGCGGCGCTACAAGCAAGGGGCGGGCACGCCGGGCAGAGAGCCGGCTCGGGGGCGGAGCTACCCCCGGCCGTGCGTGCGCTTAAAAAGCGCTAATGTGAAACCGGCCTTACAAATTTTTTTTTTTTTTTTTTTTTTTTTTTTTTGCTGAAGCAGGTGTGTACGAACAGTAGGGTCACACCATTTAAAAAGTTTTTCTGCCAGAAAATCTGCCTTGGAAACATGGAGAGGTATTTGCTGCTCGGAGGCCCTGTTACACATACAGCGGCTGGCGAAAGTATTCACCCCCATGGCATTCTCAGTTGGATTAAGGTCTGGGCTTTGACTAGGCCACTGCAAAACACGTCTTTGTTTCTTCTTAAATCACTCGAGTCTTTCTTTAGCCATATGCTTTTTGTCTTGTTGGAAGGTGAACCTCCGTCCCAGTCTGAAATCACTTACAGATTTTGCTCAAGAATATATTTGTGATTCACACAATCTGTCTTCCCTTGACTCGGACTGTTTTCCCTGTCTCTGCTCCCAAAAGACATTCCCACAGCATTATGCTGCCACCACCACATTTCACTGTGGGGATGGTGTCCTTGGGGTGATGAGCTGTGTTGGTTTTGCGCCAGACATAGCATTTACCTTGGTGGCTAAAAAGTTCCATTTTGCCTCATCTGACCATACATTTTCTCCATACATTTGGCGAGTCTCTCGCATGTCTTTTGTCAAACTCTCAAGATGAACTTTACAATTTTTGTGTATAATTGCAGGCTTTTTTTCTGCCCACTCTTCCAAAAAGGCCAAAAGCCACCTCTATAGAGTGTACGGCTTATTGTGGTCTTATAGACAGACACTCCAGTCTCAGCTCTTTCAGGGTTACCTTTTGGTCTCTGTGCTGCCTTGCCTGGGCTGAGAGTTTTGATGGGCGACTCTCTCTTGGCAGGTTTGTTGTGGTACCATGTTCTTTACATTTGATGGTAATGGATTTGATGGTGCTCTGGGTGATCATCTAAGATTGGGATATTTTTTTGAGCCAACCCTGACTTTGACTTCTCAACAACTTTGTCCCTGACTTGTTTGGAGATCTCCTTGGTCTTCATGGTGTTTGGTTAGTGGTGCCTCTAGCCTAATGGTGTTGCATCCTTTGTGGCCTTTCAGAAAAGGTGTGTGTGTATATACTGACAGTCCATGTGACTCTTAGATTGCATGTAGGTGGACTTCCTTTCATTAAGCATGTGACTTAGGAAAATAATTGCTTGCACCATAAATTTTTAGGGGCTCTGTAGCAAAAAAAAGTGAATACATATGCACATGTCAATTTTTAGTTGATCTCATAAACTTTATGCCTTTACTTTTCTCACTTCACCAACTTAGACTAGTGTTAATGTAACACACGTCAGATTTTAAAAGTTTACGGTAAACACATTTAAACTAAATGGGTTAAAACTTTCCCAAGCTACAGTAAATCATATTTAACCCCTTCCCGACATTTGACGTACTATCCCGTCCACGGTACCCAGGCCCCTATGACCGGGGATGGAATAGTACATCATAGCGATCAGAGGCGCCCCCCTTGGGGAGCGCTGCTGATCACGGCTGGGTGTCAGCTGATTATCACAGCTGACATCCGGCACTGTCAGGGGTGGTCACGGACCGCCCCCGGCACGTTATCCCCTGGCACACTGCGATCGAACACAATCGCAGTGTACTGGGGGTTTAGGGAAGCATCGGAAGGTAGGGGGCTCCCTCCGTGCTTCCCTGAGACCCCCACAGCAGCGCAATGTGCAGCGCTGCTGTGGGGGCCTCCTTCCCTGCAGGTCCCCAGATCCAATATGGCGGCGGGGGCCTGCAGGGAGCCGGCTTCCTCACTGCCTGCAAAGCACAGGCATTAGGAAGCCTTTTGAAGCCTGTGACAGGTCGCTGATCTGTCACATAACAGTGATGTCCCCCCTGGGCCAGTATAATAAAATTAAAAAAACAAGTGTATAAATAATTTATAAACAATCGCTAAATAAATTTAAAAAATGCAATAGAGTATCAGGAGGACATCACTTAATATAAAGTAGGGATACTCCTGCGATCAGCATAAACAAACTGTGAAAATAGTAGAAAAAGCTATTGACCAGACAAAGCAGGGATCACCATAATATAAATTTTATTAAGGACACATGAACAACATCAGATAAAACCAATTAAATGTCATACAAGTGACAATGCAAAAAACGCACACAAAGGGCTCATAATAGAGCCAAACAAAGCACCCCCCTAGTGAGCAAAAATACCTGGCTTTATGGTTGCATAAATGTAGACAATGAGTAATAACCAATACGTAAATTATATGGTCAAATAGATGAACAGTAAAGGTAGCTAGATCCAAATAGCTGAGAGGTAATATAATCGGGAGCACCTAATAAATTATAACTTTGCCCACTGAGCTAAATACGCCATAATAGTCACAGATAAAGGATAATAATATTGAAAGAGCATACGTGGAAGTTATACAGAACCTCAATGAACATAGTTGCATGGGTGCATTTAAATGCTCCAAAACACTACCAAAAATTTGGTTAGATTACGCAAAATATAAGACACAAATATCAATGTCTATACAATAAATTAACCACTTGCACATAATATGCTCTAGCCAAACAGAGGTCAGTGCAGAGGATATTGTAAACAGCTAAAGAGGTAGACAGGTTCAATAGACACCATACCAAAATAAAGCTGAGAATGGTCATAAATTCTCAAATGGATAATAGAGACTAAATCCTGCCCGCCCTGGTCTAATCAGTTACGCTCACATGGGGGAGCTTGTGGAGTGCCCGACGCGTGTCGCCACTGCAAGGTGGCTTCGTCAGGGGCTTCGTCTACATTAAAAAATGACTTAAATGAGGTATCGCTGTAACCGTACTGACCCGAAGACTAAAATCGCCTTATCAATTTTACAGCACGTAGAACTGTGTAAACTCGCCCCTCATAAGAAATTCTTGAAATGCTGGTTCATTCTGCGTCCCAAAAATCGGAATAAAAAGCGATCAAAAAATGTCACGTGCCCGAAAATGGTACCAATAAAAACGTCAACTCGTCCCTCAAAAAATAAGACCTCGCATGACTTGGTTGGTCAAAATATGGAAAAATTATAACTCTCAAAATGTGGTGATGCAAAAACTATTTTTACAATAAAAAGCGTCTTTTAGCTGCCAAAAATAAAAAACCCGCTATAAATAGTAAATCAAACCCCCCTTTATCACGACCTTAGTTAGGGAAAAATAATAAAATAAAAAAATGCATTTATTTCCATTTTCCCGCTAGGGTTAGGGCTGAGATTAGGGTAAGGGGTGTGTTGGTTAGGGTTGGAGTTAGAATTGGGGAGTTCCACTGTTTGGGCACATCAGGTGCTCTCCAAACGCAACATGGCATCTGATCTCAATTCCAGCCTATTCTGCATTGAAAAAGTCAAATGGTGGTCCTTCCCTTCCAAGCTCTGCCATGCGCCCAAACAGTGTTTTACCCCCACATATGGGGTATCAGCCTACGCAGGACAAATTGCAAAACAACTTTTGGGGTCCAATTTCTCCTGTTACCCTTAGAAAAATAAAAAATTGGGGACAAAAATATCATTTTTATGGGAAAAAATATGATTTTTTATTTTCACGCCCGGGCGTTATAAACTTCTGTGAAGCACTTGGGGATTCAAAGTGCCCACCACACATCTAGATAAGTTCCGTGGGGGGGGGGGGGGGGGGGGTATAGTTTCCAAAATGGGGTCACTTGTGGGGGGTTTCAACAGTTTAGGCACATCAGAGGCTCTCCAAATGCGACATGACACCCGCAGACCATTCCATCAAAGTCTGCATTCCAAAACGTCACTACTTCCCTTCCTAGCCCCGACGTGTCCCCATACAGTAGTTTCTGGTATGGGGTATCAGCATACGCAAGACAAATTGGACAACAACTTTTGGGGTCCAATTTCTCCTGTTACCCTTGGGAAAATGAAAAAATTGGGGACTAAAAGATCATGTTTGTGGGAAAAAAAACATTTTTTTTTATTTTCACGCCCGGGCGTGTTAAACTTCTGTGAAGCCCTTGGGGGTTCAAAGTGCTCACCACACATCTAGATAAGTTCCTTGGGGGGTCTTGTTTCCAAAATGGTGTCATTTGTGGGGGGTTTCCACTGTTTAGGCACATCAGGGGCTTTCCAAACGCGGCATGGCGTCCAATCCCAATGCCAGCCAAAAAAGTCAAATGGCGCTGCTTCCCTTCCGAACTCTGTCAAATAGTGGTTTACCCCCACATGTAGGTATCCGGGTACTCAGGACAAATTGCACAATAACTTTTAGGATCCTTTTACCCATGGGAAAGTAAAGATTGGGAGTGGAAAGATCATTTTTGTGGCAAAAATATGATTTTTTTTTAAATTTTACGGCTGTACGTTATAAACTTCTGTGAAGCCCTTGTGGAATCAAAGTTCTCACCACATATCTAGATAAGTTCCTTGGGGGTCTAGTTTCCAAAATGGGGTTACATGTGGGGGGGGGGTTCCCACTGTTTAGGTACATCAGGGGCTCTCCAAACGTGACATGGCGTCCGATCTCAATTATTCCAGCCAATTTTGCATTGAAAAAGGTCAAACGGCACTCCTTCCCTTCTGAGCTCTGCCATGCGCCGAAACAGTGGTTTCCCTTCCCCCCCCCCACAGGTATCAGTGTACTCTGGAGAAATTGCACAACACAATAACTTTTGCAGTCCAATGTTTCCTGTTACCTTTGATAAAATAAAGAAAAATTGGACCTGAAGTAATATTTTTTGGGAAAAAAAGTTAAATGTTAATTTTTTTTTTTTAAACATTAAAAAAAATTCCTGTGAAGCACCTGAAGGGTTAATAAACTTCTTGAATATGGTTTTGAGCACCTTGAGGGGTGCAGTTTTTAGAATGGTGTCATTTTTGGGTATTTTCTATCATATAGACTCCTCAAAGTGGCTTCAAATGTGATGTGGTGCCTAAAAATAAAATGGTGTTGCAAAAATGAGAAATCGCTGGTCAATTTTTAAACCTTCTAACTTCCTAACAAAATAAATTTTTTGTTCCAAAATTGTGCTGATGTAAAGTAAACGTGGGAAATGTTACTTATTACGTTTGTGTGCCGTATCTCTGTGATTTAAGGGCATAAAATTCAAAGTTGAAAAATTGCGAAAGTTTCAATTTTCGCCAAATGTCCGTTTTTTTTTTTCACAAACGCAAGTTATTTGAATGAAATTTTACCACGAAGTCCTGTTTCACACTTCAGTTTTTTGTGTCAGTTAAAATCCGCCAAAAAGGCGGAAAGCGGATCCGTTCCTAACTGATGCCACCGGATCCGTTTTTTTTTTTTTTTTTACGGATCCGCCGAATGAAGAATTTTAAAGGAACCGCTGCCCGGGAAAGAGAGAGAGAGAATTGTCCACCCGAAATGATTTCAGGGTTAAATTTCCTCCTGACTTCAATCCTCCGGGCATGCGCTGTATAAAAATGCGGATCCTGCAGTACAAAAAACGTTACATGGTCCGTCCAGGCATCTCGGCGGATGCAAAAAAATTGACGGATCCGCAAAAAAAGGATCCAACGGATGGCCATCCGTCAACATCCACCGGTAATGCGAGTCAATTGGGAAAAAAACAGATCTGCCAAAAAAATGACGGATCCGTTTTTTTTTTGCAAAAACGGCGGATTTTGGCTGATGGTCAAAAACGGAAGTGTGAAACAGGCCTAACATGAAGTACAATATGTCACGAGAAAACAGTGTCAGAATCAGTGGGATCAATGGAAGTGTTCCAGAGTTATTGCCTCATAAAGGGGGACAGTGGTCAGAATTGTAAAAATTGGCCCGGGAGTTAACCTGCAAACCACCCTTGGGGGTAAAGGGGTTAATATGACCAAATCTTACATGTGAATAATGCAAGAAAAGAAAGGCATAGACCAGAAAATAAATATATATATATATATATATATATATAATCTAAATTTATTATTCATAGAGTGCTGTGTGCCACTTGACAAAAACATAAGTATATTTGCATAGTGCAAAATGAAAATATCCAAAACGACAGCTAGCTAGATAAAGCACAGACCTGCTCTCTGGTTATAACCATAAGTGCAATGTAAATAATATGGACAATGCTTATCATAAAAAAAATACATAATATACATAATATGAAAAAGTGCTAAGTGCCAGTAATCAAAAATAGTTAGTAAGGGATATAAAATAATTTGCTCAGTGCACAATAATTATCCCCAAGCTACCCATAATACTTATAAAAAGACATATTCGTTGTAAAGAAAGTGCTTAACGTCAATAAGTTAATGAAAGATAACTTCAGTGCAAAAATAAATTGTCTCCAAACTAGCTGTAATATTGCATGAAACAAGATTGCACAATATAAATGCGGCTATCAGAAGACTTACATATATGTAAACGCTGGTGTGCAGGTACCCTGGCTACCCCGACAGCGCCGTTTCGCCTTATGGCTTCCTCAATGGGCAACGTGTGTGTGTGTGTGTAGTGAGCGCGCTCAAATATAAATATCCCCGCAATCAGCTGCAGTCAATGTCGGCGTTACCGGTACCTCATTGCACGTGCGCCGTTCTCTGAACTTCCTCCCATACAAAAAGTGACTTCCCGTTCACCGCTCCTGGAACGCAAGCGTGAAACGCTACAACGTCACCATATTGAGCAGGACGGGAAGCCAAGGGATTGTCCTGAGCAATGCATGCGCTGACCAGACACCGAGATTTTTGGGAAGCTTTGATGCCATCCTTCTGTCCCACCACGATACAAGATCAGATTCCATGTGATGTCCTGAGGAGAAGCTTTTAGGAGAGGGTTGATGGTAGGTGGAAGATGATGGGCTTCCGTTCCAGGTGTTGGGAACCAAATTTATGTGATGCCAATCATCAGTTCGTTTTTATCTCGAGTCTGCAAATTGAGATTCTGGTTTGACTTTTTTATCCTAAGTCATGTGGCAAGTCTCCTTTAAATAGTCGATATTGACTTTTAGGATTGCTACTTCCAATAGGTGGCACTAGAGTTCTAATTCTCCCTCTCTGAAGAGGCAATTTCCATATTTAATTTCCCAGAGGTGCATTGTAAGATTTGTCTCCTCAACTTGACATGCCCGGCTTGAAATGTCTCTCTCCGCAAGGAAAAAGTTACCATCTTGGATCCTAATTAAACCTTAAGAGCAAAAAAAAAAAGCTGCAGCAATAGTGTAACATTCTGATGCTCATACAACTCCCTTTTTCTCTGGGCCAGTAAAGTTCTGTGGGTGCGATAGAATCTTTCCACGGTTGGGTATAGAAAGGGTGAACTTCAGCACTGCACAATAATCCCAGTATTACAGTGCGCCAGTGTAATGATTCTTCTGATATGGCTGTCTGTACTGGTGAATATCCGCGCTAGAACTGGATCAAGAGTGTGATATCATTTGTTCAGAATTGTATATAAAGTACTGATTGTTTCCCACTTCTCTCTGAATACAAACAATACATTGACTCTGAGGGTGGGGGGGAGTATTTCATCACTATGTAGTAGAATCTTTACACAGACTCCATTACACAAGATTTTTAGTTGTTGTTTTTTTGTATGGGGTTTTATTTATTCTTGTATAGCGCCAACGTATACCTCAGCGCTTTACAGGGATCCTCACTGTTCCTATTGGGGTTCACAATCTGTGCTCTCAGTATGTCTTTGGAGTGTGGGAGGAAACCCATACAAACTGCTTCCAGATGTTGTCCTTGGTAAGATTTGAACCCAGGGCCTCAGCGGTGCTAACCACTGAGCCACATTTTCCAATAAAGGCAAATGTGGAAACATGACAAAACACCCTAGAGCAGGCTGCATTATGAAAAAGACAAGTTTTGACTATTTTCATTTCAATACTGTTCTGTGTACGTTTTCCAACAAAGGGTTTGTTCAAAATGGGTAAAATTGTACAGTACTTATACCAAACGAGCAACTTTGCCATTTATCTCTTAGTAAAAAATCCTCTGTCAAAAACAGTTGTTTATTGTTGTAGTGTAAAGCTTGGGGCCAAAGTTACCATAGCTCCCACTCGCCGAGTCCAGCCTGGCCGGATAACTAGGTAAGGAGCAGGTGCCATGAGCTAGGTAAACTCTCTTAGGCCTCTTTCACACTTCAGTTTTTTGTGTCAGTTAAAATCCGCCGTTCCTAACTGATGTGAACGGATGCAACAGGATCCGTTTTTTGACGGATCCGCATAATGAAGAATTTTAAAGGAACCGCTGGCCGGGAGAGAGAGATCTTTTCGTCCGCCAGAAAGGAGTTCAGGGTTAATTTTCTCCCTGACTTCCTTTCTCCGGGCATGCGCAATGGAAAATGCGGATCCAACAGCAAAAAAAAACGTTGCAAGGTCCGTCCAGGCATGCCGGCGGACGCAAAAAATGTGGCGGATCCTCACAAAAACGGATCCAACGGATGGCCATCCGTCAACATCTGCCAGTAATGCAACTCAATGGGGAAAAAAACGGATCCTCAAAAAAAAAAATGGCGGATCCGGTTTTTTCAAAACCTGGCGGATTTTGACTGATGGTCAAAAACGGAAGTGTGAAAGAGGCCTTAGCCTGCTCGAGCTGCTCTGAAGCTGACCAATGGATTCCGGCAGCTCCAGTCCACCTGTGCCCATACTCCCATGCCACTGTTAGCAGCCTAGAAGAGCGCTTGGTTCAGGGCAGTAGCCTGACCTTGCTGCTGGTTGGAACTATCAGGGGCGCAGTGCCCCAAGCAGAGCACAAGTTAGTCTTGGGAAAAAACCTTGTTAATCTCGGTAGATTCATTCTGCCCTAAAAAGACAACCTAAAATAAAGACTGGCTCCCTCATTACAAAGAATCTCCATTCTCCTGTGCCCAGCAGGTGGCTGCCCCTACGACCTTTCCATGCACAGGCCATACAGAGCTAGCTCTATACGCAAAGGCAAAAATGTAGCCTACTGCGGTAAGGAGCAATGTTAGTATTCCAAGGATTAGCGAATTTTTCGTTTTGAGGTCTTATTTATGCTTCCCCCCCCCCCCCCAACAGCCACAACATCTTTTACATTTTTTCATTGCCATAGATGTATGAGGTCTTATTTGTGGGTTTTTTTTTCTTTTCTTTTTTCTTCTTAGGACGAGTTGTAGTTTAAATTACGGTACATAATTTATTTTGAGGAAAAAAAAAAAAAAAAAAAATGCACTGGATAGCCAATTCCAAATGGGGGGAAAAAATTGCAATTCCACCACTGTTTTTTGGTATTAGTTTTTATGGCATTCCTTGTGCGGTCAGTGTGACCTTGGCTGTATGATTCTTAAGTTCACTATGAATATTGCATTTTTTTTCCTTTGAAAAAAATTTCCGCATTTTGGGGAAATGAACATTATTTTTTTTTTTTTTTTTTTTTATTGTCATGGAATCATAGAATCGTAGAGTTGGAAGGGACCTCCTGGGCCATCTGGTCCAACCCCCTGCTCAAAGCAGGATTCGCTAAATCATCCCAGACAGATCTGTCCAGCCTCTGTTTGAAGACTTCTATTGAAGGAGAACTCACCACCTCTCGTGGAAGTCTGTTCCATTCATTGATCACTGTCAAAGTTTTTTCTAATATCTAATCTGTCTCCTCCCATTCAGTTTCATCCCATTGCTTCTAGTCTTTCCTTGTGCAAATGAGAATAAAGATGATCCTTCTACAATGTGACAACCCTTGAGATATTTGTAGACAGCTATTAAGTCTCTTCTCAGTCTTCTCTTCTGCAAGCTAAACATTCCCAAATCCTGTAACCTTTCCTCATAAGACAGGGTTTGCAGACCGGTCACCATTCTGGTCGCTCTTTTTTGAACTTGCTCCAGTTTGTTGGTCTTTTTTTAAAATGTGGTGGCCAAAACTGGACACAGTATTCCAGATGAGATCTGACCAAAGAGTAGAGGGCAATAATGACTTCACGTGATGTAGACTGTATGCTTCTGTTAATACATCCTAGAATTGCTTTTGCCTTTTTTGTTGCAACATCACACTGTTGCCTCGTATTCATCCTGTGATCTATTAGTATACCAAAGTCTTTTTCACATGTGCTGTTGCTTATCCCTATTCCTCCCATTCTGCTTAGCCCTATTCCTCCCATTCAGTCTGAGTGAGGGTTTCTTTTTTGCATGTCTGCTAACCTTTTTAGTGATAACAGTTTAGGGTCATGTTACTTTTTATTGCATATGAGTGTTGAACCACAATTTTGGCTTTATTTTCTTCATTGTTAGCGTTGGGTTATATTTTATATTTTGAGCAGACTTACAGATTCTGTGATACGAAATATGTTTATTTTTTTCCTTTTGTAATGGAGAAAGGGAGGGGGATTGACTTAATTTTTTTTTTTTTTTTATTTAAAAAGAAAAGTAATCCCACCTGGGGATTTGAATTTATGATCTCTTTATACTGCCATATGAAAGTGTTGCAGTATACTGGATAGGATAAATAATTATCTCCTATGGAGCAAAGTGTGTGGCAAAAATGGCTGGTTTTGTTGCAAACATATGTTTGTGTACTAGAGTCAGATCTATAACATGACATGGCTTTGCAGGATTAAAGGGGACTATACACAGCAGATTGATATAGAAAGAATATTTGGCCATTGTTATTTGTAAATTGGGCAACAACTTTGCAGGGATTTGGGAAACAAACATGCTTGGTTTCTAGATTATGGTGGGCCGACTCTAGATGATGATACTTGTAGTAGATGTCTGTTTTATGACATGCCATGACTGGGTGCATGTTAAGCCATTAAACAAGGTGTAAAGTGTACAGGTCCCTGTACACATTAGGGGAAGTAATGCAGTTTGCCTATAGCAACCACACAAGCCTCAGAATAACAAGCTGGAATAAGGATCCTGGAGCTAAAGTTTCTCCTTCCTAATTTGGTTTAAAGTGTGGCTCCTAGTGTGCCTGATTTAAAGGGCTTGCCAAGTATCTGAAAAACGTTGTCACATAAAGGGTCTCCATCGGCAGCCTTGCCTCATCCTGATGGTCCACCCACACATGCTCTCTCTCCTCGAAGAAAGCTACATACAGCAGCCAATTACCAGTTGCTGTTTTTCGCATCCAGCATAGATCTTGGCGATCTGTCGAAAAGCTCCCGTCGCCTCTGTTTTGACGTGCCAGCACAATGACGTCATCAGCTGGCACCAGCACGCAACAGCTTGGACGCGCTGGCCACCGGTAGAAATGGAGACTGCAGCAGACACCCGGGGGAATGGGAGCTAGGTGATTTATTTATATTGGGGTGTGTGTGTATGTATGTGTATATATATATCTAGATAGAGAGATAGATAGATATATATAGATATCCCGTATTTTTCGCTTTATAAGACGCACCTGATTATAAGACGCACCCCCCAAATGTGGTGAAGGAATAGAGAATTTTTTAATAAATGGGGTCCGTCTTATAATGCCAGTGTCCGTCTAACAAATCATATAGGGTATATGTCCCTCATAGCCCCCCCATCCTAAAATTAGCCCCCTTAATCTGGATATGGCCACCTTATATTGAATATAGCCCCCTTGTGCTGGCACACGGCCCCCCTGTGGCTGATACACGGCCCCCCTGTGGCTGGCACACTGGCCCCCTGTGGCTGGCACACTGGCCCCCTGTGGCTGGCACACTGGCCCCCTGTGGCTGGCACACTGGCCCCCTGTGGCTGGCACACTGGCCCCCTGTGGCTGGCACACGGCCCCCTGTGTTAGATATCGCCTCCATGCTGCTGCTTTTAGTAAAATAAACTCTTTCCTTACCTTCTCAGCGCTGTCCCTCCTCGTGTCTCCCTCAGTGTGGTTGAGCTCCTCCTCCACTTCCTGGTTCTCAGTGCCGGTCATGTGATCAGCACAGCAGAGTGATATCATCTCTGCGTGCCTGATGACAGCGGCAGCCGAGACACTGGGAGATCAGCGCTGGAGGAGGTAAGGAAAGAGTTTTTTATTTTACTATGGGCAGCAGCATGGGGGAGATATCTAACACAGGGGATCATGTGCGATCAAAGGAGGGCGCAGGCAGCTATAATATGCGCCGCTCCCCCAGCCAGTCACCGTGGTGCGGTTTCAGCACCATGGTGATGGACAGCGGCAGTGCATATTATATGAGCGGGAGCAGGAGATCAAAGGCTCCCTCCGGCAGCTTTTACCAGCTCACAGCACCGCTCCAAAGCTGCCCCCACCTCCCCTGGACCATGCAGTGTGTGTGTGTGTATATATATATATATATATATATATATATATATACACACCCCCCCTCCCCCGTATATTCGGATTATAAGACGCACCCCCTACTTTCCCCCAAAATTTGGGGGAACAAAAGTGCGTCTTATAAAGCGAAAAATACGGTATATATCTATCTCTAGAGATATGTATATAGATATATATATATATATATACACTCACTGGCCACTTTATTAGGTACACCTGTCCAACTGTGTGTTAAGACTTAATTTCTAATCAGCCAATCACATGGCGGCAACTCAGTGCATTTAGGCATGTAGACATGGTCAAGACAATCTCCTGCAGTTCAAACCGAGCATCAGTATGGGGAAGAAAGGTGATTTGAGTGCCTTTGAACGTGGCATGATTGTTGGTGCCAGAAGGGCTGGTCTGAGTATTTCAGAAACTGCTGATCTACTGGGATTTTCACGCACAACCATCTCTAGGGTTTACAGAGAATGGTCCGAAAAAGAAAAAAAATCCAGTGAGCGGCAGTTCTGTGGCCGGAAATGCCTTGTTGATGCCAGAGGTCAGAGGAGAATGGGCATACTGGTTCGAGCTGATAGAAAGGCAACAGTGACTCAAATTGCCACCCGTTACAACCAAGGTAGGCAGAAGAGCATCTCTGAACGCACAGTGCGTCGAACTTTGAGGCAGATGGGCTACAGCAGCAGAAGACCACACTGGGTACCACTCCTCTCAGCTAAGAACAGGAAACTGAGGCTACAATTTGCACAAGCTCATCGAAATTGGACAGTAGAAGATTGGAAAAACGTTGCCTGGTCTGATGAGTCTCGATTTCTGCTGCGACATTCGGATGGTAGGGTCAGAATTTGGCGTAAACAACATGAAAGCATGGATCCATCCAGCCTTGTATCAACGGTTCAGGCTGGTGGTGGTGGTGTCATGGTGTGGGGAATTTTTTCTGGGCACTCTTTGGGCCCCTTGGTACCAATTGAGCATCGTTGCAACGCCACAGCCTACCTGAGTATTGTTGCTGACCATGTCCATCCCTTTATGACCACAATGTACCCAACATCTGATGGCTACTTTCAGCAGGATAATGCGCCATGTCATAAAGCTCGAATCATCTCAGATTGGTTTCTTGAACATGACAATGAGTTCACTGTACTCAAATGGCCTCCTCAGTCACCAGATCTCAATCCAATAGAGCATCTTTGGGATGTGGTGGAACGGGAGATTCGCATCAGGGATGTGCAGCCGACAAATCTGCGCCAACTGTGTGATGCCATCATGTCAATATGGTCCAAAATCTCTGAGGAATGCTTCCAGCACCTTGTTGAATCTCTGCCACGAAGAATAGAGGCAGTTCTGAAGGCAAAAGGGGGTCCAACCTGTTACTAGCATGGTGTACCTAATAAAGTGGCCAGTGAGTGTATATATCTATCTCTAGATAGATATATATAGATATATATAAACGGCCATGGGTAGAATTGCGATCCACCCGCGGCTGTTAACCCGTTAAATGCCGCAGTCAAACTGACAGCGGCATTTAATGCGAGCTTCAGGCAATGGCGCTGGAAATCCGTCCATTGGTGACCCATGTCTCGTGACAGCGGGTCACCGATGGGTCGGCATGACAACCAGAGGTCTTCTGCAGACCTCTATGGTTGTCAATGACTGCTATGAGCGCCACCCAGTGGTCGGCACTCATAGCAAGTCAGCAATTCTGCTACAGTACAGGCGATCTGATCATCGCCTGTATGTAGCATAGCCGAACAGGTTATTGGCCATGGCAGATTCTAGTCCCCCATGGAGACTAAAGAAGCATGCAAAAAAAAACCCAAAACACCGCCCTTTCGCCCCATTAAAAGTAAAACAATAAAAAATCAAACACATATTTGGTATTGCCGCTTTCAGAATCGGCCGATCTAGCAATATAAAAAAATTCAAGCGATTGCTAAATGGCGTAATGAGGAAAAAGTCAAAATGCCAGAATTGTTTTTTTTAGTCGCCGCAACATTGCATTAAAATGCAATAACGGGCGGTAAAAAGATTGTATCTGCACCAAAATGGTATTAAAAAGTCAGCTCGGCATGCTCCCGGTGGTCGGCGTTCATAGCAGATGAACTTTTTTGTTACACATAGTGGGCTGGATGTGTAACACAAGTGATCAAGATGATTGCAGCTTCTAGTCTCCTAGAGCAGAGTTCCCTAACTCCAGTCCTCAAGGCCCACCAACAGGTAATGTTTTCAGGATTTCCCTTGTAATGTACAGGTGATGCAATTATCACCTCTGGGCAATACTAAAGGGCCTGTCACACTAAGCGATATCGCTATAACGTCACTGGTTTTTGTGACGTTATAGCGATATCGCTATGTCTGATACTTGACTCCGACCGCTCCCCCGCTGGTTATCGCTGATTGCACGGCCTGGGTTGTTTCTCGTTGTCAGCTTCCTGCTGGGCTTCCTGCTGTGATGACGAGCGACGCGTGGAGGCGGGCGGGAGGACGTCTTCATCGCCTCGTCTGACAGGTAAGTAGCGACCCCTGCGATGTCGCTGGTGAGATCTGCCTGTGTGGCAGCTCACTAGCGACCACTTAGCGATGCACCAGCGATCCTGACCGGGTCATATCGCTGGTCGGGATCGCTGGTACATCGCTAAGTGTGACAGTACCTTAAGGAAATCCAGAAAACATGACCTGTTGGTGGGCCTTGAGGACTGGAGTTGGGGAACCCTGTCCTAGAGAGACAATTGAAGCAAGTAAAAAGTAGGAAATTTTTTTTAAATATTTTAAAAAGTAAAATATAAAAGTTCAAATCCCCCCACCCCCCCTTTTTGC
Organism: Dendrobates tinctorius; assembly: GCF_039654945.1. Lineage (NCBI taxonomy): Eukaryota > Metazoa > Chordata > Amphibia > Anura > Dendrobatidae > Dendrobates > Dendrobates tinctorius. Next base: position 26,640,348 of record NW_027361679.1, read on the forward strand.
CCCATTCAAAATAAAACAATTCTAAAAATACATTTGGTATTGGCCGCATTCAGAATTGCCCGATCTATCTTATATAAAAATAATCTGATCTGTAAACGGCAACAAAAAAAGCCACCACTTAAATAAAAAACCTACACAACTTTGGGATATACAAACTTGTAATGACCTGGAGAATCATAATTGGCATTTAGTGAACTTGGTAAAAAAACAAAAAAAAAAAAACTTCAAAAAACAATTGTGAATTGCACTTTTTTTTTTTTGCAGTTTCACTGAAGTTAGAATTTTTCCGTTTTCAAGTAGACTATATGGTAAAACCAATGGTGCTGATAAAAAGTACAACTCGTCCCGCAAAAAGCCCTCACATGGCCATGTTGACGGAAAAATAACAAAGTTATTGCTCTGGGAAGAAGGGAGCGAAAAACGAACGGAAATGTCCCTGGCCCTTAGGCCTGTTTCACATTTCCATTTCTTGCCGGAAGGCCAAATCCGCCAGAGCTGTTAAAAACGGATCCGCTGCCGTTGTGGGCCAAACGGTCGTCTCTGGATCCTTGTTGTGTACGGATCTGCTGGAGTTGGCATGTGGGCGAAAATTTAAAGAGAGGTTCTTTTTTCGGCACTTCCAGAACGGGATTTAGGGTTAATATGCTCGGCAGGGAAAATCTGCCGGCCATGCGCACTATAAAATAGGGGACCGTTGCTGCAAGAAAAAAAAGTTGCATTGTCCGTCTCTTCCACCCGGGAGACGCTAAAATTTTCACGGATCCGTCAAAAAACGGATCTGACGGGCGAACATCAGTCAAAATCCGCCGCTAATGCAAGTCTATGGGGGAAAAAAACAGATCCGCCAAAAAATGGGCGGATCCGTTTTTTTCTAAAAGTGGCGGATTTTGACTGACGTCAGACAACTGAAGTGTGAAACAGGCCTTAACGGGTTAGTCCGCCCATGTACAAGCTGTTTCTAGTTTCAGGCTCTCCCTGTGATATATATATGCTGGTTGTGATGTCCGGGATGTTGCCATATTTCAGCTGAAGCTTCTTGTGTGCAGGCATGAGGCCACAATGCTGAGTAGTGCTGGATCTCTCCTGCCTGGTTTCGCTTTCCCCTCTTCCTGCAGGTTCTATTATGGCTTTTTTTCCTATAACATTGCATTTTATACTCCCATAGCATTGTCTTATCTCAAGGAAGAACAAAAATCTCCACATCCCTGAAGTTCAGCAGGCCGGATCTCCCCCTCTTACATTTGTCTGGGGAGGAGGCTCTCATACTCAAGCTGTTAGTCTCGCCGATATCAGTGGGTTTGTCGAAGCTGAGACAGATGTTTGGGGGTCTTTATGCTTGTATCCCATTGTCCAGGTGACACATACTGCTGATATTTGTAGCCGTAGGTAAGCGTGGCTTGAATGCATGAGTTTTTGGGAACACTGAAGTGCTAAGGCCTCCTATGTGACACACTGGATTAAAGTTGATGAAAAATGATTCAACTAAACCTATTGTTCTTTAGGAGAGAATGTAACCACAAATGTTCGTTGACCAATCAGACTCTCATTGTTTGAAATCACGTTGACCATGTGGGATTTATTTATTTTTTTGCTTGTTTTCAGCACCAGTGTGGATGAACAATCTTTATGAGAACATTATTTCAATGACTGTCTATGAACCATCCTTCTTCAAAAGAACATTCCCAAAATGCTTGCTCCTTCTTTGCCCCTCTTTAATATCTGTGGCAGGTTGAGGCACTATGGATCATACAGGTCTGCGGGGCATCCCTATGGTCCGATTGTTTTCCCAGCTACACACAGTGCGGGTGCAGTAGTGATGTGGCTTTTAGCTCTGTGTCCCAATTTCGAGCAAGGCTATTTTGCCCCCCTCCTGATCAGGGACACTTTTGGATTCTATCATACAGGCCCTTTTATATTTTTTTTTTTTTTTTTCTTTCTCTACAGCTCTGAAGAAATATTCCTAATTTTGGATGTTCAAATATTTTTTGCCTTTTTATTGCATTCCCCTTTCTGTAAACGTATTTTATATATGGTGGGGATAGAAGCAGTGATTTAGATTCAGTGTCTGTTTTGTTTTTTTTCCCTTTTTTTTATTTTGGCTATTTTCAACACTAACCTCCATAAAGCAGTTTGGGGGCATTTTTTTTTTTTTTTTTTTTTTTAATATTTTAGGTATGAATACGTTCTTTTAACTGCTTATTTTCTCTGTCACTTGATCCCAATTGCTGGGGATCTTCAGCTGCCTGCACAGCAGAGCTGACTGGGTTTCCTAGGACCCAGCAGTCCCTGCTCGCTGCCTACACTGAGCGATCACTGGGTCATAGAAGGCGGCACTGACTGCTTGCTATTCTGTATACACAAGCTCTGTGTATACAGTGATGGAGAAGGTAAACCTGGTAATAAACTGTCTTCTCTGGGAAGTGTGGCTGCACAGGTGGCATTGAGACAGTTGTCAATGTTGTGCAAGCTGATTACTTTGCGTTGATGATCTAAAAACGTCAGTCTGGTGTGAAGTGTGGACTGTTCAGACATATGAAGTTTCTGGGCATTCCAGAAGTAGTCATTGTGCAAGAAAACGAAAGATTGCAGCGGCACAGGGCTGCTCCAGTAACAAAGCTGCAGCATGAGTGCTGCGTATAAATGCAACCTAACAGTGAGATGGCGGGTAACGCAGGGAAAGTTGATGATGGAAGCCATGAACCAAAGGCAGCCAGGAGTGGTGTGCGATCAGGTCTGTTCCAAGCAGCAGGACAGCCATCTATGTGATGGAGCTGCACTGACCATACAACAGGACAGTGGTAGCAAGTATTTGAAGTCTGATTATATGTACTTGCTTAATCTTGCAGTTGGGAATCAATTTAACAAAATATGTTGATGCAAAATTGCTCGTATAATTGTGGATAAGAAAAGCATAGTATGAAGATTGCTCTGCTCCCTTACTCGCACACACTGGCCAAAAATATGTATTGTGCTGTTTAGTTGATTGGCGATCACAAGGAATCCATTGGATTCAGGGTAGTTTCATATTGTTTTGCAGTGCACATTAAAGGAATACATTGGGAGGGTCTCCCCAATATATAATTTATATAAACCCAACATATTCTGCAGCACTTTATTGCCTGTACATGTCTTCAACAATTGTAAAGACATTACCAAGTAACCCATAATTCAACAGTTCCAGAAGCAGTGAGGGCCTAGCTCGCAAGCTTACAATCTATAAGGAAACAGGTGGAGAACAATGGTAGAAAGTGCTTATGTACGGTCCAGCCATCATTCTAATAAGGCTGTGTTCACACACAGCGTTTTTTAGCGGTTTTTACCTCGGTTTTCACTATAAAACCGCTAAAAATAAGCTTCCCAGTCATTTCTATGCATTTTGCACTTTTTATGCACATTGATGCGTTTTTTACCGTGAAAAAACCGCATCGCGATAAAAACCGCAGCATGCTAATTTTGCGGATTTTTCCACGGTTTTGGCTTCTTCCATGCGGTTTGAAACCGCTGCGGAAAAAAACACATCAAATCCGCCGCGGAAAAATAGGTGCGGTTTCTGGGAAGGGATTCATGTTTTTGAGCAGAAATTTTCTGCAACGTGTGCACTTAGCCTAAGGGTTGCATGATCTGGTTATAAGTCGGTAACTGTGCAGTGGATGATTTTGCAAACTCCCCTCTCCCGCTCTCTGACAACAATCTTCTTTCATTCTCTATCAAGAACTGCCAGGCTGCTCAGGTCACCCCCACTGTCCAGACTTATAGAAACATACAGGCCATTAACACCCAGAAACTTATGAAGAACTTGCAGTCTTCATTGGCCCCTATCTCCTCCCTCTCATGTCCTGATTCTGCATTGAAGCATTACAATGAAACACTTCAAACTGCCCTGGATGAATTTGCACCCCCTATAAATAGAACACCACAACACAGACGGCGACAACCCTGGCACACGGTGCAAACACGTTTCCTGCAGCGGTGCTCCAGTTGCGCCGAACGTCTGTGGAGAAAATCCAATCTACCCGAAGATTTCATCCATTATAAGTTTATGCTTAGAACATACAACACTGCCCTTCACCTCTCCAAACAAACCTATTTCAACACCCTCATCACCTCACTGTCCAATAACCCGAAACGTCTCTTTGACACTTTTCATTCTCTACTCAATCCAAGAGTACAGGCCCCAACCACGGAGCTCCGAGCTGACGATCTGGCCAATTACTTCAAAGAAAAAATTGACCAGATCCGACAGGAAATTATCTCCCAATCACCTCATACCATGCACTGTCCTCCCTCCCCCACTGCATCTAACTCACTCTGATTTTGAACCAGTCACAGAAGAAGTAGTAAGCAGGCTCCTTGCATCTTCTCGCCCAACTACTTGCACCAGTGACCCATTTCCGTCACAGCTCCTCCAGTCCCTTTCCCCTGCTGTCACCCCTCACCTAACTAAAATATTTAACCTCTCTCTCTCTTCTGGTATTTTTCCCTCCTCATTTAAGCATGCCATCATACATCCACTACTTAAAAAACCATCCCTCGACCAAAACTGTGCCGCTAACTATAGACCTGTCTCTAATCTTCCCTTCATCTCTAAACTCCTGGAACGCCTGGTCCACTCCCGTCTTATCCGCTATCTCTCAGAAAACTCTCTTCTCGACCCTCTCCAATCCGGTTTCCGCTCTTTACACTCCACTGAAACTGCCCTCACTAAAGTCTCTAATGATCTGCTAACAGCTAAATCAAATGGTCACTACTCCATGCTAATTCTCTTGGATCTCTCTGCAGCATTCGACACTGTGGATCATCAGCTCCTCCTCACTATGCTCCGTTCCATTGGCCTCAAGGATACCGTTCTCTCCTGGTTCTCCTCCTATCTCTCCGACCGCTCCTTTACTGTATCTTTTGCCGGTTCCTCCTCCTCTCATCTTCCCCTTACTGTTGGGGTCCCCCAAGGATCGGTTCTAGGCCCCCTCCTCTTCTCCTTGTACACTGCCCCTATTGGTCAAACAATCAGTAGATTTGGTTTCCAGTACCATCTCTATGCTGATGACACCCAATTATACGCTGCTTCTCCTGACATCACGCCAGCCTTTCTAGAAAACACCGGTGATTGTCTAAACGCTGTGTCTAATATCATGTCCTCACTATATCTGAAACTGAACCTGTCAAAGACTGAACTCCTTGTGTTTCCTCCCTCTACTAATGTACCTATACCCGACATTGCCATTTCTGTGTGTGGTTCCACTATTACTCCCCAGCAACATGCCCGCTGTCTTGGGGTCATACTTGATTCCGAGCTTTCCTTTGCCCCCCACATTCGATCACTGGCTCGCTCTTGTCATCTGCACCTCAAAAACATTTCTAGAATTCGACCTTTTCTTACCTTTGACTCTGCAAAAACTCTTACTGTTTCTCATATTCATTCTCGTCTCGACTATTGTAACTCTCTTCTAATCGGTCTCCCTCTTACCAAACTCTCCCCTCTCCAATCTGTCTTGAATGCTGCAGCCAGGATCATATTCCTCACCAATTGTTACACCGATGCCTCTACCTTGTGCCAGTCATTACACTGGCTACCCATCCACTCCAGAATTCAGTATAAACTTATTACCCTCACTCACAAAGCCCTCCATGGCTCAGCACCACCCTACATCTCCTCCCTTGTTTCAGTATACCACCCTACCCGCGCCCTCCGTTCTGCTGATGACCTGAGGTTAGCATCCTCAATAGTCAGAACCTCCCACTCCCGTCTCCAAGACTTTACACGTGCCGCGCCAATTCTTTGGAATGCACTTCCCAGGTCAATACGATTAGTCCCCAATCCCCACAATTTTAAGCGTGTCCTGAAAACTCATTTATTCAGACTGGCCTACCACCTCAACACATTAACCTAATCTATCCCTGTGTGGCAGAGCCAAAAGTTTTACCATAACCAGGTTCCCCGCATCTTTCTCCCACATGCTTTATGCATCCATTAGCCCTCTGTGTCCGTACTGTCACACACCTAACATTATGGCTGGTCCATACAATCAGGGCAACTGTTACCACCCACCTTTCGTGTCTACCTCTTGCCTCATAGACTGTAAGCTTGCGAGCAGGGCCCTCTTTCCTCTTGGTATTTGTTATAATCTACTGTATGTGATTATTGTTATGCTGTAATGTCTATTGTCTGTACAAATCCCCTCTGAAATGTAAAGTGCTGCGGAATATGTCGGCGCTATAAAAATAAAATTTATTATTATTATTATTATTATTATTATTATTATTATTATTATTATTATTATTATTATTATAACTGTACTTAGATACTAAGTGCTATAGGGTGCATGGAGGATGTGGAGACAGATGAAAAGGAGGGACAAAATTCTGAGGGAAAAGGGAGGAGTTTGATTAGTGAAGTGATAAGCCTGTCTAAAGAGATGTGTTTTTAAAGCACATTTATTACAAATGTGGAGGATAGATCAGATCTTCCAGGGTAGTGTATTCTAGAATAGTGGTGCAGCTTCAGAGAAGTCTAGTAGATGGAGGTTCAGATTGTGGAGGCTGTTGGTCTTTGGTTGCAGAAAGGAGAGCATGGGTAAAGGAAATCATGGGTAGAGTGATGGACAGTGATGAGGGAGAAAATGTGGAGTGATGCAGGACTGGAGAGCTTTGTTGGTGAGAGAGTTTATATTGGACTCTCTAGTGGATGGGTAACCAGTGCAATGACTGGCACAGGGTGGAGGCATCGGTGAACCAGCTGAACAGAAATAAAACCCTAGCTGCCGCATTTAGGACAGATTGGAGAGGAGAACATTTGGTAAGAGGAAGGATTGGTAGCGTTGCAGTAGTTCGATGCAAATGAATGAGTTCAGGAAGAGTTTTTGCAGTTTCAAAGGTGAGAAATGGTTGGATTCTGGGACCGTGTGAGGTGTTTTTTTTTTTTTTTTTTGATGCAGGTAGCTTGAGTGATTGAATATAAGGAATAAAAGAAAGTTGTGTCAAATATGACCCCAAAACAGTGAGCGAGCTGCTTGGGCGTAATTTCAATATTGGGTGTAGGTAGGTTAGTAGAAGGAGGAAACAGGAGAAGTTGAGTTTTGGAGAGATTCGGTTTCTAGCACTTGTTATAGCATATAGATATACAATGGCATCCGTCACTAAAGGCTTCTATGAAAGAAAAGCCAAACGGCTATGTGTTTTCGAATGATCCATCTTCTTTTCACAGGACAAATGGCTTCTGTCAGGTGACCAGTGAGCCAAAGTTAGGGGCGGCAGGGTTGTATACAAGTAACTGGTGTATATACCCCAGTGACTGGCAGTGGCCACTACTCTGTTCAGGGAGCTGCTGCCAGCACGGAGTACTGCTCCTCTGTGGGGGTGTTGTGTGTCAGAGACCCACCAATATAATATTTAAAGTTTATCCCAAAGAGAAATCATCCGTGTAGAAGTTGTGGATGAGCTCTTTCCAAGGAGCTGGTCACGGTGGTGTTATTCCGCAGGATATTGCTGCGGTCTAACGCCCCATATATAATAGATAAGGTGGCCAAACGGCGACCTTTCCGGAGGGCTCCTGGCAGTCAGACATGCTGAGCCTTCTCTCCTAACAGTCTGTCGGGTGGACCCCGTGCACCCTACGGCCATTGGTAGTCTGTGACTGGAAAAATCTGCAGCATGTGCACAGCGGTTTTCATTTACATTGACTTTAATGGTACTGTACACCGCAGCAGAATCCGCAACGTGTGCACATGCAGTATACAAGCTAGGTTGCTATGGGCAACGGCATCAGGTATCCTCCCAATTGTAGGGGTTGTGTCCGGGCTGCCCTGTGTGTGGAGGTGCCATGGAGCTCGCCCACAGCTGTAGCTGCTCCCCAGGCCTCTCGCTATGTAGTGCAGGACCTTTGTAGCACGGCCGGGCGGAAAAACAAGCGTGTGACTTTAAGATCAGAGTGCGTGAGTCACCCCTGTGTGTGGTGGTAGCGGCCTGCGCCGTGACTGCAGAGCTGCTCGGGGCGAGAATAGAACGTTCCATTTCCTGTTCCCTGGCTGACAGAGGAGGGTTCCTGCTGGCACCGAGCTAATCATAGTGCAGCAGGCTCTGCTATGGCCGTGTGAGGAGGAAACATGGTGGAGGCGGCCGCCGACATGGAAGCATATGTTCTGGAAGACATCCTGGAGGTACGGCCGAGGCCTCCATTACATAAAATGCCTGTGACCTTTAGATTAACTCATTAGAAGGTGGGGTCTGCGGAGCCGCTGTCCTGCCTGTGTCCGGGCCTAGAGGGGGAGCCCACATGACTCGCCTGGCTGCTGCATAGCTGGTGGGCACAGCCTCCTCAGTGGCACATCGCCCTCTAGTCTGAGGGCCTGTTAGGAGTCACCAAGCTTTCCCAGCCTCCTGAATGTCACGCTGTCCGCTATGTAATGTATCCTGTTTATTGTGGGTCTATTCAGTGTTACCCAGCTTTTACTGACTTCTTAGACATGTTGTCCACTAGCCGGTGGGCCTATTAGGTTCCACCCAGCTTTCCCAGACGCCTGAATGTTATGCTGCCCGTCTTGTCACATCTGGTCTGTGGGCCTGTTGGGTGTCACCCAACTTTCCCCGAGTCCTGAATGTCATGTTGCTCTCTAGTCTGTAGACCTATTAGGTGTCATCCAGCTTTTCCAGCCTTCTAAATGTCATGCCATCCACCTTCTAATATATCCAGCCTGTGGTGGGTAATTCGGGGTCAACTAGTACTCCCAGGTTGCTTTAATGTCATGTTGTCCTCTAGTCTGTGGGCCTGTTGGGTGTCACCCAGCTTTTCCATACTCCTGAATGCCACTATATATTGTATATCTCCCCCTGTCTGGGAAAGCTGGGAGTCATCCACTCTGCCCACAGAGTCCTGACTGTCGTCCACCTCGTTATAGATCCTCCAGAATGAAGCGGCCATTGGTTCCTCATGTGCTAGAGACACTGGGTGATCCCCTCTTCCATGTCAGGGCAGCCCAGGGCCTCTGATTTTAGGGGAAGGACCCCTGACACTTGGCTTTGTGAACAATGAGCAGCAGTCCTTCCTTCTCTCTGCCTGGAGCTGACTTGGCAAGACCAGAGATGCTCTAGCTTTCAGCTGTACTACATAAGCAGATGAGTCACCTGATGTTCGGGTGGACCTCTCCCAGGGTCATCAGCGGAGTTAATGGAGAATAATCTGCCGCCAGTCTTTAGCTTTTAGGTTTGATGTCCCAACTACAGCATAGCTTCGCTGTTGGGCGCGGGTTATTGGTCTTCCAGCCTTTTCCATTATCGTAAGGCTGTTCATACACAATATTTTTATTTATTTTTTTGCCAGCAGTCATAAGGAATATGGTATCTAAATGACCATCATGTGACAAAAATTGGTTAAAAATCCTGCCGCTGTGCTGCTTACATCTGCCCGCTCAGTGGGGCTTCTGGGATATTGAGAATCTGGTAAATGTGTGCTATAGTGTTACTGGGTTCTGCAATGCAGGTCTGGTCCTGTGGCTTGTATATGGCTTTTACTGTGTTTCATCTCTTGGCAATGGCGGCTGACTGTCACAGCGTGGCCCATCAGTGGGGTCTGACTGTACTGTGTGACTTCTGTCTCTGGTCAATCCTGCAGGGGAGGCACCGCTTGCCAGGCCTCTCGGTACATAGAGCAATCCCTCACCACTTTAATATTTTGCTGTCTTTCTTGCATACAAAGCCCTGAACTTTATACTCCGTTACGTATTAGAAGGAAATGTGAGCAGCGAGTGCATTGTTGCGACATATGTGAATGCCTCGTGGTTGTATAACGTGACGTACGGTCAGTCCCTGACTGACTATACATAAGTGCGTCGGCTGTGATAGAAGTTTGGACCCTGACTGGCACAGTGGAAGATTGGGTTAGCCCTCTGAGCTGCTTGCTGCCATTTTTTCTTAATAACATCACTGTTTTCTCTGCTGCAGACCTAGCAGTTACCAGAATGCTGAGCTCTGTACAATCCCGCCCACTCCACTAATTGGTAGCTTTCACTGTACACTGTGCATAGGCAGAAAACTGCTTATCAGTGGTGAAAGTGGGGATATACAGAGCTCATGACTGCAAACTATCTGGTTGCAGGTTTTACTAGTCCCTTGCAATCGTCTGCTGATTAAAACTGTGAGGATAATTACAGCGAACAGCACAGTTGACATGTTGCTGGAATTAGGGTCTCTGTCTCTGCATCATGCTGCTTAGGGCAGTTAAAAATCTGGTGACAGATTCCCTTTAAAAAAAGTAATGCATGACTATGGAAACAACTGTTCTCCTCTAGTAACAGTACCACCCAGGTGCTTGGTTTGTGTCTTTGGTTGGATTTCCAGTACTCATTGCTCTATTAGGGCCTGGTATCTGAGTTCCTAACTAACAGTACTCCGATGCTCCGCAGAGTCTTGTTCATGCCGGTCTTGATTAGGGGACATGCTGGAGTCAGATGCTCCTGATTCATGAAGAGATGCGTCTGACAAGTGGCGTACACTTATGTGCAGTACACCAGACATCTGACTCCAGTCAGGGACAGGAGTGATATTTCTAGCATAGGAACGCCACCGCTTCTCACGAGCTTTAGGCTAAGTGTCCACGTTGCAGAAATTCTGTGGAAATGCCCGCAGCATTTACACAACTCCCTGCCGCGGGTAAAACGCATGCGGAATTCGCATGCGTTTTCCTTCTAAACACAAGCGTTTTTAGCTTGCAGAATGCTTGCACTTTTCCAAGCAATTTGAAGCATCGCTTGGAAAAGTGATTGACAGGTTGGTCACACTTGTCAGGCATAGTGCTTGACAAGTGTGACCAACTTTACTATTGAAGCTGCCTATGCAGCATCAATTATAAAAGATAGAATGTTAAAAATAATATAAAAAATGGGTATATACTCACCTTCTAGCGGCCCCCGGAGCCTTCCCGGTCATCATTGTCGCTGGCGGCAAGTTCAGTTCCCAGGGATGCCTTGCGACAATGACCTCTGATGACGTAGCTGTCTCGCGAGACCGTACGCAATGCATCCCTGGGAACGGAAGCTGCCGCCAGCGACAATGACGACCGGGAAGGCTCCAGGGGCGCTAGAAGGTATATCCCTATTTTTTTTTTTTTTTTATTCTATTTTTTTACAGGGATATGGTACCCAGGACCTGGAGGAGAGTCTCGTCTCCTCCAGACCCTGGGTACCATCCGCACATGAAGCGCTCAATTTACGCATGGTGGGCATAGCCACATGAGTAATGTGACCGTTTCAATGCAATCCCATGGCGGCAGAATCGCGGCGATTCCGCAGAAATAATGGACATGCTGCAGATTTTACCGCCTTGCGATTCCACAGCGGTAAAATCCGCAGCATTGACACAGCAACTGCGGAATCCCATAGGATTGCATGGGAATGCGTTTTTAAAGCGTTTCCGCGGCGAAAACACTAAAAAAAGCAACGTGGGCACGCAGCGCTGCCCGTTTCAGAGAACATTGGGCACACTTGGCCAGGCCAATCATTCTTGTGTATGGTGTAGTCTAGACAGATGGTGTTTGGCAAAACTATCTTTTACCCGACCAATATCTAATATGTATGGTGACCCTTAGTTTAAAGTTTAACTTTGATTTCCTTTCCAGTAGTAGTGCCCGTTGCTAGACACAATAGTGTAGTAAACTTTGTTGTTTCCGGGTAAAAAGCCTGTTACTGCCGGAATGGAGATCATAGTCCAAAACTTTTAGGCTGTGTTCACACGGGTTTTTTTGCGTTTTTCCCGCGGATTTACCAAAAAATCCGCTCAGACGCTTAAAAGAAGCTTCCCATTCATTTTAATGCATTTTGCACTTTTTGTGCATATTGATGCTTTGGGTTTTCTTTGCTGCCTCTGGCACTGGTGGACTGCTTGACCGTGTGCATGGCGTTATGAAGTCAGAAGACTACCAACAAATTTTGCACCAGTGTGAGAAAGCTGGGTCTCCCTCAGAGGTCATGGGTCTTCCAGTAGGACAATGACCCAAAACACACTTCAAAAAGCACTAGAAAATGGTGTGAGAGAAAGCACTGGAGACTTCTAAGGTTGCCAGCAATGAGTCCAGGCCTGAATCCCATAGAACACCTGTGGAGAGATCTAAAAATGGCAGTTTGGAGAAGGCACCCTTCTAATATCAGGGACCTGGAGCAGTTTGCCAAAGAAGAATGGTGTAAAATTCCAGCAGAGCATTGTAAGAAACTCATTGATGGTTACCGGAAGCGGTTGGTCGCAGTTATTTTGGCTAAAGGTTGTGCAACCAAGTATTAGGCTGAGGGTGCCACTGCCAATACTTTTGTCTGGCCCATTTTTGGAGTTTTGTGTGAAATGATCAATGTTTTTCTTTTTGCTTCATTCTCTTTTGTGTTTTCATTTAAGACAAATTAAATGAAGATAATACCAAAGAATTTGTGTTTGCAATCATTTTCAGGAAGAATCTGAGTATTATCTGACAGAATTGCAGGGGTGTCAATACTTTTGGCCACAACTGTAGCCTTAGTCTCTACCTCATTGATGTTGATGGTGCCAGCATGACGAATGTCTGAACTGAGCAGGGCTCTCCTGATTCTGTGTATCACTAACCAGAACACATACTCTCACCATTTTGGATTTCTAAAGCATACAAAATCTGTCAGTCTTTCACCATGGACATCTTACCAGTTGCCTTGTGAAAAGCTACAACTACAGTTGGGAGGATCGATTTGTGGGACTCCTGAGCATCAACCAGATCAGTAATCTGTGACCTCTGCCACTCTCTAACCTCTTTGCATCCCTAGCTCTTCTTTTGATTAGCTGGTCTGGTCATCATTGCGGTATGACGCACTCATCATCGTTGCGGTATGACGCGCACACAATGTCACCGCCAGTCTGGCTAATCAAAAGAAGAGCCAGGAATTCTGAGAGGTAGAAAGATGTGCTTCCGTCCGGCAGTCCTAGATTAGTGACCTGGCTGATGGACCGGAGTCTTGTCAATTGATTTGCCAATCACTAGCTACAGCAGTCAGTGTTTCCTGTAATGGCGCATGCATAGATCATTGGTCAACATTCTCGGCAACGCTCGCTGACCTAACGATGCCTGTGATCACCGAACGATCAAAGTGCTTGTTCATCAGGTGTTGGATAATTCATAAAATTGGGGTGTGCTGCCAATGGCATGATACAGCATGAGGAACAGTCGTTCTGTGCCTGGTGGATTTTCACCCAGCCAATAAACAAAAAACACAAATGACTTGTGTGTCGTCTATCATTGCTAGTTAATATTGTATGTAGCATTCCGATTTTGGCCTGTCGGTGCACTATTAGCTTGGATGCCTTTGACCTGCGTTCTTTTATTTTATCGATCAGTGTGACAGAAACGTGACCATTATCGGTAAAGAAAAGTATTGATTTCTATCATACTCCGATTAGAGGGGTTCTCAGGGTTAGGGGCATGCTTCACTTTGCAGTATGTCTTCTGTAGTAATCCGATCACAGGGCTGATGTGGAGCTTTGATTGGGATCAGCAAATCCGTATGCATGTGACAGCCGTCACCAGTGCTGCATCTATGAGCGTGTGCACATAATACATGATGAATGTGCGCAAAACCTTTTAAGGAAAAAAAAAAATCTATCTTGGTCAGTATCCCTTGATAAAGTAAGATTAATAATGCAAATTTTGTTTTGGGCTGAATTCACTCATTGCATTTTCCCTCCAGGGGTTTTCTAAAATTGCTGCAAAACAATGTTGCGATTTTGGAGACCCGCACCTTAACCTGCACCATAGATATTCCCCAGTTTTCATCTGTCCTTATGTGGGACTTGGTCTGACGTGGAAACGTTACTTGCTTGATGCGCTATGGCTATCTTGTTAATAGCTTGCTGACGTATATGATGGTTGTAAGTCAGATTTCGGGCTGCTCGGCAGGCGGTTGTGGCGCTGTCCATCTGTGCATAGGACAGGAAAATGCTATTTCATTTGCCAGTCACTGCCGATTCTATAGAATGGCTGCTCGCTACTATTCTTTATATTGAGCTGGCATGTATTCTTATGAAGATAACGGCTAAGTATATGTTGTTTGCTAATGTCACCCCAGTGGGTGGGATACAAAATAGTGGGTTCTGTTGTGTCCTAGCACTATAAGATGGTCGTTATGAGCACTGACACATTGTATGGTAGCCGCCCTGAACACTTGCTGCTTTTAGCAGCATGTTAATCCGAGCGTTGGTAAATTGTGCAAGTCCCTCATATGACTGAGCGGCCATCCTAACAGCCCACTGATCGCTGGTCTGGTGCAGAGATCAGTCCTCTTGGCTGCACTGAGGTCGTGAAAACCTCGTTAAGGCTGTGTTCACACGCTGCGGATTTTGCTGCGGTTCCGCAGCGGTTTTGGCCGCTGCGGACCCGCAGCAGTTTCTGCTGCGGTGTACAGTACAATGATTCCCTATGGTAATCAAAAACCGCAGTGCAGACGGTGCGGAATTATCCGCGCGGATTATCTGCGGTTTTCAATCCGCAGAAAGAATTGACATGTCAATTCTTTCTGCGGATTCTCCTGCGGTTTGCCATCTCCTCCATTGAGGAGATGAAAAACCGCAGGGCAAAACCGCAGAGCAATCCGCAGGTAAAACCGCAGGTCTTTTGACCTGCGGTTTCACCTGCGGATTGTACAAAATCCGCGCGGATGAATCCGCACCTTTTCCGCAGCGTGTGCACACAGCCTTAGGTGAAGAGTTGTTTGCAACCAACCGGCCAAGTGTTTGAGGCCTTAATGGCAAACCCAGTTGGCATCTATTTCAGTAGCTCTATCTTACATCCAAACTCTGTTTTTCAGATGTATGTGCTGACAGGGCAACTGACTGTAATGATGTAGACGAAGTCACACTGCTGTTGGACATTTTTTGCCGTGTTCCTTAATTTGAGGGGGACACCAAATTGTGGCCCCCTGAAATAAACAGATACAGCTGAAAGTGAGGTGAGACCCCATTAGCCCTGATTCATCAAAGCTTATATCTGTAAAAATCTTTGAGAAGTCCCAAAAATGTTCTTAGAATAGAAGACTGCACTAAAATTTTGCGACTTTTGACATTCTCATGCCATTTTTTTTCCGGATTCACCCAATTGGACTGAGCTGGGCAGAAGGGCAGCTGCTAGGAAATCGGTCCCATTGTAATTTGTTTCCCCAATATCGGATCATAGGAAAGCTATTGTGTGCATACACTTCCCCTTTCACTTATGGGATGGAGAAATGAATTCCGACTTCAGAAAACCCATTAGATCTCTCCTTGAGCTGTTTAGTGTTAACTTTTTTTTGTCTAATGCTGCTTTCTTTTCTTACAGGTGGAGTCTTTCATTTTGGACCAAGATGATTTGGAGAACCCAATGCTGGAGACGGCATCCAAGCTCCTCCTATCAGGCACAGCCGATGGAACAGATTTAAGAACCGTAGATCCTGAGACACAGGCGAGATTAGAGGCACTCCTAGAAGCTGCAGGTACGGACACACATTTCTACTTTTAGAAACTGCTCAATGCTTTTCATATTCTTCAGATCGTGGCTCATGTTGGTATGTCTGGTCAATAAGGTTTCATTTCACAGATGGGAAAGCTCTGATTAAAAGAACACTTCAGTTTTGTCTTTATTGTCGCCTCTGATACCAATCAGTAATGAGCGCATTAATATATTTTCCAGTGCGGTCTCCTGCCATTCCCAGCACTGCACTGGTTCTCTCCTAGAGCATGCGGCTGCAGCTGTGACCAGACGCCAATCGCAGCGTTTGCGTGGACTGTAAGTCACGGTCTCATTGTGAGTCTGCGAATCCGAACGAGGCTCTCATAGACTGGTAATAAGGCCGTGTTCAGTATTTTACCTTACTATTTATAAGCCAAAACCAGGAGTGGAACAATCGGAAGACAAGTGTAATAGAAACACGTCACCACTTCTGGATTATCACCCACTCCTGATTTTGGCTTATAAATACTGAGGGAAAAATAGTGACCAAATACTGAACTTGTGAACGTAGCCTTACAAACATTGAGGTAACATACTGAACATGTGAACGTAGCCTTACAGATATTGAGGTAAAATACTGACCAAATACTGAACGTGTGAATGTAGCCTTACAAATACTGAGGTAAAATACTGACCAAATACTGAACATGTGAACGTAGCCTTACAAATACTGAGGTAAAATACTGACCAAATACTGAACATGTGAACGTAGCCTTACAAATACTGAGGTAAAATACTGACCTTGTGAACATAGCTTACAAACATTGAGGTAACATACTGACCAAATGCTGAACTTGTGAACGTGGCCTTAGCAAAGAGCTAACAGTCCATGATGTCAGCAGGCAAGAAAAATTAGCAGTCACATGATGGAAGGGGATCGGCGCAGCGCTGGAAACGGCAGAAGACCGCGACCGTTAATTATTTTAATGAATTCAGTACATTGCTGATTTCTAACAAAGGACCACTCTAGCTTGCTTTTTTTTTTTTTAAATCTTATGACAAGATGTGTGAAAGCAGACTTCAAGTTGGTGCTAGTTGTGTTTTTTTTTTTTTTTCTCGTTTTCCCCCTCCCCTTCTTTCACCACTTAAGGGTGTGTGCACACGCTGCGGAATCCGCTGCGGATTAATCCGCACGGATTTTGCAAAAACCGCAGATAATCTGCAGGTCAAAAGACCTGCGGATTATCTGCTGTTTTGCCTGCGGTTTGGTCCTGCGGATTCACTATCTCCACAATGGTGGAGATAGGAACCCGCAGCGGTTTCCGCAGAAAGAATTGACATGCAATTCTTTCTGCGGATTCAAAACCGCAGCAAATCCGCGCGGATTTTTCCGCAGCGTCGGCACAGCGTTTTTTTTTCCCCATTCATTTGAATGGTACTGTACACCGCAGCTAAAGCTGCTGCGGGTCCGCAGCGGAATCCGCAGCGTGTGCACGTACCCTAAAGGGGTTGTCCCTGAAAGGAATATTAAACAGAACTTGTCACTTTGGATAATGCTATTAACCTTTTAGATGTAGGCTTAATTTGCAGGCTGGTAGCATTAAGAAGCTATTTGGCTGACAGTCTGGCACCCAGGAAAAAATTTAACTTTCTCTTGAGATATTATTCGACATGACGAGTAAACTACTCTGTTGGATCTCGCATAAAAAAACCACCTTTGATTTAGGCTGTAAAAAGAAAAAAAAACACACAAATTCTCCGATGTGTAGGTATTACTGTTACATGCTTTTTATGGTGTCCCTACTGTTTTTTTAACCCCTTATTGACATGATGTGCAGTTACCTTTTATGCCGGCTTCCTGACACTTTCCCAGCAGATGATGACTGTGATATTCAGGCTTCCTCTGCTTTTTACATCCGGGGGAGGATTCCTTGAAAGTGACGTTTAGATGGGCCTGTCATTCTAATACTCCCATCACCACCTCCGTGACGCAATTGCTGTGCCAGAGGTCTATCGTGACTTTACTCCTGTAAAAGCTAGCCTGAAGCTGTCGTCCATTGGAGACTGATTTTCACTATACACAGCAGTACTGTAGTATTGCTGTGTATAGTACAAACGATTGGATTATCGCAGGTTCAAGTCCCCTATGGGGATCAATAAATACAGTATAAAGTGGAAAGAAAAAATGTTTTTAACAATATGAAAAAAATGTAAAAGTTCAAATCACCTTCCTTTTCCCCTATTAAAAAATACAAAAAATACACTTGGTCCATTAAAGTCCAGTTTATTAACACCTTTACGATGGTATAATTCATAGGTCGTTTCCTGGCATTTGGTGAGTGCTTCCGCGCTAAGCCCTCATGTTCTGACAGCTGATATCATTAGCCGTCATGTGCCCTTAACAGCCGCGAGTGGAATCGCGATTTACCCGCATCTGCTAACATGTTAAGTGCCGCTGTCAGTCTCTGACAGCGTCATTTAACTTGCACAAACCGGATGTGTCAGTAGATCCACCCCTGTCACATGATTGTGGGACACAAATGAGTTGACATGAAAACCCGGAGTCTCCAGGAGACTCATTTGGTTGTCAGAGCCACTCTGAGCGTCACCTCGCTGATCAATTCTGCTACACATAGTGGTGCAAGTGAAAAGTAAAAACTATAAAATATTTTGTCTCAACATTTCAATAACAAGCAATCAAAGAATCGTATCTACCCCCAAATGGTATTGATAAAAACGTCACCTTGTTCCGCAAAAAATAAGCCCTCACACAGAGGCGGGAGAATGGAGACGCTACAGGTCTCGCAAAATGGACCTATTTTTGGGGGGCTTTTTTTGTACAAACGTTGGATTTTGTTTTTCACCGCTTAAAAGTTAAAGAACCTTAGTATCTGCAAACTCATAATGACCTAGAGAATCATAATGGCAGGTCAATTTTAGTCTTTATTGAACATAATTTAAAAAAATAAATAAAAAATGGAAAATTTTTTTTTTTTTTTGCAGTTTTACTGCACCTGGCATTTTTTCTCCATTTTCCGATGCACTGTATGGTAAAATCAATGGTGTAGTTCAAAAGTACAATTTGTCCTGCAAAAAACAAGCCCTCACATGGCCATATTGACGGAAAAATAAAAAAGTTATGGCACTGGGGAAAAGGGAGTAGAAATGGAAAATCCCAAAGTGGTGAAGGGGTTAAATTATTAAATTGAACCCACCAGTAGTTTTTCCATATATTGAACACGGTAAATAAAAAAAAAAAAAGTCAATTAAAAAGTGGTATGGCCCTCTTTTTTTTTTTTTTTTTTTTTTTTTTTGCAATTTCTCTGCACTTCATCACAATTTATTAGAAAGCAGGGAATAAAGTTAAGTGTCTCTAAAAAGTACAACTTGTCCTGCAAAGATTAAAAGGCCCTCATGTGGCTATATAAACGTAAAAATAAAAAATGTTATGGCTTTTGGAATAAGGAGAGGAAAAAATGAAACCGCAAACATAAAAATTGAAAAGGGCTATGTCAGGAAGGTGTTGCTGTCCTCTCGATGGTGTTCGGTGCTGGTTAGGAGAATCCTCTTCCGGTGCATCAGTTCTTATTGGCTGGCCTGCTTTATAGCAGGGATTACTCCACCGTCCAGGTACTATGAGATCACAGACATTGGATATGAGGTGGACATCTGAGAGGGGTCTAAAGAACAGCAGGGAGCGCCACAACTGTTTTGTAACTAATCTCAAGACACAGCAGTAAAAATGACTGCGATTTCCAAATATATTTTTTAGAGAACAAGCCCTTTTAAGCCGAATCCTTGTAGGCTTTTCACCTTGGAAAGACACCTGAATAGTTTTGCTTCCTTGTGTTGTGTAAAGCAGCTGTTGCCTCGTACGCCTCAGTGGACGCGTAGCCGGCTAGTTTCGGCTTTCAGAGGCTATTTTAGGTTTATGATGGGCTCCACTGTGTATTTCAATGGAAGAAGCTGCATCCACTCGCTTTTGCAGTCATCTTTGCTTCCAGTGTCCATTCTCGCTTTGAGGTTTTCCATAATCTTTCATATTCTGAGAGTACAAAAGGAAGTCACATTTACTTTTTCTTCTGTGACTTTGGGAAAGTGACTACATGTGATTGAGCCCTAGTGTGAGAATGTGGGAGATGAAAAGGAGGGTCTTCAGACAGAGTAGTTCCCTGATATATTCATGGCTTCTGTATGAGCATTGTCCCATGGAAAGACAGAAGTAACTTTACTCTGCAAGTCTTATCGTGAGCTTTGGTTACAGCCTGTATTCTGTTCTTGGCTCAATCTGTTCAGAACTTACATTTTGGGAAGTCAAAAGTGTATCCAGCAGGAAAGAGGAGTCCTTCCTTCATATCCTCCATCTCTTTTCAATCCATTGCTGGCTTAAAAACTGCCACAAAAGCGGTCTAAATTCTCATAGTGCAGTGTTTTTGTTTTTTTTTTGCCACCGATTGTTTCTAATGATAAACTGTGAATGGAGATTGTGCGGATTTAGAGTTACAATGTAAGTAATGCGTTTCAAAAGTTACTTAAAGGGGTTGTTCAGCCTTAGGCTACAAGTATGCAGTCACTGTGACGTCCGCCTTGTGCCGGCAGTGTGAGCTGTAGGCGTATGACCGCACATTTGTAATTTCCACACTTGCGATCACGTGACCGCCGGCACCAGGGAATCCTCACTGCGCACAGTGTTAGGATTTACAAGTCTGCAGTCACATGGAGAGACTGCAGACTTGTAGCCTAAGGCCGGACAACCCCTTTAACAATTTATGTAGATTTCATTTATAAATAATCTGTAAAATGGTGTGAAATGTGGATTTCTCGTTCGCCTTATTGGGGGACACAGAGACCTTGGGTGTATGCTGCTGCCACTAGGAGGCTGACACTATGCACAAAAAAAGATAGCTCCTCCTCCGCAGTGTACACCCCACCGACCGGCAGAGAATTCCTCAGTTTAGCTTAGTGTCAGTAGGAGGTGGACACGGGTCTTTTATTAGACCCATATCTACCTCGTCGTGCGTCGTTCCTTTTCAGGTTCTACGGAGGGATACAGAGTGAAAAGTCACATCTGTACTCCCACATGGAGTCTGCAAGTACGGCGTGTACTGCCACCCCGTATCCTTGCAGTTCTCCGCGGCAGGACCAGCCAGACGGACGCCGACACCAAGACGTGCCAGCGACTCCAGGGGTCCTTGTCGCCAGTCTCCCTCCCACTCGCCTACCAGAGCCTGTCGGTTGGATGAGACGCAAGACTTCTTCAGACAGGTAACGGATCGTGGATGGGTGAGTATTAGGCCCCGGCTTCATATTTATTTACCTGGCTGCCCATTCCCGACGGTCACCTCTTCAATGGTCACAGGGGTAGGCGCTGCGGTCGCTCGCAGTCGCCACAAGGCTATAGGCAGCTCAATGTTGCTGGGCATCCCCCCCCTTCCCTCCCCCCTTTCTGGGTACAGGGAGCACAGGGTTTTTTCCCATTGGGAGCGACTTGCGACTGCGGCGTCCCACTTTTTCGGTGGGGAACCCGGGCCTCCTCTCCCGAGTCAGGGGAAGCGCTTTCGGACAGGTCATCTGAGGGGATTTTAGAGCTGGATTCAGACCAGGATGCAAGCATGAAGGTCACAGTGCAGGACCTCATTGCTGCGATCCATCATACCTTCGATATTGCTGACTCCCCTGCGAAATCCTCAGATCAGGAGGTTTCGTTCAGACGGGCAGAAACTCCCTCCAGGGTTTTTCCTTTCCATTCCCAGTTTGGGAAAATTTTTACCAAGGAAAGAGAGGATCCGACCAGACTCTTTCAAAGAGGAAAACGTCTCGGCATACTCTACCTATTTGCTAAGGAGCTTACGGACAACTGGTCGGCCTCTCCCTCGGTCGATCCGCCCGTGTCCAGGTTATCCAATAACACGGTTCTCCCGCTTTCAGGCGTGGCGTCCCTAAAGGATTCTAATGACAGGATTATAGAATCCCTGGCGAAGTCTGCCTTTGAAGCGGCTTCAGCGGCGGTGTGTCCAATCTTTGCTTCATCCTGGACAGCAAAGACCATAGCCACGTGGGCAGACGACCTTCGGCAGGGCATCTTAGATAAGGCGCAACCGGAGCATTTGGCCAATCTCGCCAATCAGATCTCCCATGGCGGGGACTATCTTCTCTCCGCTTCCTTGGATGCTGCATCCTGTGCAGTTCAGGCGTCAAGCAACGTTATTGCAATTCGACGTACACTTTGGCTAAAGGCATGGCAAGCGGACTTGTCTTCTAAAAAGTCCCTCACTAACCTGCCTTTTCAGGGGGTGCGCCTCTTTGGGTCCCAATTGGACCAGATTATTATGGACGCCACCGGAGGCACGAGTTCACTCCTCCCTCAGTCCAAGCCTCGCAGACCCCCACTAAGGCGTCAGTTTCGACCCTTTCGGACTTTCCGCCGTTTCAATACGGCGGACAACTCCTCCAGCCAACAGAGACCGCAGGCTCGCCAGGAGAGAAGGAAAGTTTCCTTCAGACCCACTCCTTCCTGGCGACCCCACTCCTCCCAGGGCAGACCGTCTAGATCTGGACGGTCTACTTCAGCATGACTATCATCGGGCACGCGAGGGGCCTTTCCAATTGGGAGGTCGACTTCTTTCCTTCAGGGACGTTTGGCTGGCCGCCGTGGAGGACGCCTGGGTCAGGGAGGTCGTATCCTCAGGATACAAGATAGAGTTCGTCTCTCTCCCACGGGATCGTTTCTTCGAATCCCGGCCTCCAAAGGATCCAGCCTTGATCCCGGGGTTCTCTACAGCTATCGCCGATCTCCTCAGTTCCGGGGTGATTGTGCCCATTCCCGAATCGGAGCGCTTCACGGGGTTCTACTCGAACCTGTTTGTAGTGCCGAAAAAAGACGGCGCAGTTCGACCCATCTTGGATCTCAAGCTGCTCAACAAGAGGGTCTGCCTTCGCCACTTCCGCATGGAGTCGCTTCGCTCGGTCATCGCCTCCATGGAGGAGCAGGAATTCATGTGCTCAATAGACATCCAAGATGCCTATTTACATGTTCCAATTTTCTCCGGACATCAGAAGTTCCTGCGCTTTGCGATTCGACAGCACCACTACCAGTTTGTCGCACTGCCCTTCGGTCTTGCCACCGCTCCCAGAGTCTTCACGAAGATCATGGCTGCGTTGATGGCTTTGTTGAGAGTCAGAGGCCTCGTTCTTTTCCCGTACCTAGACTATATTCTGATCAAGGCTCCCTCATTCCAACAGGCTCACCAAAGTTTGTCAATCGTCCTGGACACTCTTTCCAATTTCGGGTGGATCGTCAACAGGAAAAAGTCCTGTCTGGTTCCTACCCAACGCCTGGTCTTTCTAGGTCTTCTGTTCGACACTCGTCGGTCAAGGGTCTTTCTCCCACAAGAAAAGATTCTCTCTCTGCAGCAGGAAGTACGATCGCTGCAGACCTCGCGATTCCCATCCCTCCGTACAGCCATGAGGGTCCTGGGAAAGATGGTCGCGGCGATAGAGGCAGTTCCCTTTGCCCAATTTCACGCCAGGCCTCTCCAGCAGGCCATTCTGTCGAAGTGGAACAGGTCGCCTCGGTCCCTGGATCGCCCTGTCCATCTTTCTTACCGGATCAAGCGGTCTCTCAACTGGTGGTTGTCGTCACCTCTCATTCTATCGGGTCGATCCTTCCTTCCCATTCACTGGCAGATAGTAACCACAGATGCCAGTCTCCTCGGTTGGGGTGCTGTGTTCCGCAACCACACTGTTCAGGGTCGATGGTCGGATCGGGACTCAGCGCTACCGATCAACGTTCTGGAGATTCGAGCGATCCATCTTGCTCTGGTCCACTGGGAAAGGCTCCTCAAGGGACTGCCGGTACGGATTCAGACAGACAACGCCACAGCGGTGGCATATGTCAACCGCCAAGGGGGAACACGGAGTGTTTCAGCCCTGGCGGAGGTGTCCAAGATTCTTCGTTGGGCGGAGATTTCCGTCCCGACAATTTCCGCGGTTCACATTCCCGGCGTAGACAACTGGGCCGCCGACTTTCTCAGCCGCGAGGGTCTCGCGGCGGGAGAATGGTCCCTACATCCGGAAGTGTTTCATCTGCTCTGCCTTCGGTGGGGAACCCCGGATGTAGACCTCATGGCGTCTCGCCTCAACAGGAAAGTCCCACAATTCGTGTCCAGGTCTCGGGACCCTCTGGCAGTGGGCGCCGACGCCCTGGCCGTTCCTTGGTCCCAGTTCGAACTTCCCTACCTGTTCCCTCCTCTGCCTCTTCTTCCCAAGCTGTTGAAGAAGATCAAGGCAGAAGGACTTCCGGTCATTCTCATCGCCCCGAATTGGCCCAGAAGGTCTTGGTTCGCGGACATTGTCAACCTTCTCGCGGACGCCCCCTGGAAGCTTCCAGACAGAACAGATCTGCTGTCTCAGGGTCCGATTTGCCACCCCAATTCTCGGCCGCTCAATTTAACGGCGTGGCTGTTGAGACCGAGGTTCTGAAATGAGCAGGATTTTCCGACCACGTAATTCAGACCATGATCCGAGCCAGAAAGCCATCATCTTCCAAGATTTACTACCGTACTTGGAAGGCCTATTTCACTTGGTGTGAGACCAATGACGTCGCGCCCATGTCCTTTTCGCTCCCTTCAGTCCTAGCGTTTCTTCAGGCAGGATTGGATGCGGGGCTTGCCCTCAGTTCCCTAAAGGGTCAAGTTTCGGCGCTGTCCATTCTGTTTCAGAAAACGTTGGCTTCCCGTCCTCCGGTTAAGACCTTTCTTCAGGGCGTGGCTCACACGGTCCCGCCGTACCGGGCGCCCGTGGATCCATGTGATCTTAATCTGGTTCTTGAGGTTCTACAAGGTCCGCCCTTTGAACCCCTCAGGGATATTTCCCTTTCTCTCCTTTCTGGGAAGGTAGCCTTTCTGGTGGCCATCACCTCCGTCCGGCGCGTGTCGGAATTGGCAGCTCTTTCGTGCCGATTCTCCCTTTCTGGTTCTCCACCAGGATAAGGTAGTTCTGCGGCCTCCGCCCTCGTTCCTTCCGAAGGTGGTGTCCTCGTTTCACCTCAACGAGGATATCGTGCTCCCGTCCTTTTGTCCGAATCCAACTCATCCCCGAGAGCGGTCCTTGAACAAGCTGGACCTGGTTAGGGCGGTAAGAGTCTATCTGTCTAGGACGACTTCCTTGCGAAAGACAGAGTCTCTTTTCATTATCCCTGATGGAGCGCGGAAAGGTCACCCGGCGTCAAAAGCCACCATTGCTCGCTGGATCAGATCGGCTATCCTGGAAGCCTACCGTGTTAAGCGTCGCGGAGCCCCTCCTGGTATCAGGGCCCACTCTACTCGAGCAGTGGGTGCCTCCTGGGCGGTGCGCCACAGAGCTTCCGCACTGCAGCTTTGCAAAGCTGCAACATGGTCATCGGTTCACACGTTTGTGAAATTCCACAGAGTCCACACCTACGCTTCGGCGGACGCCAGCCTAGGTAGACGGATTCTGCAGGCCGCGGTGGTGAGTCCGCTGGCCTGATGGAAGTTTGTTTCCCATCCCAGGGACTGCTTTGGGACGTCCCAAGGTCTCTGTGTCCCCCAATAAGGCGAACGAGAAAACAGGATTTTTGGGTTGCTTACCGTAAAATCTGTTTCTCGGAGCCTTCATTGGGGGACACAGCACCCTCCCATGTTTTACAGCTCCTGTTCTTACTTTGGTTGAATGGTTACAGTTGAGTTGTTTATGTTGTCAACCTATTCTGTTACTTCTCCTACTGCTTTCTCACTAACTGAGGAATTCTCTGCCGGTCGGTGGGGTGTACACTGCGGAGGAGGAGCTATCTTTTTTTGTGCATAGTGTCAGCCTCCTAGTGGCAGCAGCATACACCCAAGGTCTCTGTGTCCCCCAATGTAGGCTCCGAGAAACAGATTTTACGGTAAGCAACCCAAAAATCCTGTTATCCCCTGTAAATGAGCTTTCTGTTTCTTTAATAATGGAAGACTTATACCAAAGCCTGCTTTTTTTTTTTTTTTTTTTTCTTTAATAACTTTTTAAATGGAAGTAGCCCTTCTTCATTAGCTGTTCTGTGCTGCCAAGCAGACATCTGTCCAGCATGTGAAACATGACTTGAATTGCCAGCCAGTACGCTGTGAGCATAGCCGTACGTTAGTTTTGCATGACCGAACTAACAGTAGGCCTTGTCCCTATTTTTGTTTGGTTTCTTACATTTACCTACTAACTGGCTTGGCGACTTGTGCTAACAAGGAATTGGTAAATTATCCACTGCTGATGGTAAAGCGTTCGCAGATCCTGAGGTGCTTCGCAGATTGACGTCCTCGGTCAGCTGTGCGTTGGATGAAGCTGCTGCTGCACTTACGAGAATGAGAGCGGAGAGCACCTCAAATGCAGGGCAGACGGACAAGTGAGTATATTCTACAAGTTGCATATTAATGCTCATAGTATCATTTTGAAACATTTGAACATCAACGATGGGTTCAGACATAGTTAATTTTTTGCTGGATAGGTATTGGTAGAACCATGTAGTATGTCCTTGGTCCAGCTAATGCCACTGTCTCATATCCAACATTCAGGGTCTGAGTAAGAGCTGTAATTTATGGACTGTCCTGAATTCCGCTACCTCGTATATGCCTAGGAGTCTACGTCACGGTACTCTGACCTAGCCAGCACATAATAGTCCTATACCTTGACCATAAAAAACTCCATCTGTCGGTATCTGCTACATCTCTACCAACCGAGCTGCAGCATATGGAAAGGACCTGTTCTTGAAGGCAATACTATCCCTGTGCCCTCATGATGACCCTGACCACCTATGTCCAGCTGTGATAGCCTTGCTCAGGTAAGCTGTCGTAATGTGGCAGCTAACCTTGCTGATTATGGATGTAGGAAGAGCCACGCTGTCCCCAGATTTGCCCACTGCAGGACATAGAGAAACTTGCTGTTCATTTTCTATTCAGATGCAAAGTATATAAAGCATGCTCCGTCAAGTTGAGTTTTTGAGGAGTGTGGAAACACAATTCCGGCTTGTGTATGACAAGCTATCAAATGCAGTCTTTACGGGGGGGTTGTCATCCATCGATGACTGGTCTGATCTCTGGAGCCGAGCCTGCGCCCTGCTGCTTCTTGATACAGCCAAGGGTTTACTCTACCACCACTCCCAATTATACCCCTTCATGGCAGTCATGTGCAAAGATGGGGCTTCCGTAAGTAATTGTGGATAAATGTAGATTGAGAAGCCACTTTAATCTATTTGCACACAGTTTTTGAAGCATTTTTAGAGCAGAAATTGAGCTTTGTTTCGTCTCTGTTAATGCTCCGAAAAGTTGGCAAAAAAGGCTGCTCGTGCACATACCGTACAGGGAATCTGTCACCAAGTTTTTGCAACTATATCGGATCGCATGATGTAGGGGAAACCACACTGATTCAAGCGATTGTATCATTTACTTGGCTATTTGTTGCAGTTTTGATGAAACTGCTGATTTCTATGCAGTAGATATAGCAGTTCTCTGAATTCTGAACACACCACTGATTGACAGCTGTCTATGTACACTGCGCGTAAGCAGAAAGCTGCAACTCAGTGGTGGGAGTTATACGGAGCTCACGACTATGTAGGGCTAGTGATAATATGCTTAAAGTGATTTTTATTAAAACAGAAGGCCAGTACGTGCCACATAACTGGAATCCGGGGTCTCTGTCTCTACTGTGCACTGCTCTCCAATTAGGGGGCAAAAACCTGGTGAAGGATTCTCTTTACGTTTTTAGATAAAATTTCCCATGGCCATCCCTTTTGTGCATTGGCTTGCGTTGGTAGCACTCTTCACTACATAAAAGATGGCAAGACAAGTGGTTTCTGGTGTTGTGTAATGATCCTCTTGCTTTGACAGCCGCAGTTTAGCAGAAGCTTGCTCTGAAGGAGATGTCAATGCTGTGAGGAAGTTGCTAATTGAAGGCCGCAGTGTTAATGAGCACACAGAGGAAGGGGAGTCCCTCCTTTGCCTCGCCTGTTCCGCTGGATACTATGAACTTGCACAGGTCAGAATCTATATGATTTTCCCTTTATAATCCACTTTTTCTAGATGACCCTTCTGACCACTGCAGACTAATCCCTTTTTGAAAGGCCTTTAATATAAAAGGGCTATGGTGTCTTACTGTAATATAGAAAATATTTTAATTCACTGATTATTTTGGGAAAGAAATAGAAGACCACAGCCTGATATTCAGCTCTGCCTCTGAAGGGCAAATATTTTCTTAATGTAAAAACTAGAACAGAACAAACATGTTACCTCTCCTAACTCCAGCTTGTACGTGATTTATCCTAGTGCTAACTAAATGCTATTTTTTCTAGACTCTCTGTAAACATTTCACAGCCATCTCACAGGTACACAGACGTATATAAGCACACACTATAGATAGTCCCCTTTAAAGGGTGCCTGTAGCCAGGCTTTCCCAATATAAAGTATGGCCACCACCTTCAAGGCCTGTTTTACAGTATTTTAGAAAGCTATATGTAAGCCCTCTATCCCCTCTGCATAGCACAAAAACACATTTATTACTCCCCCCCCCCCCCCCCCATCTACGTGAAGGCAGGAGGACTGAATTGCACCTGGAGAGGAGGCGCCGAAAACCCCCCCCCCCCCAGCAATGCCCACCAGACTGCACGGTGGGGGGGGGGGTGTTAGAGTAATAAAAGGTATTTCTCTATTGCTTCATTGGGGGCCACAGGTAACCATGGGTGTATGCTGCTGTCGCTAGGAGGCTGACACTATGCAAATAAAACAAAAACTGACGACTCCTATGTAGCATACACTCATTGACCGGCAGGAAGTACCCAAGTTTAAGCTTAGTGTCTGTAGGAGGCGGACCTGGATCTAACACCAGATCCGCAGTGTTTTTTCTTTCAAAGGTTTCTGTGTGAATTTATTAATCCTTTTCCCTTTGTTTTTCAGATACAGCTCGTCGGGTAACAGGGTGCAGAATTCTCACCGTTTTCCCACATTTAAGCGACCGAGAGAGCAGTGTGGTATCGCCCACACCGCCCGCTGGCAGGAATTTGTCCCCTGTCCCCCTTTCGGGGTGCTTCAGGGTGACTCTTGGTGGCCAGTCCTTGCCTTATCCCCCCTCCTCACCCCTCTCCTCGGAGAGGGCTGAGAGGAAGACTGTGGTCACTGGTGGTGGCCTTCCCCCTTCTGGCTAAGGGGTTGATGCCGTCTTCTGCACCGTCCGGAGACGGGAAGGAGGATCTTCATTCCCAGGACCCTCTCACTCCCGAGGGCTTCTGATGCGATCCTCATCTATCAAGAGGAGCCAGATTCAAGCAGGTGGTAAGCCAGTGAGCTTCCCCGGCACAGCTTCCCCATTTACCGGTGTATAGACTGAATGATAGGTGGACCCGGGAGGAAAGTGGCCTAAAATGGCGCTAAAATTGAACCTGAATGATAGGTGGACCCGGGAGGAAAGTGGCCTATCATTCAGGTTCAATTTTAGTGCCATTTTAGGCCACTTTCCTCCCGGGTCCACCTATCAATTTTTGTGCCCTTTTTAGGCCACTTTCCTCCCGGGTCGACCTATCATTCAGGTTCAATTTTCGCGTAGCGTGCGGCCTCGGCATTTTGCAGGTCGTCGTCTTCCCTTCGGCCATTTTATGTCAGGAGCACGCCCCCGCCTCTCCGATATGTCTCCTATCAGCCATACTCATCGTCCAAACATGCCCCCTACCGGGCGTGTTTAGTTTGCCTGACGCGACTCTCCGGCGAAATCTTATTATTTCACCTTTTCCACTGCCGGGCACGCCCCCCTATCTGCGCGTCACCCTGGCGCCGGTGTTTGGGCTTTTTGCAGGTGACACACGCCTCCTCCGCTTGTCAGTCTTTCAGGCCGCAGCTTCCGCCTTTCGCGCTCTTTCGATGGGAGGCGCGGCGCTGGGTCAGATAATCCTGGTTAGGTCCAGGACACGCCCCCAAGCGCAGCTCCGGCCGGATCACGCCCACCGCTCCGTAGCGTGGCGCTGTACCTGTCTCCCTGGCTCTACAGGTCCGGTCACTACCGGCTCCCCCGCCGTGTCAGCCATTAGAAGGGGCATTTTTCCTTGTTTTCGCCGGCCGGCACATTAACCTGAGACGGCGCGGCTTATCGGGTTGTTCGGCTAATTGAACCCCCGGCTTTGGGCCTTCTCTCCTGGCGTAGCCACACCCTCTTACCGGCCTCAGGCCAGTCAGTGACCCTCGGCCAATCAGTGCGCGCCCTGAGCATTACAAGCCAGATCGGCATGCACCTTAGGCTTAACCACGTCCCCTTCCGATAGCCGCGTCTATTTTTATTTAATCAGTGAGTGTGCTTCTCCAGCTCTCTCTCCCTGTCACTCGAGACATGGCCCTAGTATAGTGTCTCAGTGCCTGCAAGTATAGCGTCTCAGTGCCGCAAGTTTGTGATCATGCACTGTAGTTTTGTGCACTGTCACCATCTGCCTCATGACCCAGAGGGCACAGCGGGCGGTGTGTCTGTAACAGCGGACGAAGATTCGTGTAGCAGGCACCCATCTCTATCCGGCATCGGATCTGGGAGACATTCCAGCCTGAGCAGTACCATCTCGGGTTCAGGTAGGACCAGCCCAGGCTGGTTGTTTTTTCTACCTCATAGGGGCTTATCTGTCCCCGGCAGCAGTTTTTGTCTCCTCTTTGGCCACCATCTGTATAAAAACAGTGGCTTTCTGACCAGTCTGCATTATTTGCGCTCGTACTGCAGCTCTTCCACCGTGTCCGCCCTATAACAGTCCCCTAACACCCAGGACAACGGCACCCCCCCCCCCCCCCCCCCTCCGGAGTGGACTGCTGCCATGTCTGTCGTTATCTGACCTGACAGAGGTTCCATAGTCAGCGACCTAGGTCCTGGAACGCCTTTGGTTTCCATCTACACTACCAGAGCTCC
The DNA here is from genome assembly GCF_039654945.1 of Dendrobates tinctorius. NCBI lineage: Eukaryota > Metazoa > Chordata > Amphibia > Anura > Dendrobatidae > Dendrobates > Dendrobates tinctorius. The sequence goes on from NW_027361679.1 coordinate 26,670,679, forward strand.
GAACAACTTTTATGGTGGTTCGCACGCACCTGTCCACTATGTTCACAAGGACATATCTGGTACGGAACAAGGGAAGCGAGACCAGGTCCCTCGACATCTGCCCAGGGGGACGGCACTCCCGTCCCTCCGGAGTGGGCTGTTGCCATGTCCCAGCCGGTCCTCAACCGGACAGAAGATTCAATTTCTGGGATGAAAACGCTCCCCTCCCTCCGGAGGAGCTGTTGCCATGTTTGTCAGTCTCTGTCTGTCGGCCTCGGATCTGACTAGAAAATTCACAGTCCCTGGTACAGGTCCTGGAATCTATGCCGCATCTGTCTGCCGCCACCAGTGCTACGAACACCTCCCATGGTGATTCGCATGCACCCAACCACGACCTGCACAGGGACAGATCAGGAGAATGATCTAGGAAGCGGACTTTGTGTGGCTCCTCATCCAGTTCACCGGGCCTCCTCTGCAGCATACAGAATGCCCCTCTCTACCCGTTCCCCCTCCTCGGAGGCGGATGTCGGGTCGGATGTAGCTTCTCAGTCACAGTCTGACTCGGAGGTGGATCAGACTTCTGGGACGCTGGACATGGCAGCCTTATTTCAGCTGTTGTTCAAACCCTCGAAGTAATAGTGGAGCATGTGACTGCTCAGGACATCTCCGTTTCATTCAAACGTATGAAATGACCCCCCAGCATTTTTTCCCAAAGAGTTTGAGGCTACCAACTCTAGACACTGGAAACATCTCGGCAAACGCTTCCCGGGACGAAAACGTCTGGACATTCTAAACCCTTTTCGTTCAGACCTGGTCAATATATGGTCCGATCTGCCCTTTTCACACTTAGCCTCTCAAACAGTTCTCTCCAGTCCTGATGCGGCGTCTCTCAAGGACGCTACGGACAGACAGATTGTGGCCTTAACTGTATTGGCCTTAGAGGCGTCATGCACTTCTCTCTGACCCCTACAGGGGAGCTAGCAGATCTAGCTCTTTGGGACCAAACTGGTCCAGATCACTTCTGATGCCACCAGAGGTGAAAGCACCTTTCTGCCTTTTCTCTGGTGGTTCCTTACAGCAGGACTGTTCCTCCTGCACAAGGGGAAAGAGGGAAACCTTCCTTTAAGCTATTCCTCACTGGAGGCCTAGGACCCGTCTCTAGGTCCTCCGGAACCCCCTATCACAGATTCTCCTCTAATGACGGGTCATCCCTACCTGGGTTCCTTTCCAGGGTTGAAGGCAGTTTTCTTCTTCTTCGTCTTTTCACGGAAACTTGGTTGCCCTAGGTCGACGACGCCTAGGTCAGGGTGATCGTCACACCCTGCTACAGGATGGAATATTGTCGCCAATTCAACACTCTCATGGGTCCTCCAAGCTGTCTTGTCCCTCCCTAAGCTCAGGTGTCATTGTACCCGCTCCTTGGCACAAACATGTTTTGTTCTGGGTTCTGCTTGAACCTCTTCACAATCTCAAAAAGGAAAAAAAACCCCAAAAAAAAAACCTGATCTTAGACCTCCAGCTGTTGAATTGCTACCACCTTCGGTTTCGTCTCCTCAGAACGGAATCCTGGAGCTTGGTGATCCGCTCCATGGAGCAGGGGGTTTTCTTTGCTCTGTGGACTTTCAGGATGCTTTCCTGCACTTTTCCGTTTGTGTACGCCATCGGAGGTTCCTTCGGTTTGCGATACAGGAGCACCATTACCAGTTCACGGCACTCCAGTTCAGCCTGGCGTCCGCTACCAGGGTCTTCACAAAGGTCATGGAAACTGTGCCTTATGCCCAGTGTCACCCCCGCCCTCTTCGGTTGGCCTCCGGTCTACCTGGGATAAGAGAATTGTTTCCCTTGACTGTTTCCCTGGATCGGCCAGTGCTTTTGCTTCTCATTGTGAAGCAGTCCCTCTCTTGGTGGACACTATCTGTCTCTGCCTTGCGCAGGAGGTCATTTCTCCAGCTCTGTTTTTCTCCAGCTCTGTTGGCAGTTCATCAACATTGATGCCAGCCTTTAGGATTGGGGAGCGGTCTTCTTCAATTTCACAGCGCAGAGTCGCTGGAACGTTCAGGAGACCCTCCTCCCCATCAATCTCTTGGCAATCAGGGCAATCCTTCTTACCCCCCTCCGCTGGCAGTTTCTTCTCGCAGGCAAGCCAGTCCGCAGTCAGTCGGGACTATGTCACAGCCGTTGCTTACGAAAACCACCAAGGCGGGACTTGCAACACACAGATCGTGGTAGAGGTAGCATTGATCCTGCGTTGGGCGGAAGGCCATGTCCCTGCCATATCAGCAGCCCACATTCCAGGGGTAGCCTACTGGAAGGTCCATTTTTTTTGTATCATTGGGTGTTTGCATCAGGCGAGTAGACCTCTCAACTCCGACGTCTTCAACTACATTTGTTGGAGGTGGGGCATTCTGGATGCCCACCTAATGACTTCTCTAACAAACCAATGGGTTCCCCAGTACGTTACCAGGTCCCAGGATCCGAGGGCAGTCGGTTGTGACTCACTTGTGATTCCGAAGTCCCAGTTTCAGATGCCTTTTCTGTCCCCCCCTCCTCTTCCCTTTTTCACAAGAGTCAAAAGTAGTTTTGACAACTACAAGCTGATAAGTCAGACCTGGTACCCGGAGCTGGCGTACATACTCATGGACGCCTCCTGGGGCTTTCCTGGCCATCCGGATATTCTTCCGCAAGGCCCCTCTTCCGCCACAGTTCAGTCGCTTCAGTTTAACTCCATGGCCTCTGAGGCCTACCTCTGAGAGGGACTGGGTTTTTTTTTTTTTTCCCCATCAGGTAATTCTGACCTTGCTTTGGACGAGAAAACCTGCATCCCCAGGTTTCTACTACAGTTACTACTGTTTCTGAAGATCTGATTCAGGTGGCGTAAGTACAACTATTTGGTTCCGTTAGCATTATGGCTACCAAAAAGAGAAATCAGGGGAGTTCTGAGTTGGCAGCATTATCCTGCCGTCCTCTGTTCCCTTTCATTCCACTTTAGTGCAGACATTGTTCGTTCTTCTCTAGGTCCCGCTTGTCCCTCTCCGGTCCGTACTCTGGATAGCTCCTAGAGCACTTTCTCGCTAGACCTCGACTTTAGAGGTTTCAGGACAGCGTCCTAGTCATCTCCGCACATTCTTGCAGAGTTTTACGAAGATCGCACTTATGTCTTGTATGACGTAGGCTTAGGAAGGAAAGATGCTGCTGGCGGCGGTATGCACCGACCGGCCTCAGTCCTTTTTTTTTTTTTCCCTGCATTCTTTCTGTTCCCACCCTTGGGGACTGCTTTAGGACGTCCCATGGTTACCTGTGTCCCCCAATGAAGCGATAGAATAATTTTTGGTACTCACCATAAAATCTTTCTTGGAGTCTTCATTGGGGGACACAGCATCCTCCCTATTTGTTTGTACTGGTTTTCTGCCTACGTGCCTTGGTTGTTGAGCCGGTACATATGTGGAGTTTATTGGTTGCTTTAACACTTAACTGAGGTACTTCCTGCCAGTCAGTGAGTGTATGCTACGGAGGAGGAGTCAGTTTTTGCTTTATTTGCATAGTGTCAGCCTCCTAGCGACAGCAGCATACACCCATGGTTACCTGTTGCCCCCAATGAAGGCTCCAAGAAAGAGATTTTACAGTGAGTACCATTCTTTTCTTTATTGCTTCGTTGTGGGACACAAAAAACCATTGGTGTATCCTGCTGCCACGAGGAGGCTGACACTATGCACAAAAAAGTTGCTCCTCCCCAGCATATATACCTACAAACTGGGTGTCAGTAGGAGGTGAACAAGTCTTTCACTAGACCCATATCTACCTGGGATTTTGTCACCTTACAGTTACGTTTTCCCTTTTCTTTTTTAGATTGGTCTTCTATTCTACCTCTGGAGGGATACAGTGTGAACAATCATGTAATCCAACGTAAAGACAGAGCGTACGGTGTGGACTGACACATCATATCCTCATCTGTCTATCCCGCAGAACCCTATCTCCTAACACATCAAGAGCGTTCAGGTGATCCACAGAGTGGTCACGGCGTCTTACTCCTCCCTGCTCTCCCACCAGAGCCTGACGGTCTCAGTACTCACAATCTGGTGAGGTTCGGACATCTAAGTATTCTTCAGAGACCGCTTCAAGGATGGATAGAGACCGTTTTTTTTCCCACAGGTCCCCTTTCCCACCCTCTTTATTAAAGGGAACCTGTCACCCCCCCGCATGCGTTTTTAAGTGAAAGAGCCACCTTGTGCAGCACTAATGCTGCATTCTGTCAAGGTGGCTCTTTTATTTAGCGTCCCTTCCACCACCGAAATAAGTTTTGCCAGCAGGACCTGTGATGACGTCAGCACCATGTGACCAGTAGGGGCGGAGCTCAGAAGAGCAGTGGGTGCCAGCAGGACCTGTGATGATGTCAGCACCATGTGACCAGTAGGGGAGGAGCTAAGCAGGGCAGCGGTGCAGCAGGCACTAGAAAAAGAAATGAACGCTGAGAAGGCGGCACCAAATTCAAAAGCTGGACATGACTGACGTATGTGAGGCGTCTGTGTCCAGGGGGAAAAGCCCTGCCCCCCCTGACAAATATCAGGTATGTCTGACCAGTTTTAAAAACGATTATTTTGGCGGTGGAAGGGATTCTAAATAAAAGAGCCACCTTGACAGAATGCAGCATTAGTGGCGCACAAGGTGTCTCTGGTACTTAAAAACGCCTGCGGGATTGACAGGTTCCCTTTAAGGACTCCAGTATTCCAGAGGTGATGAGAAAAAGGTCCATCAGCTGTTATCGGAAGAATCCAGTGCAGCCTAGGGAGCCCATAAGTGTGTGCATATTTGTTTGGGCACAGTTTTATTCTGCATCTTTATAGGCTTCCGCACTGCCCACCCCTCGCTGACCTCATTCACTGATTTAGGCCCTGACTTCGTTGCAGCCTAACCTTGGCGGCTAACCCCGCCCCTTCCCTCCTTGTCGTGCTGGCTTTTTTTCATGCCCAGCTTTACTTCAGGAGCCTCTCCAGTCGGTCTTCCCGAGACCTCAGCACTGCAGAACCCTGGTCAGCTTTCAGTTCCTCAGCTTTCCTGTGGGTAAGCTCTGCAGACTGACCCTCTCCTCAGCAATTTTTCCTTTCTGTCCCCTAACCTCTGGCTTTAGTGAGTCGGCCTTCTTCTGTTTTGTCTAATTCTAAAGGAGACCGCTCTTGCCCTCTGGCCCCTACTACCCTAGTCAAGCACTTTTGGCTGTTCTTGTAAGTGCAGACTTCCTTCAGAGCAATCTTCTTCCCTTTGTCAAAATTGCAGCAATCCCTCTTTCCTTGCCAACCAGGAGTCCTTCACTGCTTCCTTCAGATTGTGACCCCCTTTTCTCAGCGTGGGCAAACTGTCGCAATCCGTTGCAGATCTCACCAAGGTGTCTTAGACCTTGGTATCCGTGCTGGACCATTGCCTATCCCTTCCGGCGCTGCTGCCTGCAGATGCCATGGTCCACCTTTTTCCTCATTCCATGGCTTTCAGCAATGGCCAAAAGAGGGCTAGGCAGGAGATTTGCTCCAGATTCCCATCTCACTCACTGGCCCATCTCAGCGGGCGGCTTCCTAGTTGTTCTCACCGTAGTCGCCAACGGAACCGGACTCTGGCAGATTCTGAACCTGGACCCTGACCAGGCCTCTATCATGAGGGATATGGTCGAGAGTCTAATTATGGCGGTCAACCAGACCCTTAATATCAAGGATGCTCCTACGTGTAGTATAGGTGGTGTATTTCAGTTTCCCCCACATCTCCTATCATAAGGACTTTGAGAGGGTCTGCTCCAGAGAGCGGGAAAACCTGACCAGACACTTCCAGAGAGGGAAGCTGCTCAGTATCCTGTACCCCTTCACTTCAGATCTTACTGAAAATTGGACTGCATCTCCTCTGTGGACTCTTTCAGACTTCAAACTGTCCACCAACACAGTTTTCCCCTTACGAATGGAGCAGCACTCAAGGATCACAGCGATAGACTCATGGAGTCCTTTGAAAAGTCGGCCTTTGAAATGGCAGGTTCCACCCTATGCCCTGCATTTGCTACCACACGGGTGTCAAAATCTGCATGGCCCAAGCAACTTAGCCAGGGCATCCTTGCGGGAGCCATGTCTGATGACTTAGGCTATGTGCACACGTAGTTTTAGGTGCTGCGGATTTTTCCGCACGGATTTGGAAAAATCCGCAGGTAAATTCTCAGGTCAAAAGACCTGCGGATTAGCCTGTGGTTTAGCCCTGCGGTTTCACTCCTCTACAATGGAAAAGGTGTGAAACCGCTGCGGATTCCGCACAAAGAATTGACATGCTGCGGATTTGAATCCGCAGCAAATCCACGCGGAAAAAAACGCAGCATGTGCACAGCGTTTTTCAGTTTACCATTGAAAGCAATGGTACTGTACAACGCAGCTAAATCTGCTGCGGACCCACAGAGCTGAAACGCTGCGGATACGCAGCAGAATCCGCAACGTGTGCACATAGCCTCAGCGGACCAGATCTCACAAGCGGGGGAAACTCAGTGGCCACCCCCCTGGACGCCACCTCTAGTGCTGCTCAAACGTCTAGTAATATAGTGGCCATCAGCAGGACCATCTGGCTAAAGGCGTTGCAAGCTTACTTGCCTTCCAAGAAGTCTCTGACCAGTCTCCCCTTCCTTGGGTCACGACTGTTTGGAACCAGGCTGGACCGACCATTTTATAACCGCAGGGTAAAGCTCTCTTCTACCTCAGGCCAAACCTCGGCGCCCAACCATGCTAAAATTTCAGATGTTTCGGTGCTGCTAATTTGCGAAAGACTCCCGCTAGGGGAGGCAGCAGGACTGAGAGGAAAGAAGGCCCTCCCAACAAACCGGCAGCCTCCTGTGCGATGTGCAGGGCAGATCCTCCAGGAGCAGACCTAGCAGATTCACTTCCACATGACTCCCAGTCTCCCAGGGAGATTCAAGGGGTGGGCGGGCGTCTCCTGTTCTTCAGGGATGCTTTGCTCACCTCTGTCGAGGCAATTTGGGCCAGAGGGAGGTGGTATCTTCAGGAATACAAAATTGAATTCTGTGACCTTAAAATGTTTTTTTTTCTCTGAATCTTGCCCACCAAGGAACCACCTGCTTTGTACCAGTATTTACGCCACCATAGGCTCTCTCCGAACAGGTGTGTCATTGTTGCCATCCCACCTCAGGAACATTTTTCAGCAGTTTTCTATTCAAACCTCTTTGTAGTTCCGGGTCTGTTCGACTCATCCTGGATCTCAAGTTGCTGCTCAAGAGGAGCCACCTACGTTATTTCAGGATGGAATACCTTCTTTCAGTAATGACTTCCATGGAACCACATGCTTTCCAGTGTTCGGTGGATATCCTAGACTTCTATCTCCATGTCCCAATTTTTCCAGGTCATCAGAGATTCCTTCTGTTTGCGGTACAACAGGGCCACTTTCAATTCGTTGCTCTCCCCTTCTGCCTGGCAATCACAACCAGATAATGGTAATGGCAGCGGTGATAGCCATCTTGCGGACCAGGGGTCTAGTGGTCATATTTAACCTCAACAATATCCTTGTAAAAGCTCCATCCTTCTCCCTAGCCCAGGAAAAAAACCTGTCCATCACTGAAAACACCCTGTCTCTGCTAGGTTGACTTGTCAACAGGTCAAAGTCTTGTCTAGTTCCAGCCCAGCATCTGATTTTCCTGGGTTCACTGTCTTCAGGCCTTCATGCGGTTCTGGGCATATTTGTTGCGGCTGTGTAGAAAATTCCCTTCACCCAGTTTCACACCAGTCCACTTCAGCAGACCATCCTGTCCCAATGGAACCGGTCTGTTCTTTCCCTGAAGTGTGCTGTCCGGATCTCGTCTAGAGTGTGGACGTTCCGAACTTGATGGCTGTCCTCCCGCCCCCCTCATTTAGCAGGGTTGCGATTCTTCCTTCCAATTCACAGGCAAGTGGTTACAATGGATAGCAGTCTCCTCGGCAGGGAAACTGTTTTCCTCATCCTCATGGTCCAGGGTTGCTGAAAGAGACCTAGCTGCCAATCAATGTTCTTGAAATCAGAGCCATTCTTCTGTCCCTTCTTCACTGGCAAGACCTTCTTGGGGGCCTACCGGTGAGAGTCCAGAAAAACAGTGCCATGGCGGTGGCATATGTCAACCACCAGGGAGGAACTCATGAATTCTTTGGCCATGACTGATGTCTCCAAGTTTCTTCTGTAGGCAAAGATATGGCTCCAGCAATTTCAGCAGTGCACATTCCCAGCGTAAACAACTGGGTATTGGGTCTCCTACTTTCTGAGTCACAAGTGTCTCGTGGTGGGAGATTGGTCTCTGCATTAGAATATTTTCTGACAAACTTGTTTACGATTTAGCACTTTTCATGTGGATCTCATGGCCTCCAGTATGAACAGAAAGGTCCCGCAATCCTCTCACGGCGGGCGTTGACACACTGGTGATACCCTGGTCAGTTTGCTCTTCCTTATCTGTTCCCTCCTCTTCCCCTGGTTCATAGGTTGGTAAAGAAAATCAAGGCAGAAGGGGTGCCTGTCATCCTGATGTCACCAGATTGGCCCAGGAGGGCCTGTGGACGCTCCTTGGAGACTCCCTGAAAGACCAGATCGTCCTTCTCAGGGCCCCATCTGTCAGAATTCTTGGTCACTTGATTTGACTGTGTGGCTGTTGACCGCGGTTCTAAGGGTGCCCGAGTTTTCGAAACGTGTGATTCAGGCAATGAATCGGGCTTGAAAGCCGGCATCGTCTTGCTTCTGTTATAGGTCTTGGAAAACCTTCTTCCATTGATGTGAGACTAATCACACAGCGCCTTTGGTTTTCTCTCTTTGAGCTGCTCTGGCCTTTCTTCAATCGGGGCTTGATGTAGGTCTAGCTCTCAGTTCACTGAAGGGCCAAGTCTCTGTGTTGGCTTTTCTTTTCCTAAAGAATTTTGCTTCACGTTCTCAGGTCAGAACTTTTCTTCAAGAGGTCTCTTTGCCTTGTCTCTTAGATGGTTTTTTCTCGCGGCCATTACTTCCATAGGCGGGTTTCTGAGCTGGCAGCTCTTTCATGTCACTCACCCTTCCTTTTTCTGCACCAGGATAAGGTGGCTTTACTGCCTGTTCCTTCCTTTCTTCCCAAGGTAGTTTCCGCTTTTCATCTCCATGAGGACATTGTCCTCCCCTTTTTCTGTCCATCTCTAGTTCACTCTATGAAGCGATCTCTTAACAATTTTGACCTGGTTAGGGCGATTCGCTTTACCTTTCTGGGACCATCCCCTTCACAAAGGATCACAAAGAGGCTTTCCGGCATCCAAGGCTACATTTGCTCTCTGGATCCGGTCGACTGTCTTGGAGGCGTACCAGGTTAATAAGAAAGCACCTCCTCCTGGGATTAAGGCCCACTGTACCTGAGCAGTGGGGGCCTCCTGGGGCCATTGGACATCCGCTCAACAGCTGTGCCAAGTGGCGACATGGTCTACTCATTCGTTTGCCAAGTTCAACATTGTCCTTACCTATGCATTGGCTGATGCCAGTCTAGGTAGGAGAATCTAACAAGTGGTAGTGGATAGTTCTCTGACCTGAAAGGAATTGTACGGTTTTCCCTCCTTAAGGATTGCTTTGGGACCACCCATGGTTCCCTGTGTCCACATTGAAGCGATGGAGAAAACAGGATTTTTGGTTACTCACCATAAAATCTGTTTCTCGGAGCCTTTATTGGGGACACAGCACTCACCCAAGCTTGACAGCAGTATTGACTTTTTATATTCTTACGGTTTGGTTGTGTATTGCTTTTTGTTCTTTACAGGTTGCTTCTCCTATTGCTTTCTCATTAACTGATAAACTTGGTGCCAGTTAGTGGAGTGTACATTGCTAGGTAGGAGCTGGGTTTTTCTTTTTTTTTTTTTTGTGCATAGTGTCAGCCTTCTAGTGGCTGCAGCATACACCCATGGTTTCCTGTGTCCCCCAATGAAGGCTCAGAGAAACAGATTGTATGGTGAGTAGTCAAAAATCCTGTGTTTTGCAGAAAGGACTGGGGTCTTATACTCAACTTAGGGTACCGTTACACCTAGCGATGCACCAGCGATCCCGTCCAGCGATATGACTCGGTCAGGATCGCTGGTGCATCGCTAGGTGGTCGCTAGTGAGCTGCCACACAGGCAGATCTCACTAGCGACATCGCTGGGGATGGGGATCGCTACTTACCTGTCAGACGGGGCGATCCTGCGTCCTCCCGCCCGGCTCCACGCGTCGCTCGTCGCGTCCAGGAGCTTCTCGCGCGATCAGCGATAACCAGCGGGGGAGCCGGTCGGAGGTAAGTATCACATGCAGCGATATCGCTAGCAATATCGCTGCAACGTCACAAAATCGGTGACTTTACATCGATATTGCTAGCGATTATCGCAGTGTGTAACGGGGGCTTTACTAAAATACTTTAAGAGGCCTTAAAGTTGAAGGCCATACTTTATTTGGGTAAACCTAGTGACAGGTTCCCTTTAAGGGTATGTGCACACGCTGCGGCTTGGGGTGCGGATTTGGCCGCGCGGATTTTGTAAAATCCGCAGGTAAATCTGCAAGTCAAAAGACCTGCGGATTAGCCTGCGATTTTTGCCCTGCGGTTTTTCATCTCCACAATGGAGGAGATGGCAAACCGCAGCGGAATCCGCAGAAAGAATTAACATGTCAATTCTTTCTGCGGTTTAGAAACCGCAGGAAAACCGTGCTGAAAAATCCGCACCGTCTGCACTGCGGTTTTTAATATCCATAGGATATTATGGTACTGTACACCGCGGCCAAATCCGCTTCGGAACCGCAGCAGAATCCGCAGCGTGTGCACACACCCTTACGGTGTTTTCTGAACTGTCAGAGGACAAGGAAAAAGTGTAATTAAAATAGTAAATTTCTCCACAATTGCGGTGCTGCTGCTCTGTTGTCCCTACCGATCTGTGTAGATTACAGCAGGATTAACACGTTGTACACTACACATGATACCAGCCACCATATATATAGTTCATTCATGTGTTTATTTGTCCCAACTCCAAATTTCCCTTTTAATGTTAAAACTATTAAGCAAAAAATGGTCTTTTGCTAATGTTATTTGCGGCTTTGTGCACATGGCAGTAATGAGGACTTGCAGGAATTGTAGAGGAAGATATTGAATTAGTTTGGGTGGAGAAATGGCAGATAGTATTAGAAGCTTGCTTGCCAGTTGGGGAAAGAGAATGAGAAACATACAAACACCCTAAATTCCAAGTAAGCCATTTCTCGCTCCCTAACAAAAGTATACACGCAATAAAGGGCAAGAAGGAATACTGAACCCTTATCACTCATTACTCTTATGTTCAACCTGTTTGTAAAATTGCTTGTTTGTTTCCCCCACCCTTTCTAAAGGTTCTTTTGGCTATGCATGCAAATGTGGAAGATCGAGGTATAAAAGGAGATATTACGCCTTTAATGGCTGCTGCTAATGGGGGACATGTTGAAATTGTGAAGCTGCTCCTAGCTCATGATGCTGATGTGAACTCCCAGTCCTCCACAGGTTTGCGGTTTATTGTTTATCCTTGGTTGTCAAATCTTTATATTTTTATATTGTGATCATTGTGTCATTTCTCCTTGTCTCCCCCTTATGCAGGAAACACAGCACTTACCTATGCATGTGCTGGCGGCTATGTAGATGTTGTAAAGGTGCTGCTGGAATCGGGTGCTAGCATAGAGGACCACAATGAAAATGGTCACACTCCTCTTATGGAGGCGGGGAGTGCTGGGCATGTGGAGGTAGCCAGAGTCCTTCTGGAGAATGGTGCTGGAATTAATACTCATTCCAACGAATTTAAAGAGAGTGCACTTACTTTGGCGTGCTATAAAGGTAATTATGATTGCAATATGTGGAAACCTTGTACCATATAATTGTAAATTGCACTTTCATTCATTTTATACTTCAACTTTTATTGTAGTTTGGACTATGTGTCCGGTTTGAGTGTATAAGTTTGTGTTTTGTACAGTTTGCCCAATGCATGTGTGTTTTGTCGTCTTTCCTACAGGACATCTAGAAATGGTGAGGTTTTTGTTGGAAGCTGGGGCCGACCAGGAACATAAAACGGATGAGATGCATACTGCCTTAATGGAAGCCTGCATGGTAATGGGACCCTTTAGAGCTATCCGATCCATCAGCGTTTTATTATGCATGTATTAACAATTTTTGTTATATGTAGGATGGCCATGTAGAGGTGGCTCGACTGCTGCTAGATAGTGGAGCCCAGGTGAATATGCCAGCTGACTCGTTTGAGTCTCCATTAACGCTCGCAGCTTGTGGTGGCCATGTAGAGCTGGCAGCTTTACTCATAGAGCGAGGTGCCAATCTGGAGGAGGTAAATGATGAAGGCTATACACCTCTCATGGAAGCTGCACGGGAAGGACATGAAGAAATGGTAGCGTTATTGCTTGGGCAGGGTATGTATTCTCGTATGTGCATGTTTTCACATGTTTCATAATGAGATTGGTTAGTTTTCTATTTCAGTGTCTTAAATGGGCAAGGATATGCAGTTTGTCACATCAGTGCTCTTTTCTCCTTTCTGACAGTTTTTTCTCTTGCATTGCATTAGTTATAGTTTTTTTTTTTTTGTCTGTAAGTCTCATTAGGAACTTTTCACTTCGACTTGCAGCATCTTTAGGCCCTTTATGATGGGTAATGAGTAGTGAGGAAGCGAACATGCTTGGATAACGTCTTATCCGAGCACACACGGGTGTTATCAGAGTATCTTGGGCCTTCTCGTATATTTTCGAGTCCCTGTGACTGCATGATTTCCAGCTGTTTGACAGCCTGAACACATATGGGGATTCCCTAATAAACAAGCAGTCCCTTCATGTGTTGTGTTTAACAGCGGGAAATCATGCAGCCGCAGGGACTTGAACATAATATCCGAATATTTGGGGCGTGCTCGTATAACATCCAAACATGCTCGGATAACATATTATAGCAGTTCTCGTGTGATTGCCTAAAAGCTACATAATTCAGCATGTTTTTATAACTTTGTTCACTAAAGCAACCAGTCTTTGTGTAGTTGAGTTTTTTTTATAATTATGTATTTTTCATAATTATGCCTTGTTCACACCAAGCATTGTTGGACAGTTAAAAGTTACATTAAAGGGGTTGTACACTATCTTGAACAACCCCTTCTCAATGCCTACTTTACCCACCTCTACAATTATAATACTTATACTCCCCTCTTGTGCCGACACCATTCTTTGTGGTCACTGGTTCTCCCGAGGGGTCTCATGACATAACGTATCCCTGTGGTTAATCGGCACTGGATTCACATTCCCCTCGTTTGGACATAACTGACACCTGGAGGAAGTGATGGCTGCGGCTGCTCACTTTCCACGGATGTCTGATTTGTCTGACGTCAGTGCTAGTGTTTCACCTTCATAGAGAACAGAAGGTTTGTCTAGAATTGCTTTAATCTAACACAATAGTATCCTCCTCTTAGACATTGCATTTTTTTTCCCTAACTCAAAATTTTGATACACACTTAACTATCCTTCGTTATAACCACACACTTGATCTATCCTTTTCTAATGCAAACATGGTCAAATAATTAGCTTCTTTTTGACTTGCTATCTGTTCTTTAGGTGCCAACATCAACGCACAAACTGAAGAGACTCAAGAAACTGCCCTTACGCTGGCCTGTTGTGGAGGTTTTCTAGAAGTTGCAGACTTCCTCATTAAAGCTGGAGCAGATATAGAGCTAGGGTGCTCCACACCATTAATGGAAGCAGCACAAGAAGGTCACCTAGAGCTGGTCAAATACTTGCTTGCCGCTGGTATGTGCTTAATACTTTACTAAATTTTTACATTGTATATTAAAAATAAACAGAAAAAAACATTAAACTGTCCTATTGTTTAAATCAGTCTTTTGTGTTTAAATGTTTGGTTTTTTTTTCTATTGTAATTTTTGGCAGTTTTTTTTTCTTAAATTATATAAACTATATTAAAAAAAACCCTTTGCAATTTTCACATTGTCCTCTTACATTGTCTTGTATTTAAGAATCTAATAAGCGTGTGCAGAAGTCATTGTGACGGAAGGGGGAACAGGGTAATGTTGAATGGTGGATCCTGTGTTATCTTCAGTGTTTACAGGTCTCCCTGTCACTGTAATCCTGCCTTTACTGATGAGGAGAAACCAAAAAAAGGGAGACACCGAACAAGGGTCAGAAAGTAATAGGACAATTAAAATTAAGGCTTAAAATACCTTTATTAGTGAGTGTAAAATATAGCACTACAAATGAAAAGAGGTGCCAGCATAGATAACGAAATGACGCATAATTACACCAAATGATTAGTCAATATTACAAATGAAGAATCAGTATTAAAAATTGATGAATGTTAAAGACTAATAGGCCAGGTGTTATTTACAAAAAATTGATATAAGCGTTGCAACAAAAATGATAAACGAGGAAAAAGGAGACTCAAGAACCCATCATATACTGTAAGTGTGACAAGGGATACAAATGTGTGTGTATTTTACCCTCACTAATAAAGGTATTATAAGCCTTAATTTTAATTGCCTATTACTTTCTGACCCTTGTTCTGTGTCTTCCTTTTTTGGTTTCACATTATTTCCGAATGGTCTACCATTCTCTCTGATACAGCAGATATATATCAACTTACTGTCTCTACATTAATAGTGATATACATCGATTGCTGTCCAGTACATGCTTTTTCTTTGCTGACAAGGAGCCTACTGAAAATTTCCTGAAAGGACCTGAAGTATGAGTCTAAAATCCCAGTGGCCACTGAAAAAGGCAATATTAATGACCACTGAAAAATGCAATATTCATTTTTTTTTAATTAATAAAAATTATCTGGGGAAAAAAGGAAAAGCATTCCCCAAAGCAGTGGGAATGTAAAAGGACATGTAACACACAAACCTGATGTAAAAAGTAGGTGATTTTCGGATGATGGTTTCCCGTTAAGATAAGTAGGCATTAGTGATGAGTGAACGTGCTTGGATGACATGTTATCAGAGTATCCCAGGCGTGCATGAATAATACAGTATTTTGAGTCCCTACGGCTACTTGATTCGTGGCTGTTGGCCTCAACACATGCAGGGATTGCCTAACAAACAAGCAATTCCCTTGTGTTGTGGATAACTGCCACAAATTATGCAGCCGTGAGGACTTGAACATAATCGAACATGCTCAGATAACACATTATCTGAGCATGTTCGCTCATCACTAGTAGCAATTACATCAAAAACTTGAAATTTTAAAACTGCTAAATTGTTCTACACTTTGTTTTATAGGAGCAAATGTGCATGCGACAACTGCAACAGGTGATACCGCTCTGACGTATGCTTGTGAAAACGGCCATACCGATGTGGCAGATGTACTGCTTCAAGCTGGGGCGGATTTGGCAAGTTTATGACCCTTATATATTTGGCCTGTACTAAATAAGAATTGTTCAAGATGTTTAAGACTTCTGTTTTGTTAAAGGAGCATGAATCTGAAGGTGGTAGGACCCCGCTGATGAAGGCTGCAAGAGCTGGTCATGTTTGTACTGTTCAGTTTCTCATTAGCAAAGGTTTGTTAGCAGTTGAAAACGCGCCATTGTTATTGCTTCAAATGAGCTTTCTCTAGTTAGAACAGTAGTGGTCCCAATGGTTAGACCCCTCCTGGTTAACATTAGTCAATCATTCTGTGGAGTGGTGGTGTGGTACGTGTCTGTGGCTGTGTAATACTCCTTTAAAATCTATGGTTATGTGCAGCCTGGATAACAGACAACACAAAGCCTCATTCAGAAGTCTGTTTTTTAGATGTGAATTTCATGAAGAGAACACATGCCCATTATAACCTATGTCTTTCCTTTTTTTGCAGACTGTCTGCAAAAAATAACTGAGATGTGAAACATTTTTGTTTTGCCTCTCTGCTCAAAATGACCCATACAAGTCTATGGGTTCATGAAAACTCTTAACACATATTGCTAACCATGTGTTTGTTTTTAACATTGTAATGTATCTGAGAAGCATTGTCGTTTATTTTTTCAGACGATAAAATCGCTAATGAACCTCTGATGATAACTGACCAAATATTGTTGAAAAAGTAGTTGGTTTTTACGTGTAAGAAAAATCGCTGACATCTGAAATGAGGCCTTAGTGTTAGATGAGCGGAGTCCTATATTTTAGTTCAATCATAAATCACAATTAAAACAAAAAAGACAAGCCAAGACTGTTCTTTTTAAAGTAAATCTTAAGGAAAATAAAGGCCCTATCTTAGCTACAGGGATTATGCCTCTGTAATGTTGAATGCGGATAAACTAGTGTATATATTTTACATTCATGCTTTAATTTTAGGTGCAAACGTGAACCGCACAACAATGAACAATGACCATACGGTCCTGTCTCTTGCGTGTGCTGGAGGTCATCTAGCTGTGGTCGAGTTGCTTTTAGCACATGGGGCTGATCCAACGCACAGGTTAAAGGTAAAAAGTTTTTCACTTTTTTTTTTTTGTCCAAGTCAAAGCTTGTTTTACATGAACCCAAGGAAAAACTTACTACAGGTATGTCAGCATAATAGAAACTCCTTTTTTTTCCAACACCTTACTATGGAGCAATATAAACAGACCAGTTTAACAGTCTGTGTATGTGCAAGATGTAGCATATCACTTACTGTTTGTAATGTGAATAACTGCTGACATAAGGTTGCATGCACAAATATTAAGCCTCCGCTCTTTACAAATTGAAGTCTGTAATTTTGGATACATTTAAGGGTCAGTTAACACTGCATTGTACTCTTAATTCCAGTGTTAACATTCATAAGAATATATATCCAACCCATTATAGTGTGGGTTGCTGACCTTTGTGTGTGGGGGGGAGGGGGTTGCTGGCCCTAGTGTATGCAGCCCATGGTAATAACCACTTTCATTTTAGTTTTTGTACCAAACTCAGAAAATGTAGCACTTTTAAATCTTTTAAAAAATACTATAATAGTTTATTACTTTTTTTTTTTTTTTAAAGGATGGTTCCACAATGTTAATTGAAGCTGCCAAAGGAGGTCACACCAGTGTGGTTTGCTATCTATTGGATTATCCTAATAACCTACTCTCTGCTCCCCCGCCTGACGTTACACAGTTCAC
Organism: Dendrobates tinctorius; assembly: GCF_039654945.1. Lineage (NCBI taxonomy): Eukaryota > Metazoa > Chordata > Amphibia > Anura > Dendrobatidae > Dendrobates > Dendrobates tinctorius. Next base: position 26,687,741 of record NW_027361679.1, read on the forward strand.
CCCTCCCTCCCATGACTTGAATCGGGTAACATACTGTTTTATGATGTGTGTAATTACATGCATGTTGTGTTAAAAACAATTCTTTTGTTTTCTTGCCTCCAGTAAAAAAAAAAAAAAGATTTTAAAAAATAACGCATTTAATTCCATGATTGCTAATCTTCTAGGCTCCCCGTGTTCCAATGCAGGCACTGCCAATGGTCGTACCACCCCAAGAGCCAGACAAACCCCCTGCAAATGTTGCTACAAACCTTGCCATCAGAAATAAAGGTCAGTGTCCTCATCCCCAGGCTTCTTCTACTGCGGAGTTCTATTAACCCGTGTATACGCTGATGGTCACAGTATGCTCCATTGCGTCTGTTTTTATATATGTTAATGAGACTTGAGGAATTCAGTGATGGTGATGGCTACATACTGCAAAAGAGTGAGGATGATATGGTTAATTAACCTTTTCACGCCATTTCCCATTACAAATCCTTTTAGTTGTTGCAATAATTGTTTTTAGATTCACTATGTTTCGTCTAGTTTCTAAGCTGCTGTTGGCCTTTGAGTCCCATTATCTGAGTCAAAATCAAAACATTTTTTTTTTTAAAACCTTTCTATTACTGCATTCAAGTAAATGATTGCATCTCTTATATAACATGTCAGAAATATTGCATTTCCTATTTTTTTTCTTTCAATAGTTAACTCTTGAGTGACTTTGTAGTACTAGGAGCAGCAATGGGCTTCTCCCTGCTATAGTCTTGACAGCTCGCTTCTGTAGCGTGCATATTCCATATTGACTTTCTATCTGGTGCATGGTTAGATGAGTGCGGACCGTCTAGTGAAAGCTAGAAAAATGGCCCTCATGAATTTCCAGCATTAGATTGCAGCCGAACCCAGAACACTTAAGCACTGAGTGTGTAAGCCCAAGTTTTATTTCAGTTAACTCCCAAGTTTTTGATTAGTCAGTCATTATTTGCAGAAAATAGTATTGGATCCTGGTCCGGACGAGTGCATACGTCTCCTTAATTTGCCGACGCTTAAACAGGACCTGTCACCAAGGCTAGTGTTTGCCTTTATTCCCTCTGCTTCCCTGAGCATGTGGTCTCTGGACCGCCCATAGATTATAAATGTCTAGACGGTCCTCGTTCTATTTCGCAGTGATTTTCTAAAACGTCCCTGCATTGTAGAGCATCTGTATGTCATTGTGCAGCTGTGGGTTCAGGGAGTCAGCTGTCAGATACAGCACTCCCTGTAGCGAAGGTAGACATGATTTATGATCATGTGTACCTTAATTGTGTACAGATTAGGAAGCAATTATTGTGCTTTCTCCTATGGACCCAGAGATCATATGTTAGGGAGAGAACGGTATCTGCTTAGTCAGACCCAAGAAACCTATGCTGCTGTGTAGAAAAAAAATGATTTCTTTATCGCCTTATTGGGGGACACAGATAACCATGGGTGTATGCTGCTGCTGCTAGGAGGCTGACACACTATGCAAAACAAGAAAATTAGCTCCTCCCCGGCAGTATACACCCACCGACAGGCACCAAGTACCTCAGTTTGTGCTTAGTGTCTGTAGGAGGCGGACCGGGATCTCCCCAGATCCGCATTTAATCTTTTTCTTTTCAGGTTTTTTTTTTTTTAGTTGTGTTTATTAATGTTTTCCCTTTATTTTCCAGATACAGCATCAGGAAACGGGATGTGAGTTCATCCTGCTTTTCCAATTAATGCGGCTGAGCGAGCAATGTGGTATTGCCCACATCGCAACTCTCAGGCCCGCAGGCAGGACCTTCCCCTATCACCCTCGGGTGCTATGGGCCATGGATGGGTGCCCGGTCCTAGCCGATTGCCCTCCTCATCCCTCTCCCAGGACAGGGCTGAGAGGAAGACGGCGGTCGCCAGCGGTGACGTTTCCCCTGACACTGGGATGGGAGCCGTCTTCTGCACCATACGGACTGGGTGCGGGCACTGAGGATCGTGTGTCCCAGCGGCCTCCGCTCTATCGTGGGCCCCTGCGATCATCCTCTTCAGGGACATCAGGTAAGCCTATCTGAATGTTCCCTTCAGTCCCGCTCTCATAGACCTACCATGGACCCATTCAACCCTGTCTGCAATCACAGCCAGTACAGCGCCGTTTCTCATATGCGCCCTGCAACCCCCACACACGCTTTCAGAGTGGTACCTCTCTGGGGGGGGGGGTTCCCTGTTTGAATTCCCCGCTCCTTTGGCCAGCAGGCGTGCGCTTCTGTCCCCGGTACCCCCTTCTCCAGCCCATCTCTCAATCTGCGGTGGTATGCGCTGGTTATTGGCCCTGGGCGCGCTGTTGCTAGTGAAAGCAGAGGGAGCGCTTTCACTTTCATTTTCAAGCTCTGTCTTCCCTCTCCCTGCGCACGCTTTCTTCGTGTGCTTCTTCAGCCTATCTCAGGGCTGCTTTCGCTTCAGCCCTGTCAGCATGACATTAACCGCGCCCTCCTCCTCGGGTCTCAGCCAATCGCGTGGTACAGCGGCTAAGCCCCGCCCACAGCCAGCGTCTCTTTCCTGTCTTTGCTGAGCATCTTCCTCCCTCTTCTCCGGATCTTTTCCAGAGGACACAACGCTGTTCTGTCTGCTTCTGAACCTCGGTAGGTTCGACACTGACTCTCCCTGACACCTGACTTAGCTTCTCCCCCGCAGTTTCATTCAGGTAGTATTTCTACCACAGAGACTTATGCCCAACCCTACAATGGCTTTCAGTTCTAGACCCACCGCTATTCACTACGCCTGCGTGCGCTGTAGAAAGAAGTGGGCATCAGGTCAGTCGTCACCCCTCTGCCCGTCCTGCAGCCCTTCCTCCATGTCTTCCCCTCAGGAGCACTCCGAGCCCCGGGTGGAGACCACCCCACCCCCTGAGTGGGCCGTGGCGATGTCTCAGTCGGTTTCTGATCTGACAAAAGTGTCTCAATCGCTGGTCCAGGTCTTAGAGCGGTTACCTCAGTTATCTGCAGCCACCTGTGCACCGACTGCCTCTCACGGTGAGTCGCCAGCACCTGACCGCGACCCTCAGACGGACAAGCTGGGTAGGGGCTCTAGGAAGCGGGTCCTGTCTGGCTCTTCTTCCAGTTCGCAGGGTCCCTCCGCTTCTCTCAGGCTACGCTCTTCGTCTCCATCCTCAACAGACGATCCTAGGTCAGACGATTCCCAATCTGGATCTGACTCCGAGGCGGACAACATAGCTAGAACTCGGGATATGGTAGATAGTCTCATATCGGCTATATACTAAACACTCAAGATCAAGGAGGATAAGGCACCCCCGCAGGAATGCTCTGTTTCATTTAAGAAAGCGAGGCCTCCATCTCAAACCTTTCCTAATAACAAAGATTTCGACACTTCCTTAGCCAATCACTGGCAACATCCTGAGAAACGTTTTTCAGGCCGCAAGTACTTAGATGTACTATATCCCTTCGATGGGGATCTAGTCACGAAAAGGACCAAAGCTCCCGAGGTAGATCCACCAGTTTCTCGTATTTTCCTCTAAGACGGTTCTTTCCCTTCCGGACGGAGCTTCTCTTAAAGACCCAACAGACAGGCAAATGGAGTAGTTGGCTAAGTCAATTTTTGAGGCATCCGGCGCCTCCCTCTGTCCTATCTTCGCCTCCGCTTGGGTGGAGAAGGTCATTTCAGCTTGGGCAAAAATTCTGCGCAGGGGCATTTCGGCGGCAGCTCCTCGGGACGAGCTGGCAGATTTAGCAGACCAAATTAATCATGCGGGCAAATACCTTTTGGCCACCTTGGACGCGGCTGGGTGCGTAGCTAGAGCTAACAGCAATATAGTGGCCATATGCCGCATTCTTTGGTTCAAGTCTTGGAATGCGGACACCACCTCAAAGAAGTCGCTCACCAACCAGGCATTTCACGGCACTAGGCTCTTTGGCGCCAAGCTGGATCAATGATCTCGGATGCCACTGGTGGAAAGAGCACTTCCCTTCCCCAGTCCCGCCCTAGGAGGTTCTTTAACAGGAAGACTTCTCGGCCATTTAGGTCCTTTCGCCCCTTCTCTCCCGCAGAAGGTTCATCCCAGCAGGACCGGCATCCTGCTTCCAGAGACCGGAGAAAGCCTTCCTATAAGCCGGCTCCCCGCTGGAGATACAGAGGTCAGCCCTCCAGGTCCTCAGGCTCCCGATCCGGCAGATTTTCATCTAAGCGACAGGTCACCCCCACCTGGAAATCTTTCCAGGGTGGGAGGCAGACTTTCCTCTTTCAAAGACGCATGGCTATCCGTTGTCGACGACGCTTGGGTCAGGGAAATCATCACATCCGGATACAAAATCGAGCTTCCCCCCCCCCCCCCCCCCAAACAGTCGCTTCTTTCTGTCTCGATCCCCAAGACAGCGATCACAGATTCCAGGGTTCCTTCAGGCCGTCTCCTCCCTCCTTTCCGCCGGGGTCATCGTTCCCGTTCCTACAAACGAACAGTTTTTAGGGTTCTACTCGAATCTCTTCGTAGTCCCGAAAAAGGATGGCTCTCTTCGTCCAATTTTGGACTTCAAGTTGCTCAATCGCCACGTGAAGATCCGCCACTTCAAGATGGCGTCTCTGCGTTCGGTAATAGCCTCGATGGAACCTGGAGAGTTTCTCTGCTCTGTGGACATACAGGATGCCTATCTCCACATCCCCATTTCTCTGCGGCATCAGAGATGCCTCCGCTTTGCGATTCAGGACAATCACTATCAGTTCACGGCCCTCCCCTTCGGACTAGCCTCCGCTCCCCGTGTCTTTACGAAGGTGATGGCAACAGTCATGGCCATCCTTCGATCCAGAGGGATTCTTATCATTCCTTACCTGGACCTTCTCCTGATCAAGGGCTTGTCCCGCCAAGACTGTCTTCACAGTCTTCAGGTAACCTTGGATACCCTCAGCCGCCTCGGATGGATAGTCAACAAGGAGAAGTCCATCCTGCGCCCTACCCAGCGTCTGACCTTTTTGGGCATGGAGTTCGACACAAATCTGGCCCGGGTGTTTCTGCCGAGGGACAAGTTTTCAACCCTTTGCAAGGGGATCCAGTCCCTACGACGCTCGAGGATCATGTCCCTTCGGTCCTGCATGAGGGTCCTGGGGAAGATGATAGCTTCCATGGAAGCAGTGCCCTTCGCACAATTCCACTCTCGCCCTCTCCAACTGTTCCTCCTGTCAGTCTGGGACAAGACCTCGTTTTCTCTGGACTGTCCCATTCCTCTTCCGCTCAGTCAATCGGTGACTTGGTGGACATTGCCGGCGTCAGTTCTCTGCTGAACGTCTTTTCTTCCGCCTCGATGGCAGGTCATCACCACCGATGCCAGTCTCCTAGGATGGGGGGCGGTTTACCATCACAAGACGGCCCAAGGGCGCTGGAACGCCCAGGAAACAGTCTTCAGTCAGATATGCCAGCGTTGGGGCACCCCGGACGTCGATCTCATGGCATCTCTGATGAACAACAAAGTTCCTCACTTTGTAGCCAGGTCCAGGGATCCTCTAGCCGTCGGTTGCGACGCCCTAGTAATTCCGTGGTCCCAGTTCCAACTGCCTTACCTGTTTCCTCCCCTTGCCCTCATCCCAATAGTGGTCAAAAAGATCAAGTCAGAGGGCATTCCAGTCATCCTAGTGGCTCCAGACTGGCCGAGACGCCCTTGGTACGCGGAGTTGGTGAACATGTTCGCGGACGTTCCCTGGAGGCTTCCAGACCGTCCAGATCTTCTCTCTCAAGGCCCCCTTTACCACCAGAATTCTCAGTCTCTAACGGCATGGCCGTGGAGGCCGCAATCCTGAGGGAATCGGGGTTCTCCAGCCGGGTCATTCAGCCATCATCAAGGCTCGGAAGCCAGCTTCCTCCCGCATTTACCATAGGTACTGGAAAGATTTTTTTCCGTTGGTGCGATGATAGCGATGTTTTTCCACTGTCATTCTCCATTCTATCCATTCTTGGTTTCCTCAATCTGGTTTAGATGCGGGCCTATCACTCAGTACTCTCAAAGGCCAGGTGTCTGCCCTAGCAATCCTCTTCCAGAAGGATCTAGCTTCCTTACCGCAAGTGAAGACTTTTCTCCAAGGAGTCGCCCATGTGGCTCCTCCTCATCATTCTCCGATAGATCCATGGGATCTCAATCTTGTTCTTGGCGCTCTCCAGAAGGCGCCGTTCGAACCAATCCAGGACATCCCTCTGTCTTCTCTTTCATGGAAGGTGGCTTTTCTGATCGCCATTACCTCCATCAGGAGAGTTTCTGAGCTGGCAGCCTTATCCTGTCGTTCTCCGTACCTTATCCTCCACCAAGATAAGGTTGTTCTCGGGCAAGTTCCTTCCTTCCTTCCAAAAGTGGTATCTCCCTTTCATATTAACGAAGATATCGTCCTTCCATCGTTTTGTCCTGCGCCTGCTCATCCTCTGGAAAAGTCGCTCCACAAACTGGATGTAGTGAGAGCCTTGCGTGTTTACCTTACCAGGACCGCTTCTTTTCGCCAATCTGATTCCCTGCTGGTCATTTCTGAGGGTCGCCGGAAAGGTCTTCCGGCCTCCAAATCCACGATTGCTCGCTTGATTCGGTCTACCATCCTGGAAGCCTACCGACTTCAGGAGAAACGGCCCCCTCCGAGAGTGAAAGCCCACTCCACCCGGGCTGTAGGGGCTTCTTGGGCTGTGCGACACCAGGCTTCGGCCTTACAACTTTGCAGGGCCGCGACCTGGTCGTCTTTGCACACCTTTGCGAGGTTCTACAGGGTTCATACCCAGGCCTCGTCTGATGCAGCTCTTGGTAGGAAGGTTCTGCAGGTGGCGGTCGCACACCGGCCGACCTAAGCCCTTCCTTCTGTTGTTCCTTTATTGCTGTTCCCACCCTCGGGACTGCTTTGGAACGTCCCATGGTTACCTGTGTCCCCCAATAAGGCGATAAAGAAAGAGGGCTTTTGGGTTCTTACTGTAAAATCTTGGAGCCTTCATTGGGGGACACAGCACCCTCCCTGTTTAAGTTGTACCGTGTTGGGTCTTCGAGTCCCTTGTTGGGTTGGTACATATGTTGATAGTTTTGTTTGCTTCTCCTACTGCTTTCTCACCAACTGAGGTACTTGATGCCTGTCGGTGGGTGTATGCTGCCGGGGAGGAGCTAATTTTCTTGTTTTGCATAGTGTCAGCCTCCTAGCAGCAGCAGCATACACCCATGGTTATCTGTGTCCCCCAATGAAGGCTCCAAGAAAGAGATTTTACGGTAAGAACCCAGAATCCCTCTTTTCTCCTGTAACTGGTGCTAATATACCAGCCCGAGTTGCATTGGAAATTTGCAATAAAAAAAAGTATTGTGTTCAAATCCCCTACCCCCCAAGTGTAAGACCTTATAGGGGGCATAGTGTATAAAATATATAGGGAAAAAAGCATAATTTAAGAAAACTAAATTTAAGCAAAAATGTATTTTCAGCCACTCCCCCAATGAAAAAAATTAGTTAAATAAATTTCTATGTAAATGAGAGCACACTTTTAAATCTTTTCAAAGGTCCTTTTGCATTTGTTCAAATTTAAAAGAAAAATAAGACCTTTTAGTTTTTCTTTATATTTCCCCTGATATCAGCAATGAAAAGGAATTTAACAATGACATAAAAATTAAGCCCCACCTATTGTGGAAAAAAGACAAAAATTATTTTTTTTAAATCTGAACGAGAAGTTTTAATAGCTGTTTAAAGCACTTGTAACCATAAAACCTGAAAATGTTCCTGATCATGCACTGGTTAATTAATTTTAATTCTACAGAATGGTTGCTAAGTTGTGGACTTTTTAGTTAGTGCCATTTTTACGATCTCTGCTAAGGGGGCATGGCTCGCGGGATTCTTTTGGGTTGTGGCTCGCGGGAGTCTTAACTGTTCTGTGAGCATTGCTCCATTGGTATTGATCATATAATTCAGCACTAAACAAAACAAAATATTTTGGGAGACGTATGTCAGATTTAAAATAAATATAAAAAAAAATGCAATACTCAATGGAGAAGCAAAAATAAAACAAGCTAAAAAAAACCTGGCCACTTTAAGAGGAATGTGCCAGAAATTTCATGCTGACTGAACCTTGGACAGCATGGAATCCAGACAGATTTCCTCATTAAAGTGTTTTTTTGTTTTTTTTCTTAAACTCTGCTGAGTTTCAAACAAAATAAAGCTTGAAAATGAAGCCTTGATACTCTTCACTCTCCTGGCACAACGTGGTTGACACCCGTCAAGCAGAGTTTGGTTCATTGGAATCAGATGGAGTCAACCAGCGGGAATTTCCCTAAATCTACAGCATTTCGGAATAAGCCATAAATCACTGTAATGAGGGAGCCTGTCTAGATTTCATCCTGCCCGTGGGTCAGACAGCATGAAACTGCTGACGGGTTCACTTTTTAAGCTTTTGATCCAGTAAGGGTTCAAGCTGACATATAGTCATGTTAGGGAGTGTGGCTGGTCTTCGGCAGCTCAGCTTAAAGACCCATTTTGTTCTCTCCCTTTTGCAATATGGGAATTGCTCCTCATCGATTTACCTTACAGCTCGGATTTTGGTTACCTTTTTGCTTTTTGAAACTCTAACGCTTCTCTGAATAATGGTTATGTGCAGCATTTCCCTTTTAGCTGTTCATATTTCTCATTAGTATTTTTTTTTTTCTATTGTAATTTTGTTTCCCTTGTCTTACCAAAGCCATACTGGGTACCTGCATCTTATTTTTCCAGTTCTTTTACTTTTGCTATAAGAACTCTAAACATAACTTACCGTATTTTTTGGACTATAAGACGCATTGGACCATAAGACACACCTAGGTTTTAGAGGAGGAAATTAGAAAAAAAAATTGAAGCAAAAAATGTGTTCAGTTCTGTAGCAATAACCCCTAGCCTTGTGTGCAGAGCCCCCCCTCATCCCTAGCCTGGTATGCATGGCCCCATTCGAAAAACATAAAACAATAAAATTAAATTATCCTTCTTGCCTTCCTGCGCTGTCTTGCTGCTTCCTGTTCCGATGCTAGCAGCTGATTTATGCTTGTAAGCAGCGCGTGGGAGGGACATCATATGCTGCTTACAAGCCGTAATACAGCTGCTGGAATACTCACTGCTCCATACGCCAGGACTGTGTGCATAGAAAGCAGTGAGTATTCATTGCTCTTTAGTAGCGAGCACGGTGTCAACTGCTGGTTTCCTGCAGCTGCTGGGCGTTTGTGTGTGCCCGCTACTAAAGGGAATGAATATTCACTGCATTTCACGCCTATGGGAGTGGAGAGCAGTGAATTTTCATTCACTTAAGTAGCAGGCACACGTGAATGCCCGACTGCTGCGGCTAACAGCGTGTCTGCTGTTAAAGAGAAATGAATATTCAATGCTATCCTCTCTCATGGACGTGGAATGCAATGAATAGTCATTTCTGTTTAGCAGCAGGCACTGGAGTTGGCTACAGCTGCCAGCTCCTGCCTCTGTGACCCGCTGCTCCGCCGATGCCGCTCCCCTACCTCCCCATCACAACCAGAAGAGCAGGTATATCCGGACTATAAGACGCACCCCCCATTTTCCTCTACATTTTTTGAGGGAAAAGGTGTGTCTTATAGACTGAAAAATACGGTAGGTTGAAAAGCAATCATAACTGTTTTTTCACTGTCTCTTTTCTTGATATGTACTTTTGCAACCTTTGTTCCATTTCTCTTAAAGCAGCAATACCAGCTTCCTAAAGAGGGCCAGTCACCACTACAAAGATCTGTTTTAGTAAATACATGCATTCCTTTATAAAATAACTATGGGGCATCGCTACTTCAAATTGTCTGTGGTTCCATGTTTTTGCTGCTTGTAAAATTACAAATCTGTGCAACTAAGATGTTGCTTTTTCACCTAAACATTTGAAAGGCTTACTACTTTTTTTAAATATTCTCTTTGGTGTTCATAAGTAGAGCTTTTTTGAACGCTTTTAAATCTTTCTCCTCCCCCCTTCTAACTATGAGTAATGCCAGTTAGCCTAAAAAATTAAAAAATTTTTTTAGAGCTATGTGCCCACGTTGCGTTTTTTTAAGCGTTTCCGCCGCGTTTTTTCCGCAGCGAAAACGCATTCCCTTGCAATCATGTGGGATTCCGCAGTTGCTGTGCCTATGATGCGGATTTTCCCGCTGTGGCAGCCATAGCGGTGAAATTCGCAGCATGTCCATTATTTCTGCGGAATCGCGGCGGTTCCGCTGCCATGGGATTGCATTGAAACGCTCACTTTATGCCCACTATGCGTAAAGTAAGCGCTTCAGTGTGGATGGTACCCAGGGTCTGGAGGAGAGAAGACTCTCCTTCATGCCCTGTGTACCATAATCCTGTAAAAATTAGAATTAGTATAAATAGTGATATAATTTCCCTCTTATGACCCCCAGAGTCCTCCTGCCTCTCAGCCATGCTGCCAGCATCTTCCGTTCCCAGGGATGCATTGCTTGAATCACCTGAGATGATGTTGCGGTCTCTCAGGCGTGACGTCACAAAGGTCCTTCGCGCAAAGCATCCCTGGGAACGTAACAGGAGCCCGCTAAGGGCATCGGGGGCCGTCAGAAGGTGAGAATAACCTCTTTTTTTTTTTTTTTTTAACATTCTATCTTTTACTATTGATGCCGCATAGGCAGCATCAATATTAAAACGTTGGTTACACTTGTCAAGCACTATGCTGTGTGTGACCAACCTGTCAATAACTTTTCCAAGCGATGCTTCAAATCGCTTGAAAAGTGCAAGCATTCTGCAAGCTAAAAACGCTTGTGTTTTGCGGGAAACCGAATGCGAATTCTGCATGCATTTTACCCGCAGCAAGGAGTTGCGGAAATACAACGTGGGCACTTAGCCTTAAAACGCTTTAGGAAATAACTCTTCCAAACAGTTTGCCGAGAAAAAGCTTCCAAAAAAAATTCTCAAGGGGTGCCATATGGAAAAAATCAATCTGCATGTAGCCTAAACAAGTTCACATGCCACAGATTTGCGTTGCAGATACCACTCCCAATTATGTAGAAGTTTACAATACAATTTACAGTAAATAGTTTTCTTTATAAACCCAGTTACTTGTTGGAAAAAAACCTCCGCCCGAAAGGGAGAGTAGTGCGGATTTCAAATCTGTAGCATGCTTGTTATTTCGTTATTAGGCTATGTTCACACATTGCTTTTTGGCTGCCTTTTCATGCAAATTTTACATTACCAGAAAAAGCTATTGGGTTTCAGAAATCTCATGCCCAAGCTTGTTTTATTTTTTGAGACTGGGAAAACTGCTACATTTCTTTTAAAACTGCAGTATGTACAGTTTCAGAGTTTTTGCATTTTTTTCCCACCAATAGAAAGCAATGAGCAAGTGCAGAAAATGCCGCCGGATGTGGAACCATTTATTTTTGTGATCCACCTAACCGAGTTTAAACTATAATGGCTTGGTATCCTCAAAAGAGCATGTGTGAAAGTAAACATTGTCAGACCAACTCAATGCCTGACCATGTGTTACAGGGAATCTGTCACCAGGAAAAAGCAGTCCAGTCTGCTTGTATCATGTTATAGTGTAGGTGGAGCTGAGCAGATTGCTGTATGGTTTTGTGAGAAAAGATTGATTATAACTTGTGTTTTCATCATTTAAACATCTGCTTTCTGAGATTTTTGGTCCAGTGGGTAGTCCTACCAGTGACTAACAGCTTTCTTTTGTATATGTGTGCATATAGTGGCAGCTGTCAGTCCCTGATAGGACCGCCCACTTGACCGAAAAGCCTAGCAAGAGTAGAAATTTCTATGATGAAGACACAAGTTATACTGAGTCTTTTCTCAAACTGCATATCAACCTGCTCAGCTCTTCCTGCTCTATAACATGGTGCATGCAAACTAAACTGCATTTTCATCCTGACGGGGTTCCCTAACCATGCCCTATCAGTTCAACCCCCCCCCCCCCCTGCTGTTTTTACACTTGCAATTGTGTCTCTTTTCATGAACTCAAGTAATCTTGGTTGGCAGCTGCACTTCACACATGAATCCAACTTTTTTTTTGGTTCAGACTAGTCACTGGTTTTAAAAAACTTAAATTATTTAGGGGATAAAGTTTATTTATTTTTTCTAAATTGTCCTTTTTTCAAAAAATGTTGGTTTCACATATTTTGTGCATTGGTTGCCTATCACCTTGTATTGTTAATGCCTTCACTGTGGAAGTAAAGCTCTACTTTGGGATCCTGAAAAATGCAGAAAAACCGGTGTTTTGGTTGCAGCTCTATTTTTTTTTTTTTTTTTTTTTCTGCCAGAGATCAGTTTTTGATTGCAGAAAACAACCAGCAACAAAAGCAACGTATGAACTTAGGCTAATGCAGATTTTAATTGAAGTTTTCACCGTATTCAGTACTTAGTAAATGGAGTAGGGTGAAATCCGCCAATAACACGTGGATTATGTCTGCGGATTTGTTGGCATATGCACAGTGTAATTTTTCTGCAACGTGTGAACATAGCTTAGCACTGGCAGCACTCATTGGGCAGTGTAAGGATATGCTAGGACTCGGCCCCAGCTTGTGACTCAATAGAGAAATATCAGAAAGCAGAGTTGGAACAAAAGGCGCTTAGAATTATTTAAGTAACAAATGAATATACTAAAACAGACACGTCTGAAAGAGTGACTGGTCCTCCTTTAAAGCGAATCGGTCAGCAGGATTGTGCTCAGAAAACTACAGACCATGTCATGTTGCTGCTGTTATTTTGATTTAAAATGATACCTGGTTGAAGAAATCCGTCTTGTTGTTCTATAATCAGGGTTAGAAGTAATTATATGCCCGTGCTTCGTGTGGTGCTGTAGAAACAAAATTGACTCACAGATGGGTGGAATGAAATCCCGTAGGGAGAGACAAATAATTAAAAATAATTAAAAAAAAATTTGATATATATTAAAATATATATGTTGCTGTATAAATAAAATAAAAAGTTACTGGAACACAATATTCAATAATAAAATGCCTTTATTACAATATTGGCACAACTTGAAGTGCATAAAATAGTAAATACAAAACTACATTAGCAATATATATATATACCCATCCATAACATGAGGCTTGATTAATGAACCAGGTAAATTATTATTTATTTATATAGCACCATTGATTCCATGGTGCTGTACATGTACGGCGCCGTTTGTTTACATAGAGACGGCGTCTCATAGTAACTGACATCTAGCTTACCCGGAAGTAATTAATCACATGATGTGTCTTACCTTGTAACTTCCGGGTTACATTGACGGCGCATGCGCTGTTGAGTTCCTTGCCTGTGATTGACTTTGCTATAAATAAACCTTGCGCACGCACTGTACATTAATTACCCCCCCCCCCGACGAATATTTTTTAATTATTTTTAATTATTTGTCTCTCCCTGCGGGATTTCTTTCCACCCATCTGTGAGTCAATTTTGTTTAGATATACCGGATGGTCTGCCATCCTCATTTTTTTTTTGGAGGGGATTGATTCAAACATATTTTGTGAAGAAATATATGACTTTATAAACTCACGTTATTAATTTTAATTAAGTTTGAATTCTGTTTTCGCCAATTATTTTCTGTTTTTTCTGTGTGGTGCTGTAGGCAGAGTCTTATCTTCCTAACCCACTGGCCCCGCCCCAAAGCACAAACCTGTTCCTCATCATAGAGACAGACTGTGCTTCGGGCAGGTCTTTTGTCTTTTCTTGGTTTCTCTGGCCTAGAGCACCAAGATAAGACTTTGCCTACAGTCACGCCTAGAACGGGCATCTCATTAACTGAAAACTTTTAACACTGATTGCACAAGAACTACAAGACTGATTTCTTCACTCAAGGAATCATTTTAATCAGTATGGCACCGTCAACCAGACAATGCCTGTAGTTTGCTTATCTTTCTGACAAGTTGGCTTTACGAATTCTTCGATGCCAGGAGGCTTGTAGAAAGTGTTTTTACCTGTGAATTGAAGAAATAAGGATTGCCTAAAAGAGAACTACCAGAACCGCAAAAATAGTTTCTCGATGTACAACAGCAATGTGAAGATGATCAATGCCTGAAATTGAGGCTGATGGCTGGCATCCCCTCTTCTCTGTACAGTGTGTGCTATGGGCATTTTTTACTATGCACATTGTGCCCTATAAAACTGAAGCCACACAATGTCCTCATCCCACCTGCCGTGCATAAAGGATGATTTGGATCCATACGTTGGCCCTTTGAGGCTGATTATTCAGCTCATAGAACAGAGTGGATGCCGTAGCTGCATCAGGCCCATCACTGCAATTTACAAGTGCATTAATGGACATCTTAAAATGATTCTTATTGTATATAATCGGTGTTGAACAATTGGATGTTCTCACCTCATATTTCAAAGCTATTACATAATAGTGTTTATGGGTTGGGCATATCCACGAAACATGCATTGCTTGTGGATAATTTCTGCAAAGTGCCTACTGCTTTAATATTGGACAGAAAATCAGTGGGGATTGTATATAAAATGCCCAGAGTGGACGTATCATTCAAGATAACACAAAAAAATAATATATATATGTCACCTGACCTGAGAACCTTTGGATAGAGAGTTGAGCAATTGGTGGGGGTTTTTGGGACCCGGGCCTCGCTGATCTGCTTGTTATTAAAAGGGCACTTGGATATATAGACCTAAAATATATGTATTTATGAATGTTTGTTTAGTTACTATTGGCATTATCCAATTCCCTGATTGAACTTGGCCAATCAATATCTGGAGTTTTTTTTTTTTTTTTAATATATTTAAACAGAATCTATCACCAGGTTTTTCCAATATAAACTATGGCTACCACCTTTCCTGTCTCTTGTAGAGTAGTCTAGCAAGATGTATACAAGTCTCCAATCACCTCTGCATGGTCCCAAAAATACTCTTATCATCCCCACATCCATAAAGCACAGTTCGATGGGCCTCACTGGTTTTGCTTTGGTGCCAACTCGTGGCAAAGCCGTTCTCCTGCTTGCTTCACGTGGATGACACTACCTACGTCATTCACACGGTGTACCCGAATCGCGCTCCTGTGCACATGTGGTGTTCACTCTGCCCTGCTGAGGTCAGTGAACTACTGTAATGGCCAGCTTTAGTTCCTGATTATCAGCGCCTTTTGGCCTCCCCAGGCCAATGCACATTACAGGACTTTGCTCTGCCCTCAGCGGAGTACGCTTGTGCAGGAGCGCGATTGGGGATGTGTGGATGACTTGGGTGCCAAAGCATGACCAGTGACGCCCATTGGACCGGATACAGGTTGCTAGAATACTGTAACAGAGGCCTTAAAGGGGTTGTTCAGTCAAAAGCAATAAGGCTTGTAAATCCTTGTAAATCCCCCCTGCGCATGCACCGGTCCACTGCGGTGATTTCAGACCCGGAATAGAGGGAATGTAGGAGTTATACATACCCCCGGTTAGTGAGCACAGCCTCACTCCATACACTTGTATAGAGCCGAGGCCGCACCCAACCAGTGATGTGGACGGCCAGTGGGCGTGTCAGTCCAGAGGGCGTGACCTTGCTGCATACTAGTGTGTGGAGAGTGAGGCCACGCCCACTGACCTTGTTATGTATAACTCGTACATACCCTCCCTTCCTGGGTCTGAAATTTGCGAATGAATCAGGGATTCATAAGTCTGCAGTCACACAGATTGACAGCAGACTTAACGGTTTTGACCGGACAACACCTTTTAAAGATGGTAGGGGTAGTTTGTTGGGTAAAATCTGGTTCCCTTTAATTACCATATCACACATTTTTCCTACATAAAGCTGGTATTGCTGACTAAAGTAGAAATCTAAATGTAATATAATCTGTCCCTCTCTAAGAATATCCATATTTTGTCATTGGTAACCCAAGGTTGGGATCATTTGCACACACGTGTTGTAGATTCACGATCTCCCCGTTACATTACTAACATAGCTCTGCAATCTCTGTCTAATGCTCAAACTGTGGAAGCAAAGTGGCGGTGAAATTCCTTACTTGGCAGGAGCCTGTTTGTTTTCCTATCTCCCTTTGGGTGATGGCCTTTGATGTAGTAGTCTGATGGAAATGGACTGTAGGGTTCTAATCTAGACCTATAAAAGCATGGAGCATAAGACCTATTACCTGTGACTGTGCCATAGTAGACAGGATTATTCTCACTGTTAAGTTTCGTAATACTATGGGAATGCATTGTACTGTAACCACTATGGGTTTTCCATTTGTATGTGTGTCAAAGTGTGGGTGTAGTTCCTGTGCCTGTAATATCTGCTCCCGCCATATCTGGCAGTGGCATTCATGAGGTTGCCATTCCTTTTGCGCTTCCATTTGGTTCTGAGGGGTTTCTTTTTCACACAGCTGCATCTAAGCAGAAGTCCAGTGGCCATGTGCCAGAAAGCGGCCAAGATGCCCAGGGATACATCAGCAGTCAATCTCCAGAAAGCATTGTAGAAGAAGCTCAGGGGAAGCTCACCGAGTTGGAGCAGAGGATCAAAGAAGCCATTGAAAAGAATGCACAGTTACAGTCCCTGGAGCTTGCTCATGCAGATCAGCTGACGAAGGAAAAGATTGAGGAGTTGAATAAAACCCGCGAGGAGCAGATCCAGAAGAAGCAAAAAATACTAGAGGAACTACAAAAAGTAGAAAGGGAGCTCCAATTAAAAACACAACAGCAGCTTAAAAAGCAGTACCTAGAAGTGAAAGCCCAGAGAATTCAGCTCCAGCAGCAGCAACAGCAGCAGTCTTGCCAACATCTTGGCCTGCTAACTCCAGTGGGGGATGGGGAAGAGATCACAGAGGTAGACTATGCTCACTTACAGCAGGTTGACACCATCCTACTCAAACAGGACTCCCAGCAGACTGCAGCAGTACCTATGGGATTTACTCCCATGCAGCCGTTGGCATTGCCTCAAGTTTTGCCATTGGCATCAGGTTCATTATCCCCTGGGCCCATTGCAAATCTTGCAGACCTCCAAGGAGTTATAGTGGGACAGCAAGAATTGGCGCAAGCACAGCTAACTGGGCTGGGGCAAGGTGTTCTGGCAGAAACGCAAGAAGGGTTAATGATAGCCAGTCCTGCTCAGACTCTCACTGACACTCTGGATGACATCATGGCAGGTGGGTATGATGGTTCACAATGGCTCTATGTGCTTTTATTTAAATTTGCCAGTAATTTCTGTGTACATTGTGACAAGTCTTGCATTAGTTTCTTTAGTTTCATCCTCTTTAAAAGATGCATTTGTTCCGAGCTCTCTCAAAATGTATTTTTGGGTCTTGTCATTAAATCACTTGTGTGTGAACAGAAAGAGGGCAGACTTACCATTTGGCCTAATTCTTGTGGTGCAAAGTTAGACTAGGCACTCTTACAATGTATCGGATTTGTCAGTGGTTCCTGCTGGATAATAAGTTTGGCGCATCTTTAAACTGCCTCGTCTTAAAGGCATTGTCCAGATTGGAGAGCAAAGTCTCCTGAATCGTAACTGTAGCACTTGACCCCACGTATGTGATTTGTGTACATGCGGTCACTTGCTGACATCTCTCAATTCACTTCTATTGAGAGAAGCCAGATGAGACCATTCGTCACGTGACCACATTTATGGAAATCGTACCTGCAATTCTGGGAAATCGTGCATCGCACGCTGTCGCATAGGCAGACGGTGCTCTCAAACCTGGGCAATCTCTTTAAGTTTATACCATCTGCTAGTTGACTTCGTGCCAGAAACTTGGACCAAAATTGTCACATGGTAAGCCTCACCCTGTTCAGCAAAGCAGTGCCCCTTTTCTGTGGAGCCACACCCTTTAGCCCCTCAGTTAAATTTGTAATAAACATAGGTATGTCCTGCACTGTTCAGCGCTGTTAGATGGCATTTTCTGCAGTGCACACATGGGATACCAATCGGTGTCTACTAATGGGCAGCAGTGATCACAAGTCCCCCTGTCGGGTGGAGGTGTTCACGCTGGAGACCATGAGCGCAGCAGCCCATGTATTGTGAACAACAAAATTACCGGGAAGAGGTGAGGTCTGTGTGTGAGGTAAGTAATGAAAAAAAAAAAAAAACTAACTGGGAAATACAGCATTTTAATTAAGAGGGGGTTGTCCACTGCTTTGTGGCCTTTCTTGGATAGCATGCCTACTTTATGAAACGTCCACCAGAGTTTACACTAGTTTTGCAGTGCATTTATGTTTTATGGTGACCATCTGAATGCTACTGTGCTTGTGGCATGCTGCTATCAATGACACGAACTAGAGCAATGCGTTTAGGAGAGTTGTTCAGTGCTATGGCTAGGTTGTGTGATGCCAGATCTGGGGAGAAAATGCCTCAGTGCTGCAGTGCACAACTCCATGTTGGCTAGTGCTTCATTGTAAGACAGTCCTGCCCACAAGCTGATGTCTTTTATTTAGTGATGTAAATTGTTTTTCTGTGAATCAATGATTCTCTCATCTGCATGTCCACATTAAAATGCGTCACGATTCCTCATTAGTGAATACCATTTGGAGTGCAACCGAAAACAGAGTGCCCATCTTCTGGCATCCCACGGTTATCAGCAGACTGAAGGGCCACGGTGCTCAATAAAACTGTCCCTTTAATTGTTTACCAGGCACAGCGCCATCCATTTGGTATTGGTTTGTGCTTGGTACTACTGCTCTGCTGCTGCAATACCAGGCACAGTCACTATATAGTGTACAGCACGAAACGGAAAAGGAACTGGGCTCTTCTCAGTCTTTAGTCCAGTGGTGGGATGAAGTAATCCCCCCTCCTTCCTCACCAAACTTTGTATTAATGGCCTTTTATTATAAAAGTCCTTGAAAATCCACTTAACGTTGTAGTCTCTTTTAAAGGAGAATCATTAAATGCAGCTGGAAAAATCCCTCAAGTCAGGTAGTGTCAACTAACGTTTAAGGTTTTTTTTTTGTCTTCCATGCTATAATTTCCTGACCCCCAAGATTGCTATAACAGTCTCCAGAAATGTGTCCATATCTCGCCTATAAATGTGAAGCAGTATGTTCACACTGCGTCTTTTTTTCAAGCAGGTCAGATAGAATAACTAGAGAGACAAAAAAGCACAAAGTAGGGTTTCATTCAGTAACTGAGCAATATAGAAAATCAAAGGTGCGCTCACCTGATGGGGTTGTTGTCACAACTCCTATAGAAGCATGTAAAGTCTGCAGCAGGACCACCAATGAGCTGTGGTGTTAATAGATGAGGAATACTTTAGTTCAGAGTCCGTGCTGCCCAAATCCAAAAGTGCGATCACACATAAAGATGACACATGAAAGCGGTTTATTTCATCAATGCATTTCAAGGTTTTCAAACCTCTTCATCAGAACATCATCATGTGGTTTGGTCCTGATGAAGAGATTTGAAAACCTTGAAACGCGTTGGCGTATGTGTGATCATACTTTGAACTTTTCGCAGCAAGGTTTCTGAACGACCGTATTCCTCTTCTATTGCAGTTTTTCAATCCAAAGACTTTTTAGTAATAGCCCCTGTTCTCTGGAGTTTTGTAAGCCTTGAGCATCTTAAACGTATTTTTTTTTCCTTATTTAAAGCGTATATTATGCATCTATTTTCTGGACATGGAGAAAAAAAAACAAAATAGCATCTTCATAGCTTCAAATGTTCAGAGTCCTGGGCTCATTTCAGACATCTTTTTAACCTTCGCATTGATTTCTATTGTAAATTAATGATGGCCTTCCTAGCTGAACACGGCAGAAGCATGTTCATGGCACTATTAACCGCTTGGCTTATTTCAAAGCCTGAAAAGTGTTAACGAATTTCAAAAGCCAGAATTATATGAATAGCAAGTTGTTTTATAACTTTTTTTTTTGTTTCAGCAGACCCGCGGTGTGAACATACTTACTGTAACAAATATGTTAATATTTTTGGAGTTCAAACTTCTAAGATTATCCTGTGCACTGCAACTGAAGCACGTTCATTGTGTAATAAGTTGTATATTTTCTGTATCAATTCCTCATGGATTTGTACATCTCTGCTTGCAGTGAAGTAACAGCAAATTTGTATTGTTTTACTCCCATGGAATTATTTGTCCTAGTGCATGGCTTCTGATAAATCGGAGATCTGAGACTGTTGCAGTTGACCATGTAGCGGAAACTTTCCTAAATAGTTGTGCAGCCCTTGTCTGCCGCCAGGTGGGTGCAGTTTTGGCTTACCATGTTACCTCATCTTAACTGTCCTGTGGCTGCTAGAAGTCCTGCTCTTCTGTGATCATCACAGAATTTGTCACTAAGTAAATGAAAGTTTCCTTTCACTGACCCCATGCAGAGATCTTCAAAACTATGAGAACTTGATTATATACAGAGGGGAAAATAAGAATTTGATGCACTGCCAATTTTGCAAATTTTCCCACCTATAAAGAATGGAGAGGTCTGTAATTTGTTTCAAAGGTAAAGTGAGAGACAGAATCTAAAAATACAAACCAAAAAAATCACATTGTATGATTTTATTTTGCATTTTATTGCTTGAAATAAGTCTTGGATCACCTACCAGCCAGCAAGAATTCTGGCTCTCACAGACCTGTTAGTTCTTTAAGAAGCCCTCCTACTCTTCGCTCATAACCTGTATTAATTGCCCCTGTTTGCACTAGTTATCTGCGTAAGAGACACCTGTCCACACAATCACACTCCAACCCTCCACCATGGCCAAGATCAAAGAGCTGTCTAAGGACACCAGGGGAAACATTTTAGACCTGCACAAGTCTGGGATTGGCTACAGGTCAATAGGCAAGGAGCTTTGTGAGAAGGCAACAATTATTAGAAAATGGAAGAAACACATAACTGTCAATCTTCCTTGATCTTGGGCTCCATGCAAGATCTTGCCTTGTGGGGTAAGGATGATTCTGAGAGAGGTCAAGAATCTACACAGAACTACACAGAATAACCTGGACAATGACCTGAAGAGAGCTAGGACCATAGTCTCAGACTTTATGATTAGTAATACACTATGCTGTCAATGACTAAAATCCTGAAGTGCACGCAAGGACCCCCTGCTCGTGCCAGGATATGTCCAGGCCCATTTGAGATTTGCTAATGACCATCTGGATGATCCAGAGGTGGCATGAGATAAGGTCATGTGGTCAGATGAGACCAAGATAGAATTTTTTGGTATCTACTCTACTTGCCATGTTTGGAGGAAGAAGGATGAGTACAACCCCAAGAATACCTTACCAACGGTGAAGCATGGTGGGGGAAGCGTTATACTTTGGGGGTACTTTTCTGCAAAGGGGAAATGATGACTGCACTGTATTGAAGGGCATATGAATGGGGTCAGGTATCGCAAGATTTTGCCCAATAACCTCCTTTTCCCTCAGTAAGAGGATTGAAGATGGGTCATGGCTGGGGTTTCCAGCATGACGATGACCCGAAAGACACAGCTAGGGCAACTAATTAGTGACTCCTCGTAAGTAGCATTTTAAGGTCCTTGAGTGGCCTAGCCAGTCTCCAAACCTGTACCCAATAGAGAATCTTTAGAGGGAGCCGACACTCAATGTTGCCCAGTGACAACCCCGAAACCTGAAACATCTGGAGAAGATCTGTATGGAGGAGTGGGCCAAAATCCAAGCTGCAGTGTGTGCACTTGGTCAAGAACTACAGTAAACTCCTGACCTCTATAATTTGCAAACAGAGGTTTCTGTACCAAATATTAAAGTGAACCTGTCACCAGGTTTGGCCAATATAAGATGTAGCCACCGCCTTTCAGGGCTTATCTGCAGCATTCTATAATGCTGTAGATAAGCCCGATCCGACCTGAAAGATAAGAAAAATAAGTTTTATTATACTCACCTGCAGGGTGGTCCAGTCTGATGGGTGTTGCAGGTCCTGGTCTAGCGCCTCCCACCCATCGGACTGCCCCGCATTATAGAATGCTGTAGAAAAGCCCTGAAAGGCAGTGGATGCATCATATTGGCCAAACCTGGTGACAGGTTCACTTTAAGTTCCCTTTTTCTATTGTATCAAATACTTTTCATGCAATAAAATGCAAATTATGTAAAAATCATACAGTGATTTGCTGATTATAATTTTAAGATTCTCTCAGTGTACCTATGATAAAAATTACAGACCTCTCCATCCATTCTTAGTAGGTGGGAAAACTTGCAAAATCGGCAGTGTATCACTGTAACTGGTCATTTTATATAATAAAGTGCTTGATTTGCTGCAGTTTTGCTGAAACTTAAAGGAATTGTACCATGAGAGGACCCATGTTTTTAATATTTATCGCCCCCCCACTTTGTAAATATCACTAATCAAAAATAGCATAAAATGTCTCTCTAAGCCTCATTCACACGTCCATAAATGACTTGAGTATATCACTGAATATAAATGGCACATGTTCTTTGTAGCTGGGAAAAAAATGATCTAAATTACTCATTCAAGTCTAAAGGCCTGTGAAAAGTGGAGTAATGAATGGAAATTTTGTAGGTTTGCTTTTTTCTCTTATTTCAGTGAAAATCAATTAAAACTCAAATCCAAAACAGAGTAATGGGTCTGTGTTTTTACATACAAGAAAAATCCTTAACGTCTGAGTGAGGCCTTGAGCAAATTATGCAAGTTGCTGACTTTCCTTTAGAATAGAGATGTGCACAGTTACACAATTTTATTGTGTAATTGACTAAATAGGTGGCCTGCCCTGCTATTAGCGCCCTAGACCTTATTTAAGAGTAACTATTTTTTTTTTTTTTTTTTTTATTAATACTTTTGTTCAGCATGGATAGTTATGAAACTTTCCAAACCAGTTTATTGACTCAGTTCCTGTAAATAAATTGTATGTGAGCAGCGTCCAAACCTGTGTCTCACAAACTCTGTAGATAAGAAAAACACTCAAAAGGACCCAGGTGCTGACCCTGTCACTGCCATCATCTGTACTCCAAATGAGTATGTTCTGAAATCCAGCTGGGGAAAAGCAAGTATGTGAAAGCCACTTACATGGAATTAACTTCTGGAAGTGACAAATCTAATAAGGTGATTTGCAAAACTTCCATGCTTGACAGAATTATTACCACAATAGTGACCAATTCAGTTGCTCTGTAATAAAGTGCGTAGAAAGGTTAGTTTCCTTTTCCCTCCCTGTAATGGCTTGTATAACACTGCAGGGCATTGCCACAGTTCCTGGCATTGTGGCTTCTACATGATATGATATGAGGCAGGTTTTACGTGTACTGAAGTGTAGTCTACATGCCTGGTAATGTAGGTGGCTCATAGGTTTAGCGCTCCACAAAGAGTAACAGTCGCTTTAATTTTTTATTTTCTAACTCAACGAGAGTAAGCAATATGTATCAGAGAAATCTGCTCCTGTCTCCACAAGGACTGATTGATCCTTCATTTTCCAAATCCTAAATTCCTGGGTAAAATCTGTATGCAGTGAAGACAGATTCTTACAATACTGAGATGAAGAACAATTGCTACTAAGATGTCTTCAGAAGGGAGCTGCTCTGCCTCTATCTCCTCCCCACTAAATAGTATTGCATAAGATGGCGGTTGCTACAGATAAGATTCTATGTAGGACAGTGTTCCACAAACTCCAGTCCTTATGGCCCCCAACAGGTCATCTTTTCAGGATTTCCTTAGTATTGCACAGGTGTGCGAACATGTGGCATTTTCTAATGTCATGAGTATTCTTTCACCTGTGCAATATTTAGGAAACCAGGTAATATCTGTTGGGGGCCATGAGAACTTTGAGTTTGGTAAGCATCGATATAAAAGGGAGGAGGCCATTTCTTCTCCTCCCTTCTACATAGAATCTTATCAGTAGCAGCTCTCATATCCTATCTCAATAATGTAATAATCTGTCTTCACTGAATACAGATTTTACCCAGTAAATTGATCAATTGGAGAATGAAAGGTCCATTCTGGTGGAGAGAGCAGATGTCTCTGATCAGATCTACTACAAAAATGCTTATTGGCTTGTGTACTATTGGGTTATAAAGTACAAATTAAAATGACTTAACTCTTTAAATTACAGACCTAGAGGGAAGTTGGGTAAGTATATGGAAAGAATTACATTCACTAACAAGGCCCAGAAATTAAATTACTTCATTGCCCTAAGCTTTCTGGTCTATATGATTGTTACTATTGATGAGAGAACATGCTTCTGATGTATTGTCCAAGCACCCTTGGGTGCTAACCGAGTATCTTGGGCGTACACGAATAATATGTTTGAGTCCCTGTGGCTGCATGTTTTGTGGCTGCCTAACAGGCAACTCCCCCGCATGTGTTGATGCTGTCTAACAGCTGGGAGACATGAAGCCTCAGAGACTCTAGCATGTTGTTCAAGCACACCCGAGATACCCGAATAACACCCAAGCATATTATCCGAGCACGTTCGCTCATCACAAGTTGTTACTTGATGTATAAAGGTGACTGTCCTAGTCATACGTAATGGTATTGCCTGTGAGCACGGAGTGCTGTGTAATCTTTTATGGCCACTTCTTCCTGAGTAACTACTTTATATTCAGAAGTATTGAAGCATGGAAATGCTTCCAGTATCCAGGTCACGTTGCTTTAGCATTTTAATGCTTTGGCTATTGATTGTTAGGTTTAGGTTCTCCCCAAATCTTCGTTATTGAACAGCTCACCAGACCCTTGGGGCCTCCAAGTGACAGATCCGGCAGAGCATTGTGGCTTCCATCATACAGGAGCCACAATTCCGATAGTCAGAGTCATAATGCAGAGATGGTAAATTTTTTTTTTTAGTGATTTTGAGCATCTACTTGTCCAAGTTTTTTCTCAGACCTTGAAATAAACTTTTAATGCAACTGCGTGCCTTACTCTTTAATAGCACTACTAAGTTGAGCTATTTTATTCAACAGCAGTGAGTGGAAGAACGTCTGCAATCTCAAACACTCCTACCCACAGCATTGCAACTTCCATATCCCAACCTCAGACGCCAACTCCAAGTCCCATTATATCTCCTTCAGCCATGTTACCAATCTACCCCTCCATAGATATTGATGCACAGGTAAGATATATGTGATAAGCTGCTCCCATGGAAGTGGCCGGAAAGTAACACACCCATGTGTAGCCACCCTTAAATTTATCTTTTTGACTGAATATGGAAGCCACCTTTCACATACTCCTTTTCCAAATAGCTGCAGTTCTCAGGGGCGGGAATCCGATGCTATCAGACTTTCATGATCTATGTTGTGCTGGTTCCATACATGTCCAGTTTAGAATTACCCTTTTAGCTATACATTGTTTCCTGTTGGTTTTTACGGTCAGAATCTGGGCATTATGCTTGTAATAACATCTTTAGCTACCCCACTGACAAGTACCGTATATACTCGAGTATAAGTCGATCCGAGTATAAGTCGACCCCCCCTAATTTTGCCACAAAAAACTGGGAGAACTTATTGACTCGAGTATAAGTCTAGGGTGGGAAATGCTCCATAGATTATTCCCCCATATGGTGTCCTCAGAAAAAGCTCCATAGATTATTCCCCCATATGCTGCCCCCATAAGAAGCTCCATAGATTGTTCCCCCATATGCTGCCCCCATGCTGCTGCTGCATGTAAAAATAAAAAAATGACATACTCACCTCTCCGTCACTGGGTGTCAGATTCTCACCTGTCCTGCGTCCATGGCTGCTCACCGCTATCTGCCACGTCATCAGTCAGTGACGTTCAGACTGCAGGGGGTGCGGCGCGCACTAACCACGTCACCGCGCCCTCTGCTGTCTGAAGTCACTGACTGATGACAGACAGCAGCAAGCAGCCATGGACGCAGGACAGGTGAGTATCGCTATACTTACCCGTCCTGACGCTGTCTTGAGCCCCCAGCTTCTCCGCGCTCTCTTCCTGTCTTCAGCGGTTATGTGGTACCGCTCATTAAAACTTATGAATATGCGCATATTCATGAGTTTTAATGAGCGGCACCACGTGACCGCTGAAGGCAGGAAGAGAGCGCGGAGAAGCTGGGGGCTCAAGACACAGCGTCAGGACGGGTAAGTATGACCTGACACGTCCGACCCCCTTTGTATATGACTCGAATATAAGACGAGAGGGGGACTTTCAGCCCAATTTTTTGGGCTGAAAATCTCGACTTATATTCGAGTATATACGGTATTATGGTACTGATGTACGCTACTAATTTCCACAAAGATGTGTGGAGAAAAAAATATATATATACACATCACTTATTTATTCCCTAGTGGCCCTGATCAGTGATGTATCTCACAATATGTATATATAGTGGATACATCACATCCTTCAGTCAGAGGTAATGTGAACAGGGCCGTCCTCAGATAAGGTTTACTTTCTGTTGAGCAGAAATCTGGAGGTGAGTGAGCAGAATCGAGCTCCTGTGTCTGGGTGGGCAGGATGATTGGTTTCCTTTAGTAGCATTAAGCTAGCCTATTTTTCGTTTTGGTTGCCCTGTTCACTATCTGTATAGCATCTGTTAGGTTGAGTTGTAAGTCTATGCATTTTAATGAAGTGGTTCTCTTTTCTAATAGACTGAAAGTAACCATGATACCGCTTTAACCCTTGCTTGTGCTGGTGGCCATGAAGAGCTGGTGCAGACTCTTCTGGAAAGGGGAGCCAATATTGAACACAGAGATAAGAAAGGTAAAGGTACTCTTCCATTGCAAACGGCAGATTTACAATCTGTAGCTTGGATGCCATATTAATGGCCATTGCAGTGACTACGTATCTATTGCTAAATATATGATTGGATCCTGTCTGAAGAAAAAAAGTATTTTCTCTGATGGTATGTTTCTCTACATATAAGGGATTGTGAGCACCACCTAATGAATTCTGTATATTGTATAATTTTCCCAATGTATTGCACTTTTCAACCTTTTTTTTTTCTGTTTAAATTATAGGTTTTACACCACTTATCTTGGCAGCTACTGCTGGTCATGTTGGCGTTGTCGAGATTTTGCTGGACAATGGTGCTGACATTGAAGCTCAGTCTGAAAGGACCAAAGACACACCATTATCATTGGCCTGCTCTGGTGGCAGACAAGAGGTAACAGACTTTGACATGTATGAGAAACCAAACTCTGGGCTCTCGTGGGAGGCAAATCCCAAGGAGACCAATAAAGTGCAATACAGCTCCAAACTAAAATCATAAATTTATTCAAAGTTTTAAAATACAATAGTAAAAAGCAACAATTCCTCATCATTGTCAGAGCACAGTTGTGTCAAAAGCAATCTGTGTCCAATAGGGATCATCTAAGTATAACCTCCTATATTATATATTTTAGGATAGATATGAGAATGCAATGGGTAATATGGGGCACACTGTGAAATTTATATCATGCATCAGTGAATCTGTGTGTGTGTGTGTGTGTGTGTATATGTGTGTGAGACACACATATATATAATTCACTCTCATTCCCTTCTTACTCTGTCGCCTAATTGGGGGACACAGAACCGTGGGTGTTATGCTGCTGTCCACTAGGAGGCGACACTATGCATAATCTGAAAAAGATTAACTTTGGCTCCTCCTCTGCAGTATACACCCCTGGACGGCGTCAGCCTTCTCCAGTTTTTGCTTAGTGTCGCAAGGAGGCACACCTTTTTTCTTCCGTTTTTTTCCTTTTTTCGTCCGGAAATACAGATGAAGAAAAGTGGGTCTCCAGCGAGACTCCGGCATGGCTCACTCCTCGGTCCCCTATTAGGGGTACCCGGTTGAGGTCGAGGTGGCTATTCCCCATGTCGCTCCCTCCCCAGTCCCTCGGGTCCTGGTTCGAGGTCGAGACCCCCGCTCCTTCCCCAACCCCTTTAAGGGGTCTGGGTTGAGGTTGAGGCGAGGATGAAGACCCCCTGACAGTGACAGACGCACCCTCCCTAATCCCCCGCAGGGGGCATTAGGTTGAGACGCCTCAGGTAGGGTCGGAGATCAGGCAGCATTCCGCAGCTTCCAGGGACCCCAGGCCGGTTGAGGGATCCTGTTGGGGCCGGGGGAGGGTGCGGACTGGATGGCACAGCAGAGACAGGGCTTTTCTGCATCCCTGTCTCTGCAACAGCAGCGGCTCCATAGCGCTTCAGGGGCCCCCCATACAGAAACCGCTACCCCTGCTACCCCCACCGGTATCCAGTCGACCATTCTGGGGGGGTCTGGTACAAATCTGCCCCCCCCCCCCCCCCCCCGGACTACCGCGCCCTCCTGGGCATCAGGCCTCTAATTTAGACCGCGGCTTCGGCCTAGCCGAAGCCACCGCCTTTTCCCCGGCCCGCCCCCCGGATGACCAAAATGACACGCTGGAGTGTAATAGAAGGGGCGGATTAAGGCAGAAAGGGCGCGTTTTTACACAGCCCAGCGCGCCCTTTTCAGCTCTCCTCCCCCTCCTCCCTCTCCTCAGAGTCCCGGTGGCCATTTTTTCTGGATGAGATCCAGGAGAGGAGCATCACAGCGGTCTCCGGGGGGCACAGAACTGGGATCTGTCGGCGCTGGACCTAGGGGCACACCGGTGGGTTAAGCTCACAGCTGGGTTCTCATTACTCAGCTGTGAATCTATACTTCCTATAAGGCTCTCTGTGGGTTCCCTCTGCGTAGCCACCCCTGTACGATCCCTTATAGCCAGCCTCTGTGCACTATGCCGGGCTCAAGGAAGAGAACCAGGCAGGAATGTTTCTATGCATTCTGCACAGCCTGCAAAGCCACGCTCCCTAGTGGCAGCACGTATCCGCACTGCCGGGACTGCATCCAGAACTCTGGGTCAGAACCCCAGGGAGTCCCTACTGACGCTTCAGTGTCACAGGCCACGCCGGAATGGGCAACTCAGATGTCACAGTCCATAGACAACCTAACTGCTACATTACTGCAAGCTCTGCAGAGTCGGGCCCCGGCTATGGACGGTACACAGCAAACGCACAGCTTGTCTCAGGAACATGCTGCTTCCGACTCTCACAGACGTAAGCGGACCCACAGGTCTCGATCACCTGAGTCGCACTATAGCACAAGGTCGTCCCCCTCCAGGGAGAGAGAGCGTCATTCCAGGTCTCCTGGGCAGTCCCCTGCCACAGACACAGTGCAATTTACCACAGGGATCCCCCACCACAGAAGACCCCCGCCCCAGGTCGCCCTCCAGGGATCACCTTAGCGAGGCACAGGATTCGGAGGGCATCTGTGACTCCGACTCAGATAATGAAACGGTCAGGTCCGTGGTCCCTTCTCCCCCTAGCAATACAGCGCTAGTTGAGGACATAATTTCTGCCATTCATCGGGTGCTAAAAATTCCAGAGTCGGCCCCGGAAGTCCCAGAACATAGGATTTGCTTCGAAAGTGTTCAGAAACCACCCAAGGTCTTCCCTAATCACCATGAGTTTGAGAAAATACTTACCAAACAGTTTGCGCAGCCTGAGAAAAAATTCGCTAATCGCAAATATTTGGAAGCAAAGTACCCCTTCCCACAGAAAGACACCAAACAATGGACAGATCCACCTGAAGTGGACCCTCCGGTTTCTAGGCTAGCAGCGCAGACTTTACTCTCTCTGCCGGATAGCTCAACCCTCAGGGACGCAGCAGACGGGCAAGTAGAACGCATGGCTCGTTCTATTTTCGAAGTGGCAGGCGCCTCTCTGGGCCCTGCGTTTGCTTCAGTTTGGGCAGCCAAGGCCATCCTGGCTTGGGCCAAAAAACTACAGGAGGGTCTTCAGGCTTCAAATCCTGAGCTCTCGGACCAAGCAGTCCAGATAGCAGTGGTAGCAGACTACATGATTCATGCAGCCCTGGATTCCGCCAGAGGTTTAGCGGGAATAGCATCAAACGCCATCACGATCCGACGCATCCTCTGGCTGCGAGAATGGAAAGCGGATGCGGCCTCAAAGAAGTCCCTCACGCGACTTCCGTATTTTACTGGAAGACTTTTCGGCGAAAAGTTGGACACCATGATAGCCAATGCCACTGGGGGTAAGGGTACCTCTCTCCCTCAACTAAAACCGAAACGCACGTTTAAACGAAGAAACCAGACGCGATTCCGATCCTTTCGGAATTCCTCGGGCTGGTCCGTTTCGCGCCTAGTGCAAAACCGCAACCGTTCTCCACGCAGAGACAACCCACGGACGCAGCAGCGACCGGACAGGGCTTGGCAGTCGAAAGCAGGCCAAGCGAAACCCAAGGGAGGAAAACCTCAGAACTTCACTTCATCATGACTCGAGACCTCCGGAAGACACCCCACCAGTAGGCGGCCGACTTTTACTCTTTCAGCAAGTCTGGCTGCCTATTACAGAAGACAGGTGGGTCAGGGAAATAGTGTCTTCCGGATACAAGATAGAGTTCACTTCCGTTCCACCGAACCGGTTCTTCCTTTCTATTCCTCCAACACCACCAGAAAAGGCTCGTGCTTTCCACCAAGCGGTTTCCTCTCTCCTTCAATCAGGAGTTGTGGTGCCGGTTCCCACGAACGAGAGATTCCGAGGATTCTACTCAAATTTGTTCGTAGTCTCCAAGAAAGGAGGCGGCGTCCGACCCATACTGGACCTAAAACAGCTCAACAATTACGTACGGGTCCGTCATTTCCGCATGGAGTCCCTCCGGTCCATCATTGCATCCATGGAGCAGGGAGAATACCTCGCCTCCATAGACATACAGGATGCGTATCTCCACATACCAATTGCTCCCGCCCACCAAAGGTTTCTCAGGTTCGCGGTCAACCAAAACCACTACCAGTTTGTCGCCCTTCCGTTCGGACTCGCCACGGCTCCAAGAACGTTCACCAAAGTCATGGCGGCCACCATGGACGTCCTGCACTCAAGAGGCATCCTAGTCGTCCCGTACCTGGACGACCTCCTCATCAAGTCTCCCACTTTCAAAGACTGCGAGGTCAGTGTCTCAATCACACTAGACACTCTTGGTCGCCTGGGATGGCTAGTCAACCTACAGAAATCGTCGGCTATCCCAACTCGGACTCTTAACATTCCTGGGAATGGTATTCGACACCGCCAGGGGCCTGGTGCTCCTTCCCAAGGACAAGACACTGGCCATCCGTCTGGGAGTTCGCACACTCCTTTGCAGTCCTCCTCGATCTCTCCGGTTTGCCATGAGAGTCCTCGGCAGGATGGCAGCAGCAATAGAGGCAGTGCCATTTGCCCAGTTTCACCTCAGGGTCCTTCAACTATCCATACTCAGATCTTGGGACAGGAACCCCTTCTCCCTCGACAGGGAGTTCAGGTTGACGTCATCAACCAGGAGGTCCCTGCATTGGTGGCTCAAACCAACCTCGCTTACACGAGGGAAGCCATTCCTCTCAGGACAATGGAAGATCCTGACTACCGATGCAAGCCTGACAGGCTGGGGGGCGGTGCACCTACATCACAGGGCACAGGGCAAGTGGTCACCGAGGGAAGTGACATTGCCCCTCAATGTTCTGGAAATCAGGGCCATCCTCTTGGCACTGAGAGCATTTCATCACTTGCTTGCAGCCTCGCACATACGGATACAGTCGGACAATGCCACGGCTGTGGCATACGTGAACCACCAAGGCGGGACCCGCAGCGCCCAGGCGATGAGAGAAGTGGCTCATATCCTCCGCTGGGCGGAAGACACGAGGTCGGTACTTTCTGCGATACACATTCCGAGTGTAGAAAACTGGGAAGCCGACTTCCTCAGCAGGCAAGGAATGGACTCGGGGGTGTGGTCTCTCCATCCCGAGATTTTTTACCAGATCTGTCAACGCTGGGGAACCCTGGAGGTGGACCTAATGGCATCCCATCTCAATACCAAGGTCCCCAATTTCATGGCCAGGACACACGAGCCGCGGTCGCTCGGAGCGGATGCCCTGGTCCAGGACTGGTCCCAGTTCCGACTCCTGTACATTTTTCCACCCCTCCCCCTAATCGCCAGGGTCGTGAGGAAGATCAAGTAAGAGGGAGTTCCGACCATCCTCATCGCGCCAGACTGGCCCAGACGTACATGGTACGCCGACATCGTCGAACTTACGGCAGACGCCCCCTGGCGTCTACCCGACCGTCACGACCTTCTGTCTCAAGGTCCGTTCTTCCACCAGAATTCAGGGGCTCTCAATTTGACGGCATGGCCCTTGAAACCTGGATTCTAACCCAGGCAGGTTTTTCACCGGCAGTCATTGCAACTATGATCAGGGCAAGGAAGCCTGCCTTCGCCAAGCTCTATTATCGTACCTGGAGAGCTTTCTTTTCTTGGTGCGAATCTCATGGACAAGTCCCACTCCCTTATTCCCTCCCGAAGGTACTAGGTTTTCTTCAATTGGGCCTAGATGCCAAGCTATCCTTAAGTTCGCTTAAGAGTCAGGTGTCGGCGCTTTCAGTCCTTTTTCAAAAGCGCATTGCTATTAAACCGCAAGTAAGGACTTTCATCCAGGGAG
This sequence comes from Dendrobates tinctorius, assembly GCF_039654945.1. Classification (NCBI taxonomy): domain Eukaryota; kingdom Metazoa; phylum Chordata; class Amphibia; order Anura; family Dendrobatidae; genus Dendrobates; species Dendrobates tinctorius. The sequence continues at coordinate 26,719,950 of NW_027361679.1, forward strand.
TTTCCCGATTGGTTCCTCCCTACAAACGTCCGCTGGATATGTGGGACCTCAATCTGGTCCTGACAGCATTGCAAGCTCCACCCTTCGATCCTCTTAGAGGAGTTCCACTCTCCATTCTGTCTCAGAAAGTGGTTTTTCTAGTGGCGATCACCTTGTTACGCAGAGTGTCGCAATTGTCAGCACTTTCCTGCAGACGGACTTTCCTAGCCTTTCACCAGGACAAGGTGGTTCTCCGCACGGTACCATCCTTCCTTCCGAAGGTTGTGTCCAACTTTCACCTTAATGAGGAGATTTCACTGCCTTCACTTTGCCCGGTTCCAGTTCATAGAGTGGAGAAGGCTCTGCATACGCTTGACCTCGTCAGAGCATTGCGGATTTACGTGTCCAGGACTGCACCTTTCCGGAAATCTGATTCCCTCTTCATTCTTCCGGAAGGTAGTCGCAAGGGGTTGCCGGCTTCCAAGGCTACCCTTGCCAGGTGGATCAAGTCCACCATACATGAGGCCTACCGACTTAACAGTTCCCCTCTTCCGGCCGGTATCACGGCACACTCAACACGGGCAGTAGGGGCCTCCTGGGCCATTCGGCATCAGGCTTCGGCACAACAAGTGTGTAAGGCGGCCACTTGGACTAGCCTACACACGTTTACGAAACACTACAGTGTTCATACCCAGTCCTCAGCGGATGCGAGCCTGGGTAGACTGGTTCTGCAGGCGGCAGTACCCCAAGTCTAGGGAGCTGTCAACACAATATTCGTCCACTGCTTCCCACCCAGGGACTGCTTTGGGACGTCCCACGGTCCTGTGTCCCCCAATTAGGCGACAGAGTAAAGGAGATTTTTGTGTACTCACCGTAAAATCTTTCTCTTAGCCTTTAATTGGGGGACACAGCTCCCACCATGTTGCCCTTACGGGCCGTTGTTTACTGTTGAGTTCTCATATTGTTCTTTGAGCTCGTACATAGTAGCCTTCTTACAGGCATGGTTATGTTATTTGGTTACGTTCCTCCTTATGCTTTGGCACAAAACTGGAGAAGGCTGACGCCGTCCAGGGGTGTATACTGCAGAGGAGGAGCCAAAGTTAATCTTTTTCAGATTATGCATAGTGTCGCCTCCTAGTGGACAGCAGCATAACACCCACGGTTCTGTGTCCCCCAATTAAAGGCTAAGAGAGAGAGATTTTACAGTGAGTACACAAAAATCTCCTTTTTGAGATCCACACCATAATGCTCTTCCATCCCCCTCCCCCTCAGTGTAGCGGTCATATACCGGCCCACAGGCTCACCATACCCACTTCCTTGACCATTTCTCAGCCTGGCTGCCGCACTTCATGTCCTCAGAACTACCAACCCTTAGATTTCAATATCCCCATTAACATCCCCACTTCCACATCTGCATCCCAGCTTCTATCACTAACCACTTCTCTTGGCCTGTCACAGCTCTCAACCTCTGAGACACACAAAGACGGTAACTGTTCAATCTCCTACCTAAATAACTCACCGCTTCCCCTCTCTGACCACATTCTCTCCTTCAACCCTGTCTTATGAGGAAAGGTTGCAGGATTTGGGAATGTTTAGTTTGCAAAAGAGAAGACTGAGAGGAGACTTAATTGCTGTCTACAAATATCTAAAGGGCTGTCACATTGTAGAAGGATCAACTTTATTCTCATTTGCACAAGGAAAGACTAGAAGCAATGGGATGAAGCTGAATGGGAGGAGACACAGATTAGATATTAGAAAAAACTTTTTGACAGTTAGAGTGATCAATGAGTGGAACAGGCTGCCACGAGAAGTGGTGAGTTCTCCTTCAATGGAAGTCTTCAAACAGAGGCTGGACAGACATCTGACTGGGATGATTTAGCGAATCCTGCTTTGAGCAGGGGGTTGGACCAGATGGCCCAGGAGGTCCCTTCCAACTCTACGATTCTATGATTCTAAGTCTTTGCCCACCCCAGCACACTCCTACCTACCACATATTCAAGAATCTACAACCATTAACCCTCATACACTTTCAGATTCCCTACACTCATCAATGTCCCCCAATCTCCTCTTATTCCTGTCCTGATCTGGCTGTTCATCACTACAGCGACACTCTTAGAAGCACCCTTGACCAGGTAGCGCCACTCACCCTCAGAACTTCCAAACACAGAGTAAAACAGCCCTGGCTCACGTCGTAAACTCGATTTCTCCAGCGATGCTCTAGAAGTGCTGAACGCCGATGGAGAAAAATCTGCACACCAGAAGACTTCATCTACTTCAAATTTGTGTTAAGAACCTATAACTCTGCCCTTCACCTCGCCAAACAGACCTACTTCACCACCCTGATCTCCTCACTAGCCAACAACCCCAATAAACTTTTTCACACCTTTCACTCCCTCCTTAGGCCAAAAGCACAAGCCCCTATGAGACATTTGTGCAGATGACCTGGCCTCCCACTTTATAGAGAAAATAGATAATATCCGTCAGGAAATCCGCTCCCAACCACCAAGCGCTGTGACTCCCATTCCTCCCTGCAGTTTCCCTGGCTCACCTTCCACATGTGATCCCATCACAGAAGTCGTCTCCAGACTCCTCTCTTCTTGTCCCGACTACATGCACTACTGACCCCATTCCATCACATCTTCTCCAGTCTCTCTCCAGTCGTCACAACTCACAATCTTTAATCTCTTCCTCTCCTCGGGCAATTTCCCATCCTCCTTCAATATTTTGCTACTCCATTACTAAAGAAATCCGCTCTCAACCCATCCTGCACAAACTACAGACCAATCTCCCCTTCATCCCTCAACTTTTGGAGCGCCTAGTCTACTCCCACCTTACCCGTTACCTCTCCACTCACTCCCTCCTAGACCCTTCACAGTCCGGCTTCTTCCCACTACATTCAACAGAAACTGCACTCCTCAAAGTGACCAATGACCTTCTGACAGTAAAATGTAACGGTGACCACTCTCTGCTCATTCTTCTCGACCTTTCTGCAGCTTTCGACTCTGACCATTGTCTCCTCCTCTCTAGGCTCCAGTCACTAGGCATTAAGGACACTGCTCTGTCCTGGTTCTCTTCCTATCTTTCTGACCGCTCCTTCAGTGTTTTGTTCGCTGTCTCCACATCATCTCCCCTTCCTCTCATTGTCGGTGTACCTCAGGGCTCAGTCCTTTGCCCCCTTTTCTTCTCTCTCTACACGGCCCCAATTGGTCAGACAATTAGCAGATTTGGCTTTCAGTACCATCTTTATGCTGATGACACACAACTAAACACGTCATCCCCCGACCTTACCCCCGCGGTACTACAGAATGCCAGTGACTGTCCAGTCTCCAACATAATGTCCGCTCTCTGTCTGAGACTTAACCTCTCAGAAACTGAACTACTTCTGCTCCCGCCGTCTACTAACCTCCCTAAATCTGACATTTCCCTCTCCGTGGGTGGTACCATAATAACACCCCGGCAACAGGCCCGCTGTCTGGGGGGTGTTTGACACCAATCTCTCCTTCACATCCCATATACAATCTCTTGCCGCTTACACCTGAAGAACATTTCCAGAATCTGCCCTTTTCTCACCATGGAAACAACAAAAACCCTCACTGTCGCATTGATACACTCCTGCCTGGACTACTGCAACGCTCTATTAATTGGCCTCCCCGTTACTCGACTTTCCCCTCTACAGTCCATACTTAATGCAGCAGCCAAGGTTATCCATCTGGCTAATTGGTCCTCGGACGTGTCTGCTCTTCGCCAATTGTTGCACTGGCTACCCATTCATTATAGGATCCAATTCAAAGTACTTGTTCTCACCCAAAAAGCTCTCCACAGTGCGGCACTCACCTACATATCTGCCTTCATTTCTGTCTATTCGCCTAACCGACCGCTGCTCTCTGCAAGCTACTTTCGCCTAACCTCTGCACTAATCCGCACCTCCCACTCCCGACTCCAAGATTTTCCCGCGCTGCGCCAATCCTCTGGAATACTCTACCCCAAGAAATTAGGACTATCCAAAATTTGCACAGTTTTAGGCGCTCCCTCAATACGCATTTGTTCAGAGCGGCCGAACACGTTCACTAATCGGTTACTTTGTGTAAGTGTGGGTGTGTAGCCCATTCACTATCTCCATCTATCCCTCATTTGCTCAAGATGGCTGGACCATCATTGTAAATACACACCTGTACTCTGCATCTCCCCCATCTCATTGTAGATTGTAAGCTCTCACGAGCAGGGTCGTCTTATTTTGCTTTAATTATTGTATTGTTAACGTTGTTACTTATGACTTGTGTTTTGAAACTGTTAAGTGCGGCACACATAAGTACACCTGCACAGGAGTGCGACACGAAACAAGCATCATTGCAGGAAGATGGGAGGCGCAGTGCATACCAGGATAAGAATGGGACCATGCATACCAGTATAGGAATGAGGGCGATCAGTCCTGCCTGGAAGAGGGGGACCATTCTTGCCAGGATAGGGATGATGGGGCCATGCATACCAGTCTAGGGATGATGGGGCCATGCATACCAGTCTAGGGATGAGGGGGCCATGCATACCAGGATGGGTAGGAGGGGCTATGTGTATCAGGATGGGGATGAGGGGACCATATTTACCAGGATATGGGATGTTAAGTACAGAATTTACCACATTTTTTACTTCAGTTTTTTCCCTGAATTTCCTCCTCTAAAACGTGTCTTATGGTCCGATGTGTCTTATAGTCTGAAAATATATATATATATATATATATATATATATATATATATATATATATATATATATATATATAGCGACGACTACACCTGCAGTTTGTTTTCTTTGAAGATTCTTGCCAAGATTTGCCCTCTGTGCCAAGATAATTATACAGACCATATTGGCCTTGTCCGAACCTGAGCCCCTATAGGTGTGCGCCCATCATTTTTATGCACCTGTGAATTGGCAACCCATCTTCTGCCCTGAAAAGCTACCAAATTTTGTGCCAGTGTCTGCACACAGCCCGCATGCCATTTTATTAACCTGGCTTACGGTAAATAGGCATTTATCGCATAGTTATTTTCTTTCTGAAAGGCTTATTGAGACTTGCTACTAAACAAAAAGAAAATGATCATAAAATGTTACTTTTGTAAATAAGCCAGTATGGTTGGATTCCTGATCTGTGGAATTATTGTATTGATATTTAGGTGGTTGAGCTGCTGTTGGCTCGAGGAGCAAATAAAGAGCATAGAAACGTTTCAGATTATACCCCTCTAAGCTTGGCTGCTTCCGGTGGTTACGTCAACATTATCAAAATCTTGTTGAATGCCGGTGCAGAAATCAACTCGAGGTATGTGCTTTATTTTCTTGTCCATATCTGGTGATGTGATGAAATATCTTGCCGTGTTTTGATTGAAATCAGAAAAGATGTTCCCTTATATTACAAAGTGTATATCTAATATGAGCAAATGAAACCTGCCCGCATACAGGTGCATCTTGCAAAATTACAATATCAAGGTTATGTTCAGTTTTTCAATACAAAAAGTGAAATTCATATATAGTCATTACAAACAGAGTGATCTATTTCAAGTGTTTATTTCTGTTAATGTTGATTACAGCTTACAGCCAATGTAAACCCAAAAGTTATTATCTCAGTAAATTAGAATAATTAACAAAATACACATGCAAAGGCTTCCTAAGCATTTACAAAGGTCCCCTTAGTCTGTTTCAGTAGGCTCCACAATTGTAGGGAAGACTGCTGACTTGACAGATGTCCAGAAGGCAGTCATTGACATACCACAAGGAGGGTAAAGGTCACGTTACATTTAGCGATGCACCAGCAATCCCGACAACGATACGACCCGGTCAGGATCGCTGGTGCATCGATAAATGGTCGCTAGTGAGCTGCCGAACAGGCAGATCTCACCAGCGACGTAGCAGCGGTCGGCGGTTGTTACTTGCCTGTCAGACGACAGCTCTGGTGACGACTTCCTCCCGCGTCCATGGAGTCGCTCGTCGGTGCCAGCAGGAAGCTGACGACGAGAAATGGACCAGAACGATCTCGCGCGATCAGTGATATCCAGCCGGGAGCTGGGTCGGAGGTAAGTGTCACATGTAGCGAGATCGCTAGCGATATCGCTGTTGCGTCACGAAATCGCTGACGCTTTAGCGATATCGCTATGTGTGAAGGGGGCTTTAGCCACAAAAGGTCATTGCTAAAGAAGCTGGCTGTTCAGAGTGCTGTATCCAAGAATATTAATGGAAAGTTGGGTGGAAGGAGAAAGTGTGGTAGAAAAAGGTGGACAAGCAACCCGGATAATTGCAGCCTTGAATGGATTAAGAAAAGGCCATTCAAAAATTTGGGGGACTTTCACAAGGAGTGGACTGCTGCTAGAGCCATTGCTTCAAGAGCCACCACACAGACATATCCAGGACATGGGCTACAAGTGTCGCATTCCTTGTGTCAAGCCACTCATGACTAATAGACAATGCCAGAAGCGTCTTACCTGGGCCAAGGAGAAAAAGAACTGGACTGTTGCTCAGGTGTCCAAGGTGTTGTTTTCAGATGAAAGTAAATTTTACATTTCATTTGGAAATCAAGGTCCCAGAGTCTGGAGGAAGAGTGGAGAGGCACACAATCCAAGCTGCTTGAGGTCTAGTGTGAAGTTTCCACAATCTGATTGTTCGGGGAGCCATGTCATCTGCTGGTGTAGGTCCACTGTGTTTTATCAAGACCAAAGTCAGCGTAGCTGTCTACCAGGAAATTTAAGAGCACTTCATGCTTCCACAGTGCCAAAACTGCCAATATCTGGTTTAAAAACAGTATCACTGTGCCTAATTAGCCAGCAAATTCGCCTGACCTTAACCCCATAGACAATCTATGGAGTATTGTCAAGAGGAAGATGAGACACTAGACCCAACTATGCAGACCAGCTGAAGGCTGCTATCAAAGCAACCTGGGCTTCCCTAACACCTCAGCAGTGCCACAGGATGGTCGCCTCCATGCCACGCCGCATTGATGCAGTTATTGATGCAAAAGTAGCCCCGACCATGTATTGAGTGTGGTTACTGAATATACATTTTAGCCAACATTTCGGATTTTAAAATCATTTTTCAAGCTGGTGTTATAAAGTATTCTAATTTACTGAGATAATGACTCCTGGGTTTTCATTGGCTGTAAGCCATAATCATCAACAATAACAAAAATTAAACACTTAAAATAGATCACGGTTTGTAATGACTCTATGTAATGAGTATCACTTCTTGTATTGAAAATGTTTTGATATTCTAATTTTGTAAGATGCACCTGTATGTTCTTAATAGTCCTCTAATGAATGCTTTTATTCTAACGCTTGTATGTGGAAATGACTTAATCTTCAGTTTTCTGCAACGACGGTCATAAGATTTCATGGATTTAAATTTAAGTGTTCTGACACCATATCCTACAATTTAGCACTGTTATGCATTTAAAGCTGACTGCTATTTCTCCTATACACATGAAAGTTGTAGACTGCACTCCAGGGGTTGATATGAAAGATATGAATAAAGCTTTATTTAATTATAGGTAATGCACTGCATATATAGTGACATTTTGGCTAGTTATTTGTGCTTCATCAAAAGAGATTGCAATGCTAACACTGCTAAAGGGATAAGCCCCTCGATACTATGGGCGGTAGCGTTCCCTTAGTTGGGGATATGCACCTCGGTGCTATGGACATAATGCTCCCATAGAAGAGGAGATAAGCACCTCGGTGCCTTTTGGCATAATGCTCCCATAGAATAAGCCATGCAGCCTTTTATACCCCCATGCACAATGCTTAGACGTATCCTGTCACTATACTATAATGGTCACAATAGTGGAGGACAGAATGTAATTCTGGAGTTGGGTTCATTCTATGATTAAACTAGTGCTCTCAAATGAGCGAGAAGTCACATGTTCCCTGTCTTTCCCAGAACTGGTAGCAAGTTGGGAATATCGCCATTGATGCTGGCAGCCATGAATGGGCACACTGCTGCTGTTAAGTTGCTCTTGGATATGGGTTCAGACATCAACGCACAGATTGAAACCAATCGAAACACAGCACTTACTCTGGCCTGCTTCCAAGGAAGGACCGAAGTGGTTAGCTTGCTGCTCGACAGGAAGGCTAATGTGGAGCATCGAGCAAAGGTAAATGCAAGCGGAAATAGATTATTCGTGTGACTGCCCTACACGTTCACCACTGTATCTTTTATTAGGAGTCTGTGTGTCCTGCACGAGTATTTTCTCAAATGTTGTACCACTGCCTCCCACCAGATTGGTAGTTAGGGAGCAATGTTAAACTGAGGAATGAATATATACTGAAAACATGTTGCTGTCGTGCAGTATTGATGATTAAAGGGAACTTGACAGGTCCCCCATGCCCTCCAACCCACCAGCACTTGTGTATTTCTTGTCGGATACCCTGCCTAACTAGCTCTTTATAGTGATTATCACATACCCTACATGTTCAAAAAAATTTTTTTAATAAAGTTGGCTTTTCCTTTGCTAATTAGGCTTTTGCCTAGTTGATGGGGCATTGTTTTCCCCAGACTAGTCAGCTCTCTTTACATGTTATCATGCTCCTGTGGGCATAACCTGATTTGCCAAAAGCCGGCCTCATCACCAACTCTCTGCAAATCTCTTGCATGCGCTGCTTTCCTCCTCACGTCATTGCGCCGTTGAAGCCTGGTGTACGCTTCCTGGCTTCCGAGGCGCACTGCGCATGTCCGTTGGTCAGGAAGACTTCTTTCTCTAGGATTCCCTTTAAATCTGACAGTTTCTCCGAGTAACTTTTTTTTTTTTTTTTTTTTACCTTTTGTTATATTTTATACCTATTAATCATGTAATTTATCCGTAGTCTTCACAAATGTCTCAACTCAACATATAATGAACTGCACTGGGTGCAATATTAGATGATTACTCTGGTGTCAAAATTCACTGACCTGTCTATCACTACCGATTTCTTACAGACAGGCCTAACACCATTAATGGAAGCTGCATCTGGTGGTTATGCAGAAGTGGGACGAGTTCTCCTTGACAAGGGTGCTGATGTTAATGCCCCCCCTGTGCCATCCTCCAGGGATACAGCTTTAACCATTGCTGCAGACAAGGGCCATTACAAGTTTTGTGAGCTACTTATTAGCAGGTATATACAGAAACCGATATCGCTGTATACAGCATTCTCAACAAAACTGTGTATGTTAATTACCCCTATGCATCTATATTTTTTACATCTTTTGGAATACTTGATAAGAATCACATGTTCATTGTGCATGTAAGACTTCACAACCAGATGACTTGTATTGCTGACGTTTGCTTTGTCAGAGGCTTACTTTCTCGTTCGCCTTATTGGGGGACACAGAGACCTTGGGTGTATGCTGCTGCCACTAGGAGGCTGACACTATGCACAAAAAAAGGTTAGCTCCTCCTCCGCAGTGTACACCCCACCGACCGGCAGAGAATTCCTCAGTTTAGCTTAGTGTCAGTAGGAGGTGGACACGGGTCTTTTATTAGACCCATATCTACCTCGTCGTGCGTCGTTCCTTTTCAGGTTCTACGGAGGGATACAGAGTGAAAAGTCACATCTGTACTCCCACATGGAGTCTGCAAGTATGGCGTGTACTGCCACCCCGTATCCTTGCAGTTCTCCGCGGCAGGACCAGCCAGACGGACGCCGACACCAAGACGTGCCAGCGACTCCAGGGGTCCTTGTCGCCAGTCTCCCTCCCACTCGCCTACCAGAGCCTGTCGATTGGATGAGACGCAAGACTTCTTCAGACAGGTAACGGATCGTGGATGGGTGAGTATTAGGCCCCGGCTTCATATTTATTTACCTGGCTGCCCATTCCCGACGGTCGCCTCTTCAATGGTCACAGGGGGGCCTTTCCAATTGGGAGGTCGACTTCTTTCCTTCAGGGACGTTTGGCTGGCCGCCGTGGAGGACGCCTGGGTCAGGGAGGTCGTATCCTCAGGATACAAGATAGAGTTCGTCTCTCTCCCACGGGATCGTTTCTTCGAATCCCGGCCTCCAAAGGATCCAGCCTTGATCCCGGGGTTCTCTACGGCTATCGCCGCTCTCCTCAGTTCCGGGGTGATTGTGCCCGTTCCCGAATCGGAGCGCTTCACGGGGTTCTACTCGAACCTGTTTGTAGTGCCGAAAAAAGACGGCGCAGTTCGACCCATCTTGGATCTCAAGCTGCTCAACAAGAAAGTCCGCCTTCGCCACTTCCGCATGGAGTCGCTTCGCTCGGTCATCGCCTCCATGGAGGAGCAGGAATTCATGTGCTCAATAGACATCCAAGATGCCTATTTACATGTTCCAATTTTCTCCGGACATCAGAAGTTCCTGCGCTTTGCGATTCGACAGCACCACTACCAGTTTGTTGCACTGCCCTTCGGTCTTGCCACCGCTCCCAGAGTCTTCACGAAGATCATGGCTGCGTTGATGGCTTTGTTGAGAGTCAGAGGCCTCGTTCTTTTCCCGTACCTAGACGATATTCTGATCAAGGCTCCCTCATTCCAACAGGCTCACCAAAGTTTGTCAATCGTCCTGGACACTCTTTCCAATTTCGGGTGGATCGTCAACAGGAAAAAGTCCTGTCTGGTTCCTACCCAACGCCTGGTCTTTCTAGGTCTTCTGTTCGACACTCGTCGGTCAAGGGTCTTTCTCCCACAAGAAAAGATTCTCTCTCTGCAGCAGGAAGTACGATCGCTGCAGACCTCGCGATTCCCATCCCTCCGTACAGCCATGAGGGTCCTGGGAAAGATGGTGGCGGCGATAGAGGCAGTTCCCTTTGCCCAATTTCACGCCAGGCCTCTCCAGCAGGCCATTCTATCGAAGTGGAACAGGTCGCCTCGGTCCCTGGATCGCCCTGTCCATCTTTCTTACCGGATCAAGCGGTCTCTCAACTGGTGGTTGTCGTCACCTCTCATTCTATCGGGTCGATCCTTCCTTCCCATTCACTGGCAGATAGTAACCACAGATGCCAGTCTCCTCGGTTGGGGTGCTGTGTTCCGCAACCACACCGTTCAGGGTCGATGGTCGGATCGGGAATCAGCGCTGCCGATCAACGTTCTGGAGAATCGAGCGATACATCTTGCTCTGGTCCACTGGGAAAGGCTCCTCAAGGGACTGCCGGTACGGATTCAGACAGACAACGCCACAGCGGTGGCATATGTCAACCGCCAAGGGGGAACACGGAGTGTCTCAGCCCTGGCGGAGGTGTCCAAGATTCTTCGTTGGGCGGAGATTTCCGTTCCGACAATTTCCGCTGTTCACATTCCCGGCGTAGACAACTGGGCCGCCGATTTTCTCAGCCGCGAGGGTCTCGCGGCGGGAGAATGGTCCCTACATCCAGAAGTGTTTCATCTGCTCTGCCTTCGGTGGGGAACCCCGGATGTAGACCTCATGGCGTCTCGCCTCAACAGGAAAGTCCCACAATTCGTGTCCAGGTCTCGGGACCCTCTGGCAGTGGGCGCCGACGCCCTGGCCGTTCCTTGGTCCCAGTTCGAACTTCCCTACCTGTTCCCTCCTCTGCCTTTTCTTCCCAAGCTGTTGAAGAAGATCAAGGCAGAAGGACTTCCGGTCATTCTCATCGCCCCGAATTGGCCCAGAAGGTCTTGGTTCGCGGACATTGTCAACCTTCTCGCGGACGCCCCCTGGAAGCTTCCAGACAGAACAGATCTGCTGTCTCAGGGTCCGATTTGCCACCCCAATTCTCGGCCGCTCAATTTAACGGCGTGGCTGTTGAGACCGAGGTTCTGAAATGAGCAGGATTTTCCGACCACGTAATTCAGACCATGATCCGAGCCAGAAAGCCATCATCTTCCAAGATTTACTACCGTACTTGGAAGGCCTATTTCACTTGGTGTGAGACCAATGACGTCGCTCCCTTCAGTCCTAGCGTTTCTTCAGGCAGGATTGGATGCGGGGCTTGCCCTCAGTTCCCTGAAGGGTCAAGTTTCGGCGCTGTCCATTCTGTTTCAGAAAACGTTGGCTTCCCGTCCTCAGGTTAAGACCTTTCTTCAGGGCGTGGCTCACACGGTCCCGCCGTACCGGGCGCCCGTGGATCCATGGGATCTTAATCTGGTTCTTGAGGTTCTGCAAGGTCCGCCCTTTGAACCCCTCAGGGATATTTCCCTTTCTCTCCTTTCTTGGAAGGTAGCCTTTCTGGTGGCCATCACCTCCGTCCGGCGCGTGTCGGAATTGGCAGCTCTTTCGTGCCGCACTCCCTTTCTGGTTCTCCACCAGGATAAGGTAGTTCTGCGGCCTCCGCCCTCGTTCCTTCCGAAGGTGGTGTCCTCGTTTCACCTCAACGAGGATATCGTGCTACCGTCCTTTTGTCCGAATCCAACTCATCCGCGAGAGCGGTCCTTGAACAAGCTGGACCTGGTTAGGGCGGTAAGAGTCTATCTGTCTAGGACGACTTCCTTGCGAAAGACAGAGTCTCTTTTCATTATCCCTGATGGAGCGCGGAATGGTCACCCGGCGTCAAAGGCCACCATTGCTCGCTGGATCAGATCGGCCATCCTGGAAGCCTACCGTGTTAAGCGTCGCGGAGCCCCTCCGGGTATCAGGGCCCACTCTACTCGGGCAGTGGGTGCCTCCTGGGCGGTGCGCCACAGAGCTTCCGCACTGCAGCTTTGCAAAGCTGCAACATGGTCATCGGTTCACACGTTTGTGAAATTCTACAGAGTCCACACCTACGCTTCGGCGGACGCCAGCCTAGGTAGACTGATTCTGCAGGCCGCGGTGGTGAGTCCGCTGGCCTGATGGAAGTTTGTTTCCCACCCCAGGGACTGCTTTGGGACGTCCCAAGGTCTCTGTGTCCCCCAATAAGGCGAACGAGAAAACAGGATTTTTGGGTTGCTTACCGTAAAATCTGTTTCTCGGAGCCTTCATTGGGGGACACAGCACCCTCCCATGTTTTACAGCTCCTGTTCTTACTTTGGTTGAATGGTTACAGTTGAGTTGTTTATGTTGTCAACCTATTCTGTTACTTCTCCTACTGCTTTCTCACTAACTGAGGAATTTTCTGCCGGTCGGTGGGGTGTACACTGCGGAGGAGCTAACCTTTTTTTGTGCATAGTGTCAGCCTCCTAGTGGCAGCAGCATACACCCAAGGTCTCTGTGTCCCCCAATGAAGGCTCCGAGAAACAGATTTTACGGTAAGCAACCCAAAAATCCTGTTTTTTTCGCTCAAAGTATCTGATGTGTAAGGCAGTGTTTGTTGAACAGGTTTCTTTTTCCAGGGGAGCTCACATTGATGTGCGAAACAAAAAGGGGAATACACCACTTTGGCTGGCAGCAAATGGAGGGCATTTGGATGTTGTACAACTGCTTGTTCAAGCTGGAGCTGATGTTGACGCAGCAGATAACAGAAAAATAACCCCACTGATGGCAGCTTTTAGAAAGGTATTTTTATTGCAGATGGGAATTACTTCAAAGGGATGGGAATATTGAGATATTCTTTAACTTTATGATCAGTAGAGATCTGACTTTTGAGACTGTATCGATCCTAAAGTTGAATTGATGCAGTGCTTGTTCATCGCGGCATGTCTTCCATGGGCTTTCCTGTACAAACTGGCGTTTGTACAGGAAGGCTAGGCACCCTTTTAGGTGATCTCGTCTGGCTGATCAGTTCACAGCTCAGCAACATTCCCAGCTACCTGACTAGAAATGGAAGCGATGGACCCTTTCAGGTGGTTAGTTCTGTGGTTTTCCTGCACATTCAGGTGGCTTGGAGTTTTACTTGTGCGGTGGGCTTGCTGCGGTTTCCCTGCATAGTCAAGTTGCTGGGAGTGTTGCTGTGCGGCTGGCTGCAGTTTTCCTGCACAGTACAGATGGCTGGATGTGTGAAGGGCTGGCTTTGGTTTCCCTTTGCGGCTGGTTGCGTTTTCCCTGCTTAGTCAGTAGACTGGGAGTGTTGTGCAGTTGGCTGGCTGTGGTTTCCCTGCACAGTCAGTTGGCTGGGAATATTGCTGTCCAGTGGGCTGGCTGCAGTTTCCCCGCACAAACAGGTGGCTGGGAGTGTTTCTGTGCGGTGGGCTGGCTGCGGTTTCCCTGCACAGTCGAGTGGCTGGAAGTGTTGCTCTGCGGTTGGCTGGCTGCGGTGTCCCTGCATAGTCAGGTGGATGTGAGGTGATCTGACTACGGTTTCCCTGCTCAATCAAGTGGCTGGGCGTGTTTGTGTGGTTGGCTGGCTGCGGTTTTCCTGCGCCATCCAAGTGGCTGGCTGTGTGGAGGGCTGGCTGCGGTTTCCCTGCATAATTTGGTGGCTGGGAGTGTTGCTGTGCAGTTGGCTGGCTGCGGTTACCCTGCATAGTTAGGTGGTTGGGAGTGTTGCTCTGCGGTTGGCTTGCTGCGGTTTTCTTGTACGATCCAGGTTGTTGGGAGTGTGGATGTGTGGAGGGTTGGTTGTGGTTTCCCTGCATAGTCAGGTGGCTATGAGTGTTGCTTTGCGGTTGGCTGTCTGCGGTTTTCCTGCATGATCCAGGTGGCTGGCAGTGTGGCTGTGCGAAGGGTTGTCTGTGGTTTCCCTGCATAGCCAGGTGGCTGAGAATGTTGCTGTGCGGTTGGATGGCTGGGGTTACCCTGCATAGTCAGGTGGCTGAGTGTTGCTTTGCCTTTGGCTGGCTGCGGTTTTCCTGCACAATCCAGGTGGCTGGCAGTGTGGCTGTGCAGAGTGCTGGCTGTGGTTTCCCTGCATAGTAAGGTGGTGGCTGGGAGTGTTACTCTGCAGGGATATGTCAGAATGTGACATTGAAATATCACTATACCATTGCTGCATAATATTTATTCTCTGAAACTGCCCAAAAGTTAGACCATCACCTATCATAAAGTATTGGCATACCCTAGCAATATGACCTCACCAAGTACTGTAATTTAGTTTTCATTATACACACTTAGTGGAATATCTGTACATTTCTGCATATGGTGTAGTAGTATCGTTATGCAGTTAACATTGTTTATATTTTCCATTTTAGGGTCATGTTAAAGTTGTGCGTTACCTTGTGAAAGAGGTAAACCAGTTCCCATCAGATTCTGAGTGCATGAGATATATTGCAACCATTACAGATAAGGTAAGGTGATATTAACAAGCTTGTTGGCATTTGTGGTACAAACGCGCCTAACAAATCTATTTATGCTATAGTAATTGCTTTTTTTTTTTTTTTTTTTTTTACAGTTGAATGTGGTAACGGTCATTTTTACACTTTGATATTTTTAAGGATTTTATCTTCATAACTGATTAAAATATTGTCTTGTGAAGTGTGTGAGGGTAATTACAGTATTAGACTTCTGTTTCTATCAGTTGTACTCACGTTTCTGTTTTATAGGCATATTTAGGAAAATCAAACTCCAATAACTGGTGCACATCTGCCTAGCTGGTAAGGTTGTAAGCACCCAGTGTGGATCAGTTGAAACTTGGATTAAATTTTAGGTCTAGAAATGCCCACCTGCCTCTGGCTTTTACAAGTGGCCATGGCTACCAATAAGATTAGCGTCATCTTTCAGCCCTGGTTTACAAAAAAAAAAAAAAAAATTGCTTGGGACTGTTGAGATTTTCTACAACAGGTTTAATTTTCGAAACCTTTTGTGTTCTCTAGCAGGCAATCTTTTTATGTATTGTGTTTTCAGGAGATGTTGAAGAAGTGCCACCTTTGTATGGAGTCCATTGTACAAGCCAAAGACAGGCAAGCTGCTGAAGCTAACAAGAATGCAAGTATCCTCTTGGAGGAGCTGGATTTAGAGAAGGTAAAAGTTTGGACTTGGGGTTTGAAATCTGAGAAAGCAAATGCATGCAATACATAAAGGCAAACGCCTAAAAATTGTGGCTTGTTATATAAAGTATATAAAAAGATCAGTGTAAATGTACCATGTTAGTGTGAACATTTTTTATGTACCCTAACGTGTGCCAAAGCCATTTTTAATTTGTGAATACCTATTGATATAGTATTGATTCTTTTTCAATTATAATTTTAGCTAAGAGAGGAAAGCAGAAGATTAGCTTTGGCAGCAAAGCGTGAAAAGCGCAAGGAGAAGAGGAGGAAGAAGAAAGAGGAGCAAAGAAGGAAACTTGAAGAAATTGAGGCTAAAAATAAAGAGAACTTTGAGATCCAAGCTGCTCTTGAGAGAGAAAAGCAAAAGGTTGAAGGTAACTAAGGTCATTTTGGCCAGTAGTTGGAAAGTAATCATGTGTGCAATAATTGTATTTGTCATATAAATTGAGGACATATTATGACTGATAACCAGCCTCAGCAGAACGGTCTTAGATGGTTAACACTGCCTTGGACAACTCCATTGCTGCTTACATCACAGAAGTAAGCAGACAAGCTTAACCTACTGGATTTTCTGGTCATACATAAAAAACTTGTCATAGTTCTTGGTTATAGAACTGTTGGTAAAAGATTTTGCTGTACCTCGTATGGAATTTTTTCATTTTTTACATTAACTTGATTATTTGTCCAATAGATGAGCCACAAGTGTTAATGGAACCGCCTAGCGCCACCACCACCACCACTATTGGGATATCTGCTACATGGACCACGCTGGCCTGTTCTCATGGAAAAAGGAATAACACTATAACCACAAACAGCATGAAACGGAAAAGCAGAAAGAATAAAATAGCTGAAAATGTGCAGATAATCTTTGAGGACCAGCTCCCCATATCATATGGGCAACAAGAAAAGTTAAATGGAGAGTCCAAAAGTAGCAGCACTTCCGAAAGTGGAGACAGCGACAACATGAGAATCTCGAGTTGCAGTGACGAAAGCAGCAACAGCAGCAATAAGAGTGACAATCATTCTTCTGCCCATGATGGGAGTCTGCTCAGCAAGAAGAAGCCGTCTGTTCTGGTGTCCTCCCCAAAGGAAGAGCGAAAAGTCCCTTCTAAATCCTCAGTCAAGTGAGTTTCAGAGCTGTAAAAGGTTTGAGTAGTTGCGTAAGACGTGGTCCAGTGATATAACTCAACAGTGGAGCAAGTGAGGTTTCATGGCAAAGGTGTTTTTTTTTTTTTTTTTTTTTTTTTTTTTAAAGTCCTTCTTAAAGGGGTATTCAATTAAATTTCCATTTAAAAAAAAAAAGTAGATATGGGATTAAGGACAGAGCTATGACAAAGTGTAAACCTCCTGACTTGCAGATGCTGGAAAATGTGAAAATGCAACTCTGGCCCCCTCGTCCCCTTCCTGGTATATATGACCCCCTCGTCCCCATCCTGGTACATATGGCCCCCTCATCCCCATCCTGGTATATATGGTCCCCTCATCCCCATCCTGGTATACATGGCCCCCATTCTCATCCCCATCCTGGTATACTTGGCCCCCATCCATATCTCCTTCCTGGTATACATGGTCCCCATCCTGGTATACATGGCCCCCATCATGGTGCTCCCACAAAGAAGGAAGGCACGTAGAAATGTTTTTTTTCATCTCCCTCTCAGCGGCATCTGGTGCTGATGCCAGCAGCTGATTTCATCGTGTAAGCAGTGCATGTGGTCACTGCCATGCGCTCCTACACACCAAGGAACCGGGCGTGGGGAGCAGTGAATATTTCCTTTAATAGCGGGCACACGTCATTGCCCAGCAGCTGCAGGAGTCGGTGGCTGCTGCTTATGGCCTGCTATTAAAGATGAATATTCCTGTTCCACATGCCCATAGTCCCTCCCACCTCTCAGTGCCAGCTTCAGTGCATACAGGTGGGAGGGAATATGGGTGTGGGGAGCAGTGAATATTCATTTTCTTTAACAGCGAGCACAGTGTTAGGCTGGTTTCACATTTGCGCTTTTGTGCGCTGCGCATCGTGCGCACCCGTGCGCATGCGCACTGCGCACCTATGTTTAACATGACGTGCGCATGGTCTTGCGCACGGTTGCGTTTTCGTGCGCATGCGTTTTTTTGTCTTTTGCGCCAGGCGCGCCAGACGCAACATGTTGGATTTTTTGGTGCGCCCTGTCTCGGCAAAAAAACGCTTGCGCACGGAATGCGCAAAAACACATTGAAGTCTATGGGAACGCATGCGTGAGCATGGTCTTGCGCACGGTTGCGTTTTTTTGCGCATGCGTTTTTGAGTGAAACAAGTCTAGAATGTTCTCTAGACAATGGAAAAAATGTCACACCTAAAAACGCATGTGCATAAAAAAAGCAAACGCATGTAAAACGCAAGCAACGCTGCGTTTTTTTGACGCATCAGCGTGCGCATGATGTTAAAAAAACGCGCGTTTGTTTTGCGTTTTTCTTTGCGTTTTTTTATGCGCACGATGCGCTGCGCAAAAAAACGCTAATGTGAAACTAGCCTTAGCTGCAGCAGAAGCTCCTGCCTCATGTGACCTGCTTTGCCGCTACCCCATGCACAGCCATACTATATTTTGGAGGAAAAATGTGTGTCTTATAGTCCGAAAAATACTATAATTCTTAAGCATAACGATGTTTGTATCAGTTCTCAAGGAAACATTCTGGTGATCATACAGTAAATCACAGCCAAAGATTTCATGTGGTGCTGTGTTGCAGCAAATGTTATCAAATGTGTTGAGTTTTCTGTTTCACTTGCCATAGACATCAATGTAAATCATACATGGACGAAACTTGCCTGCGATTTGGCTTTTTTTTTTTTTTTTTATGAAATTACAGCTCTAAAATAATTGTATGACAGCAAGTCACAGACAAGTAGCACAGATGGTTTTTGGTCACGCTAAGAATTGCTGCCAATCAGATATTTTCAGCAGCGGCTGGAAGTGATCCATTACGGAGCGTAACTGTACAACTGTCAGCTATTGTAACCGGGTACTGCACACCTTCTATTGTAATGTACTGATCACTTCTGGCGAGCACCGAGAACTGATCAGCAGGGGTGCCAGATGCACCCTCGCCGATCTGATATTGATGACCTTAAGTCCTGGACGACACTCTTTAGACTCGCAACTCTACCTTTAAAGAGAACCTGTCACCAGTTTTGGCTGATATAAGTTATGGCCATCACCTTTCAGGGCTGATATACAGCATTTTATGTAAGAGAAGAAAAATTACTTTTATTATACTCACCTACGGGGTGATCTGAGGGGTATTGCTCTTCTTGGTCCGGCGCCTCCCATGTTCATGCAATGCTGCTCTCCTGCGCAGGTGTACTTCCCTGCCCTTTTGAGGGCAGAGCAAAGTACTGTAGTGCGCAGGTCCTGTTAAAGGTCAAAGATCTCCGATGCCTGCGCACTGCAGTACTTTGCTCTGCCTTCAACGGGGCAGAGAAGCACGCCTGTGCAGGAGTGCTATGCTGGGTAGCCTGTGTAGCTGATGCAGGAACGCGTCATCCACATGAAGCAAGAAGGAGGACCGCCTCACAAAAAGATGGGAGGCTCTGGACCAAGACTAGCGACATCCCTCTGACCGAACCGCCCCGTAGGTGAGTATAATTTTTTTTCTCGCTTCATTTGGGAACACAGGTAACAATGGTTGTATGCTGCTGTCGCTAGGAGGCTGACACTAGGCAAAAATAGCTCCACCTCAGCAGTATACACCCACAGACAGGCACAAAGCTTAGTGTCTGTAAGAGACGGACCTAAATCTGCTACCAGATCCGTATTTTCCTTTTCAGGTTCCCTGTGTGTTTTATTAACCTTTTCCCTCTGTCTTTCATGTTCCTTTTTTCTTAGGGTAACAAGGTGTAATTTTCTCGTCTCCCATGACGGCACACATGAGAGAGGGGATCCGCCCAGTCAGGACAGGAACCCTACAGGAGATAAAAGGGCGGTACCTCTCCATCGCTTCAGTTGGGTTTCCTGTCCTGACAGGGACCCGTGTGCTGAAGACCGCGGTCAAGGAAACATACCTGCCCACCCCCGTGCCAGCGTGGAAGATCAGACAGAGCCTGTGCGCGTCGGGGGTGGAAGCGCCATCCACGGTTCCCCCGGGGGCTCAGCGTCCGAACTGGCGTCAGCGCAGCACGGTCAGGGGTCCAGGGGCTCTTCCGTGCCTGCCGCGCCGCCCTCCTCCCTCTGCCGGCATCCAGGAGGGGTGGCCGCTTCCGGTCGCTCCCCTCTGACGTCACACGCAAGGCATGCTGGGAATGGGCGTGCCCGCGTGACGGGGGCGGCGCCAGATCCAAGATGGCGGCGCCCATGAAAAAAATGCCGTCCGGCAAGAAATCATCCTGGCGGCGTGGCAGGGGGGGAGGGGATGTCAATGGGCACAGGAGGAGGCAGAGAGTGCAGTGGATCACTCTTAAAAAGAGGGATGACCACAGAGGATGCACTCATGCCCAAAACTTCACAGATGGAAATGGGGCAAGAAGAGCAGCGGTGGCGGCAGCAGCAGCGGGAGCTCTCGCCAGATGCCTTGCCAAGCCACCAGCATACCAGGAGTAGCCACTCGAGTGGAGGGAGCGGCAGTCATAGACACGACCGGCATGACTCTGCGACGTCCAGAAAAAACGTCACGAGTGCATCTAATGAGCCTCTGAGATCGGTACCCTTGATTAACAGCGGTGGTGAGTGATCTATGTGAATGTCACCCTTATGGTAACTGAGTTCCATTTTTTCTGTTTGATCACTAGGGGTCGAGGAAGTCTAGCGGGAAAACAAAGACTTTCCTAGCAGACGCCTCGGCAGATTCCGCGAGATTAACAGCTAGAGCGGCGAGCTTGTCAAATGCGTCAAATGTGGCTTAAAGGGTGTCCGGGGGATTTGCCATCGAAACATAGACTGTGTTCCATTCCATGTGACGGCCAATTCCTCTTCGGGAAAAAACTAGAGGAAATTTTGGAACATGCGGGGAATAGGAAGAAAAGCTTTCCCCGATTTCCAGGGGAACCCAAAAAGAAACCCTTTCGGAGGAGAAGGTTTAACGGGTCGTCCCCCGGGAGATAGTAAAAATTGGGACTTTAAAGAAAAGAGAGGATTGGGCTATATGTTTAAAGGGCCCTCTGCTTCCTCCAAAAAACTCCCCAATGACATCAGGTAGGGGGTAAGGCTTTCTCTCTTCCTTTCCGCCTGGACAAATATTTCCCCCACTACATGGGTCCTAAGCATAATCAAGGACGGTTTAAAAATAAAATTCTCCCGTCCGCCCAGGCAAACCTTTATAATAACACCCCGAAGGAAAGCCCAAGAGCAACAACTGGCCCTGGAATCAGAAGTCTTGGTACTAGTGCAAGAACAAGTCCTACAGGAAGTCCCAGTTCAAGAAGAAGGAAGGGGGTTTTACTCCCCCCTCTTTTTAATACAAAAACCAGACTGCTCTTGGAGGACCATAGACAACCTGAGGAGACTCAATCAGTAGGTAGACAATTGCTCCTTCAAAATGGAGTCAATCAATACGGCCACAAAAATCCTGTTCCAGCACTGCCTCATGGCAGCGATACTTAAAAGATGCCTACTATCATAGCCCAATCCATCGGTCGTATTGAAAGTACTTGAGAGTAGCGCTCTGTGTCCAAGGTCAGGTCAAACACTACCAATACGCAGCCCTTCCGTTCGGCCTGTCTACAGTCCCCAGAGTTTTCACCAAAGTGATGGCCGAAGTAATGTCATTTCTTCGTTCCTGGGACATAGTGATCGTCCCATACCTGGACGACTTCCTTGTCGTAGGGAGGTCGGAGAACCATTGCACATACCAAGTGAAGGAAGTGATATCAACTTTAATAGAGATAGGATGGATAGTAAACATCCCCAAGTCGAGATTAACACCAGTAAAAGTCCAATCCTTCCTAGGGTTAATACTGGACTCCGAGCGACAGCGCTGCCTCCTACCAGAGAACAAAGTGACCAAGATAAGGGGCCTAGCTCGCACAGCAATACAAAGGCCGGCTATGACACTGAGCAACGCGATGTCCCTTTTAGGCTCGTTGACATCATGCATACCCGCGGTAGCATGGGCATAGTACCACTTAAGACAACTGCAGTGGGAAGTTCTGTCCGCACAAACAATTGAAAGGGTGTTTAGAGGGCGAACTATGTCTCTCCATGGCTGTAAGAGATTCCCTACTCTAGTGGACTGTAGAAGGGCATCTAACAGCCGGTGTCCCGTGGCAGAAACCAGTCGAGGACATCATTACAACCGACGCGAGTGCCATAGATTGGGGAGCACACCTGAGATCCCACTCAATACAGGGAACCTGGTCCTCGCTAGAAAGGGATCACGGTTCAAATGTAAAAGAACTATGGGCAGTAGAGAAAGCCGTAAAACATTTTCTCCCCTTGCTTCGGGGCCGCCACACTCGAGTCATGACGGACAATCGTGCAGTGGTAGCCTACATCAACCACCATGGGGGAACGAGATCTCGAGGCCTCATGGAAATATCAAATCTACTTTTCCATTTAGCAGAACAACATCTGTTATCCATCACGGCACTGCATGTAAGGGGTGTCGAAAATACACAAGCAGACTTCCTGAGTCGCAGGCACCTAAGACGGCGAAAGGTCCCTAAGCCCCCAAGTTTTCCAACAAATAGTTCAAGCTGGGGCAAACCGGAAATGGACCTGTTCGCCACCTCACGCAACAGGATTGGTTAGGAAGTTCTGCTCACTGAATCCAAAAGAATACCCCCTTTGCAGTAGATGCCCTTCAAATACCCTGGAAGTTCTCCCTGGCCTATGTGTCTCCCCGATGACAATGATCCCGGTAGTAGTCCGGAAAATCAGGGAGGATCGAGCGAGAATAATTCTTATAGCTCCGTTTTGGCCGAGGAGGCCTTGGTTCTCCCTTCTGAGACTCATGTCAATGACAGATCCATGGATCTTACCGGAGGTTCCAGACCTGCTTTCCCAGGGACCTGTGGTCCACTCTCAGGTGAAGGGCTTCCATCTGACAGCCTGGAATTTGAGAGGGTGCTACTGAGTCGCCAGGGATTTTCACCAGGGTTAGTCTCCACCCTGTTGAAAAGTAGGAAACCTATAACATCCCAAATCTACAGTAGAATGTGGAAAAAGTTCCTAGACTTCCTGGGGGGAACCTTTAGGGGATGTAGCTCCAGTGGGACCTATCCTAGAATTCCTACAGTCGGGGCTGCAACTCGGGTTAGCCACTAACACCCTCAAAGTCCAAGTCTCCGCTCTGGGGGCCCTATATAACTGCAACCTAGCATCCAATAGGTGAGTGTCCCGGTTCATAAAGTCCTGTAGTAGGTTGAGGCCGGTCATTATCCCAAAGATACCACCCTGGGATCTGAATCTAGTCTTGGAGGCTTTAACCAAAGATCCCTTTGAGCCATTACAAGAGCTATCACCAAAACTACTCACACTTAAAACTATTACTGATAGCCTTAACATCAGCCAGTAGAGTAAGCAACCTACTAGCTCTATCTATATGCCCTCCATATACACAGGTTTTGGATGACAGAGTGGTTCTAAGACCAGACCCAGCCTCCCTCCCCAAGGTGGTCCTCAAGTTTCATAGAACTCAGGAGATCTCCTTGCCATCATTTTGTGATAATCCTAGAAACCCTGGGGAACAAAAGTTCCATACATTGGATGTAAGGAGGGCCATATTACAATGTCAGTGGGGGAAGGATCAGTTTGTAGCCTTTCAGGGTAGTAGAAAAGGGTACGGGGTAGCTAAGAGTACCATTGCCAGATGGATCAGGGAGGCCATTATGTTATCCTACTCTGCAAGTGGCGCTCCGGTTCCAGAAAGCATCAAGGCTCACTCCACCAGAGCCGTGGCTACCTCCTGGGCAGAGAAGGCTGAGCTGCGGGAGGATTAAAGCCGGCGATAGCGGGCACCTGCACGGCACGCTCCCTCATGATCTGGCTGCAGCAGTTGGAAGAGAAACTAGCATCAAGGGTCCCGAGAGAGAAGATATTGGCAGATGTGTATCTCTTGCATGGGGCAGCAGCTTTTTTAGCGGATACCTCGGCGGATTCTATGAGGTTAACGGCCAGAGCAGCAAATTTGTCAAATGCTGCTAGACGAGCACTGTGGCTTAAAGGCTGTCCGGGTGACCTGCAATCTAAGGCTAAACTGTGCTCTCTCCCCTGTGATGGGAGATTCTTATTCGGAAAGAACTTAGACGACATCCTAGAGAAAGCGAGCGATGGGAAGAAAGGCTTCCCCAGGTTCCCAACAGAGCAGAGAAGACGGCCCTTTCGTAGAGGCGGAAGGTTCAATAGGGGGCGTCCTCCGGCCGATAGGAGATGGGAGGACAAAAGGAAAAAAGAGTCAGGCTTTATGTTTGGTGGAGGTACTTCCACCTCGAAAAAGTCCCCACAATGATGCCAGTATTCCAGTAGGGGGGAGATTGGCACTCTTTTACCAGGCATGGGAAAAGATCTCCTCCAATACCTGGATCTTAGGCATCTT
Source organism: Dendrobates tinctorius (assembly GCF_039654945.1). NCBI lineage: Eukaryota > Metazoa > Chordata > Amphibia > Anura > Dendrobatidae > Dendrobates > Dendrobates tinctorius. The sequence goes on from NW_027361679.1 coordinate 26,744,188, forward strand.
AAAAGAAGGCCTGAAAATCCCCTTTGTTCACCAACCAAAGCCCGTGTTCGTAGTTACCCCTATCAGAAGAGCGGCCGAAGAACAGTTGGCCTTGGAAACAGAGATCCTGAACCTAATAGACAAACAGGTCCTCTACGAAGTCCCGGACACACAGAAGGGAAGAGGTTTCTATTCACTTCTTTTGATCAAGAAACCGAACCAATCGTTCAGGACAATTAAAAACCTCAGAGGACTCAATCGGTGGATAGGGAATCAGACCTTCAAGATGGAGTCAGTGACTACGGCCATAAAGCTACTACATGAAGATTGCTTTATGGCTGTAGTCGATCTGAAGGACGCATATTATCATATCCCTATCCATCCAGATTACCAAAAATACTTGAGGGTAGCACTTTATATCCAAGGCATACTGAAGCACTTTCAGTTCACAGCTCTTCCGTTTGGTGAATATATAGCCCCGAGAGTTTTCACCAAGGTCATAGCGGAGGTAACGTCTTTCCTTCGAATTCAAAATACAGTCATAATACGCTATCTGGACGATTTCCTCATAGTGGGCAACTCCGAGGACCAATGTACTACGCAGTTGAGTCAGGTGACCGACACCTTACAAGAATTAGGATGGATAATAAATTTCAAAAAAATCAAAACTACAACCCCTAAAGCAACAGACCTTCCTGGGATTTATCCTGGACTCAGAACGACAACTGCTTCCGGAGGCCAAAAAAGAGAAGGTGCGGAACATGGCCTTGTCAGCCCGAGACCAACCTCAGATGACGTTGAGGAAAGCAATGTCTCTACTAGGCACTCTGACGTCCTGTATTCCTGCGGTCAGGTGGGCTCAAATTCATACCCGTCAACTCCAGTGGGAGATACTAGCAGCACAAAGATCGCTAGGACGGCGTTTAGAAGGAGGTCTAGAGCTTTCATTAGAGACCAGAGACTCTCAACTGGTGGCTGGACAGTACAAATTTGACCACGGGGATACCTTGGGACAAACAGGCAACAGATATGATTTTAACGGACGCAATCTCCCTGGGGTGGGGGGCGCACCTAAGGGGTCACGTAGGCCAGGGGTTCTGGACACCTCAAGAAAGGAGGGCATCCTCCAATCTCAGAGAATTGTGGGCTGTGAACAAAGCCCTAGCCCACTTCTTTCCCCTACTCGGGGGTCGCGAAGTCCGCATTATGTCAGACAACAAAGTGACGGTGGCATACATCAACCACCAAGGGGGACAAAATCATACTCCCTAATGAAAGCAGCAGACGACATCCTGGGAACAACACTTACACTCCTTAACAGCCTTACATAAAAGGGGCAGAAAACATAGAGGCCGATTTTCTAAGCCGCAATACTCTGAGGCAGGGAGAATGGGTCCTAAATCGGTCCATTTTTCAAAAGATAACGCAGCTTTGGAGAGTACCAGTGATAGAACTCTATGCCAATAAACACAACAGGCAAACACAAAGGTTTTGCTAGGAAAAAGCAATTAGTTCCAGCTGCGTGTAAAAAAATGTCTTCTTTATTTCAACATTAAAATTATGTCATCTTCATAGTATGCCATACACACGGACACGGCAACGCGTTTCGATCTGTAAGATCTTTGTCAGAGCCATAGAGATACACTGATCTCAGCTGCATATATACTGCATTTGATCCAATGACATGCACAAAAACAATCACATGACAATTAACTCATTAAAATTACATAGCAATGTACAAAATAAATTAAAATACATGTTGCAAAAGAAAAATATTTATCTTTTCAACAATAATGAAGCATTAGGTCATTTCGTTTATTTAAACCATTCGGGGATCGGACATCTAGGTGATAAATCCAAAAAGCCTCTCTTGTTAACAGGCGTCGCTTTGAATCTCCGCCGCGGAAAGGAATTTTAACCTGTTCTATTCCTTGCACTTTAAAACTCGAGATGTTTCTAGCATGGTGCCTAATGAAATGCTGCGACACAGCTGATATATTACGATTCATGTTATTCGTATTTTCAATATCATGTAGATGTTCCCTAATGCGCATCTTCATTTTTCTAGATGTACACCCTATATATGATAATTTGCAAATGGTGCAATCTATCTTGTATATTACATTAGTTGAATTACAATTAATATATTGTTTTATGGTATATTGCACTTTATTTGCCGCATCAGAAAATTTTTTTGTAACATTTGCATGTCTACATGTTTTGCATTTTGTAGCTCCACATCTGAAAAAACCATTACAGGTTAACCAGGTTTTATTAGTTGTATTTTTAAGGGCGTCGCTTTCCGCGGCGGAGATTCAAAGCGACGCCTGTTAACAAGAGAGGCTTTTTGGATTTATCACCTAGATGTCCGATCCCCGAATGGTTTAAATAAACGAAATGACCTAATGCTTCATTATTGTTGAAAAGATAAATATTTTTCTTTTGCAACATGTATTTTAATTTATTTTGTACATTGCTATGTAATTTTAATGAGTTAATTGTCATGTGATTTTTTTTGTGCATGTCATTGGATCAAATGCAGTATATATGCAGCTGAGATCAGTGTATCTCTATGGCTCTGACAAAGATCTTACAGATCGAAACGCGTTGCCGTGTCCGTGTGTATGGCATACTATGAAGATGACATAATTTTAATGTTGAAATAAAGAAGAAATTTTTTTACACGCAGCTGGAACTAATTGCTTTTTCCTATTGATCACACGTCAGTCAAGACGGAGCTCCGAGGTCTGCGGTCTACATTTGGTGAGCTGGCTTTTGTTTGTTTTTATACAAAGGTTTTGCTCCCTAAACCCAAGGGAAGATCCATGGGCAGTGGACTCTCTGCACATTCAGTGGAACTTCAAGCTGGCCTATGCGTTTCCCCCAGTCGCTATGATCCCAACAGTGGTCAAGAAGATCAGGACCGATCAAGCCAGAGTAATTCTGATAGCCCCATTCTGGCCAAAAAGGCCCTGGTTTGCTCTACTACGGAGAATGTACGTCTCCGATCCATGGGTTCTGCCAGAAATCCCGGACCTCCTAGCCCAGGGCCCGATATTCCACGCGCAAGTCAAGGGATTCCATCTGACGGCGTGGAATTTGAAAGGTCGCTTTTAAAGGGTAGAGGGTTCTCCCCGGGGTTGGTGGCCACCCTGCTTTAAAAGTAGGAAACCAGTGACAACTAACATCTACGGCAGAACATGGAATAAATTCCTACAGTTCCTAGGTAAGCCGTTAGAACAAGAACCCCCTATTAGTGTCTTCTTGGAGTTTTTGCAAGCAGGTTTACAGCTAGGATTAGCGGTAAATACACTTAAGGTTCAGGTATCTGCACTAGGGGCTCTCTATAACTGCAACTTGGCAGCAAATAGATGGATAGCCAGATTCATCAAATCCTATCATAGGGCTAAACCTATTCCAATACCCAGGATAGCTCCTTGGGATTTAAACCTAGTACTAGAGGCCCTTACAAAAAACCATATGAACCATTACATCAGCTCCCTGTAAAATTTCTGACCCTAAGACAATCATGTTAGTGGCCCTTACTTCAGCCCGTAGAGTAAGCGACCTGCAGGCTCTCTCAGTAAATCCACCCTATACACAAGTTTTTCAAGACAGGGTGGTGCTAAGGACAGACCCCGCTTATCTGCCTAAGGTAGCATCAGATTTCCATCGGGGTCAAGAGATTATCCTCCCATCCTTCTGTGATAATCCAAAGAATCCAGGGGAAGAAAAGTTCCATAGTTTGGAGGTTAAGAGAGCCCTACTAGAATACATATCTGTCACCAGCCAGTGGAGAAAGTCCCAGTCCCTATTCGTAGTTTTTCAGGGTGCCAGGAAAGGCTATGGGGTTTCGAAAGGGACTATTGCTAGGTGGATTAGGGAGGCCATTAGTGTAGCCTACTCAGCTAGTGGTATCCCGATACCTGACGGCATCAAGGCTCATTCCACCAGAGCTGTAGCAACATCCTGGGCTGAAAAGGCAGAAGTATCGATTGAACAGATTTGTAAGGCCGCTACCTGGGCCTCACCTTCAACCTTCTTTAAGCACTATAGATTAAATCTATCCTCCTCTGCTGACTTAACCTTTGGTAGAAGGGTGCTGCAAGCGGTGGTCCCTTCCTAAGGTGTTTCGAAGTCTCCAAAAGTCTCTCAGGTGGTGCTGTCATGGGTGAAGGGAAAACCACCATGGTTACTTACCGGTAGCCGGTTTTTCCGGAACCCATGACAGCACCCGTATATTTCCCCCCCCTTTTCACCGTATGGGTGTGCACAATTAGCAGGGTGCATTGTGTGATGTGGTGTTGGATTAACATGTAACTAACTGGGAAGTCCTCTCAATGCTCTGTAACCCAACTGAAGCGGGGGAGAGGTGCCGCCCCTTATATCTCAGTAGGTTCCTGTCCTGGCGGGGCGGATCCCTCTCTCATGTGTTGCTGTCATGGGTTCTGGAAAAACCGGCTACCGGTAAGTAACCATGGTGGTTTCTTTGTTCTGTAGACATCCAGGATGCTTATCTTCACTTTCATATTTGTGTTCAGCATCAGAGTTTCCTACGGTTTGTGATCCAGGAAGATCACTGTCAGTTCACTGCTCTTCCCTTCGGCCTGGCTTCTGCCCTGAGTTTTCATAGAGGTCATGGGAGCTGTCATGGCCTTCCTTCTCCCCCCAGGGATTCTCATAATTCCTTACTTGGATGATCTTCTGATCAATGGGCCGTCCCGTCGAGAATGCAAGCAATGTCTTCATATCACTCTGGACATTCTGGTCTGTCTCGGTTGGCTTGTCAACAGAGAGAAGTCCTCCCTGACACCAGCTCAGCATCTGATGTTTCTGGGTATGAGGTTCGACACGGCCCAAGTCCCCGTGTCTTCCTTCCAAAGGAGAAGTTTTCATCCCTCTGCCAGGGGATCCTCACTCTAAAACGACCAGCTCCCCCACCCCCCCCCCCCCCCCCCCCCCCCGCGGTCCTGCATGAGTGTTCTGGGGAAGATAATTGCCGCCATGGAAGTCGTGCCTTTTGTCCAGTTCCATACCCGTCTTCAGACTGTCTTCCTGGACCAACCCGTGCTTCTGCCTCTAAAGGTGAGGCAGTCCCTGACCTGGTGGATGCTATCCTCATCATTCCTACAAGGGAAGTCCTTCCTTCCAGGGCTGTGGAGTCGGAGTTAGTTTGGGTTGGAGTCGGAAGAAATGTACCTACTCAGACTCCAGCTTTAAAAAAAAAAAATGTATTAATATTTCATAATTGAACTTTCATATGAATTTTATAAATGTTACGCAAATATGTATGTTCTATCAAACTATGAACAACAGTGATAAGCAGTTCTGCTGGAGATAGACATTTCTTACTTCTTGTGTGTCACTGTTCTCCACTGCCCTTATCTAATCTTATACTTGGTTAACCTCATGCTGCCCCAACCCCCCTACTTACAATGTATGAAACTGAAAGTGAAAATGTGTTGCAAATTCTTAGTAGTAAAGCTCCTCTAGACTAGATCATACTAGGTGTGCGTCTTCCAAGCATCTCACAGCTGCCTGCTACTCAGAAGAGGAAGACCGTAAGAAGTATTCTCCTTTCAACAAACTTTGCATCAGTTAACTGAGAGTACATGAGAAATAATAACAGTATTACTGACCACTATATCAGTTGTACGACCTGGCAATAATTTTGTACAATTGTTTTTAGGAAAAACAATTGTCATTTGGATTTGTGAATGCAGAATTAAAAACCTGGGAATGTCAAAGAAGCATCACATTAAATCAGCTGTATTTGAACATTTCACCATCACTCAAGATAGAAAACATTATGTCTGTCAGTGTATGACAAATGATCCAGACGAAAACAAATGCTGTGAAGCCAAGATGAGTGCATATTCAGGCAAAGATAAAAATGCTGAACCAGCCAAAAATTATCAAAAGTAATGCTCTCAAGACAATCAAATAGAAAAACCCAGGATCAACCTCCAATTGAAGTTCAGACCAACACCGGAGCATTCAAATAGTAAAACATCATTTCTTTTATTAGTACAAATTTCAGAAATTTAAAAGACATACATGTTCACAAGATTAGTGCAAGAAAAAAGGGACCAATAACTCCCATTATATGTACTTTGCTGCATGGTATTGAACCTCATAGCTAATAAACAATCAAATTGTATATGCTGATAGAGACCTATACTAAAGTATCTGCTGTTCAATGAAACATGCACAGTATTTTCACTACACAGCTGATGCCCATCGGCTAAGATAAACACTAGCCTGGGCTATCCTAATACTAGACCAAAGATATGTTTATAATTTATAACTAACTAGAAGGTATATCTATATTAACTAATTAGCGCTAAAGCTACTGAGGCCATTACCTGGATCCTGGCAGCGTTGGTAAAAGTCCCATGGGAGACAAATCCCTCCACCCCATGTATTGTAACTGAGGAGCAAACTGAAGTTGCTTCAGATGAACAGCAACATGATAGTTTAGATCTTGTTGAAACTGTGTCTATATGTTCTTTCATTCATCACATGCGCTTTGTTGTGCATACGCTACAACTGGCTATAAGAGACAGTCTGCAAGAAGGACATGCTGCTGCACTGATTAGCAAGGTGAGAAAATTGGCTACTGTTGCCAGAACCCCTAAAGTTGACTCAATTTTGAAGAGACGTGCTGGGAAAGGGGCAATTATTGATCAAGCCACACGATGGGGCAGTACTTAATGATTCAGCGCTTGGTTGAACTGAAAACCTTTATTGTAGACATGGCTAACCCTCAACTGACGCTAAATGAAAGTCAGTGGAATCAGGTGACTGAGCTGGAAAAATTGCTAGAGCACCCATTTACAGTGACTAAAAAATTACAAGCAGAGGACTTAACTCCAGGTATTTTCTTAAAGGAGTGGAAGAACCTGATGTTTCGCCTGTCCCAAAGAGGAGGGTTAATTGCAAGTGGCATTGCTACATCATTGGAACGGAGAGAGGAGCTACTATTACAAAATAACATTCTTTTGGCAGCTGTTTATGTAGACCCAATGCATTGGATTCTTCTAGATGATCAACAGCTAAGTAAAGGAAAAGAAGCTCTGTTTGAAATAGCAGTAAGGATGAAAGGGTTGCAGAACAGTCAGGAGGAACAAGAAGAATTTGGTCATCCTGCCACATCTTCACCCTCATCATCAACTGATGAAGAATTTAATTTCGAAAAATATTTGGATCACAATGACCGTGCAAAGCGTTCCCGCATAGAAGAAGAGTCATCCCCATCAAGCAACACAGCCAGTACATTTCAGCAGAATTTTTCATGTGCACTAAAAGAAATTGAGAAATTTGACCGTTCATCAAAAATAACAGTGCAACAAGCGATTCCTCTGTATCCTGACATTGTCAGAGATGTTGCCCGAGTGGTTACTGCTTTGCCACCAACACAAGTTAGTGTAGAGAGGTTGTTCTCTGCTCTCAAAATAATTAGATCAGATTTGAGGGCATCCATGAAGGAGGATCTGACAGAGGCAATACTTTTTCTGAGGACAAATTTATAGATTTCTTCTTATTAACTGCTTAAAAGTGTTTATTGCATATTTACTTACAGTTTAGAAAAGTTTATAAAAGTTATTTGCTATATTCTAATTGTTTTCTAATAAATGTAGTTTTTGCTCTAAGTGGTCTGATTACTTATATGATGGTGAGAAACTGAATAAGCACGATGTTTAATATTTTACAACAGTAAATTTGTTATGAATTGGCCATTTATGAAGGAGCCGGAGCCTGATAAAATCCAGGAGTCGGGAGTCGCAACTGTGGCTTACCGACTCCACAGCCCTGCTTCCTTCCCTTCCGGTGGCAGGTCATCACCACCGACACCAGTATCCTCGGTTCGGGAGCGGTCTTTCTTCATCACACGGCGCAGGGTCGATGGAACGTCTAAGAAGCCGCTCTCCCCATCAGTCTTCTGGAGATCAGGGCAATTTTTTTGCCCCTTGCGGCTAGCAGTCCCTCCTCGCTGGTCTGCAGACAATCGAACAATGCCACTGCATTAGCTTACATAAACCATCAAGGAGGGACTTGCAGCAAACAGGTGATGGCAGAGGTAGCAAGGATTCTACGATGGTTGTAGCGTCAAGCTCCCGCTACATCAGCCGTGCACATCCTGGGGGTGGAAAATTGGGCAGCTGATTTTCCCAGTCGTCAGGGTCTTGCATCGGGTGAGTGGTCTCTCAACCCCCCCCCCGTTTTCAACCAGATATGCCGAAGATGGGGAGATGGGGCACACCCGACGTTGACCTGATGGCGTCTCAGAGGAACCACAAGGTTCCTCAATACTTAGCTAGGTCCTGGGATCCACTAGCCATCGGCTGCAATGCTCTAGTAATCCCATGGTCTCCATTCCAGCTGCCTTATCTTTTTCCACCTCTCCTCTTGATTCCGAGAGTCATGAAAAAGATAAAGGCGGAAGGGATTCCTGTGATCCTGATAGCTCTAGACGGGCCTGGTACGTGGAGATGGTGAACATGCTCATGGACGCTCCCTGGAGGCTTCCAGACCGTCCAGCTCTGCTCTCGCAAGGCCCCCTCTTTCACCAGAGTTCACAGTCTCTGAATTTAACGGCATGGCCATTGAGGCCGCAGTCCAGAGGGAGGTTGGTTTTTTCCCATCAGGTCATTCAGACCATAATTAGGTGAGAAGACCAGCATCCTCGCTTAGCTACCAGAGATACTGGAAGGCATTCTTCCAGTGGTGTGATGACAAATTTGACCCCTTTGTCCTTTTCCCTTCCTTCCATCCTGTGTTTTCTACAAGCGGATCTTGACTCGGGTCTATCATTCGATACTCTTAAGGGGCAAGTTTCCGCTCTGTCAATTCTTTTCCAAAGAAATCCCAGGTTAAGACCTTTCTTCAAGGAGTCACCCACTTGGCATCTCTTTATCATCCCTGATAGATCAATGGGACCTTAACCTTATCCTTGGCACACTCCAGTGTGCTCCTTTTGAGTCCATTCAAGACATTCCGTTTTCTCTCCTGTGTTGGAAAGTTGCCTTCTTAGTTGCCATTATGTCCATCAGGAGAGTTTCTGAGCTAGTGGTATTATCCTGCCATTCTCAATTCCTGATTCTACATTAGGAAAAGGTGGTTCTCAGACACGTTCCTTCTTACCTAAGGTGGTCTTTTCATTTCACATTACTGAAGACGCTGTCCTTTCTTCTCTGTCCCTCTCCGGTCTATCCCCTGGAGGAGTCCCTCCACAAGTTGGATCTGGTAAGAGCTATTCGAGTCTCTTTTAAGGACTGCTACCTTTCACCACTCTGATGCCTTGTTTGTCATCTCTGCAGGTCGTCGTAAGGGGCTCCCAGCTTCTGGGTCCGCTATTGCCTGTTGGATTCGGTGGGCAATATTGGAGGCATACTGCGTCCTGGACTAACAGCCCCGTCCGGGGGGGTGAAGGCTCACTCGGGCGGTGGGGGTTTCGTGGTCAGCTCGTCAGCAGGCCTCGGCTTTACAGATTTGTAAAGCTGCAACCTGGTCATCTTTTCACACCTTTGTGAGGTTTTACAGGGTTCATACTCATGTCTCGTCTGATGCAGGCCTGGGAAAGAAGGTGCTGCAGGTGACAGTTTCGCACTGGCTGACCCAAGTCTGTTTTTCTTTGCATTCTTTGTTCCCACCCTAGGGACTGCTTTGGGACCTGTTTGGTTACCTGTGTCCCCCAATGCAGTGATAAAAAAGAGGGTATTTTGGTACACACCGTAAAATCTTTCTTGGCGCCTTCTTTGGGGGACACAGCTCCTCCCTATCTGTTTGTACCTCTATTGGGCCTACATGCCTTTGTTGTTGGGTTGGTACATATGTTGAGTTTTGGTTGCTTCTCCTACTGCCTTAACACTAAGGCCTCTTTCACACATCAGTTTTTTGCCGTCAGGCGCGATCCGGCTTTTTTTTGTAAAACCGGATCCGGCAAAATGCAATGCCGGATCCAGTTTTTCCCCATTGACTTGCATTGGCGCCGGATCGCATTGCGTTTCATCCGTTTTTTGCCGGATCCGGCAACTTGTCTCATTCCGGCGTCTGGAAAAAACGGCTACTGTAACGTTTTTTGTCTCCGGCGAAAAAGCCGGAAGTGCCGGATCCGGCGCTTCCAGCTTTTTGCTACAATGAAAGTCTATAAGCGCCGGAATGCGCCGGATCCAGAAAAAGACGGATCCAGCCACCGGATCCGTTTTTTTTTTAAGTCTGCGCATGCTCAGATCTAATTGGCCAGCCCCCGGAAACAGATATAACCTGCCAGACGGATCCAGCAAAAAAAACGGATCCATTTCTACAGTTCTCCAAAATTTATGCCGGATCCGTTTTTTCTAAAAATAGCCGGATCCTGCCTGACGGCAAAAAACTGATGTGTGAAAGTAGCCTAACTGAGGTACTTTGTGCCTGTCAGTGGGTGTATACTGCTGAGGAGCTATTTTTCCTTTTTTGCCTAGTGTCAGCCTCCTAGCAACAGCATCATACACCCATGGTTACCTGTGTCCCTTAATGAAGACTCCAAGAAAGAGATTTCACTTTGAGTACCAAAAATCCCTCTCTTCTTCTCTTACAGGTCAGGTTGGGGGCTTATATACAACATTATAGAATGCTGTATATCAGCCCTCAAAGGTGATGGCCGTAACTTGTATTGGACAAAACTGGTGACCGGTTACCTTTTAAATAGGTTTTGGGGAATTCATCCATGCCACTGATGTCTGTATCTACCTGCAAGTATCTTGTCCCAGAACAGATGTGTCATGGTTATGTGCAAGTGCTCATCTGTGATTTAAATCGGTCAACACAGGCTGTAAACTAGAGTTCAAAAAAGGAACGTCACCCTTTTAGTAGAACCCCTCTCCACCCAAATGTAACGGGGAGCACTTGCACTTTTTTTTTTTACTGGGTGACAAAGTAAAGAAAAGATTGTGCCATGGAGGGAAATAGTAAGAGTCTGTGCCAGATCATCTTTGTCTCTTCAGCTTTTCCCCTTTCTTACATGAAGAGCTAGAAAGTAAAACCTTTCATTCTTTGGCCACCTTTAGAAGTCATAAAGTATTGCATATGTCTGTGGCAGTAAAAGAGAGCATCATAATGCCTGTCTGTTATCATTCTCTTAATATAGGATTGCTTGTTGGTAATTTTATTTATTTTTTTTTATTATGAAGGTTATCAGATTCCATAATGGAAACAAACAATTCATTGTCCACAAATGTCAAGACGGCCCCTTCTCCACTGTCATCTCCTAATGGGAAGTTGACCATTGCCAGTCCTAAAAGAGGACAGAAGAGGGAAGAAGGTTGGAAAGAAGTGGTCAGAAGGTATTTGAAGCCACTCTCCTTGTGCATAATCTTGATATTTAGTCACCAGCAGAAACTTTTAGTATAAAAATCCATTTAACCCATAAGCTCTGAAGTGTAGAGGCAAATATCCTGATTCCAGTGATGTGTCAATTACTGGCTGCTTGGTGCAGTTTTGATAGAACCTATCTTCTCTGCTGTAAATGCAGCAGTGATCAGATTATTGAGCTGTGTATAACTCTGCTCACACCACTGATTGTGCAGTGTACATAGGAAGCTGCCAATCAGTTGTGGGGACTGGGTTACACTAGCTGTATTGGCTTGCATTTGACACCTAATCCAGAAGTCATAATCGCCTGCTGATAAAACACTGTGAAACTACAGAAAGCTAATGAGCAAGTGACACATCTCTGGAATCAGATTCTTTGACTCTACATTATGCTATTCTCCTGCGTGCAGCTGCTCACTTCCAGTAATTGGGTTGGTTCAGGTAGCTGTTGGGCCACCACTCACTACAGAATGTGGTTGTAATCCCTTCTTGGCTCTTTTAACAGCCTACTCTGTAGCGTAAGTGTGATATATCAGACTGTCACTGTGCCTAGGAGTGATTTATAGGCGCACTCGCAGGATAGTGATTAATGACTGTATACAAGCGGCTGCAGGGAAAATATAACTTCATTTTCTCCCTGTAGCTGCTGCTTCAATAAGGTGTTTTTTTTTTTTTTTTGTTTGTTTGTTTTTTTTGAGGTGTCCAAGCCATTGAAAAGGTTTAACTATTTCAAAGCTAATCTACAATAGTAGATGGTTTATTGTATTGTCTCCTACATTTGTTGTGTATTTATTACTGGCTAATAGCTTTTCCAAAGAATATAATGTATATACTCTAGTATAAGCCGAGGCACCTAATTTTGCCACGATAAACTGGGTAAGCTTATTGACGCGAGTGTAAGCTGGGTATGCATTGTCCCCTCATCCCTGTCCTGGTATGCATGGCTCCCCCGTCCCCTGTTTTCAACACAAAAAAAGTGCTGAAAAATTTATACAAGTATTTAACGGTAGTTAATATAAATCTTGGCATAGTTGTTGAGCATTCTCTTACTGTCACCGTCACTGGTTTCTTGTTTCTTCTAGGTCAAAGAAAGTGTCTGTTCCATCAACAGTCATTTCACGAGTTATAGGCAGGGGTGGCTGCAACATCAATGCTATCAGAGAGTTCACCGGAGCCCACATTGATATAGACAAGCAGAAGGATAAAACTGGTGATCGAATCATAACTATCAGGTAAAAGACATGGGGTGGCACGAGAAAATCACAGAACAGAAATCAGTGTGCTTCTGGTTTTGCATTGTGAAATACATAAAGCATGACATATCAGTTTTTGCAAGCAGCCTTGAAATTGCAATGAGAAACAGACTTTCTAAGACCCGGTGTATGTATGTTTAACATGGGTCACTTTGTACTAAATCTATCTTTTTGTACTTAATTTAAATGTTACCCCTCTTTGGTAACTGAGACTCATCTGTGCAGTCAAGCACAACTTTACAGTCTTCTAATAGACCTGTAAAAATGAATAGTGTTCTAGTCATAAGTTTTCCATGCAGCTATTAACCCCTTCATGACCTTTGGCTTACATTTACAACAATGGTAGTGTCCCTGCCTTTGATGCAACTAACAAATAGTCGCACTCTGCAGCACCACAGCATGAAAATAAATTGCATTACTGCTCTAGAAAATAGAAAAAAATTGAGACTACTTAGTGATTCACGTCACTGCCCAAACACATTTGGTATCGCTGCATTCGTAAAAGTCCAGTCTGTCAAACTATTAAATAGCCCAAAGGGGTCAATCAGTTAGATGGGAGTAAAATACATATAAAGCCTACAAAAGTACTTTCACAATATATATGCAAATCAATTTATTTTACAATTTACTGAACATTTCTGTAATGAATATATATTTTTATTTATATTCCAGCCTCTTATATGCTGCAGTTCATCTTTTGAATGTTTTTCTCTATTGCTTTATTGGGGGACCCAGGAGCCATGGGGTGTATGCTGCTGACACTATGCACAAAAGGAAGTTAGCTCCTCTTCTGCAGTCTACACTCCACTGACTGGCACTAGGCTACTCAGTTTAGCTTAGTATCCGTAGGCGGTGGACACGGGTCTTTCATTATACCTCCGCGTGCGTCGTTCCTTTTCAGGTACCCGGAGGGATACATTGTGAATAGTCACAACTTTACTCCCACAAAGAGACTGAGTACGGTGTGTACTCCCGCCCCGTATCCTCATGTCTCCACGGCAGTACCAAGAGCCCCTAACAGAGAAGAGTGTTTAGGTGACCCGGATCCGGTCCTTGCCCCCATTTCCCTACCCACTCGCCCACCAGAGCCTGTCTGTTTTCGGTGGCGAAGACGTTTCACAAAGCACCAAGTTCGGACGTCTTACATCTCTGGATTAAGAGGCACTTTCTCCCTCTCCACCAGGTTCCCAAAGAAGAAGAAAGGATGAAGAGAGAAGATGGAGGACACAAAACTTCCCCCGTGTCCTTTTTTTTTTGTTTTGTTTTATTGGCCCTTTTTAGAGCGCTGGGGCGTTTGGAGGTTAAGGGCCTTAATTGCAAGCAGGATAGGGTGCCGGACTACCTTCCTTTTGGTGCTCACTGAGTCCTCCGCGCCGCTTTCCCCTGCTCCGGCGGTCAGGACAGTAAATTTAGGCCCCGGCTTTTCGGGCCCAGCTCTCGGCGTTTGCTCCACGCCCTTTTTCTCCTGCATCCGGGCAGGCTTTTCTCCCGACCGTCTTGTCTTCTGCCCGGCATTTAGCTCCGCCCCCTCCATCGGCCTCTATATGAGCGCTGACCGCCGCCATCTTGATACCACCGGATATGGCGGCTGTCTCCGCCTCTTCCCCAGGGTCCCTCAGAAAGAGCACGTCCGGAGAAAGCGCGCTTTTCTTCCTGCTGCGTGCGCTTTCTTCACTGGCACCTGTGACTGGATGCCTAACACCTTCTGGACGCTCCGCAGACACTGCCTGATACCTGCAGGGGCTTGCATCGCCCCGCTCTGCCGCCAGCCTCTGTGGTTTGTGAGTAGCTGCTCTGCAGCATGACACTCTCCTCTGCGCCTTCCTGTCCCCTAACCTTCTGGCACCTGTTAGTAGGTCAGTCTCATCATGCCCAAAGGAGAGCGTTCTCGCCCTCATAACTCTTCCTCCTCTTCTGCTCTGTTCATTCATTTTGTGTGCGCTTTGTGTAAGTCCAGGATTCCTTCGGGTCAGTCCTCTCCCCTCTGTCGGACCTGCAGCAACCCCACTGTATCTGCCGTCCAGGAGCCCCTTTCTGTCCCAGACGACAGCGAAGTACCTATTCCAGGCTGGGCTGCCTCTCTGTCGCAGTCCATTGCATACCTCACCAAGGTGTCAAAGACCCTGGTGTCCGTACTTTGACAGGTTGCCCTCTCCTACGCCCGCAGCTGCTAGTGGGTCACAGGAATCACTGTCTGGGCCTTCTAACGCGGACCGCAAGAGATTCAGACAGGAGCGCCTTTCTAGGTCCTCTTCCCACTCCATCTCACCCCCCCCGGGCCTTCCCGGCGGTCTGCCTCTCCCCAATCTTCCTCTCCCGAGTCAGGCGAGACGTTGTCGAACTTGCCATTGGAGGATGAATCGGATCTGGATTCGGACTAAACTTCTAACATGAGAGATTTGGTCCAGAACCTCATTGTGGCGGTTAACCAGACCTTTAACATGAAAAACACCTCTACGGAACCTGCAGATCAGGCGGTTTCGTTTAGACGGTCAAAACCATCTTCTAAGGTCTTCGCCCCTCATGGAGAATTTCAGGAGCTACTCACCAGGGAAAAGGAGAACCCGACAAGACGCTTTCAGAGAGGAAAATGCCTCGGAGTCTTATATCCCTCTTCTCCTGAGCTCACTGCTAATTGGACAGCTTCTCCTACCGTGGACCCACCAGTGTCCAGACTGTCCACCGGCACGGTGCCCTCACTTGCTAATAGAGCGTCCCTCAAGGACTCCAATGACAGGATCATAGAATCCTTTGCAAAATCAGCCTTCAAAGTTGCCGGTTCCACATTATGACCGGCTTCCACCTGGGTCTCGATGGCCATTGCCAAGTGGGCCAAACAACTCCGTCATGGCATTTGTGCTGGAGCTTGTCCGGATAAATTTGCGGATCTCGCCGACCAGATTTCGCATGCAGGAAAGTACTTGGTCTCGGTCTCCCTAGATGCCGCTTCTTGCTCAGCTCAGGTGTCTAGCAATATTGTGGCTATTCGCCAAACTGTCTGGCGTAAGGCCTGGCAGGCGGACTTATCTTCAAAGAAGTCACTTACCAGTTTGCCTTTTCAGGGATCTCATCTATTCTGCTCCCTGCTGGACCAGATTATAAAGGATGTCACTGGGTGCACGAGTTCTTCCCTCCCCCAGTCTAAACCCAGTCTGCCCCCTCTGAAGCGGCAATTTTGGTCCTTTCGTCATTTCACGGCGACAGAGGCTTTTTCCCACCAGCACCCAGGGTAGACCCACCAGATCTTCCTCGACATGACTCATGTCAAGATCCCTGAGTATCTCCCAAGCTGGGCGGTCGTCTTCTCTTCTTCAAGGACGTTTGGCTAGCTTCGGTGGAGGACGCATGGGTCAAGGAGATAGTTTTCTCGGGATACAAAGTAGATTTCACTTTGCGGCCCCAAAACCGATTCTTCAAATCCCGTCCTCCAAGGGACCCTTCTCTGGTCTCGGGTTTCTTTGCAGCCATCGGCTTCCTTCTCAGTTCAGGGGTGATTGTGCCTGTTCTGGAGTGGGAATGCTTCACGGGTTTCTATTTGAACCGGTTTGTGGTGCTAAAGAAAGAGACGGCATGGTGCGGCCCATTCTGGATCTCAAGTTGCTCAACAGGAGAGTCCGCCTGAGACATTTCAGGATGGAGTCCCTCCGTTCTGAAATTGCTTCCATGGAGGCACAGGAATTCCTGTGCTCCATAGACATTCAGGATGCCTATCTTCATGTCCCTATTTTTCCAGGGCATCAGAGGTTTTTGTTTTGCAGTACATCAGCATCCTTTCCAGTTTGTCGCCCTACCGTTCGATCTTGCAATAGCACCAAGGGTTTTCACTAAAATCATGGTAGCCTTGATGGCCATTTTGAGAATCAGAGGTCTTGTCCTCATCCTGTACCTCGATGAAGTCCTCATCAAGGCTCCGTCCTTTTTTCAGGCCCAAGACAGCCTCGCCATTGTTTTTGACACCCTTTTCCTATTTGGGGTGGCTTGTCAACAGGAAAAAGTCCTTCCTTGTTCCGACTCAGCGCCTGATCTTGTTTGACACCTGTCGAACAAGTGACTTTCTCCCCAAAGAAGTGAGAGTAATCCTCCAGCAGGGAGTTCGCTCCCTACAAAGTGTTCGGCTTCCTTCCGCTCAGCCATAAAAGTTCTGGGGATGATGGTGGCAGCGTCGGAGGCGATCCCTTTTTCCCAATTCCACTCAAGACCTCTTCAGCATGCCATCCTTTCACGGTGGAATAGGTCTGTTCTCTCCCTGGATCGTCCATTTCGGCTCTTACCAAGTTAAATGATCTCTCAGATGCTGGCTGGACTCCCCTCTTATCCTCCAGGGCAGGTCCTTCCTTTCCGTCCACTGGCAAGTGGTGAAGACTGATGCCAGCCTTCTCGGCTGGGGAGCAGTATTCCGTCATCTGACTGTCCAAGGATGTTCGGTGAAGGAATCCTCTCTGCTGATCAACATCCTAGAGCTGAGAGCTATTCTTCTGTCCCTCCTCCACTGGGAAACGCTTCTCAAAGGCCTGCCAATCCGAGTTCAGACGGACAATATCACAGCGGTGGCATATGTCAAGCACCAGGGAGGGACCTGGAGTTCCGTGGCAATGGCCGAGGTAACCAAGATTCTTCTCAGGGCAGAGTCGACTTTTTTTCCGGCGATATCTGTAGTTCATATTCCTGGCATGGACAACTGGGCCACTGATTTTCTCAGTCGTGAGGGTCTCGCGGCAGGAGAATGGTCCCTGCATCAGGAGATCTTCCATCAGACCTGCATCCGATGTGGGACTCCGGACGTGGACCTCATGGCGTCCCGACTGAATAGGAAGGTCCCACGTTTCGTCTCCAGGTTCCGTGGCCCGATCGCGGTGGGTGCCAAGTCTCTGGATCTGTTAACTCCCCTCCCCCTTCTTCCCAGGCTGTTGAAGATCAAGCTGGAGCAGGTCCCGGTCATTCTCATCGCGCCGGACTGGCCCAGAAGGTCTTGGTTCGGGGACATAGTCAATCTTCTCGCAGACGCCCCCTGGAGGCTCCCAGACAGACCAGATCTTCTATCCCAGGATCCGATCTGCCACCAGAATTCTCGGTCGTTCAATTTAATGCCGTGGCTTTCGAAACCGCAGTGCTAAGAGCGTCCGGTTTTTCTGATCGTGTGATTCTCACTTTGATCCCGACTAGTAAGCCGTCATCTTCCAGGGTCTATTATCGCACCTGGAAAGCCCATTTCTGCTGGTGTGAGTCTCAACGCATTCCGCCTATGTCCTTTTCTCTGCCCTCCATCTTGGCCTTTCTCCAGATGGGATTGGACACTGGTCTGGCCCTCAGTTCCTTAAAGGGTCAGGTGTCAGCACTTTCCATCCTTTTCCAGAAGAATCTATCCTCCCGTTCTCAGGTCAGAACCTTTTTTCAATGGGTTGCGCATGCAGCTCCCCCTTACAGGACACAGGTGGACCACTGGGATCTCAATCTAGTTCTGGAGGCTCTGAGGAGTCCTCCCTTTGAACTGCTCTGAGAGTTTTCCCTGTCTTTTCTGTTTTGGAAGGTGGCATTTCTGGTGGCCATCACTTCCATTAGGCGTGTTTCGGAGCTGGCCGCCCTTTCTTGTCGCCCTTCCTTTTTGGCTCTGCTCCAGGATAAGGTGGTTTTGCGGCTTCCTCCTTCCTTCCCAAGGTGGTGTCTGCCTTCCACCTAAATATGGATATTGTCTTCCCCTCCTTTTGTCCAGCTCATTCTCTGGAGCATTCATTGAACAAGCTAGATCTGGTGGGGGCGGTGAGTCTCTGGCCAGGACCGCCCCCTTTCAGAAGACGGACTCTCTTCGTCATTCCTGATGGTGCTCTAAGAGGTCTTCCGGCCTCTAAGGCTACGATTGCTCGCTGGATCAGAACGGCGATTTTGGAGGCTTACCGGGTCAAAAACTGAGTGCCTCCCTCTGGGATCAGGACTCGCTCTACCCGGGCAGTGGGCACCTCCTGGGCAGTACACCATAGGGCTTCTGCCCTACAACTTTGCAAAGCGGCAACTTGGTCTTCCATCCACACGTTCACCAAATTTTAATAAGGTCCACCACACCTACCCTTCAGCGGACGCCAGCCTAGGCAGAAGGATCTTGCAGGCGGCAGTGGTGAGTTCTCCGACCTGAATGAAGCTTCATATTCCCTCCCCAGGGACTGCTTTGGGACATCCCATGGTTCCTGTGTCCCCCCAATAAGGCGATAGAGAAAACAAGATTTTTTTTGTTGCTTATCGTAAAATCTGTTTCTCTGAGCCTTCATTGGGGAACACAGCACCCTCCCATGTTTAACAACTCCTGTTCTCTCTTGTGTTCTATTGTTCTGGTTTGTGTTGTCTGTTTGTTCCTTTATCTTGTTTTCTCCTACTGCTTTCTCACTAACTGAGTAGCCTAGTTCCAGTTGGTGGGGTGTACACTGCAGTGTCAGCCTCCTAGTGGCAGCAGCATACACCCCATGGTTCCTGTGTCCCCCAATGAAGGCTCAGAGAAACAGATTTTACGGTAAGCCAATCAAAAATCCTGTTTTTGTTTTCCTGTTTAATAAGGATTACTGATTTGAATATATATTATCAATTGGAATACTTTTTAGGCTTTATTAAATTAATCCGGTAAACAGCATAGAGAAAAAAAATTAAAATTCCACAATTATTTTTTTTGCCACTGCAACATTGCAATAAGGTGATTAAAATATTGTATCTACCACACAATGGTATAAAAAGTCAGCTCAGTGTACAAAAAAAGTAAGCCATCATATCCCAAAAAAAAATACGTTACAGGTGTCGGAAAATGGCAATATAAGCGTTTTTGTTTTTTTTTTTAACCATTTCAGCACACTTGGATTTTTTTTCCCACATTCCAATTTATCACATGATAAAATCAATGTTATTCAAAAGTACAAAAAAAAGTTACAGCTCTAAGAATAAAGAAAGGAAAAAACTAAAGCGCAAAATCATCCACCACTCCCTGGAAAATTGCAAGGTCATGAAGGGTTTAACCCCTTCCCGACCTTTGACGCCACATAGGCGTCATGAAAAGTCGTGCCAATACGACCCATGACTCCTATGTGGCGTCATGAATTGATTGCCCACCTGCGGGTCGGGTGACCGGGGTCACTGAAAGGTCACCCAACCCGCACACAGAGGACCCTTTGTAGTTAACCCCAGGAGGCGTGGCTTAGCCCCATGTGCCTACGATCGCTCTGATTGGCTGTTAAAAGTGAAACAGCCAATCGGAGCGATAGTAATATTTCAATCAAATTTGATGAAATAGTACAAGCCAGCCATGGCCAATGCTGCAGTAGCATCGGACATGGCTGGAGACCGAGACCCGAAACCCCCCCACCCACCCCCCTCTACACCGACTGGCGGGAGCGTTTGGCCGCTGCCGTCACGATCTGCTCCCCCTCCCTCCCATTCCTCCCAACCCCTCCCGGTACCTACTACCGCCATCTTGGAAAATGCAATCTGCAAGCTGCTGATTCATTCATTTATTTTGATCACTGTGATAAACTCTCACAGTGATCGAAATAAAAAATTAAGTCACAGTCCCCCTTATCACCCCCATATTTAGGGACAAATAATAAAATAAAGAAAATATTTTTATTTTTCCGTTAGGGCTAGGGTTACGGTTGGAATTAGGGTTACGGTTGGGGTTAGGGTTGTAATTGGGCTTAGGGTTGGGGTTATGGTTGGAATTGGGGTTATGGTTGGAATTGGGGTTATGGTTGGAATTGGGGTTAAGATTGGAATTGGGGTTAAGATTAGGGGTGGGTTGGGATTAGGGTTAGGCTTGTGGTTAGAGTTAGAGTTGGGATTAGGGTTAGGGGTATTTTGGTATTAGGGTTAGGGGTGTGTTGGGTTTAGGGTTGGAGATAGAATTAAGGGGTTTCCACTGTTTAGGCACATCACGGGGACTTCAAACGCGACTTGGCGCCACCATTTATTCCAGCCAATTTTGCGTTCAAAAAGTCACAGTGCTCCCTCCATTCCGAGCCCCGACATGTGCCCAAACAGTGGTTTACCTCCACATATGGGGTATCCGCGTACTCAGGAAAAATTGCACAACTTTGGGGGTCTAATTTCTCCTGTTTCCCTTGGGGGAAACAAAAAATAGTGGGCTAAAAATAATTTTTTCAGGGGAAAAAAATATTTTTATTTTCACGGCTCTGTTATGAACTTCTGTGAAGTATCTGGGGGTTCAAATTGCTCACTATGCATCTAGATAAGTTCCTTAGGGGGTCTAGTTTCCAAAATGGGGTCATTTATGGGGGAGCTCCAAAGTTTAGGCACACAGGGGCTCTCCAAACATGACATGATGTCCTCTAACGATTGGAGCTAATTTTCCATTCAAAAAGTCAAATGACGCTCCTTCCCTTCTGAGCCCTGCCGTGCGTCCAAACAGTGGTTCCTCCCCACATATGGGGTACCAGCGTACTCAGTACAAACTGGACAACAACTTTTGGAGTCCAATTTATCCTGTTACCATCATTGGGAAAATAAAAAATAGCAGGCTAAAAAATCATTTTTGAGGAAAAAAAAAATTGTTTTCATGGCTCTGCGTTATAAACTTCTGTGAAGCACTTGGGGGTTCAAAGTGCTCACTACACATCTAGATAAGCTCCTTGGGGATTCTCGTTTCCAAAATGGGGTCACTTGTGGGGGAGCTTAAATGTTTAGGCACACAGGGGCCCTCCACACGCGACATGGTGTCTGTTAACGATTGGAGCTAATTTTCCATTCAAAAAGTCAAGTGGCTCTACTTCCCTTCTGGGCCCTGCCGTGCGCCAAAACAGTGGTTTATGACCACGTATGCGGTATCGGTGTACTCAGGAGAAATTGACCAACAAATTTTAGGATCCAGTTTATCCTGTTGCTCTTGTGAAAATGAAAAAATTGATGCTAAAAGAAAATGTTTGTTGGAAAAATTAAAGTGTCCCTTTTTTCCTTCCATGTTGCTTTAGTTTCTGTGAAGCACCTGAAGGGTTAATAATCTTCTTGAATGTAGTTTTGAGTAGCTTGAGGGGTGTTGTTTTTAGAATGCTGTCACTTTGGGGTATTTTCTGCCATATAGACCCCTCAAAGAGACTTCAAATGTGAGGTGGTCCCTAAAAAAAAAATAGTTTTGTAAATTTTGTTGTAAAAATGAGAAGTCTCTGGTCAACTTTTAACCCTTATAACTTCCTAACAAAAAAAAATTGTTTCCAAAATTGTGCTGATGTAAAGTAGACATGTGGGAAATGTTTTTTATTAACTATTTTGTCACATAACTCTGGTTTAACAGAATAAAAATTTAAAATTTGAAAATTGCGAAATTTTCAAAATGTTTGCCAAAATTCCATTTTTTTTTTTCACAAATAAACGCAGAAATTATCGACCTAAATTTACCACTCACATGAAGCCCAATATGTCACGAAAAAACAGTCTCTGAATCGCTAGTATGCGTAGAAGCTTTCCTGAGTTATTACCTCATAAAGGGACACTGGTCACAATTGCAAAAAATGGCCTGGTCATTAAGGTCAAAATAGGCTAGGTCATGAAGGAGTTAAGCAGTATTTTGGCACTTCTCGCTTCTGCGTTGGGAGGATGAGATTACAACTACAGTTATCTGCCATCTCATTGATGCCGTGTATCTGTTTTGTACATTAGAAAAGGACAGACCAATATAGAAATCTACCTGGGAACATGCCTTGTCCTACTCATGGTAATAAAGATCTTCATTTTTATTCGAGCTTCTGAGGACAACAGATACTCCATGTTTGTACTTGGGCACACTTAAAATGGGTGTCCACAGCACAATGTCACCTTTTGCAATCACAAAGCTCTAAACAGCCTTGGTCCTGAAATGGTTAACGTACTGTCTGTTTATATATAATAAGGTCTCTGGTTAACAACCTGTTATTTATCTCTCTTCCTAGGGGAGGAACGGAGTCCACCAGACAAGCCACACATCTGATAAATGCACTTATTAAGGATCCAGATAAAGAAATAGATGAACTGATCCCAAAGAATCGCTTAAAAAGCTCCTCCACAATCTCAAAAGCAGTATCTTCAGCCTCCTTCACTGTATCCTCTGCTAACAGCTCAGTTATGGGAATCAAAGTTACAGCGGTCACAGTCTCTTCGTCATCACAAGCTGCCTCCACCCTCACTGTGCCGGCTATTACTTCAGCATCTCCTCACAAGCCCCTGAAAAATCCAGTGAATAATGTGCGACCAGGATTTCCAGTGTCTTTACCCTTGGCTTACCCTCCTCCACAGTTTGCCCATGCTTTACTGGCTGCTCAGACTTTCCAGCAGATCCGCCCTCCACGGTTACCTATGACTCACTTTGGAGGACCATTTCCTCCAGCCCAATCCACATGGGGCCCCTTTCCTGTCAGGCCTCTAAGTCCTGCACGAGCTACCAACTCTCCTAAATCTCACGTGATGCCTCGCCATACTAACCAGAATATCAGTAGCCCTCAGGTGATTCCAGGAGTCCCTTCGTCTACTAGCCTGACGGCTACCACAAACTCTGCGGCCTCAGTGCCTGTCTCATCTACAAATGGAAGTCTCAACTCACCTTCAGTCAGGAGACAACTATTTGTCACAGTGGTCAAAACCTCCAATGCTACTACAACCACAGTCACCACAACTGCAAACAATCACATCACCACACCAACAGCCTCAACCTGCCCTGTACCCACTGCCAAAGAACATCATCCCATGTCATCACCCTCATCACCCTCTCCACCATCCATGCCTGGAGGGGGATCTAGAAGCAGCCCCTCTGATTGCCTGACATGTTCTCCAAACAAAGGGACCTCACTTTCTAATGAACAGGATTTGGTTATTCAACCTGTCATGGAGATCACCAGCTCAGGCAACAGTAAGCAAGCGAGCGCTACCTCTGGGACTACCACAATGCACTCAGCTCATCAACACCCCCCAGTATCTGTTTCACAGGATTCCCGGCCTTTGCTAATCCATTCACAAATCCCTACTGCACCAGACCCAAGAATGGCACCACCTCTTAACTTAGCAGTCAGTGGTCCCAATCACCAGTCTGTTCCCATTCCTTCTAATATCCCAGCATCCTACCCCCTGACCCAGTCCTCTATAGTGTCTACATCTTCAGCTGCTAAAATTGAATCCCCTGTGGTTAGATCTCTTTTACATGGAACAAACCCTACACATAAGAACCAAGTCACAGTTCAGAATTCCCCAGTGTCCGGTATTGTTTCTCATCCAAATATTAAGCGACCCCAAAGTGTACCTTCAGGTCCACATCCTTCCAATCTAAGTACACAAAGTGCTGCTCAAAGTTCCAGTCATCCTTCAGCTAAGCCCATGGCCCCCAATTTCAGTTCTCCTCTCCCCTTCAGTCCGTTTAGCACACTCTTTGAAAACAATCCAAATCCTACTCATCCTTTCTGGGGTGGGTCTATGGTCTCCTCTCAGTCTACGTCAGATTCCATGATATCCACTCAGTCTTCATATTTGCCAAATCCAGAGTCTATGCTTCCATCTGATACTTCCAAAGCACCAGGTTTCAGGCCGCCGATGCAAAGGCCAGTTCCAAGTCCGTCAGGTGAGAGATCTATGTAGTGAAAAGAACCATGATACCTAATATACGATGTTTGGCTCAATAATGTGCTGTACGTTTGTTTTCTACAGACTTATACAGCAATGTAATATTCCGCTCTGGTTTTGGCTATATATTAAAGTTGTTCTTTCTCCCTTCATAAGGTATTGTGAACATGGATTCCTCTTACACGTCTGTGGCATCATCCAATACGCATTTGGGTACCTTTGCCTCAAACCTCTCTGGAGGTCAGATGTATGCCCCCGGAGGAGCACCTGCCGCTGCTAATTTTAACAGACAACATTTTTCTCCTCTTAGTTTACTCACCCCATGTTCATCAGCATCTAGTGGTAAGCAATGGATGCAGGTGCACAGTGTAAATTGGGACTTTCTTGAAGCTTGTTTCATGTTTTTTGTGATATCTGTAGATTGCTACATATATTTCTTTTCGTAGATTCTTCAGCCCAGGCTGTGTCTACTGGCGTTCGAGCACAGTCTCCTTCACCTTCAGGAGTTCCTATGGTGTCAGAGAAACCCAATTCTGTGCCTCATGACAGAAAAGTCCCTGTGCCAATTGGAACTGAGCGATCTGCTCGTATACGGCAGACGGGGACTTCTACACCATCTGTAATTGGGAGTAACTTGGCAACATCTGTTGGACACAGTGGAATATGGTCTTTTGAAGGAATGGGTGGCAGTCAAGGTAAATAAATACATCCATCCGAATCTCCATATTCCTTAGTCTTGATGTAGATTACTGTTCCTAAAGAGCATTGAGCAATCAAATTGTGTCAAAAAAAATCATAAAACGCCTTAATTAGGTCACAAAGATTTTAAACTAGTGGATATTGGTTTGTATTGCTGTCTTGAAGTGACCCTCCATCTCTGAATCTAAATGTGACTATACATTTCCAGTATATTGTCCCAATATCTTGTGTTTTTGGTTCGGAAGTCGCTGCCTCCCTGTCAGTTTAGCAGCCTGTTTTCTTTCTTTTTTTTTACTAAATGACCACTGGAGAAGCATGGTGAGTGCTGTTGTAGGTCTGAATCGTGCCTCCCGTGTGTGTGCAGAATTTGCTGTCAATCAGTGTACCAGGGAGTGATTATAGCCACCACTCGCCATGTATTGAGTGGTAACTGTCAGCTCCCTGCGCCGCCCAGATGACTGCGTGTCCATATTTTTGGACTATTAAGAAACACGCCAATTTCAGACAGCTGAAAATAATCATTTTTCCTATTAATATTTCCCATGTGGTTTAAAGAGGAAAGGTCATTATCCCTAATTTTAATGTACTAGGGCAGAGTAGGGAGGTAATAAATCTATTTTTGGGGTCTCTCTGTATTGTGTGTATTATACGCTACTACATATGCACATATACATACACACAGCTCTGCTACATGCACACTTCATGCACATGTAGACAAGCACAGAATACACATGTTGACTGGCACCAAATGAGACACCAAATCTGTGCGAGAAACTCATGGATCCGTGTAAGATTTGTACTAGAGATTCCACGGAAAGTATAGGTCGTATTTTTCCAATATGTACTTGCTGTGTGAGTGGGATTTGGGACTCTTGGAGCCAGATACATCAGCATAGAAGTATAAGGGTGTATGCACACGTAAGCGGTTTTTGCGTTTTGTAAGCTTTTTTTACTGGCAAAAACGCTTACAAGAAGCATCCCATTCATTTTAATGTAGTCTGCACTTTTTGTGCATATTGATGCATTTTTTTCCGCCAAAAAAAAGCATCGCCGTAAAAAACGCAGCATGCTCATTAATTTCGTGGAAAAATCTGCATTTCTAACTATTTTCTATGAGACTGGGGACGCTCCGGGAAAAAAAAGCATAAAAAAGAGTGTTTTCTGGGAAGGAGTCTGGTTTTCAGTCAGGAATTTTCTGCATACGTGGGTACATAGCCTAAAGAATCCTACAATCCTCTGAAGCTGCTCCGTGATCAAATTGGTATGTGTTACTAAGTACCAGAAGGGCTCATTCAGATGAGCATATTATACCATACGGACAAGTTCTGCACGTTTAGACAATCGTAAGCATAGGTAAAATGTGTTACACTAATTCTGTACCCGGTGGAAAAAACTAAATTATTGCAGGATGCACTGACGTAAGGACCATTTTATAGCTATTTTAGAATAGGTATTTATTTAAATAGAAAACCTATTCAACATAAAAGCCTGTATAATGACCTGAATAGAAAAACGACACCTATGTAATAAGGATGAAACTCACTCTCTCGCTGTAACAATGGCAGGAGGTTTGCTCATTACTAAATTTGTAGTGAGCGGACGCAAGTACAGACAGGCACACAAACCTTGCCCTTTCTGATCTAGACCTGAAAGATGGCTGCATGAGCAAGCACATTTTCACAATTAACTCGGTCACATGAGCCGAAAGGTCTTTGACATAAAGGATTTTACCACAAACAAAAGTTAGTTTTATTCACTAGATCTTGGAATAATAATTTCCACAATAGGATGTAATTTAATAAAATGTTCCCGTGCCAAGATAATCTTATAAATGTCCCGCTGCTGTGCACTGTGTAATGGCAGTGACTGATTTTGCTGGAACGTTGTCTGATAATACCACATCTCCTGGGCAGGGGAGGAAGCAAACATCACAGCACGGGATCATAGCCCATTCTCTCTGTGATGTAAAACATTTCCCTGCCTGATTTTAAGCAACGTTTTACCTATAAGAAACAATCAACTGTGCGCCCCTGCTGTAATGTCAGTAGACTCTTTTGCTTTCTCCACTCCCCAGGAGCTGTGGTATGATGAGACAATGCCCCTGTATGGTGAGACACAGCCATTACACAGTGCACAGCAGGGGCACACTTATAAAATTATCTCAGCACAGGAACATTTGTTTTAATCACATCCAATTGTGGAACATGTTTTTATTCCAAGGTCTAGTGAATAAAATGAACTTTTGTTCGTGGGAAAACCCCTTTGTGTAGAAAGTCCTTCAGCTGCTTGGCTCCTTCCGCCTCGATTCATGTCACAGTGGCTTCCTCTGTATAGATCAATGCAAAGCAGGAGGAAAGATAGGAGCTCTCTCTGATTGGGAAGAGTTCTCCATCACAGGAAGCTGCCTCCAGACAATAAGATGCACACAATTTTTAGCAAGAGTTTTTCTTGTTAAAAGTACATCTTATAGTCTGATAAGTACAGTAACTTCAATTTCTCCCTGTAGCTGCTACTCCAGTTTGTCTGCCAGATATGACTTAAAGGGAGTCCGGTAGACTGATCAAACCAAGTACATTTGATACTCCCTTGGCATGGCAAAACATTTAAGTGCATCTTCCTATGGTGTCACCTACGTTTTCAAACTGTCTTAACCTGCCCCCCCCTCCCCCCCCCCCCCCCCCCCCCCCACACACACACACACCTCTTTAATTCACAACTCTGGCTTTATGGAGTCAGAATTGCAGAAATAGATGGGACAGAGCACTTTAAATGTTTGGTCACACTAAGGGCTCACTGAGCACCAGTACTTAGTTTGAATAGTCATTCTGTGCACATAGACTCCATTCAAACGTTATTTGCACATTACTACTATAGCTGCAGGTAACTAATGTTTATGGAGGTGACTTGTTCCCTTTTAATAAGAAATTGCAGTGGTATTTAAAAAAAAAAAAAAACAAACAAACAAAAAAGTGAAACCTTGAGGGGTTATATTACTGTTGTAATTTTTTTTTGTTCTGATTTGATTGACATGAATTTATTTAGAGGTTGTTTGATTACTTGGAGGTACACCTTAGACAAACTTCAAACCATATGTGTATGGGGGTATCCAGATTGTCCCACAATGGCAGAAATTGGGAGCCAAAAGATCAGGCATTTTGCATTTCAACATGCCCTAGTCTTCCTAATCTTGGTACATCTGGCAGTAGCTAATTCATCTCACCCATAAAGAATCATGCCACGCGTAAATGTGTATTTGAGGGATGGTAAGATGGGAGGGAGGTGATGTCCACTGAAATCTCTCAAATGACAGCCATGTAAGGTGTTTAGCCACTGTACCATTTCAGTTCTACATTCACGTCTAATGATGTACTTACTGATTTAACCTTCTGCAATATATTGATACAAATTTCACTTTGCTTTAGATAAAGTATCAGACTGGTGCCACACGGGCATGGGAAATCATATGATGCACAGGCCCATGTCTGATCCTGGAGTGTTTTCACAACATCAAGGAATAGAGCGAGATACATCTGGCATTGTAACGGCTTCAGGAGCATTCCATCAACATGTGCCTGCTGGCTACATGGACTTTCCAAAAGTTGGGGTAATGGTCTTAATGATAGAATATCATTGCTAATATAGTTTTCTATTTCCTTTCATATCAAATTGTATTGTTTCCTTGTAGGGCATGCCATTCTCCATGTATGGAAATGCTATGATTCCGTCTGTAGCTCCAATGCCAGATGGCACTGGGGGACCGATTTTCAACGGCCCTCATGCTGCTGATCCGTCTTGGAATTCACTCATAAAGATGGTTTCAAACTCCACAGAGAATGGGCCTCAAACCGTAAGTTATCGAGCAAAAAGAGAAAAGCCCGATGTAGGATCGCAGTGCTAAGGAAGCATTGCCTTATGCATATAAAATGTCTTCAGTTGGTTTTATGAAGTGCTATGTCCTTGTTCTTGCAGGTATGGACTGGAACCTGGAATCCCCACATGAACAGTGTACACATGAACCAGATGGGTTGATAGGAATTACCTCGCTAGCATGGGAAATCCTTCAGCGAGTAGGGAAATTAAAACACAGATACCTTCATACCACAGTGGCAAAAAGATGAAATACTCCCAGATCACTTTACTGAAGTGCTTGACTGAAGTGTGCAGGCTTTTTGCTGATGAAATTACTAACTGACCTTTTTCTGTGACCGTTGTGACAGCCCAATTCTCATTATCACAAATTTCATTATAGTTCGCCCTCTCCCACCTTTATTTTATTTCCCTTTTTCTTTATACTTTTTTCCCCTCCTTATTTTGTTTATGAACATAACTTTATTTTCCTTGAAGCTGTTTGGCTGGTTGGTTTTAGTACTGTAAGCTGCTTTTGAGCAAACACAGAAAAATTAGCAAAATTATGTAACCGATTCTGAAGTTTTAGAATGGCAAATGTACAATTGTTTACATAACAGAAATGGCTAAGCAGAGAATTCAGTATGTCAGTATAGAGGCTCTACATGACGTAGACTTAAATTAATGTGAGATGTACCTTCATATTCAGAAATCTGGATGTTTCCTTCATACATTAAACTATTAATAAGCATATGTTTTCTGCTTGATTCATTTTAAACTGTACTAAACGGGCTTATGTGTTTAACATCCTATCTGGTATTTTCAGCTTAAAAAGGAAATGCTATCCAAAAGTAAAAATTGCCATGTTTTGTTTTAAAGGGAACCTGTCACCACGTTTGGCCAATATGAGGTACGGCCGCCACCTTTCAGGGCTGATATACAACATTATAGAATGCTGTATATCTGCCCCCAATCTGACCTGTAAGACAAGAATCACCTGTGTACTGATCCGGTCCCAGGGGTGTCTATGTTCTTGGTCGGCGCCTCCCATTTTCTGACTATCACCGCCCTCCTCCTTGCTTCATGTGGATGACGTGTCCCTACTTTGTCTACAGTCTATCTTTAAGGAATTTTATGTCTGTCTCCTATCTGTTTTTGTTACTTCCTCCACCAGATGTCTGATCCCTCACACTGGGTATGCTGCAGTCTAATCTGGATTCTGTCTCACTTCTGGTCAATGGTGATCATCCTGTGTTATGTAATAATGGACTTCTCCAGACATGCTGTAAATGAGATTGGTTACAGCTGGTAAAAATCTTAGAGATGGTCTGTATTATCTCTCGATCTGTACATGTAATCTTTGAAGTGTATGTACAGCGGCTGAATCACAGCCGATAAACTTACATGTAGCCGATCTGCTGTTATTTGATAGACACTTTTTTACTCTGTCGCCTAATTGGGGGACACAGAACCTTGGGTGTTATGCTGCTGTCCACTAGGAGGCGACACTATGCATAAGCTGAAAAAGATTAACTTTGGCTCCTCCTCTGCAGTATACACCCCTGGACGGCGTCAGCCTTCTCCAGTTTTTGCTTAGTGTCGCAAGGAGGCACACCTTTTTTTCTTCCGTTTTTTTTTCCTTTTTTTCACCGGAAATACAGATGAAGAAAAGTGGGTCTCCAGCGAGACTCCCGGCATGGCTCCCTCCTCGGTCCCCTATTAGGGGTACCCGGTTGAGGTCGAGGAGGTTTTTCCCCATGTCGCTCCCTCCCCAGTCCCTCGGGTCCTGGTTCGAGGTCGAGATCCCCCTCCTTCCCCAACCCCTTTAAGGGGTCTGGGTTGAGGTTGAGGCGAGGATGAAGACCCCCTGACGGTGACAGATGCACCCTCTCTAATCCCCCGCAGGGGGTATTAGGTTGAGACGCCTCAGGTAGGGTCGGAGATCAGGCAGCATTTCGCAGCTTCCAGGGACCCCAGGCCGGCTGAGGGATCCTGTTGGGGCCGGGGGAGGGTGCAGACTGGATGGCACAGCAGAGACAGGGCTTTTTTTTTTGCAACAGCAGCGGCTCCATAGCGCTTCAGGGGCCCCCCATACAAAAACCGCTACCCCCACCGCTATCCAGTCGACCATTCTGGGGGGGTCTGGTGCAAATCCGCCCCCCCCCCCCGGACTACCGCGCCGCTCTGGAGCCCTCCTGGGCATCAGGCTTCTAATTTAGGCCACGGCTTCGGCCTAGCTGAAGCCGCCGCCTTTTCCCCGCCCCCCGGATGACCAAAATGACACACTGGAGTGTCATAGAAGGGGCGGATTGATGCAGAAAGGGGGCGTTTTTACACAGCCCAGCGCAACCTTTTCAGCTCTCCGCCCCCTCCTCCCTCTCCTCAGAGCCCCGGTGGCCATTTTTTCTGGATGAGATCCAGGAGAGGAGCATCACAGCGGTCTCCGGGGGGCACAGAACTGGGATCTGTCGGCGCTGGACCTAGGGGCACACCGGTGGGGTAAGCTCACAGCTGGGTTCTCATTACTCAACTGTGAATCTATAGTTCCTATAAGGCTTTCTGTGGGTTCCCTCTGCGTAGCCACCCCTGTACGATCCCTTATAGCCAGCCTCTGTGCACTATGCCGGGCTCAAGGAAGAGAACCAGGCAGGAATGTTTCTATGCATTCTGCACAGCCTGCAAAGCCACGCTCCCTAGTGGCAGCACGTATCCGCACTGCCGGGACTGCATCCAGAACTCTGGGTCAGAACCCCAGGGAGTCCCTACTGACGCTTCAGTGTCACAGACCACGCCGGAATGGGCAACTCAGATGTCACAGTCCATAGACAACCTAACTGCTACATTACTGCAAGCTCTGCAGAGTCGGGCCCCGGCTATGGACGGTACACAGCAAACGGACAGCTTGTCTCAGGAACATGCTGCTTCCGACTCTCACAGACGTAAGCGGACCCACAGGTCTCGATCACCTGAGT
Organism: Dendrobates tinctorius; assembly: GCF_039654945.1. Lineage (NCBI taxonomy): Eukaryota > Metazoa > Chordata > Amphibia > Anura > Dendrobatidae > Dendrobates > Dendrobates tinctorius. The sequence continues at coordinate 26,775,857 of NW_027361679.1, forward strand.
CGCACTATAGCACAAGGTCGTCCCCCTCTAGGGAGAGACAGCGTCATTCCAGGTCTCCTGGGCAGTCCCCTGCCACAGACAGACAGACAGTGCAATTTACCACAGGGATCCCCCACCACAGAAGACCCCCGCCCCAGGTCGCCCTCCAGGGATCACCTTAGCGAGGCACAGGATTCGGAGGGTATCTGTGACTCCGACTCAGATAATGAAACGGGCAGGTCCGTGGTACCTTCTCCCCCTAGCAATACAGCGCTAGTTGAGGACATAATTTCTGACATTCATCGGGTGCTAAAAATTCCAGAGTCGCCCCCGGAAGTCCCAGAACAGAGGATTTGCTTCGAAAGTGTTCAAAAACCACCTAAGGTCTTCCCTAATCACGATGAGTTTGAGAAAATACTTACCAAACAGTTTGCACAGCCTGACAAAAAATTCGCTAATCGCAAATATTTGGAAGCGAAGTACCCCTTCCCACAGAAAGACACCAAACAATGGACAGATCCACCTGAAGTGGACCCTCCGGTTTCTAGGCTAGCAGCGCAGACTTTACTCTCTCTGCCGGATAGCTCAACCCTCAGGGACGCAGTAGACCGGCAAGTAGAACGCATGGCTCGTTCTATTTTCGAAGCGGCAGGCGCCTCTCTGGGCCCTGCGTTTGCTTCAGTTTGGGCAGCCAAGGCCATCCTGGCTTGGGCCAAAAAACTACAGGAGGGTCTTCAGGCTTCAAATCCTGAACTCTCGGACCAAGCGGTCCAGATGGCAGTGGTAGCAGACTACATAATTCATGCAGCCCTGGATTCCGCCAGAGGTGTAGCGGGAATAGCATCAAACGCCATCACGATCCGACGCATCCTCTGGCTGCGAGAATGGAAAGCGGATGCGGCCTCAAAGAAGTCCCTCACGAGACTTCCGTATTTTACTGGAAGACTTTTCGGCGAAAAGTTGGACACCATGATAGCCAATGCCACTGGGGGTAAGAGTACCTCTCTCCCTCAACTAATACCGAAACGCACGTTTAAACGAAGAAACCAGACGCGATTCCGATCCTTTCGGAATTCCTCGGGCTGGTCCGTTTCGCGCCCAGTGCAAAACCGCAACCGTTCTCCACGCAGAGACAACCCACGGACGCAGCAGCGACCGGACAGGGCTTGGCAGTCGAAAGCAGGCCAAGCGAAACCCAAGGGAGGAAAACCTCAGAACTTCACTTCATCATGACTCGAGACCTCCGGAAGACACCCCACCAGTAGGCGGCCGACTTTTACTCTTTCAGCAAGTCTGGCTGCCTATTACAGAAGACAGGTGGGTCAGGGAAATAGTGTCTTCCGGATACAAGATAGAGTTCACTTCCGTTCCACCGAACCGGTTCTTCCTTTCTATTCCTCCAACACCACCAGAAAAGGCTCGTGCTTTCCACCAAGCGGTTTCCTCTCTCCTTCAATCAGGAGTTGTGGTGCCGGTTCCCACGAACGAGAGATTCCGAGGATTCTACTCAAATTTGTTCGTAGTCCCCAAGAAAGGAGGCGGCGTCCGACCCATACTGGACCTAAAACAGCTCAACAATTACGTACGGGTCCGTCATTTCCGCATGGAGTCCCTCCGGTCCATCATTGCATCCATGGAGCAGGGAGAATACCTCGCCTCCATAGACATACAGGATGCGTATCTCCACATACCAATTGCTCCCGCCCACCAAAGGTTTCTCAGGTTCGCGGTCAACCAAAACCACTACCAGTTTGTCGCCCTTCCGTTCGGACTCGCCACGGCTCCAAGAACGTTCACCAAAGTCATGGCGGCCACCATGGACGTCCTGCACTCAAAAGGCATCCTAGTCGTCCCGTACCTGGACGACCTCCTCGTCAAGTCTCCCACTTTCAAAGACTGCGAGGTCAGTGTCTCAATCACTCTAGACACTGAGTCGCCTGGGATGGCTAGTCAACCTACAGAAATCGTCGACCATCCCAACTCGGACTCTAACATTCCTGGGAATGGTATTCGACACCGCCAGGGGCCTGGTGCTCCTTCCCAAGGACAAGACACTGGCCATCCGTCTGGGAGTTCGCACACTCCTTCGCAGTCCTCGATCTCTCCGGTTTGCCATGAGAATCGTCGGCAGGATGGCAGCAGCAATAGAGGCAGTGCCATTTGCCCAGTTTCACCTTAGGGTCCTTCAACTAGCCATACTCAGATCTTGGGACAGGAACCCTCTCTCCCTCGACAGGGAGTTCAGGTTGACGTCATCAACCAGGAGGTCCCTGCATTGGTGGCTCAAACCAAACTCGCTTACACGAGGGAAGCCATTCCTCTCAGGACAATGGAAGATCCTGACTACCGATGCAAGCCTGACAGGCTGGGGGGCGGTGCACCTACATCACAGGACAAGTGGTCACCGAGGGAAGTGACATTGCCTATCAATGTTCTGGAAATCAGGGCCATTCTCTTGGCACTGAGAGCATTTCATCACTTGCTTGCAGCCTCGCACATACGGATACAGTCGGACAATGCCACGGCTGTGGCATACGTGACCCACCAAGGCGGGACCCGCAGCGCCCAGGCTCATATCCTCCGCTGGGCGGAAGACACAAGGTCGGTACTTTCTGCGGTACACATTCCAGGTGTAGAAAACTGGGAAGCCGACTTCCTCAGCAGGCAAGGAATGGACTCGGGGGAGTGGTCTCTCCATCCCGAGATTTTTTACCAGATCTGTCAACGCTGGGGAACCCCGGATGTGGACCTAATGGCATCCCATCTCAATACCAAGGTTCCCAATTTCATGGCCAGGACACACGACCCGCGGTCGCTCGGAGCGGATGCCCTGGTCCAGGACTGGTCCCAGTTCCGACTCCTGTACATTTTTCCACCCCTCCCCCTAATCGCCAGGGTCATGAGGAAGATCAAGCAAGAGGGAGTTCCGACCATCCTCATCGCGCCAGACTGGCCCAGACGTACTTGGTACGCCGACATCGTCCAACTTACGGCAGACGCCCCCTGGCGTCTACCTGACCGTCACGACCTTCTGTCTCAAGGTCCGTTCTTCCACCAGAATTCAGGGGCTCTCAATTTGACGGCATGGCCCTTGAAACCTGGATTCTAACCCAGGCAGGTTTTTCACCGGCGGTCATTGCAACTATGATCAGGGCAAGGAAGCCTGCCTCCGCCAAGCTCTATTATCGTACCTGGAGAGCTTTCTTTTCTTGGTGCGAATCTCATGGACAAGTCCCACTCCCTTATTCCCTCCCGAAGGTACTAGGTTTTCTTCAATTGGGCCTAGATGCCAAGCTATCCTTAAGTTCGCTTAAGAGTCTGGTGTCGGCGCTTTCAGTCCTTTTTCAAAAGCGCATTGCTATTAAACCGCAAGTAAGGACTTTCATCCAGGGAGTTTCCCGATTGGTTCCTCCCTACAAACGTCCGCTGGATATGTGGGACCTCAATCTGGTCCTGACAGCATTGCAAGCTCCACCCTTCGATCCTCTTAGAGGAGTTCCACTCTCCATTCTGTCTCAGAAAGTGGTTTTTCTAGTGGCGATCACCTCGTTACGCAGAGTGTCGCAATTGTCAGCACTTTCCTGCAGACGGCCTTTCCTAGCCTTTCACCAGGACAAGGTGGTTCTCCGCACGGTACCATCCTTCCTTCCGAAGGTTGTGTCCAACTTTCACCTTAATGAGGAGATTTCACTGCCTTCCCTTTGCCCGGTTCCGGTTCATAGAGTGGAGAAGGCTCTGCATACGCTTGACCTCGTCAGAGCATTGCGGATTTACGTGTCCAGGACTGCACCTTTCCGGAAATCTGATTCCCTCTTCATTCTTCCGGAAGGTAGTCGCAAGGGGTTGCCGGCTTCCAAGGCTACCCTTGCCAGGTGGATCAAGTCCACCATACATGAGGCCTACCGACTTAACAGTTCCCCTCTTCCGGCCGGTATCACGGCACACTCTACATGGGCAGTAGGGGCCTCCTGGGCCATTCGGCATCAGGCTTCGGCACAACAAGTGTGTAAGGCGGCCGCTTGGACTAGCCTACACACGTTTATGAAACACTACAGTGTTCATACCCAGTCCTCAGCGGATGCGAGCCTGGGTAGACTGGTTCTGCAGGCGGCAGTACCCCAAGTCTAGGGGACTGTCGGCACAATATTCGTCCACTGCTTCCCAC